>NC_089174.1:5721830-6321830 GCF_009819655.1 Sylvia atricapilla
TGATATTGATAATCTCTGTCAGAGAGATTTAAATCCACAATTTCAATAAATAAATTTGAATAAACAATAACTCCATTAAATTCATCTGTTTTTACAAGACACAGTAATCAGAGTGGAAATACAAAAGCTTGTAAATTAATGTATAATGAATCATTATCAGAGGCTCAGTGGAGGATCCCTATGAACCTCCAAAGATAAATTAAACTAAACTCAGTGAGACTGAATAATTAAGAGCACGATTTTAATGAAGCATCTGACAGCAGATGACTCTTGCGGTGTGTTTTGCTGTTCTGTCCTGACTTTTATGAGAAAACTGTCATGATGCTGACATCAAAAAAAGTGACTGCCATGAGAGATTTGTCATGATATCATCACTGAGGAACTTTCCTCAGTGAAGCACAGCATGAAATCATGAAGTAAAAGACTGTGCCTTTATGCCTGGATCAATCCTAGGAGGAGAACACTGGAATGCCTGGATCAATCCTAAGAGAAACCATCACTGATCAACACTTCCCAGACTGTGAAACAGCATGAAATGGTGAAGTAGAAGACCGTGCCTTTATGCCTGGATCAATCCTAGGAGGAGAACACCTGAGTGCTTCCCAGGTGGCTCGTGCAGGGAGGTGTTTGCTGGGCACTCACGTGGTAAAGTGGAACGGTGTTGTTCTCCGCCAGGGAGAAGTTGAGCACGTCCTGCTGCCCTGGCTCCAGCCTGATGTTCATGGTGGAGGCCAGCACGGAGGGGCTGATGGGGTAGCTGGGGTTCCCGGGGGGTTTTCCCTTTTTCCTGGACCTTCTGCCCGTGTCCCTTTTGTTGTCCTTCTGCGTCAGAGGCTCCTCCTGGATCACCAGGATCTTGTCGTCGCTCAGGTACCGCAGCAGAGAATTCTCAGAGTCAGTGGTTGGAGGGGAGGGAAGGCAAAAAAAGAAACATTAGGAAGAGGAAACAAGCAGAGAACCATTTTGGCTGGCCGGGGACCATCACTCGGTCCTGTTAAACTGGAAAAAGTTGTGTGAATGTCCAGGGAATTGTAGGGGCTCTCCCTGGGCATTCCACATTTACTGACACCATGGCTGGTGAAAGGGAGTGGACACAGAAAGTATTACTGGATTGTATCATGCAGGGAGCATCTCTGGGACCATTCCAGACACCAGGATTGTAATTTCAAGGAATTTGACAAGCTGGAATAATGGTTTTAAGGAGATGTGCAGCACACTTGGGCATGGTTTCAATATGGGAGCTGGCCAGGCAACAAGTCTGTTACTGTCTGTAACAGTGAAATATGAGCTAAACATACATCAACAGATTTGGAATAAATCAGAAAAGGCTTGTGCCTTAAATGAATTTTTTTTTCTCTTGGAATGGGAGTTTACTGAAAAAGGTAGTTTAAAATCCTGTATTGATCTTCAAGAATAAAATTCATTTTTTGTTCACATTTTTAGGAGTCAAGTCGAGCTCCTCTCAGCTTCCAGACCATGCCTAAAAGATGCTAAAAAAATAGTATTCAAGAATCTTCAACAATCAGTGTCATAATAAATACAGTTATATATTTGAAGAATATTCTTTTGAATTGTATGATTTCTTTTTGCCAGAGGAAAAAAGAAGCTGTGCAATCAATTTTTCTTCTTTCAAAGTTCATAATTCCTACTGGGATCAATGGAATTTTATGTGATTAGAACTGGTCGGAACACTGACAGTACAATTGCTGATTCCTACTCCAAATTTTAATTCATATTGATAGAAGTGTTCTTAAAGGATGCTACCTTACATCTCTTACATCACTTACTGTTTTCCAGAGCTGGGCAGATTTAGAACTGATTGCTTTGAACACATATCTGAGTCTTCGAAGTACTTTTTTCTTTGATGTTTATATTTCTTTATACTAGAATTAAATTCCTCCTACTAATACAAATTTTAATTTTCAGAAATAGAAACAGAAAAGCACAGACACTAAACAGGTCTTTTATAACCACTGTGACACTCAAAAAAAAAAGAGATTTTTTTTTTCCTGTGATGGTCGTTAAGCAACAAAGAAAAACATCTTGGAGAACAGAAGAGAAAAAAAATACTCACCTCTGCTTCCTCTCTTGTACACATTCTGTTCTTTGGACTCCCCTATCCAGCTGTACTCAGTAGGCATCGAAACTGGCCTCAAATCTCCTGGAAACAAGACAAGGAAAACCAGAGTAATTTCTGAAACCTGTGTGGGAGTGTAGGGTTAGTAATGTCCATAAATTCCAGGTGTGACCCAACCCCTCAGAGCATTCCATTATTTGAGCTGTGGCCTTCAGGATCAGTGAAACATCCCTGAGCCTCCTCTTCATCACCCTGACCTCAAGGGAAGCACCACCAACTTTGGTGAAACTCCTTGTAAATGCAAAGCAGATTACAAATTTTATTTGAAAACTCTGCTCTATAAAAACTTGCTCACTCATTAAACAGGTGTTGGGAATAAAGAGAGAAACAGGTTTTAAGTGGATGAAAATGCTGCAGGAGAAGTCGAGGGAGAATTAATACAGATGCAACAACACTGATCTGTCAGGGAAACATAAAACCCCCCTGACCTGGGAAATCACACAGTGAGAAAAAAAGAGAGTCTCATTTCAAGGAACATTAATTCCCACCGACTCAGGAGGAAAACCTGGAGCACAGTTTGGTGACAACAACCAGCAGAGAAGATCCAGTGGGGTTTTAATCAATGGGGTTTCATGGCACTGTAGCAGTGAGATCCTGATGTGCCCAAGCCATTCCCTATTTGAGCACCAGAACAGGGATGTCAGGAGCAGCCCCAGACCTCCTGAAAACTGGAGGGGTGATATTTGGAGTACTGAGATTTTCACATACTACGCTTTTCGTGCGCACCATGAAATTTTAATGTAAAAATAATCCTGTGGAAAAATTCCTAGTTTCATTGTCTGCCTCACAGCTGAGAATACCTTTAACTACAAAGGTAGGGTTCAACTCCTAATCCTTAGAAGAACAATTTCAGTTAAGAGAAAAACCTCAATGAAAAGTAATAAAAAAGAATAATCGCTAATATAAAAAGATAGAGAAACAATATTATAAACTAAGAAAAGAAAATAGGAAGGCACAAAACAAGTGAAGATCAACATAACCAAACTGAGCAGTTTTTCTGTAAAGAAAGGAAAGATCTGAACCTCTGAAATGATTTATACACAAATGCTGATACCACAGCACAACAGACATAGAAAATAGAAATTTAGGACAGGAATCACAAAAGGCAAACGAACGAGTGATTTTGTAAACTGCTTATTTCACTTCCAAGTCCTTTCCCAATGAAAAATAACCTATAAATTGTTTTGACATTGCAGCTTGGATATTTTTCTGAGGAGCAAAAAATTGTTGTGTACAAGGATACTAGAATAAAGTGAAAGAAAAAAAAATTTATGATGTTTTTACCTCTAACACATAAATGGAAGAGATTTGATATCTATTGCCACAACAGCTCTTCAGACTAGAGTATTTTAGAGTCAGAAAATAATAGAGCATAATTTTAAGTAAAACAGAAAATGCACTGCAATGCTAAAAAAAATAAAAATAAAAATAAAAAAAATAAAAAAAAAGAAGCTAATTTTTCACAGATATATTGAAAAAAAAGGACTTTTTAATTACTTTCTTGGATTTTGCATGTGCTATCAATACCCATCACCTGCCTAAGTATCCATCCACCTACCAGCTACACAGGAGACTTATTTCTAATAATGGCTGGAACTCTGGTAAATCCAAGGCTGGAATTTTGGAGCAGTAGTTTGTGTCAGCCCAAGCAATAATGAAAGTGGCTGCTCGGGCATGGAAGGCTTCAGAAGTTTTATTTTCATTTCTTTGCTCATGGCGCTGTGGTTCCAGCATCAGTTTATTGGAGCTGCCATAAATCCTGTCTTTTTACTGAAAGACATGTTGTCACTTTGATGATTGATGTCACCTCTCAGTCAGAAAGTACAAAACCTTCCAATAGAGTAGAACACCATTTGCATGTCTGTTAATCAACAGATTAATTAAATCTGTAATTTAAAAAAATTCTGGTTTAGCAGTCGTTTTTGAGAGAAAGGTCCATCTCAGAGACTTAAAATGCAAATTCCTTCTGGATTTCAATAAGATTTGTCCTCAATAGACAAAAAAAAATCTTGTGCACTGCTGGGATCAGGCAGAGAGCCCAATATTTTAAGTCACCATGCAGCAAAAATTTATGAAAGCAGGCCAAATACACCCATCTGGCTCCAATTTTAATCACAGTTAAGATTCCTCTTTATCTTTCATTCTAATTTTGTTTTAAAATGATGTCACTTCACAAGGAGATAAAGAGTGAACATTACTGCACTTAAGATGGAATCCTATTATTCAGCGTCACAGCTCCTTCAAGCATCGAACAGATGACTGAAGCAGTTACTAAAAATATCCTGTCTATAACAAAGGTTTATTATGATTTCCTACTCTGAGAAGGGTCTGTGTGCACATACACACACCCTCAAGTCCATTTCACTTGCCATTTTTACCAGAAATCCAGCTGCAATCAGCAAATTACAACAGCAGGAGGGAAGTTCTGTGTAACTGATAAACACGAGATAAATACTAAGAACTAGAGCAGAGAAACTGCAGTTAAGAACATCCCTGGTAGCAAAAACCCATACCAGACTAAGCAGCAGCAGAATCAGTGACTGCAGTGTTTTTCAGCTTTCTTTTTTTTCCCCCCACTGTTCTTCCTTTCAGCAGCTGTTGGATCTTCCACCAGAACCACTCTTGGGATTCTCCCCACTGAACTGCAGCAGGGTTTTAGTACCTGTGTTCTTCACAGACACATTTTCCTTTACTGCTCTGAGCTTCTGAGAGGCTTGCCCTTTCCTAAATTTCAAAGACAAAAACTTAGGAAGTTGTTGGGGCTTCTCAAAAAAGTGAGAGGAAAAAAAAAAGGTCTCAGAGCAGGTGAATAAAGTACTTATGGCTGGCTTGCCATACATGAATTAATATGTATACATCTCTCAAAAGATATCAGCTACCCATAGAGAACACTATGGTTACTGCTTTCTCTGATGCTTGGAAATAATGTAATTTTCAAAATCAATTTAAAAATAAAAAAGTCCTATCTGAAGTCTGTAAGCTTCACAAAACTGTCCTACTGCCTTGAAGATAAAACCACTGAAAACACACACAAAAAAAAGCCAGGGGACCACACACTGCTGCGTTTCAGCAGTATTTTTATCAAACTCATTAAACACCAAACAATTCAGTTTAAACAGAGAAGCAAAAAAAAAGAATTATCAATTAATTTTCAACAACACCTTTTATATGGATCCATATACTCGTATACAAGCACAGGTGATTGTACACTCAGTGGGGATTTATATACACCCAAAATTTTTATAGAAAACAAGAGTCAATTATTGTTTGAATACCATTTTATATATTTAAGCAGTCCCCATCCTAAGATTTAGAAACACAGTTCAAGCACTAATGAGTGCATTGTAGGATACTCCTCGTGCATTTAATGCAGTGCTGAATTTTGGAGAGCCTTCCACCTCACACACACTTTCATACCACAGGGCAGTCCCTTCACTGAAGTTTAACAGCCCAGAACATTGCAAGTGGAATAATCTCCAGGAGTTTGGGAGGGGAAATTCAGTAAATCAAGATGCTGGCTATCCAAATAATATTAATTAAATTATCATTCAATGTTCCAGCATGAGCTGCAAAACAAGTGTATAAATAACTTACTCCTGACCAGTGGTGTTAGTGTGCAATTTTTCTAATTTCCTCCCTCATAAGTAAACTTCTGTTTATTGTTCAGACCCGACGGGTCACAAAGGTCTGACAAAGAATGACAGATTTTTAGGGAGGGGACGCAGAGTTAACAGCACAGTTTGTAAATGTGGCCAGTTAGAAGAAGGTTGAGGAAATCCAGCCTACCATGAGTGGGTGTTTTTTCCCTTCTCCTCACACCTGTGGCCCTGCTCCTCTCGTACTCAGAGCCCCCAGGGTGTCCTTCCCCTTCAATCAGGGTGTAGTACTTCCCACTCTCGTGCTCCAGGAAATAGTTTGGAGACTCGGAGCCTTTCATCCCAGACTTTCCAAATTTGCTGATGTCGTCACAAGACATTATTCCAATTTCATCCCTAAAAACAGAAAACGGTGGAGAAATGAACCATTCCAGCAAGCAACTGTCTCCCCTGAAACACTGCAAATAAAAAGTCTTGCAATTAAAATGCTGTGTGGGAAAACTTTATGAGTGAGGCAATTCAACAAATGTAAATTACCAAAACCATCATTAGGTGCCGCTTTAATTATGAGGTCAACATTCAGGAATTTTCTAGGATCTGAAGGAGAACATAAGGAATTGTTTTAATATGATCTGACAAGGGTTTCCCTTGCAGAAATGCTTGAGAATAAGAAAGCAGACACATAAAAGTAAACCAAACTAATTGATTTAAATACTTCTTTAAATACTTTCTTGATTTAGGACTAAACCCAGCTTTTGCTCAGCTAAGTGAAAATTAGGTCACTTAAAACAATGATATAATGCTAAATGTATTTTTAGCTCTTAATTTTATTAATTATTTACCTTGATTGTGGGGCTGTTCATTTTGGTTTTGTTTCATTAATCTAACGACATCAAAGTGTAAAATTTTGTTTTTCGAAACCTCAAATCCTTTAGGATGTAAATACCTGGGGCCATAAAGTCCTGACATGGGGGAGAGAATGAAAACATCCTGGAGTGCAGAGTTGTCCATTTTTGAGGACATGCCCATCGTGCTCGTTGGGGTTGTGGAGCAGCTTGTGGGGCTGGTTGGAATCACAGGCTGTAAAAAAACCAAAAGGCACATGAAGAATAAATTAATGCTTCCTGTGCTACAAGAAACAACAAAATCACTGTGTGTTATTTTAGGAATTCTGACCTCTTTTTCGGATTCGCCGTTTTTTTGAATTTTCTGAAGTTTCTTCCAAAAAGGTGTCTAGTGAAACTCCAAGACTAGTTATGAAAGAAACTGATAAGCAACCATTAAATTAATTTAAAAGCCACCTCAAGGGAAAATCTGAGACTCAATCAAAATATGATCTTTAATCAATGCAGAAAATCAATTATCTGAGGAGAAAGGACACACTGTATTAAATGCCATTAATACAGAAGTTAATTACAGAACTCTGGAATGCTTGTACTGAATGAAATGATCATGTTTGTTTCAGTGGAAGATTTATTGTTAGCAAGGACAGAATATCTTGTTTTTTTAAAGAAAGCAGAATTCATTGTCCTTTAGCTTTATAGCCATGGTGATACAAATACATGTTCTATGGAAAATAGCAAAGAATAATAAATTAACCTGAACAATAAATAAATATCCTTTAAGATTTTTACTTCATAAACTTTTACATTATGTTTGTTGAACACAATTTCTTGATTCAGATGTCATGGGGAAGCTCAAGTCAATGTCCTGCAAGGACTGGAAGGATGATAACCAAATATACTGTGCAGGAAACAGAGATATAAACAAAGAATACTTTTCAACCAAAGGTCAGTCTGTGTTGATACTCAAGAAAGAGAAAATATTTTTATTTATAAAAGTTATGCTTAAATAGATACAACCAGTTTTCTACAGTTGGAAGGAAAACCCAGTGACTCAAAATTTGGATGAAAGCTATAAACACCAATATTTTTCTAAATAAAAAGTTTTCTGTCCACTAGAGGTAAACACTGAAATGTTTTTTTTTTTTATGTAGTTCGAAGAGTAAAAGCAGTCCTAAATACCAAAAAATTATGTTTTTTTCATAGGGATGTCAGTCTGTAAACGGATCAAAATTAGTTCTCTATGCTTATTGTTAAACTAAAAAATAAATGGTGTAATTGTTCTGGATCAATTAATTGTGACAGGAAGGATTATTCCAATTTGAAAAGTTCTCTAAATAAAAAGAAAAAACACAATAAATGTTGTATTTTATTTGAATGAGGCTGTAGTGTGCAGAGCACTATTTGCCATTACAAATGAAAAAAAAATCTCACTTTTTCTGGAGTGGGATAATAATTTTATCTCTTTTATCTCTCTCTTTAAAGATAGTTTAAAAATTAAAATAATCTTCTACTATCACATAATGTCAGCCAGAGACAAAAGGGGGAAATGGTGTCATAAATCTCACTGAAAGATAATGGAACACAGAACTGGCAAATGAAAACTCTGCTGTTGTTGTTAATTGAGCATCAAGGGAAACCCTCTACAGCAAAAGAATACTACGACAAGGCCAAGAAATAGATTTTTATAAGGCCTTGCAGATTCTGTATCATCAATAATTCACAAATTACCTATGTGGCATAATTTTAAACTTAATTATTGTAGAAAACATATTAATAACCTCTATAAGCGCCTTGAGCAACAATAAAAAACACGACAACCTTTATTTAAAACTTCCTGCTGTGCACCAACCTGAGGTAACAAATAACAAAAATTATTTCAGGTTCTTAAATCCTATTTCCTTTTTAACTTCCCTAATTAGGTACTGGTGTGGTGGGTTTTGGTTTTTTTTGTTTTTGTTTTGGTTTGCTTGTTTTGTTTTGGTTTTTTGTTTGTTTTGGTTTGGGGTTTTTGTTTGTTTGGTTTTTGTTTTGTTTGGGGTTTTTTGTTTGTTTGTGTGTTTTTTTTTTTTTTTACCAGCACTAAATCAGAATGGAAAGATTGCTCCACATGTGGACACATAAATAGTAAATGGGGTACACAATGAAAATAGCACGTGCAGAGAAATATGTATGGACCTGGACCTTGAACACGCCATGAAATACAACACACCCATGTGTGCTATCCCTTTTTGGTGACAGTCTGGCTGTTGATAAACTGCTTCTCTCTCAATCTGCTTTCACTGAAGTATTTTCCTGCTGCTTGTTGCTGTTTGGGCATTCCCTACCCTGCTTCTGTCTGGGTGGAAACCCTCCTGTTTGTGCTGTGCTCTCTGCTTATCCCCAAATCCTGTTCTGCGAGAGCAAAATCAATCCCAGAGCAGCAGAAAACTCCAGAACAACTCAGAAACCTACCCAGAAATTCTCCTACCAATCCAACACATGGGACTGCTCTAGAGTCTCAAAAATGCCAAAGTCAAAAAAAAGGAGAGGACCCTGGAGCCAACGGGAGAGGGAAGTGAGCTCACTGCTTCCAGCAGCAACAAGCTGTTGTGTCAGCTGTCCAGGAAGCACAGGCTTTAGTGGCATCTTGAAATTTAATCAGGCTGCTTCCAAGTCATTACTGACAATAATAAATAAGACCAGATCCAGGTGAGAGCTGCAGGAAACAGGCAAACCCAAAACCTGCCTCCTGGAACAGATCCAGGTCTGAACACTTGAGCTTGTCTCTGTGGCAGGAGGAATAAAAATATCTAAAATCTGTTTTCCATACTTCATAACACAATCTACTCTTAAGAAGTAACACTGGCCAGGGCTGCTTTGTTTTCCAAAGTGGTTTTTATTTCTATTTAAATGTCTCACCCCGCTGTTCTCTGATATAGAAGAAAGACACCCCATGAAGGAGACACTTCAAAGAAACCTTTGCTCCTCAGGGGCTCATCAGGAGAGGGGACATCCCAAAACCAGAACTTCTGATGATTCCACAAGAGCAGCTTGGTGCTCTTTCACTTTTCTGGCTGCCAGGACAAAGGTTGGCATTTTCAATGGCAAATCCTGTGCCATACCTGCAGCTTATACAGCACACACTGCTCACTCTGACACAGCCTCCAGAGCCAGTGCTGCCTGTGAATCATGATTCTTTAATGTGCAAATATAAAGAGAGGATCTCTCTGGAAGCCCTGTGCAATTGCAATTTCCATTTGGCTGCCCCTGGAGGCTCCCTCTGAAGTTCACAAGTAGATACACGAGCATCTTGCCAGAGCAAAGGATGTTATTCCTGCAGCACTATGACAGAAAAATCCCCTCTGGGTGTCACAGGGTCCCATTCCTCTCCCCCAGGGGCAGTGACAGAGAAAGAAAGGTCCTAAATCCCACTGTCAGCATTCCTGGGCTGCAGGGATTACACAAACTCCTTAAGTGAAGCCACTGTGTAGGATTCTGGCACTCTGAGAAATGAAAGACTAAGAGAAAGCCGGGCAGAGAGGAAATCTGCCTGGATAAGCTTTGTTTCATTAATTTAAAAACCATTTGGAAACATATTCATGCATTGTGTGAACCAAATATAACAGCTCTGAGAAGCTTCCACATTATGGAACTTCATCAGCTTCTTACAGGATGTTAAATGGTATTAAAGACAACCATCAATAGTTACTGACTTAGTGGCAAACCTTTCCTCTAAAAATGACATTTTGAGTTCAGTGTTTCAGAAGATTTTCTTGCTGTAGGAAGGAGAAGTTGTGATGCTCACAATTGTCTCCTTTTTTAATATTTTATTTTATTTTATTTTATTTTATTTTAATCAGCAGGTTTTCAAGGAATGAGTACACATAAAATACCAGAGGTTCTATTATCCCTGCTACCAAGAAACTCCAGCTGCATGAGAGGTGTGCAACAGAAGCAGAGTTCTCCTGGAACTTAATAGATCTGACACACTTGATTACAAACAAGTAGCTGACAGACTGTGAAATAATGGAAACAGGGAGGCACTGCTGCCTCTGCCAGGCAGAGCAGCCACTGAACCTTGCTCTTCATAAAACTATCTGTAAATGTTCTTTCCTTGTCTGAGTTCCAGTGGCTCCCAAAGTCACCAAAACATGGAGTGTGGTGGTGTGTTTTGGGTTATGTATGTTTTCATTACTTGAAGTCATTTATAATGGTTTGTTCCATGCACCCCTTTGGTTATTCCCCGCTTGGTTTACCCCAGCCACTGTTTTCTGTCAATCCTTTGTTATGTAACCCAGGGGCCCTGCCTGTCACCTCGAGGCCTCTCCCTACGTCTGGAAAGTTCTAGGGGGAGCCTCGAGTGATAGGACAGGATTCCAGATTTCCCCTCCTACCCCACCTTGGTTTGTTCCCCTGTGTGTCTATTGTGTCTTGAGCCACGCCTGAGTTACCTCTGATTGGACCCACACAGAACCCATCCCTCTGTACCACCCCCGGGGTAAAAGTTATTGCACAAAGGGTGGCTCTGGACTCTCTTGAGGCAGACACCCTGGGCAAATAAACCCAGTTTGGTTGACCCTCGACAGTGTCCCCTCTTTCTCTCTCGCGCCATCACTGCCTCCAGCCAAGGGCCAGCCAGGACCCACAGGATCTCCAAGGTGACCTGGTCACTGGAGAGTACCTTCCCTGCCGGCGGTGTCAGGGTTAGCCAGGGCAGGAACAGCCGCGACAACGCAACAGCTGGCGCCCATCACGTGGAGCCCTTTTGAGGCCGCTGACCACGAGGCAGTAGCGTGGTGACCGACGCGGTTGGCCCGAGGACATCTCCGGACCCCGTGGATTGCATCCCTGGACCGCTGGAATTTATTCCTGCGGAGCTGCAGGGGCTTTCGGCACGCCACGCACCTACCAGTCGTAGCAGCCCTTCCTGGGTGCGCTCCTGGTAGGAGGGGAAGGTAGCTTCTCCCGCACCCGGAGAAGTCTTCCCCAGGCGGAGGGGACCAACACCGCCGGCTTTGAAGATCCCGTCCCGGAGCGGTAAGTGGTCAGCCCCTGACGGGGCGCACTTGGTAAAGGCTCCGAGCCTGGAGGCTTTACGCCTCATCTGGGAAAGCAGCTCCGTTTGAGCCTGCTTTGGACTGCGCAGTCCCGGGGGGGAAAGACTGTTTCTGCCCGCTCCCGAGAAAAAAAACTCCGGGAAAATTTGTGTTCGTCTTAGTTTGATATTTGCTTTTGATTTTATGGGTCAGTAGCCTTTCCAGCAAGTGGCTGGTTTGTGGTTTTGCTGCTGACTCTCTTTTTGTTTGTGCGCGGCACCCCGGGGGTGTGGATTTCTGGGTGTCCCCTCCGGTTTTAAGTGTGTCTTGGGGCGCTGGTTTTTGATTTTAATTTTTTGTTGTCCGGTTGTGTTGGTGAGCGGTGAAAATTAACATCGAGCCATAATGGGTGCCAGGCTCTCCACCGCCCAGAAAGAGGTTTTTTATACAGTTTCTGGTTTTCTGTCTGTTTCTAATGTTAAGTTCTCGAAGGGTGAGCTGAAGCGGTTTGTCAGACGGCTTTTCCTCCACTTCCCACAGACATCTCCTGAGATTGTCACTGAAATCCGATATTGGGACTCAGTGATTGAAAAATTTGATCAATTGGCGCGATCGGGAGATGTTCAAGTTGTAAAAATGATGTTTCGGCCGACGCAGATCCGATCTGCGCTTTTGGGGATTAAGGGAGTGGAGAAAAGGCAGCCCTCTCGAGATAATGTTGTTTCCCCCAGTTCGGTTTCTCCTCACCCCAGTCCCAAATCCCTCTACCCCAAAGCAGGTATTCTTAAGGGAGCGGCAGGAAGGCAGAAGCCTTCTCCTGCCAACCCTGGCTCCCCTAGAATACCGGAGTCCCCCCGCTCGGGTAGTCTTGGCCGGACTGCTCGGGATTCCTGCGGCAGCCCTGGCCAGGCTGCTCAGGATTTTTCCCTTCCCCGTTCTTTCCCCAGTGAAAAACCCCGTGTTCGGTTCAGTTTGGCGGGGGGGGAGATGCCGCAAAATGGCGGCGACCGCATGGCGCGGTCGTACTCTTTGCCTGGTTCGCGTAATGGCGGCGACCACATGGCACGGTCATCCTCCTTGCATTCTTTTCCCGCTTTTACCCCTTCTCCTTCCCAGAACCCCTTTCGTTCCCCGACTAACCCCTTCCTTTCCGGAACCCCTCCCTCTCCCCGAGCTCCTCCTCCTTGGCAGTCTCCTCCCTCACGCTCCTCCCATAGACCTGCCCCTCGGGTGACATCATCAGGGTGTCAGACCACTCCCCCTGAGTGCCCGAGGCCACGCCCACCTCCTGGTTCCCACGCTCCCCCTCCCAGTTCCCACGCCCTCTCTTCCGGTTCCCACGGTTGGAGCTCGGACGAGGATGAGCCGGAACTGGAAGGCCCGGGCCAGGACCTAATCCCTTCGCTTGCTCCGGTCACATACCGGCGGTCAAGAGGAGGGAATAGTACTACTCCATCCTGGCAACCGTTGTCGCCAAAGGTAGTACAGGATCTGTGCAAGGCCCTCAAAGAATACGGGCGGGATAGTCCGTATTTTAGAGGAGTGTTAAATGCCCAATTGACCGGGAGTGTAGTAGTCCCATACGACCTAAAGTACCTTTTCCGGTCTCTCTTGAACGCTACAGAGTATAAGGTTTGGGAGAGATCGTGGAAGCGTATTTTACAGGACGCCCTCCTGAGTCTGTTAGAGGATCCTACTACGGCGACAGATGAGAAAGGGCTCGACCTCACCCTTAACCACCTAAGCGGTGAGGGCCGGTGGGCAGATGCGAGGGTGCAGGCTTCTGACATCCCACCCCCCGTCCTAGAACAAGTCACAGAGGCCGCGGAAAGGGCATTTTTAAAAATGCAGCCTGCGGGTCCCCTCCCGCATCATTCAAAGATTTTTCAGGGTCCAGCTGAGCCGTTTATTCACTTTGTCGAGCGTCTCACCAAGGCTGTCGAAGTCCAGGTTCGACGAGAGGCGGCTCGAGAGGAGGTGTTGGGGCAGTTGGCATTCGCGAATGCCAACGAGAAGTGCAAAGCTGCAATCCTCACATTGCCGCTGAATCCTCCTCCTACACTAGAAGATATGCTCGAGGTCTGCGAGCAAAGAGTTCCGCTCATTGGGCCCTCAGGAGATCAACGGAAGGGGAGACCTCCTGCTGCTGCTGCCGCTGTTGCTAATGATGCCCGACCATCGACTGTTCCGCCGGCTACCCGCACCCCGGCTCAGAGGAAGCGCTCCTTTCGGGGAGCCGCTGATAGGCCTTGTGCATTGTGCGGGAAAGGGGGACATTGGTGTCAGCAATGCCCCTTAAAGAAAGAATTTGACCAGTTCAGGGACGGGAAGGGAAAGGGGGGGGGGTTGTAGCTGCCCGACAAGGCTTCAAAAAAACTAGAGGGAGAGCGCGGGACCACCCAGCGCGATGACAAAAATCGGGTGGCCCGAGCTAAAAGGGGGGGGGGGAAGGGACAAATCCTCTGGACTGACTGACAAACATGACACTAAACTGACTTTTTCCACAGATCCTCTTCAGGATCCACCGGACCGGACAGCACGCCTGATCTTGCCTCCCCCATCGGTCACACTGACAACTGACTCCTGGTACGAGCCGTTTCGCCTGAGTCTCGTTGAGCCGCTCCACCTTCGAAATCGCGATTGGCACACTGCTGTAGTGGCCAGAGAACGAGGTACGTGGCATCGTATCGAGGGAAAGTTTGTCGTCGTTGGGGACTGTAAATACACACCTCAGGAGATAGAGGTTGCTCCGGGGTTGATAACATCTGACCCTGAGCGATTTGTCCTTTGGCTGCACTGTCTAAACCCACCAACCTTCCTTCCCAAGGGGCAAGTCATTGCCCAGGTAATTCCAGCTGACACAGACGCCACCCCGCAGGTGAACGCGGTAAGGGCGATTGGGAAGGACAAACCTAAAGAGACATGTAAACTCACGGTGGGTGGGGAGACCACCACGGTAGAAGGTCTCCTAGACACTGGGGCAGATGTGACAATTATACCACAAAAGATGTGGCCGTCACATTGGGCTTTGCAAAGCGTGGCTGGACACGTTAAAGGTGTAGGGGGCATGCAATTGGCCAGACAATCAAAGAGCGTGGTACAAATTGAGGGGCCGAAAGGACAATTGGCTACCCTTCGTCCTTTCGTTTTAGACTATGAGGCACCCCTGTGGGGAAGAGACCTGATGGCCCAGTGGGGGGTCAAAATTGACATACCCGACCCTCCAAAGGATTTTAGGGCGGCGGTCACTGAGAAGCGCCCCATCCAAAAACTGAATTGGAAAACGAATGACCCAGTATGGGTGGAACAGTGGCCGCTATCAAAACAGAAATTAAAGGCGCTCAATGAGCTCGTGGAGGAGCAGCTAAAGAAGGGCAACATCGAGGAAACCACGTCTCCATGGAACTCCCCGGTGTTTTGCATTCAGAAATCAGATACGACCAGGTGGCGCCTCCTCCACGACCTCCGAAAAATTAATGAATGCATTGAGGATATGGGTTCTCTTCAACCAGGAATGCCCTCCCCAACCATGCTCCCCCGAAATTGGAATTTGGCTGTCATTGATATTAAAGATTGTTTCTTTCAGATTCCTCTGCACCCTGATGATGCCCCACGCTTTGCCTTCTCGGTTCCTACCATCAACCGGGAGGCCCCTCGGAAGAGGTACCATTGGAAAGTTTTGCCACAGGGCATGAAGAACAGCCCAGTCATATGCCAGTGGTATGTCTCTTCCCTGCTGTCCCCAGTCCGTGCAGCCGCACACGAGACCATTATTCATCACTATATGGATGATGTGCTCGTGTGCGCCCCAACTGACGACCTGTTGACCCACGCACTTGACCTGACAGTGACTGCACTGGTTGATGCAGGGTTCGAGCTGCAGGAGTCAAAAATTCAGAAGATGCCGCCCTGGAGGTACTTAGGGCTTGAAATCAGTAAACGGACCATTGTTCCGCAAAAATTGGCTATTAAAACCAATATTGCGACTCTTGCGGATGTCCATCAACTGTGTGGAGCTTTGAACTGGGTGAGGCCTTGGCTGGGTCTATCCACCGAAGACCTAGCCCCTCTTTTCAATTTATTGAAAGGGGGAGAGGGGCTGAGTTCCCCTAGGTCACTCACCCCAGAGGCAAAGAAAGCCCTGGAAAGGGTCCAAACAGCAATGTCCACAAGACAGGCCAGCAGGTGTGACCCTGACCTGCCATTTAAATTCATCATTTTAGGACAGTTGCCACACCTCCACGGGGTGATATTTCAATGGGACGGGAAAGTTGCCACCATTCCCAAAAGGGACCGAGGCGGAGAAGATCCTCTTTTGATTATAGAGTGGGTCTTTCTCAGCTACCAGAGGTCCAAGAGAATGACACGGCCGCAGGAGCTGATGGCAGATCTAATCCGGAAAGCCAGAGTCCGGCTTAGAGAACTGGCTGGTTGCGACTTTGAATGCATTCACGTACCGATTAGGCTAAAATCGGGCCAAATTACAAAAGCAATGCTGGAACACCTGCTTCAGGAAAATGAAGCGCTGCAGTTCGCGCTGGATAATTACTCGGGACAAATTTCTATCCATCGGCCTGCCCATAAAATTTTTAATCAGGACGCTCAATTTAAATTGGCATTGGAAAGCGTTCAGAGCAAAAGGCCTCTTGATGCCTTGACCATTTTTACAGACGCGTCCGGGAGGTCCCATAAGTCAGTGATGACTTGGAAGGACCCTAAAACTCAGCAGTGGGAGTCAGATGTTGCAGAAGTTGAGGGATCACCTCAAGTTGCTGAGTTGGCTGCAGTCGTCAGGGCTTTCGAGAGGTTCTCTGAACCATTCAATTTAGTAACTGATTCGGCCTATGTCGCTGGAGTAGTGTCCAGAGCAGAAAAGTCTATTCTGCAGGAGGTGTCCAACATTGTGCTGTTCGAGTTGCTCTCGAAATTAGTTAAGCTGATTTCCCACCGAGAGCACTCATTTTACGTGATGCATACCAGGTCGCACACGGATCTGCCAGGGTTCATTGCAGAGGGAAACAGGAGAGCTGATGCTCTTGCTGCTCCTGCTGAAATGGCCCCACTGCCGAATATTTTCGAGCAAGCCAAGATCAGTCACCAGCTCTTTCACCAGAATGCGCCAGGTCTGGTCCGGCGTTTCCACCTTACTCGGGATCAGGCCAAGGCGATCGTGGCCGGATGTCCCAATTGTCAGCAACATGCCCTCCCCACCATGAGTGCGGGAGTGAATCCTCGGGGACTTAACAGCTGCGAGGTGTGGCAGACAGACGTCACACACTTCCCTCAGTTTGGGAAGCAGAAGTATGTGCACGTCTCAATGGACACCTTCTCAGGAGCTGTCTATGCCTCTGCCCACACAGGGGAGAAATCTGCAGATGCTATCAAGCATCTAATTCAGGCTTTCTCCTGCCTGGGCATCCCAAAGTCCATAAAAACTGACAATGGCCCTGCGTACAAGTCCAGGGAGTTCTGCAGTTTCCTGCAGCAATGGGGTGTGGAACATAAAACAGGCATCCCCCACTCCCCGACAGGCCAGGCGATCGTGGAAAGGACTCATTCAAATCTGAAGAGAGTCCTGTGTCAACAGCAACAGGTTCTTAAGATCGAGCCTCCCTCGGTACGGCTTGCCCGGGCTTTGTTCACACTAAATTTCTTAAATTGCTCCTTTGAAGCACTTAATCCACCGATTATAAAACATTTCGGGGGGAGCGGACAACTGGCTCTGCGGGAGAGACCGAAGGTCCTTGTGAAGGACCCGGAGACCTTGGGAACGGAGGGACCTCATGACTTAGTCACTTGGGGGCGCGGGTACGCCTGCGTTTCCACGCCTGCCGGTTTGCGGTGGGTTCCCTCCAAGTGGGTGAGGCCCTACGTCCCCAAGGCCTCTGGAAAAAAGGCAAGTCAGGTAACGGTGGCTTCCTGGAGAAGGAAGAAGAAGTCAGTCAGTCCAGAGTGGAGTCCTATCCCCATTTGACTCAGGTGTGGCTCTTTATTTAATTATGTTATACCTTAAGTTTCCTCAGGTTGAGCAATGGAAACAGCCCTGAGGAAGACACCCATGGCAGCCCACCTCCTGAGAGCTGCGACTGTCTCCAGTCTCCTGCTGCTGACCAAATTCTGGGAAACTGGGGTGTCTCCAGATGGGCTGGATCTATTATAAAGACTGGACTTTTGGTTTTATTTATTATAATAATTATTTCTGTTGCATTTGGACTCTTAAAGAGACTTATTTATAGACTACTTTCTGTTTCCACCACACTCCCCAATGCAAATCACCTCACCATCCCTACTGCACCGGAAGAAGAGGTACCAGAAGGACAAGACGACGAGGAGAACTACATTCCCGGAGAAGAGGGACAGTGGCCGGTTCCTTTCGAGGACTGGCCTACGAACCAGCAATGGTTTGGGGACTTACATCCTGACTCTGAGCATCTAGCCCCTCAGCCACAGTTCTCCTCGTTCTAATAAAAAGAAAAGGGGGAGATGTGGTGGTGTGTTTTGGGTTATGTATGTTTTCATTACTTGAAGTTATTTATAATGGTTTGTTCCATGTACCCCTTTGGTTATTCCCCGCTTGGTTTACCCCAGTCACCGTTTTCTGTCAATCCTTTGTTATGTAACCCAGGGGCCCTGCCTGTCACCTCGAGGCCTCTCCTTACCTCTGGAAAGTTCTAGGGGGAGCCTCGAGTGATAGGACAGGATTCCTGATTTCCCCTCCTACCCCACCTTGGTTTGTTCCCCTGTGTGTCTATTGTGTCTTGAGCCACGCCTGAGTTACCTCTGATTGGACCCACACAGAACCCATCCCTCTGTACCACCCCCGGGATAAAAGTTATTGCACAAAGGGTGACTCTGGACTCTCTTGAGGCAGACACCCTGGGCAAATAAACCCAGTTTGGTTGACCCTCAACAGTGTCCCCTCTTTCTCTCTCGCGCCATCACTGCCTCCAGCCAAGGGCCAGCCAGGACCCACAGGATCTCCAAGGTGACCTGGTCACTGGAGAGTACCTTTCCTGCTGCGGTGTCAGGGTTAGCCAGGGCAGGAACAGCCGTGACAACGCAACAATGGAGAAAACAATCTGATCATTGCCACACTTATTTATCTCAGCGCTCTGCTCCAGAGGACTTTGGGACAGGCTCCTGTTCCTTTCACTGGGAGGTAAAATTCCAATGTTTTCCCTTGAATAAAGGATTTACCATGACATTGCATCATTGCAGCAGACACTTTACCTGCAGTGCCAGAGGCTTCCACCTCACGTTCTTCAGAAGGGCAGGAGCAGAAACCAGGGTATTCTGAGGACGTTTTTTCAAGGTTAAAATCACTCCATTTGGGTCTTCCCACAGTGCATTTACTAGGTTCTTTAACTGCCAGCCAACCTAAGGAAAAAGCCCATAATTGAAGTTCGAAAGCTTTTCATTTAACTTGAAACGTGAAGGAAATGTTCTGCTAACCAACGAGGTCTATTACAACCTGCTCCTTGCAAACATAAGCACTTTTTATAAACTCTGTGGGACTGAAATCCTGCTGCTGCAGCTGGATTTTTACTTTTTTTTTTTTTCTTTACCCAAGTTCCTGAACAAAATAAGGCAGAAGTGAACACTTGTTACCCTTTCAATAACTTATGAGATCACTGAACGTTTTAAATCAGCAGATGAGGTCTAGAAGTCATGAAATCATTTCAGTCTGGGCTCTGAGTTGCAACAGTGAGTGCTGAGGAGGAAGCCAGACTGTGCTGGAACAACATATGTAGCACGTATGTAGGAGCTGTAAGACCCTGACTGGAGATAAATGATCATTTATTGGTTTATCTGTACAGCCCCTGGACACAGCTGAGTCTCCAAGTTACTGTAAATTGCAAACAGAGCCATAAAAAAGGACATCACTGGTACTGTAAAGATGTGCCACTCAGAAAAAAAAAAAATCTACTTAGAGACATTTCTTAGTCATCTCGATTATTAAAATAGGAATTTACCATGAATTATTTATACACAAAAGCAGAAAAAAATATTTGTACGGGTTTTCTCTTTCCTCTGCATTTTCTGTCCCAGTCAGAGCAGACTTTTAGAGCAGCAGTCCCTGTCCATGGTAAGGACCTGCCACGAATGTTGTGACTGCCACAAATCGGAGCAGACCTGCCCTGAGCAGGAATTGGAATGCTGTGTCCATACAGAATTCCCAGATACAACCTTCCCAAGGCAACTGCACCAGCCATGAAATGAACTTGTGAGAATGAAAAGCTTAGTGAATCCCAGAACAGGAACAGCACCAATATACGCGAGCAGGAAATATTTTTATACTGCCCAGGTTTGACTTGTCAGTGTTCACTAAAAACATTTTGATCATAATTTCTCTTCTGATCAAAGTGTGAATTCCCACTGCTATTCAAAACTAGGAAAATAAATTTTTCAGGTGCTCAGACACATGGCAGTCTCCATTCACCCCCTTGTTTTATCAGGTGGAGTTTATAATGACTTCCTCTTAGAGGAAGATAATATCTGATTATACAAAGAGGTGAAGGGAAAATAATAGAATACAACCTCCAAGAGATTTGAACTAAAATCCTCTTCTAAGGGCTGAAGAGAATCTGGGATACTGACTGTAAGGCTCCAAGCTGCCTGCGCGGTGGGCCAAAGCCAGGATCCCACTGTGAACATCCACCTGGGACAGAACTGCAAGATGTGTTGGAATTCCAAAAGGGATTTTAAAAGCTTTTAAAAGTTCTGTTCTATTTCTGATGCTGCTTTTCTACAGAAAGCTTTCTAGAAATGCACTGGCCACAGGAAACCAGAAAGCAGCAGTAATTGTAAATAGGTCACACACAAACAAACTCAAGGATGGCAGCTTGCATCCCAAAAACTCCTCCAGTTTGGACTGTGTTTATAAAAGCCCATATTTTTTTTCTCTTTTACTCAATTATAGAAATCAAATGGAACTCTCTTTGATTTTTATAGATTGATGTAAGTTTCAGATTGCCGAAATCCTTAGAGTTCCATGGACTTCTTTTAGAAAGGAATGATAAATAATTAAGTTAATGATAAATTATTTCAATGAGAACTTTAATGACAAAGCCATTAAATACCAAGATCTATCAGAGAACTGGCTGCAGTCATTACTACTGGGTGATGATAGAATGCTCTCAGGAATTTGGACAAATTATTATAAATTGTATTACTAAAAATATCTCTGAAAAAAAGAGAAGTCATTACAATGGATTAAAAATCTTAGTTGAAAACCAGCCCTTGAGTCAGATGATGATATTTAGTCCCAAGAATCAGTCTTTAAAGCAGTTACTGACTTCTAGCTCTGGTAAGATGCATTCTCCAGAAAGGTATTTTGCTTTTTTTAAGACTTTTAGCACATAAAATCAAAATCAAACTCTACAAAATGGGTTAAGCTATTTCAGTAAGGAAAGTGAAATTAAAATTAGAATAATGAAGAGATAAAAGACCGATGTGATACTTTTTATTTTCCTCCATAAATGAAAAACGGGTGCTAATTTAGATACTTAAGTTGGAAGAAACCCAGAAGAATGTAAAAAGAATTGACTCAGATTGGTCAGAGACAGGCAGATGTTTGACATTTTCATGGTTTACACTTAAAATTGCCACAATCATTAATTTTTATTTGTTTGTACATCCTCAGTGTGGAAAGAGGAGCTCCAGGTAAAAAAAGAACACTTGTGGACTACTGTCTATATTAAAGGATTTGTCAGTTTTCTCATAGAAATCATGCAGTGGAAAATTAAGAATTTAGCAATTTTAAAAATAATAGTTCCAAAAATACTAATTGTTGAAACAATTAATTTCTTTACCAGGAAATTCCACAATGCTGAGGTAATTTTGTAGGCCCAAACCTGATGATTTTGTGGCTGAGACTCCTTAACTAGTATGTTCAGAAAACCATGAAAAAACATAACCCACTTTCATTAACAGCAAAGAAGAGTTATTATGTCTTCTTTAGACTCTCCTCATAATGACTTTGTTCCTTCTCATTCAGAAGATCTGGATTTGCATGAATGGGATTTGGAATGCATCCTACCAGCAGTAGAGACTTCAGCACTGTTATAAATTCAAACTGTTCATGCTGGAAAAGCACCTTTTCTACCTTTTAAAAATAAAGCCTACTTGCCTGGCGATGACTCACCATAGATCTGTATGAAAAAAGCCATACAAAAAAAAACCTCCTAATGCTACAGATGCAGACAAGAAAAATAAAATTGGAAAAAAAAAATCTGTACATTTCTGAGTGTCTGCAGAGGCATGAAGTGCATGATATATTTGTCTATCAAAAGGAAGTGAGAAAACAGCTGAGCTGCTGAACATGGTGGTGTTTATCAGAGGATTCCAGTGGTCTGAACCCCCACAGCAGTCATTCACCTCCCTGCCAATTTCTCCCAAACATATTATACCTGTTTGTTGTGGCAGGAATTTCGAAGTAAAAATTAGCTCAGACAGTGGAACTGGGGGTGCACAGCGGAGAGAGGCATCTGTTTCTTTCCTCTGCTCTCCCTAAAAATTCTGGGGACAAGGCAGGAATGGGGTTCCTCAGTTCCTTCACTGCCTTACCAAACCCTATCAGGACTCAGAAAAGTGGAAAAGTTTTAAGAAATACAAAAGCACTGGGTGCACCTTGCAGAAGGAAGGAGGTCACACCCTAATTTGCCTGATCCATTCCCTGGATCACCTGCCAGCTTTGCTGTTACCTGGAGTGGGGACACAAAGAGCAGTAACTAACAGGAATTTAAAAGCTCTCTTGTCAGGCATTTGGTCTGGAAATCAGTTGTGCCAAATATTTTCTAAATATTTATATCCCACTTTGTTGCACACCACCTGAAAGCAAGTAATTCTGCTCTGACTGCAGTAACCCCTCACAGGAACCAGGACAGATGTTTCCCCTCATGACTCTTCAAATACATAAGCAAAGCCATCTGGATATTTACTTGAACCTGCAAGGTTTGACCTGTCTTCATATTTGCATTAAAAAAACCCCACAAAAACCAAACCCAAAAAACCCAGCTAGTGTAAACTCAACTTTTTTTAAGGAAGCAGACTATCATCTTTTTAATATTTTAAGTAATTCACTTTGCCTCGTTAGGGAATTAATCAAGGGAGCTGGTTTGATTAACATGGAAATCAGAAATTATTATTAGACAAAAATGTGCTGGAAGATCATAAGACTTTTCTGTCACTGAATGGGAAGCTCGTCATTAACACCTGTAGCTGATTCACTCTCATTAATATTCAAGCTGCTCCCAACAATAATTGATGATGGAAAACCAAATGTTCTCCCATTATCTTACATAGTTATTTTCATTAACTAACGGAGAAACACAGCAAGAATCCAAGAAGAAGCAAGATCCACTGCTGGAAGAGAGGCTTTAGTGAGCCTTTCTGAAAGGCAGAATCTGGAGAATAAGTAACATGTGGCACTTTGTTTGGGAACAGAAGGACATCTTTTGGGGAAAGAAGTTCAAATTCTCATGACATCTTTTGTCCTTTTTTTAATTTCCCCCTGCTTGCATTTCCCAACACAGAATGTGCTGAAACACAGATGGTCTGACCTGGCACTACATTTACAGAATTACCTCCACCTAAAATGAGCTCTCATTAGGACTCATATTTACAATTCAGCAAACAGACACTGAGGGTATTAATTCAATGACTGTCTTCACACAAATAAATTAGTGCTGAAATGATTTCATTGTGCCAGGCTCTTGACACACTTAATTTCAAGCATGTAATTTGACAACCATCAGTACGAAACTGCACTAGGCTGCTGATCATGTTTTTAGAATCTAAGTATATTTGGGGTCTGAAGGGACATTTAAATGTCATTTAGTCCAACCTCCCCCTGCCAGGAGCAGGGATATTCTCAAGTGGGTTGCTCAGAGCCCTGTCTTTGGGCACTTCCAGGGATGGGGCAGCCACAGCTTTGCTGAGCAACCTGTGCCTGTGTTTCGTTGCAAAAAAAAAGTCTTCCTTAGATCTAGTCCAAATCTTCTCTCTTTCAGTACAACGTCGTTGCCCCTCTACAACAGACCCTACTAAAAACCCTGTCCCCATCTTTCTTCTGTGCCCTTGAAAGCACAGGATCCATCATTCCAAAGAACAACCTCGACTGTGAAAATTCAACTACTTTAGCTGAAACCGGCAGCAGTTTCAAGAGAATATAAGAAGCATGTAACACAACAGATTTATTACAGATATTTCTGTGGCCTCTTGCTCTGGCATAGCAGTGTTTTATGCCTTTAGGAGTTATTTCTCTTGCTGGTCTTTATTGCCTCTGTCTGTGGAGAAAGAGGAATTCTGTCTCAACCTCAGCTGGCTGAGTTAACCAAACTGAAATCCTTAAATAATTTCTCTTCCTATGAGACAGACGAAACATTTTCCTTTTTACCCATTACATTTTTTTAATCCTCCTATCTAACTTAACGCCTTTGATAGCTGTAAATGACCTGAAGATCACACAGTATTTCAGGAAGGATAATACTAATGTCAAGACAATGGTACCCAAACTCAGTTCCTCCTGGAAACCTGTTCCTGATTAATTCCAAGATCATCTCTGCCATTTTCAGTCACTTCAGCTCTGTGGTGCTCTGTTGGTTTGGGATTAATTACAACATTCTGACTTCTGGAGCCTTGCCAGGTGCTCCTGAGTAACATGGAGCTTTCAACAGGAATTACTAAAAGCCTTATTATTGTTCTCTGTCCTATGAAATAACCTTCAAATCCCCCACAAAAAAAAAAAAAAAAAAAAAAAAAAAAAAAAAAAAAAAAAAAAAAATGGAAAGAGAGAAATTGAGTTTTCCCTTGTTTACAGATCACTTCTCTCTATCCAGAAGAATCCACATATTTTACAGGTGGTCAGGTAGATTAATCAATATTTATTTGAACTTCAATATTCTCACTGTCTGAAAAAACTATCAAAAAAGGAACCTTAACACAATTTAATTTTCGTAATTTTATGCTGAAAAAGAATTGCAATATAAAATCTATTATTTCAACTAAGCAGCAGAAAATACACCACCTAAGGAGTAATTGTTAATTTTGCAAACAAAGAAGTGCTACACTGGCACCTTTAGTACTTCTGTATAATTTTACAGGAGAGGGACTAAAAATCTACAAGGCACAGGCAGAATTGATGCCTGTTGTTATTGCAGAGAAAAATAAAGAGTTAGGGTGGCAGTAATTTAGAATGTATAACTTAAAGTTTCTCACACTGTTTTATTAAAATCTTATAAGCAAGAAGAACAAGCAGAAAAGCAAATGAGGAAATTGGATAATGAGTAAATGATCTTAACAGCCAGTGGTGAATCGCCCATTTTAATTAATTCCTTTCTTAAAGTACTGTTATTTTTTCTTTGATCTTCGTAATTGTATTACAGAGTGTTCCTTGGTTAGACCAGATTCCACTTGGAAAGGCTTTTATTTCTCACTTTTTCAGTGGTTGCATTACATAATTTGGAAGCAGCTCTCCTTTACACTGAACACTTCTGAACACTCCACTGTAGTCCATTGAAAAGCTGTTGGAAAAGTCAAGTAAAACTTTAAAATGCAGGAAAACCTTAAAATTTCCTGGAGAGTCTATTCAGGGCTGCTTCCCCTCTGTGGGGGGAGAAGATTTTCCTGAAATCCAACCTAACCCTCCCCTGGAAGAGCTCCTGGCTCTGTAGTCTCATTTTTACTCTTTCAGCATCAGAGTTCTGCCCCACGCATGAGTGAATCCTTGCCCTGAGAAGCTCCATAACTCCCTGTGAAAAATCCAGACTCCTACAATTGGGAATTTAAAGAGGATGCTGAGGAGGGTCATGCATTAGGATGACAAACTGGAAGTGCTCAAATTATCCACCTTACTAAAAAAAAAGTGATGAGCTAATTTGATTGCATCCTGAAAATACCTAAAAGAGAAACCTGCTCTCCAATTTAAGAGATAAAAATACATCAAGATCAAAGGACTGGAAGCTTGTGCCAGACAAATATAGACTACAAATAAAATGACTTTTTCCCCCACAGCAATGAGAATAATTAACTGCCAGAGCAATTTATTACAGGTTGTGGGAACATCAATGAAAGTTTTAAAACTCAAATGATCATATTAAATGAATATGAATTTATCTAGAAAATACACTGGCCTAGTTCAGTCAAAATCAGATTAAATGGTGCCTGTAGTTAGCTATAGGATTGGAATCTGCTAAAAGAGATCCATACTTCCTCTGCTCAGGGAAGTATTTCCAGCAGTGGCAGGACAAAATCACATTTTCTAATCATCTTCAGAACAGGTTCTTCTAAACACATTGTGTTGAAGGGGATTTGTATTTGATATAATAAAAAATATTGGTAGAAAATGCTACAGAAATATCAATCTTAAGCAAATATCTTGGTCATGATAACACAGAAATCTGTTTTCCATCTTTTCTGGAAAACCAGAAAAGGTAGGAACAACAGAGATCTGTAGGAACAACAGAGATCTGCAAGTTCTCTAACCCCTCAGTCATTAATTTCAAAAGGGTTACACCCCTCTTTATGAGCTAATATTAGAATATTGATTATGTGGAAATGTAATGAGCTGTTGCCTTTGAATTATTCCAGTCCACTAATGGAAATAATGCTAATTATAAGCAAAATATGGATCATCATAACATGATAACTTAGGGGAAGAAGGAGCAGAGCTGAGGGTGGTTTGCAGCAAGGAGTGCCAGAATTAAAGGACACACTTGAAGATCTAAGAGATATTTAAAATACTAAAACTTCTAATCTGTGAGGGATGAGAGCTGGACACACACCTTTGAACCACACAAAGACCCACTATTACTGATTTTCCAAACTGAAGACATAGTGAGACTTTCCCAGCCATTTCAAAGAAAGAATAAATTTCCAAAAGAGCCGGTACCATTTATCTCTTTCCTTGGCTTGTTAGAAACTTCAGAATGAATAATTAATGTATTATGAGGGGTGGGGGGGTTAAAGACAAAAATTCTTTCATGGACTTGACTCAGCTGTTGGTCCTGTGCCCTCAGGTGGAAAGGGATTACAAGTATCAACCACCTTGAGCCTGCTGTAATAACAGACATGGAGAGAGTTCCTAAAAAAGCCAGTTATTGAGAAGCTGAATGGGGGATTTCACCTATGGGAGTCAAGATTAAATCAGATCTGTCACTTGAAGAGTGTGTTTGATGGAGAAAGCCAGTCTAATGCATATTTCAGCTTGTAACTATGACAACACTCTAATACAGATAAGAGCTGTGTGTTGCATTAACATTTAAAGTGTAAATGAATAAGTTATACTTCTTTTCAAGAGAAAATATTTGCTCTCTAATCATAAGATTTTAATAGCCAGACTTTCATATTTCCATTTCACACAAGTGACAGACAGAAAGAGATTTCTTAATTTTGCAGCCTCTGTGTCTGGAGATGAGGTTCACCAGGACAAAATGAACTTCTAAATTAGGAGTTTCTTAGGAAGTTATCATTGTCCTTGGCACTACTCATGCCTAAGAACAAAAAAATACCATTGTTCCTTTCACCTGTATCTCCAGAAACATTGGAGCTATTTAAATTATATTTAAATTACATACTTCAATACTGAGGTTCAGCATCCACGTGCTTTTGAGTATCTTAAAAATAAATCTTCCTCTGAGAATGCCCAAACCTGGCAGATTTCTATCAACCCTTTAATCATTTTTATATCTTCCCCCCAATGGATTCAGAATACATGGCTGTTACAACACTTCTGCATTATTAATCTGGATCCTGCATTAAACAGAATGCAAAATTCTGTTCAAGAGGAGAAGCTAAACCAGCTGGCAAGTGCATAATGAGAAGTCTAAGAACTTCAAGGAAATATTCTTGGATCTCCTTATATAAGAAGAGTATGATGTTGAACAGCAGCTGTGCAAAATGTAAATTTGGCTTAATCCTTCTGGGCTAGTTATGGACTCAATTTAGCCTTTTCTTATTAAGAATAAGCAGTGAATATGATGTTTAAAAAGACATAAATAACAACAATAATAATATAGTTGGGCAAAGAATGCATCAGTACTTTTTATCAGCGTAAAGAATGCATCAGTACTTTTTACCAGAGCAGGCAAAAGCTGCAGCACAAAATTTCCAAAATACTTACCACAGTTTGGTGATTGACCTGGATCACCTCATCACCAGCATGGATTTTCTTACACTGGTCAGCAGGAGACTGAGGACAAGAGAGAAAACATTTACTTTACAGAGGAGGTGGAAGGAAAGAGCAGGAATTACAATGAATACTGGAGGAAGCTGTGCTAAAGAAGTCTTATTGCTGTCAAATAATGATAACTGGTCATATTCCTTAGGAACAGGTTTTTTTCCTGATAAAATTTGATGAAATAATCTAGAATTCCATTTGCCTTTCCAACCTAGAATTCCAGTTGCCATTTTTGGCCAGCTGAGCTGTTCCATTGGGTTTAGCTGAGCTGTCACAACCTTGCTGGGAGAACACTGGGTGAATCCACATCATGGGGAATTAAATCTATTACAACACAGCCTGGGACAGGGCTGGAGCAGCCAGGTGTGGGTCAGAAATCAGGGCTCAGTCCTCTACAGAGCAGTGCCACTGCTGAGGGGAACTGAAGATGCTCTGCACACACAGGATATTTACACCTTCAGATACAGCTCCAGCACCTCCAAGACAGACAGATTTAGCACTCTAAATTAACCACTTGAACACAGAATGTGGTAATTTACAAATGGATGTAAGAGACTTGCCCTTCAGGAGATTTTATGTACTCACGCTATTCACATCATTTAGTGTGATCTTGGAGCTGAAAAACTCCCTTGTCCTAAATATAGCTTGTTCTGTGCACATGGAAATGGATTAAAACCCATTGAGGAGCCACTCAAACATGGCCAACTACTATTTTACAAGCAATTTTTAGATGCTTTGAGGAAATTTAAATCTGTGAGAGAAATCAGGGGCATTCAGGAGATCAGCAGGCCCAGGACTGGACAACTGAGAATTCAAAGCAAATTCTTTTCACTGTGCACTGGTTGAGGAGAGGGTTCTACTGACACACAGTGCACCAACCTGGCCTCAGGAGGAAGAAAAACCACAAAGAATTAAAGAGCAGAGGCATCACCTTGGAAAATAAATCCCAGTGGAAGCTGGCTGTTCAGCCAGGAGACTTGGACAAGGTGGGAAGTTTACCCATGAGATATAGGGTCAGAGAGAGCAGAGGACTGATTGTCCCTTGTCAAACGATGCTGTAACTTTTAAAGCAAAAGAACCCTCCAGAAACAGCTCAGGTTCCCTGCCAAGCAAACAGATTCCTAGGAAAAGCACAAAAGGAGCCACTTGCAGCCAAAGGGAGTGTCCTGGCTCTAATCCTGCTGAAGAGCTGCACAGAGAAACAGCTGCTACCAAAATGTAGCTGAGTCCCTGGATATCTCCCTAGAGCCAGCCTAAAACATGAATTGTTAAACACAATAAACACACGAGCCATGTATCAAATGCAAAGGAAGAAAGGATTTATCTGAACTGAGAGTGATGTGTAGAGGTTTATGGTCATGACCTCACTGCAGGCAAGAGCTCCTCAGCTGCACTGTCTTCAACCCAAAATCCCACTCCTTCCTTTTGTGAATGGAGGTTAAAAACACGAGGTAAACAAACAAAAGGAACAAAGAGATGAGGAGGCAATACAAGAAAGACCCAAATTGCCAGGGACAAGGAAATGGCTGCAATTATTTCTGAGTTATTAAATGCCAGAGAGGCTCATCTCTGAGGGGCCAAGGGTCAGCCCCTGCTGCCAGGGCCATGCAGTGCTCTGAGAGCAGGAAATGACATTTATAAACTTTTGTAATCTTTTTTTTTTTTTTTTTTTTAGTAATTTATTGCCCACTCAGCCAAAAGGGCAAACAGCCACTGCTGGACACGGTGATTCCCACTGGGATTTGGCTACTCCAAGCACAGCTTTGACCTTTTTTGCCCACTGCTGTTTTTTCATTCCCAACTTTTCTCTGCCCAAGAGCAGCCTCATCCCAGCCCCTCACCTGCCTGATCTCTAACAGGGCTTTGGTCATTCCTGGGCGAAACCCTGGGCACAGCAGTCAGACCTCCCCTCCTGCCCCTGACTGCTTCTGCACCACAAAAAGCAGGATTTTACCCCCACACTTCATGTGGACGATGTGAAGAACCACCTGGCCCCAGAGCCACTTTCTCCTTTCCACAGGAATTCTCCTTTGCGGAGTTTTGGCAGCCCAGGGGCAAACGTGGAGCAGAAACATTCCTGGAATTCAACGTGACTTTAACCAAACTCTTTGGCTTTGAATGGGGCATGAGAGGTAAGCAGGAAACTGCAGTAAAAACCACCAAACACAATGTTTAACTTCAGCTGACATTACTGGGAAAAGCAAAGGCCTGGCTCTTTCTCTTTTTAGCTGCTTTCCTGACTTGGATGGGACTGAGCTAATTAAACACTGCCTCTGAGGTCAATTATGCCTTCAAAAAGAATGAAAAAATCAATTTGCTGAAACGCCAGAAGTTAAAGGTCTTTGAAGCTGGTTTATCTGCATGTGTGATTACATTTTTAGCAAAACCAAAAAAAGCAACTTCTTCTGGTGGTGTCATAGCAAAAAGTTTTGATAGTCAAAATAAAAAAAAAATTAAAATTCTAGTGGCTGGCAACTTAGTAACTCTTCCTGTGAATTTCAATTGTAAATATATCAATATTTCTCCTACTAACTACATTATATTTCTGAAATTAATTAGAATTATAGTAAAAAAGTGGATTAATTACAGCATGAGTAATTCAATCTATGAACATAATCTCTCCAACATAATCAAGATGGATCAGTCATAATTTTCAGGACCCAAGATACACATATATTTATTTTTAGACTTCTAAATGCTGCCAATGGTGACAATATAAACAAACAAATTTTAAGTTTAATTTGCATTAGAATTGTCTTCCCAAATTGTGACATACAAATCATCTGGCTTTCCATGTGTTTTCATTGACAAAACCCATATAAATGCTACTCAATGTATCTAAATCAATTAAAATTTCCCACATGGAGCTCACCCATATGGGCCAGCAGAGCACTGGCACTTGCCAACCAGGATTTACATCTCACAGAGATCATTTTATGTTCCTTGGGCCTCAGCAATCCATAATTTCAATATCAGCTGTATAAAACCTCAACTTGTCACTTGCCCAGCTCTGGGCTTTGAGCAGACCCAAGCCTGAATGGGAGCAGTGGGATTAAAAGGCAAGATGAAAACCAGAAGGGTCGTGTTATGAAGTCTGTCACAGTAATTAGATGGCAGCAGTTGAAGTCAATTCAATTTTTTTTCAAATTTACAGCTATGAATTGCACGTTAAGAAGCAAGGAGGATGTCCAGAAGCTGTGCTGCTGTTCCTGTCACACTCTTTAGTGTCCCTGGGATGTCTCACACAGATCTTTGAGCTGCAAAGCTCTCTGTGATTTTGGTTCAGTTTTGTTTTTTAATACCTCTGGGGCTAATGGAAATCATAATTGATCTCTTCTGTATATTTACTACAAATGATAGAAAACATAAAATACCATGTACTGAATATAAAGGAAACCACTTGTGCCACAGAGAGAAAATGTGTGAATGCTCCTAGAAATCAGGATGTTGAAGAATCACTGAGGTCAGAAGCTTGAGAATTTCCTTTATTATAGTGTTAGTTATTAATAATTTCAACACAGCTGCTTTTCTATGTCTATTTTCAAGGGTTCTAAGGCTTTACAAATGTAATATGATACACATACATAAAAAAGGAAAACAGATATTAATAAAAAGTGGCTTGGTTTAAAGCCGCTTATTACAAAATGCACTGCAGATACACAGAAAATAATTGTAAGAATGATTAAAGTATTTTAAAATAAAGAATCTTACATTTTCTGTTGTTCCTGTGATTACATGTAGTCCATCATATGTTGATTTGATATACATCCCCTGGAAAAAAAAGAGCAAAAAGAGTAATTAATATTTGTTGGAAACAAACCCGGGACATTTGCATGATAATTAAAATAATAGGTTTGCTCTAAGGACCATAACATTTGAACACACTGGAAGGAACTGTGGTCAATTAACATTTGCAAATCTAAGTTTAACAAATCTATATCAAGACCACTATAAATAGCAGAGTTTTCTCACTTAATGCTTTTTTTTTTCTTAAAGTTTGTGAACAGAGTTCAATACTGAGCATAAGCATAAAAACTTGTGCCCATTCAGTATCTGAAATATTTAACATGACCTATTTTTATTACAAGTGACATAAAAGATTATGAAAGCATGATCAGGAGTAGTTTTTAAACTTAAATAGTAGTTTTTAACTTAAACTTCAAAGAGTTCCTCATTCAGTAAAAACTAAGCCAGAGCCAAACTCAGAAAAGACAGGAGCCAGTGCTCATATTGCTAATTTATAGGGGAAATGATCTTAGTGAACTAACCGGAGCTCTGTAATTAGTCCATCAAGAATTCTGCTTCAAGGAGGAGATTGACAAGATTGGGAGAGACAACCAGGGCAGGGATCTGTGGAGCTGAACACTCTCAGAGCCCCAAATGTCAGGGAGGCTCAGTGGCTTGTGTGTTTCCCTCTCAGGAGCCAGGTCAGAGCTTCCCATCCCTGCACACAGCACGGTTATCCATCACATTTTGAAACCTAATTAATCTAATTGGTACATTGTGCTGCTGGTTTATTATTCTTCCAATAGTTCTGCATCACCTTGTGCTGTCGGCCCCGAAGTTTAGAGCCGCCAGCAATAATCCTTGAGAACATTTTGTTCAGAGAAAGAAATTTCCAGATTCCTGAATGCTGATGGGGATCTTCAGGCGAGGTCTGACGCACAAACACCCCCTCCCAACCCCTCGAGAAAAACCCAAAACTTAAAAGTCCTATGAAGTTCAGGTGATATTGCTCTCCACCAGTTCCTAAACTGGAAGGTTAAGAAGGGATGGAGCCAAACTCTTCCTGACAGTGGGAGGATGAGAAGCAGGAGACAAACTGGGACTCTGGCAAGGAATTATTTTTCTGTTTTACCATCAGGAAAATAAAATGCTGGAACAGGCTGGCAAAGCTGTGGAATCTCTGACTTGGAGATGATCAAATTGTGACTGGAAGAGGCCCTGAGTAACCTCCTCTAGCTGGGTCTGTTTGGATTTTTCATGAGAAAATGTAACTTCTACCTTAAGGTAAACTAATTGCATTTCAGCAAGTTTGAAATTTATTGAAATTTTGAAACTAAAGATTGTCCAAATGTGATTGCTGGCTGGTTGCATAGGAAACTCTGCTACATTTTACTCCCCATCTCACTTGTTGTCTTAGTCTGCTTTATAAACTACTTCATTTGTAAAAGCGAAAGATCCAAATTCAGTCTTGCCATTCTTGAAATCATCTCTCTATAATGGGATTAGTTGGAAGAAAAAAGCTGCTGGTGAGCCTTTCAGAATTTCCTTCTTCAGAGCTGTTAAATTCTATCAGTGTTTGTGGTTCTGTTGTCTCTGTGGTCCCTTCAGCAGCTAAAGAGACAAAGTTCTCTTTGCCAGCTCAAAGACACAAACAGGAGCACTGGATCCTGGAAAACTGAAGGCTCCCATGGACAATGGGATGGTGAATCTCCATTAAAAATCTGGAGCAGACATTTTGCCCATCAAGTGTGGGTTACGCTGAATTTCCACGGTCAGCTTTTCACATGAACATTATACAACATTCCTGCTCTTTCAGCACTTGGTGAACTTCAGGAACACATTTCCAGCCACACTTTATTATTAAATTTAACATCCCATTTGCTCTGACAAGATTCATTCCCCACTGAAAAATCCCAAAAGATTAAGATCTTTAGGGCCACAACATGGCAGAGTGAGAAACTTTTCACTAAATTTTACCACTTATTTCTTCCTAAAGTTCTTAGACTCCTGTTAATCTCTGTGTATTTTTTGAAAAATCAAATTATAATTTTATCTCTTAACAGATGCCATCAGAGAGACATAAAACCTGACTAATCACACAGAATTACCCTACATTTTGCTACCTGCTCTTTCATCCTAGTTATTAAAATTGAATATATAAAAAAATAAACAATTTTAGTGAATGACTCATAGCCTTCAAATTATCCTACACAGAGCTTTCATCCTTGTTTTCCCAAAAGAAAATAATGAGCTTGTTTCTTGTTGACCGTTACAGGAACCCCTTGATATATCTCTTACCTGAAAAGCTGGAAAGATCATTCTATGTAAAAAAATATATATATAAAAGTTCTTCTATTGATTTTTTTACTTCATGTGGTTCAGGTTAGGCAGGGATATCCAGAGAATTGTTTTGTCACCTCAGAGTGAGCAGGTTTGAGCACACACAGGTTTGGACAATGTGGCAGAGACCCTTCTGGAGTTGCTCCTACATGTGCACAGTGAGTCCTGCTCTGCATGGTTCTCCCACCTCTTTCCTTCTAGTTTCCACTGCTGCCCTCTTCCCCCAGCTCCCTTTCCACCTTCCTCCTGCTCTGCAAACTCAGGAATGTCCATTCCTGTCCTACCAGGCTTTTCCTACCATGTCCTTCCCTACCAGAACCTACTCTGCTCTGTCCATCCCAGTGTCCATCTCAGTTCCCAATCTGCCTTCTGGTATTCTGGTTCCCTTACTGGTCTGTTTCCTGTCCTCAGAGGCAAAAAAAAACCACTGGAGCCCTTTTTCAAAATTATTACTCTCTCTCTCTCTCTTTTTTTTTTTTGGTTTGGTTTGGTTTGGGTGTTTGGTTTTTTTTCTGGGTTTATTTGTTTGTTTTGGGTTTGGTTTTTGTTTGTTTGTTTGGGCTTTGTTGTTGTTGTTGTTTGGGTTTTTGGTGGTGTTGTTGTGGTGGGGGGGGTGTTGTTTTTTTGGGGGGGGTTTGTTTGTTTGTTTGTTTTGGGGGTTTGGGTTTTTTGTTTGTTTGTTTTGTTTCCAAGAGTGGTGTTTTAGTTTCTCTGGTTTATTCTTGAATGTCAACAATGATCTCAGAGAAAAGAATAACAAGCTGTACCCATTATCTAGAGATAAGGCAAGAGTCAAGGATTTTTAGCCTGTGAAGATGGCTCAGACTGGCCAACATTTAGAAATAAATAGTTGCTCTTTAATAACTGATGTGTCAGACGTAAACTCTGAAGAATGACACTGACCTATGTTAGAGAACAAGGAAATGTTTCTCAGCCATCAAATCAAGAAGGCTGGCTGTTTCTGAGTAACTCTGCCACTGTACCCTAGAGACAAAGTGAATTAAAGGTTTTTAATTAAAATCTGACCTTTGAAAACATATGGGAAGGCATCAGCCATTTAAAATCCCATTTTGAAGAGACTTTTCCCCAGAACACAGCATATCCAGTTGTCAGGGGAATTTCCTTGAAAATTTTCTTGCAGAATCATCTGGTTAATTAACCAGGATATAACGACAGCAGTGTGTTTTTTAGTGTCAACAATTATTCCAGCACAGGGAAGCAGTGACAGCAAAGATGTAGGTTTGTAAAGCCACAAATGACCAGGGAACTCCTACACCCCTTGATCTTTTGCCCCATGAAAATCTTATTAAATCTTTACTCTTATCTCAACTGTCAAAGTTACACAGATGCATTTAAACAAATGTCATGTTACTGCTTTGAAAAGGTAACGGAGTCTTTGTTTAAATTTCACACCATTAAAAATGCCCCTCAAAACTTTTTCCTGTCTTACATTTTGCAGTCATTTGCCCAGATCTAAACACCTCTACTTTCCTTCCTGCAAGACAACTTCCACTGCTCAAAATACTTATTTTATTGTTCTGTATAAGCAGATTTGGTTTTGTTTTAGCTTTTAGGCTATGACAACCTTTATATGTCATGCATGATGGAAATTTGTCAAGTTTCTGTAAGCCTTTAAAAATAATTCCAAATAATTCGATGAACATCCTGACAGTTTTAGGCCAGGCATATTCCCACAAAAAAGCTGCCTTCACATTCTACCTTTTCTTCTTGCCTCCCTTGCAATTCCTTTCTTGTAAAAATGGGAAAGATTGCCTTCCATCACCTTAAATTACAAATGCCACAGAAAGAGAAGCACTATTTGAAGAGGTGCTGGACACTGGATAGATGATAACAATCCTTCACAAAGGAGGTTCTGTTCCTCTGACAGCCTAGCTGTTTGTTCAGATTTTTTGTTTCTCCAACATTACACATCTGGTTTCATAAAAATTTTTATGCCCACAGTGTTTGCTTTCTTTAAGTTCTTGGAAAGAAACAGGAAAAGTTCCCTCTGAAGAAAAATTAAGAAGGTTCTGGATATTAGCAGTGTACATCTTAATTAAAGTGTGTCAGATTACATTGTTTCTATCAGCAGGAGGAATGTCAGACAACAGAGAGAAAAGGAATAAAAAAAGTGAAAGGAAGAGGGATTAAACTCCTCCTTTATTCCAGAAGGAAGGAAGAAAACATTCCACAGACATCAGAAGATACAAACCCAAACAATAAAACCCAAACTGCCTCCCCATTTAGAATCTCCTGCTTAAGAGGGATCATTAATCTCATCAAATAAGATTAAAGCTGCATGTTACACAGAAGCATCTCTGGAAAGATGAGCTGGACATCAAGTTCAGAAGATTAAAAAAAAAAAAAAAAAAAAAAAAAAAAAAAAAGGTTTCATCAGAAATAATACTGGCTGTAATAATCTTTCACTATGGACAATCCCCAATCATCCATGAGCAGAAGGGGAGAGGGAAAAAGCCCTGAACATCAAAAAACATTCTATGATCCCATTCTATATCTCTGTATCAAACATCTCCAATAAAATGCTGTCTGTTTTTGTGGCAGCAAAACTGCTCCAAAGCTGGCTCTGGGCATAGAAAGAGGTAAATCATAGCAAGGTTCTCCCAGCCTTTCATCAACCTTCATCCCCAAGGATTTAGCAGCAAACTCAGGAGCTGCCAACAGCAGCCCAAACTCCTGGCTCAGGGGCTTATTGCGGATCCATCAAGCCAAAAAATTTAAAGTGGGGAGGCAATTTTCTTAAATCATGAAGTTATTTTATTCTATTTGATTTCCTAGAAATATATGTGTGCGTGTTCGACCAGAGCTAACAGTGATTCTCACAATTTAATAATTTTTTAGTGCAAGAATTTATTTGAAGTTTGTCAGATTGATTGTTTGAAACAAAGCTTTGCCTTCCAGACATCTTGTTTGTGCTGATTATGCTGTGTGCTTCAGATATTAATGGTATTACCATACCCAGTACTACAGTTCAGGAGAAAAAGTGGTTTACAATTCTTTAAGTTACTTCAAAATGAAACAGAAAATACATGGAGGGTGTTTCAGTATTTGCCACTGAAAAATCAGAGAATATGGAAAAGGAGGAACCATTTTGACCAGTGAAGCTGGGGAAGGAATGGAAATGAGGAAAAAGCCCAATATATTTCTGGAGGCCAACAAATGCCTGCAGAGATCAGGATGCAGAGTCCCCAGGACTTGGAATGGAACTGAATGCTCCCAATACAAATTCCTTTGTCCAGCAAACTGCCAGGAAACCACCACACAGGAGAAGGGAAGGCTGGAGATAAGACCACGTTTTAATAAAGCTGAATGCAAAAGAAGGTACTTTAGACAGGAAAAAAAAAAAAAAAAACAAAATAGGGTGACTATATAGCTCATAAAAGCACAGATGGAAAGTTAGAAAATGCTAGGACTGAAGATGCACATTCCAAAGACTTGGAGTCCCTTTGTGAAAATGCTTTATGATCCAGAATTTATTTACACAATTAAACACACAGACACTGCCCTGCGGGAGTTCTGACTCCATGCAGCAACTGTGTGGACTTGGACCTGGAAATTAATTCTGTTTATGTGTGAGCTTATGCAATGTCAATAGAATTCCTTGGCTCGTTTGGGGAAGAAATTAGAAGGCATGTAATAAAAATTTTGCAAATCGAGTTTTGAAAATTTGGGAAGACTCATAATTTAATCAGAGTATCATTCCAGAAAACTGAATTCTGAGTGATTTACATCACACTTTGCTCCAATGACAAATAATTGTGTTTGTTTTCTAGCTGCCAACCCTGGATGAACCCTGTTCTCAGTAGCTCTGAAAACCTGAGCCACACTTAAACCCAAGAGAGCCTGTGTGTTAAATATATGCTATAAAGGTAAGAAATGTTCTGCAAAATTGTACAGTAAGCCGCTCTTGGAAACCACATTTTTGGTGATTTTGACACCAACTGCTGTGCATTAGCTTCCTACCTCTAAAACTAAAATTATAGTATCCTTTTCACAAGTGTGTTGTGAGGATGAATTAATTAGTGTCTGTGAAGCACTCAGTAAGGCCATATAAAAAATAAATAAAACAACTCATGATGAAATTAGTAACTCCAGGGACTGCAGAGCTTAGCTGAAGTGTGGTAAATCAGGCCTCAACCCCTACACTGAATGATAAGGATAAAAATGGAACTCTGAATACTTTCCTTTCACTGAATAGTGCTCATTTTTCTCTTGAATGGAGCAGATATCCTGTGGAAAAAAATCCGCTATACAATCATGAGAAAGCCATTTGTAATTCATTACTCTGTTCTATATTTGATTCTGATTAATGTTTTCTTTTCCTTTTCACATGGTTTTTCTTTTATTCCCATTTATAGTCCTTTTTCATATTTTCTTCTAAACAGAACATAGTGTCAGCAAAATTGATTACAAGGAACTTTCCAACCCAACACGTTACAGTGCCTTCACAATTAGGCACAGAAAACTCACTCATTCACTGTGATTTCACTTCATCTAAGGGAAGAAAAAAAAAAAAAAGTGGGGGAGAAAAAGGAGAAATTGCCAGGCAATTTTGATTGCAGCATTTGTCTCATGTCCTCTGTCAGCAGTGCCCACTCACTGCTCTTTTGTTGGCTCCTAACTCATGGGCACATTGTGGATGGAGAACCACAGAGGGGTTCCCTCCACCCTGAGTCCATCCAGCCAGGAGCATTCCAGCACAGGTCCTGGCTGCCTCAAGTTCTACCAGGAAAAAAGGGGAACGTGAACCACACAAAAGGCTCCAACATCTCATCCAACAACTCTCACCTTGGCCACTCTGGAGCTTAAATCCAGCACTCCAACAATTTATGGGCAGTTGGTGCCAGGAGCTCCTGACAGACACCTACCTCAGCCTGCACACCAGGAAATCTCAATTCCCCTCAGGAAATGTTAGTTTCGGGGTAGATTCCACTCCTGCCCTCCACCAGGCTCCTAGATCCAGAGCCATCACTGCATGGGAAGCATCAGCAACACCAAGCCCTGCTTATTTGTGCTCCATCATCTCTGAGGAAAATGCGTCTCTGTGTTCAGCTTTTCTGCAGCACTGATAATGAACTTTCCCCTGATTAGACCAGCAGAAATACATCCCATTTCTGCACAGAAAGGAAAGCCATGCAGAGTGCTGGCCTGCAGGGTGTAGTAATCCTAATGCAAGTCAAAAGCACTGGGACATTCACAGCATATCTCATGCAAATGTACTGACCTGTATTTCCTGGATACCCTACACTAACCCAGAAATCCAACCTGGAGGGGAAACTGGGCCATAAAGGGAACACGTTTGGCCATAAGGATGCAGCAGCACAGCAAGGAAATTGTATCTGTGCTCAGGATTACACACTGGGCTGAGCATCTGCGACACCACGGAATTAAAATTAAATGTGTTTTATGCTGTGGTAATGTTCTTTGTTGACTAAATCAGCCTAAGAATAAAGTAAACTTGTGCAGTCTCACAACACCCCCTCATGTTATTAAAATATGTCATTCTCAGATTAATAGGCATACCTCAGAGTAATTGTGCCCTTGTAACTCTGACAGTATTTGCATATGACGCTCGTCGCTATTCAATGTCAGAACAAAGAGGAAGATGTTGGAATAATACGAAGCATCTCAACTAACAGAAATTTAATATCTGTAGATCACGCTGAATTACAGACAGGAAACATGTCACAATGTGTAGAGTGGCACTCAAGTGGGTTTTGATTTGTCAGTTTTGGGATTTTTTACGGACAAGCCTCATGGCTGCCAATTTCACTCCCCACTTCCCCTTTTTTTTCCTCCTACAACTGCTTCCTTCAAGCCAGAAGCAATATTCCTGAATTACTCTTCTTGTAGGGAGAAAATAAAAATTTAAAAAAAAGTTCTGATAAGGCAGCTGAAGGCAATCTAGGAGATTGTGCTGGGGAGAACAGTCTGGCTCCTGAGGAGTGTGAGTGAGAAGATCCCAGTGTCTGCAGTTCCATTCCAGCCTTTATTTGGATCCTGGCTTTCCGAGCACAATCCTTATGCTCCTACAGCCCACCCACGTCAAATGGTTGCAAAGTAAGGGACTACACAGGGGAGGCAGAAGTCTTCACCCACCAACCACTAAAATGTCACAAAAATCCATTGTCCAAGGAAAGGTATCAGTACGTTAATATTTAAAGGCTGTAGCCAAATAATTCTGCAACTGTCTCTGCAGAACATTTCACTGCAGTGACCAATGCAGAGCAGCTGGGATGTCCAGAGCCATCCAACCAGGCTGCTCTGTGAGCAACAATTTACAAATAAAAGAGATTTATTTTATTCCTGAGATGATGCTCCTGAAAGTTTTATTTGAACTGATCATTAGGGAGGCATATAACTCCATTTATGCAAGTCCAAGACACAGACCTTCCCCTAAACATTCTGAAAGCACTTTAATGACATCAGCTAACTTTATTTGTATTTGTTTGCATTTGGGGACTATTTCAGTACATTCCAAACCTGCAGCCTGGCTATCAAAGAATCATAGATTTAACTACTCATATAGTCACAGTTACTCATACAGTTGCCCACGGCAAAGCAGGTTTTAATTTAAAAAAAACACAAAACAATCCCTTTTTTTAGATAAATGTCAGAAATCTGATTCAGCTTACCAAAAAAAAACACCAAAAAACCCCCAAAAAACCCTCAAAGCAAACAAAAACAACAAAAACAAACAAACAAACAAAACCCACCAAAAAAAAAAAAAAAAAACAAAACAAAAAAAAAAAAACAAAACACAACCACACACACCCACCCAAAAAAACCCCCAAACAAACAAAACAAACACCAAAAAACCCAAACAAAAAAAAAGAAAAAATTAGGACATAGCATGAAAGAACATTTTGATTTCTTGATAAACTAAAAACCAGATCACCCCGAAGAACTGAGGCTTGTGCTGGGCATTCTAAAGAGTTAAACTTGAAACTGCTTTGCTACTTACCAACCCCTCACTGGGCATGATGCTGGTGAGGTGAACAACCTCGAGGTGTGCTGACTGAGACACCAGAGAGTCAGATGAGAGAGAAATGATGTGGTCACAGATCCCAGACAGGGTTTTACACTACAAAGAAAAACAAATCAGTGGAATTCCTCGTATCAAACTGGAAACGACAAGTGGAGAAGTCCTTATTTTAAGAACTAATCAAAAATAAACAGATAATTTTGATTCTTAGCACTGCAAAAATTACAGGTGTATGAATGTCAAGAGCAAGTGCTTAAGGGAACAGAAAATATCTATAAATATCAGAAAAATGTACATGTATGAACAGTTCTGCTGTAGAGGAATATCTGTATCTCTAAACTATCTTCTCCACTCCAACCATGTGCACTTTAAAAACAAAAGAACAAACCCAATGAACTTTATCCTTATGATTATAAATACAATGGAAGTGGAGTGAAATAGGTAAAAAAAAAAGTCTTATGCAACTGAATAACCTATTTTGTCTACCAAACAATGACATCATCCCTACCAACTGTGATAATTAGGTGAATTCTGCTCTTCAACTTGGCAAATTTCCTTTGTTAAAAATTACCCTGGCAGAGAAGTGCCTTAGTTAACCCATTTCCTGAAGTAAAATTCTTATGCATCTTTGAACACATCCTTTAACTGATATTCTGCATCGCTACAACCATGCAATGATTTTGTTATCCTGCCTTCCAGCTAAAGATCTCAAAATCTTAATGCAAATCCACAGAAACACCTTCAAAGCAGGAGCCCCCATTGCATGGACAGTAGCTGTGGGTCTGACAAATTAAACCCATCTGTCAAAGCTGAGTTTATAGGTCAGAGAGGAGCTGAGCTGAACTCTCAGACAACATTCATGTGGGAAGATTTATTCCCAAATTTCTGTGTGTTGCTTGAAGCACGCTCCTTCAAAAAGTCTGTGCCTGAAAATGTTTGAACCTAATGTGAAAGAATTCATTTAACAGAATTTCAGGATGGGTTTCTGGTCGAGGCTGTGCTGTGTGCATCTATTTTGCTTTGGGGACTGTACTCTCATTTTTCCTAATTATAGCGAATTCCAGTGAAATCCCTTCAGGGAAGTTTCCTTTCAGGCATTTGCAAAAGCATGAGGCTTTCTAATATCTCATTTGACACTATCCACAGAAGTTAAACAAATAAAGTTGTCACAATGAATAAGTTAACTGCCTAAATTTATAGGTTGTATTTCCATTCACTGTGCAGTTACTCATCTGGAAATCCAAGGACAGCCTGGGAGCCCTGGCTGTGGCATCTGGATTTTGTATCAGCTGCAAGATGCAAAGCATCCCACTGAGGTGTGTGTGACTGCAGCTAAAGGTCACCATTTCCACAAATATTTCAAGCAGTTTCAGCTCAAGGCCAGAACCCCTGAGCAGAATTTGGGTCTCATCTTCTCTCAGCAGAGATGGAGAAACTCAAACAAAATTCTCCAGTGTAGAAGGTGCCCCTGTGTGTGAATACATCCTTTATCCAGCTTTTGAATCACTGGCATGTCAAGATGTTACCATAATTTCCTACTGAAAACCTCTCCATGCCTCAAAATTTGAGAGCATTTGCTCAGATTAGATGCAGACTAAATCCCAGAGAGAACAACCTTTTCTACTGTCATGCTTCAACCTTAGAGTTGCCTCACGAAAAATACATTTTTTTTTTTTTTAGTAAAATAAGCAACAAAGAAGTTTTCAATCAAATCAACCTGGTCTATGGAAGGTGTCCCTCCCACAGTTAGAATCGTGAGCTAAAAAGTGTAAAAAAAAAAATTTTTTTAAAAAATATATATATACACACACAAATATACATATATAATATATGTGTGTGTGTGTACACACCCGAAATCCTAGAAGGTATCAGATGCTTTTAAAAGTTCTATTCATACCCAGGTTTGCAATAGTAAGCTCTTTTTTTTTTTCCTCTCTGAAAGTCACTTCATGCTTTCTAAATTTAACAGCACATCAATGTTTTATGACAGATTTTAATCCCCGCTGGAAGCAGAGTATGTGCAAAAGGCTTTAAAATAAAGAAGAAAAAAAATAAAAAGAGTCAGGCACTTGGGCAGAGCTTGTCAAAAGCTTATCTGAACTTGTAAATCCTTTGAGAGTTCCCTTTCACCACAGGTTTTAAACCTATCTCAGTGTCAGTACAGGTTTTCAGTGCTGGTACCAGGAAAATATAAAGTATTTATTTGAACTTCAAGGCCAATATCTAATCAATAATCTTGAATAAGATTCTTCTGCTCTGCTTTGTCATAAGATTTTTTCTGAGTTCTGAAGGGACAAAATGCTCAGTCTGACAACCAGTGATACAGGATTTGACCAGCCATCCTGGCAGGAATATTAACTGTACAGAATACTGTGCAGCTTCTAAACCTGCACAATAAAACAATAATTTTTGTATTTGTAATTAACTGTAGCTATAACACAGAACATTAGTGCAGGGAACTTTAATTTTAGCAACTGATACTATTAATCAGAAAATTTGCCAAATAGTAAGGATTTTTTTTTTTCTATAGCAGCCATATTTTTTAAAAAATGATTTCTGTGTGGGGAGTAAAAACAGAGAATACCAAAACAGAATTACTTACCACATGAAGAATTTTATTTTCTGTTTCATACACCGTACAATCCTGTGGTAAAACAGAATAAAACCTATTTAATGAATGTCACATTAAATTTCCTATTGAGAAATGAAGGAAGGGTTTGTGCTGTTAACAATCTCTTGCATATTCCTGATGAACCTTCAGACTTGCTACTTTTGGAGCAGTCATTTTCCAGTTTTATCTACCATTTTAAGAATAATCAATCTTACACTCCATAATTTCAGTGCCACCCTTACCTTGCTTTTTGCTCTAGCGCTATTACAGGGGTTAAAATATTGTTTTTCTTTCATGAAACAAACTGTACAAATTGCTAAAAGGGTTCTTCTGTCTCCATTACTTATTAATGTTGGAAAGATCCCCCCATGTGACCCTCTGGAAATTGGGACACAGCCATGGCAAAGGGGTTTGAACCATCCCCTGTGGCTGTGCCTCACCTCCTCCTGCCACTCCAAATCTCAGGTTATGTTCTGCTCAAACATAAAATAAAAAGAGAAATACGGAAAATATTTCTTCCAAGCATAGGAAATTACAACAGGGTGCCCCCAAGTCTTGGTTCTCTCTCAGCCCCCAGCCAGGCTCCTTCTCCCCTTTTTATGTGGGGAAATCTTTAAATCCTTCTCCAAGTGCTATATTGGAAAAGGTTTTATACTGAGCACGATATGGGATAACTTAAAAGCCTGTCTTCTTCATTTAGCATTTTTTCCTTGAATGAGCTTTCAATTAAAATTTAACTTGCTGATAATACCTGACAAGCCTCTTCAGGTAACTTGAGATTCCCTCAGTTGGTTGGAGGCTGATGATGGCAACATCAAGGCTGAGGGTTTTATCCCTGAATGGGCTTAAGAGTTGGACTTATGTGGGTCCCTTCCAATTCAGAATATTCTGTGATATCTCTTCAAGCATCTTAAGATTCCCTGTAGTTCTCTATATTTCCTCTTTTTACTGGATCTTAATGTATTAGCAATAAGAGTTAATTGCTTCAGATCTCCCACGAAACAATTCCAGCCCTTTCATTCACTGTACTCTGAGCACTCAGTTTGGGCTGGGAAACCCTCTGGAGTTCTCTTCTCCCCTTTTCCAGCAGCCCAAACCCTTGGCTGTTCCCATCCTGCTCCCAAACCTTGTCCCTTGGGTGTGCCTTTGAGGATTTTTTTGCCCAAGCCCCTCTGAGGCAGCTGCTCCAAACCCTCAGCCCAAGGAACTGCCCCTCCCTCAGCTCTGAAGGCCAATATTTATTTTGGAGGATTGCTGCTCCCGTGGAGAAATTAATGTCTAAGTGACTACAGTTTAAAGAACATTGCTGCAGAATAAGGAAGTCAAAATCAGAAGATTGGGAGCACCAAGCAACACAGAAGAATTTATATTAGCATTTCATGGTCAAGTATCCCTTTGATGTTTCCTCTGTATTCATGCTGTTATTTTCTAGAGCACAAAAAAGAATTCAATTAGTCAGTTTGGCTGGCAATGCCCAAGGCAGTTTTTCTTACAAGTTTTGCACACTTCAAACAGCTCATCCACCATCTCCTTTTAACCCTCCACGTACCAAGAGAACAAACTGATCACAGCAGGGCTTCAGAGCTAATGTTCCTGTCTAAATTATTCCTTTAATTTCCATGCTAGAAATACAATATGAACCTCCCTCTGAACAAACTTGATTACTTCAGGTCAAAGAGTTAAAGTCTTATGTACGGTAAAACTGAAATTTTACTGTTTTGTAGAGCAGAATTAATGTTAGCTGTACTTCTGTTGCACATTCAAGATTACATTAGCATGAAAAATGTTAATGGCTTTGGGATTCCTTCCAAAATAGATGCATATTGACTTTTTAAAAAATACATCAGACTAGTTTAACTGAGAGGTTAAAAGCACTTACAGCGTTATCCTAAAATATTAAGATATGTAGGTCACAATATTCTTCTGTTTTATCTTTCTCTGATACATAGCAATTCACTAGGGATCTCATTAAAAAAATAATTTTCCAGGACTACCATTTATAGGATGTTGATCTATATTTCTTAGAAAATAAATAATCGCTACAGTTACATTCTTTCTACGTTCTTCACCAGCAAAATGACATGATAAAAAAACCCATTTGTTCTTAAAGTTTAAAATAACCTTTAAATGAGTAGCTGTGTTCTATTTCCCCTCTGTAAAAGGATAAACCCCAGGAATTACAAAACCATTCACAGCAGCAGTGTTGCAAACCAGGCAAGGACTGCACTGTGTGGAACATCAAAAATTGAAAGGTGCAGCACACCTTTGTCTCTGATAGAGTGAAACCACTCCTCTGCATATTCATAAGGAGAAAAGGTCAGTGGGACTTGTCCTCACCCATGCTCTAGTCAAAATTGCAATTTCTAATTCTGAAAGAAGTAAAAAAATGCAGGTATCACAAAAAAATTTGCAGATACCATAAAGAATGGCAAGTTCTTGTTAACTAACACATAAGAAAAGGTAAAATATTTAGTTCATTAGCTTAGTTCTATAAAACAGCATGAGCTGAGTCAAGTACTGAAAAGAAACTGAAACAAAGGAGCATTTCCCACCACAAAACCACGGGAAAATTCTACAGCAGTTTTTGAGCGGTGGATGTGACAAAGTGATATTTCAAATGAAATACTTCTGAAATTCAGACATTCAAAAGGAAGAGATCACTCTGGAGTTAGGCAAATATACAACAGCAAATGCACAGAAGTGACCAATTTTACTTGATCCTAAGGTAGAGACTTGATCAGAGTGTATTTTTAGAAAAGAGTGAACAGATGTTTGATGAAATGTTCTTTAGCAAATGCAAGCAAAGATGGGGGGGCAGTGGGGATGAGAGCTGAAGTCTGCAAAGTTCAAACTGAAAATAACACCCAGGTTTTTTGCTTGGCAGCTGCTGAATCACAGGATAATTCAGGGGCCTCTGGAGGTTATCTGGTCCAACCACCTTCTCAGGGGAGGCTAATTTAAAATTTACACCACGTTACTAAGAAACAATTCCTATCAGTTGCAGTGCAAACTAGATGGCTTAAAAAAAAAAAAAAAAAAAAAAAAAAAAAAAAAAAAAAAAAACAACAAAACCCAAACCAACAAACAAACAAACAAAAAAAAACAAACAAAAAAACCCCCACCAATCCAGAAAAGCCATGCTTCATCTTAAACACAATATTTGGCTAAAAATAGGGCAAAAATCCATCAAAAGGTGTCTGAATTTATCTCAGTGAGGTTAATTAGAGAGTAATAAAGGGGGGAGCAAGCAAAATTTTGTGTGTTTTTGTTGGAAAAAGCTGAGTTGTGCCAACATCCTTTGGTAAAACACACACACTTTTTGCTAAAAGTTTGTTCTTGCAGGTCAATGAGAGTATCAAAATCATCTACCTCAGATTTAAATGTCTTTGGCATAATGAGGGAGAATTAAAATCCCATCTGCCACTATGACTGGGGAACTCTTCCCATCTAATGAAAAATTAACCAATGGCTTAATTTTCTGAACAAAAATCCAAAACTATTCTTCCCCATTTCCTCCAGTTGTCTTTCCCTCAGGGCAGCCTTGGTGCTAAGGCATGAGCAAACTTAATTTAGTTCACTTACTCTGGTGGATTCCATTTCAGAGCAGACAGGAGAGTGAGTGCACCTTGGGACATGGCTCTAACTCAAAGGGAAGTCAAGAGAGCTCAAACATCCCAATACCCTGTCCTAATGTGCTTTTTTGCATGTTATTATAAACGCATTTTGATGGGACATTGCACCTCAAAATCAGGATGTTTCTGCAGCACTGTGCATGACATAATCTTTTTACAGTAGTGTAGTGAAGGTGATCAAAAGGGTTAAAAAACTGAGCAGAACAAAGCACATTTCCAAACAGAAATGGACAGCTGTAAAACTCTAAAATTAGAGAATGAGGTTTTCTTCAAACCAGCATGAGCAGATGTTGTTTAAAGTTAAATAAGTGACTATTCATCACAGCATTTGCATAGTATGTAAAAAATAATAAGACATTAAAATAAATTTGATCTAAGGTTATGTCACTCAGATCACAGAGGACATCCTGGCATGAAGATTCATAAGCACTTTCTATATTAAACTAAGGTTACAGGGTAATGTCCCCTGTTAAGAAAATTCACCTGGAGTGGCAGCTGCAAGTTATGCACACAAAATGTGTTCAATTTGCACAAAATGTCAAAGACACTCCTCACTTAATGTGCCAAATCTGTACCCTTGACTGCTGTTTTCACAGTGACTGAATGAGGTATTTAAAATGTATGTAATTCATAAAACAAGGGAGTATCTGGAAGGATCTGAGACCCAGGTTTCTATTAGTTATGCCTTTCAATTCACATTCCAGCCTACAGCTGAGCCTGCAGTTCTGGTTTAGGTGAGACATTTCTGCTTTCACACATTAAGGTCAATTTTCCTCAGATTTAGTGACAGCAAAGCTGTCTCTCTGTGACTGATTTGGTTTTATCTGCTCTTTCTGCTGCTAAGTTTTATATAACAAAAAAAGGTCTTAATAGACAACCATCAGAAAATCCAGATCTGACAATAAGATAAAGAAAAGACAAAACTTGATTTGTAACCTGAAGAACTAACTAAGCGTTTTTCATCTTGGAATGATTTGGAGTTTATGCTAAAAGATTGTTTTTAAGTTGTCAAAAGCAGGACAGCTCTGGGACTGGAGCTGAAAAACTGGAGAAAACAAAAGAACCAAACTATTGCTGGCAGAGGGGAACAGAATTTCATCTGCCAAAAGCTGGGACACGAACGACAGAAGTGGAGACAGCAATTCAAAATTACTCTATTTTCACCTGGACCACAGGGAAAAATCACACTCACACAAACAAAGTGCAATATCAGCTGAAGGACAGAATCAGAATCTGGACTTTTTATACTGTAGAGAAGTTCATTTTGCTTAGTCTGTAAATCAAAAATAGCCTAGTGCTATAAGCACCTTGTAAGAGAAAGCTTAATAAAGACACATAAATAATTAAATGCCTACACAGGAATTTCTAAGTTAAAAAAAGAGAAAAAGAGTCTTTGTTTTCTGCTGCAAAAATGCATAAAGTACAAGATTTCCAGGAAGAATAAAGCCGAATATTATAAATTAAGGATAGTAGTGTAAAATACAATGACATATTTATTAGCCTTAGTTCTTTTGCTCCAATTGGAGGGGAAAAAAGAGTTTTCAGAACTACTACTCTACTACTGCTCCAAAAAGCATTTGAAATTGAGTTCTGTGATTGCTCTGCTGGGAGGGTGCATGGAAATCTGCGACAGAGGCAGGCAGGGGGGTCCTCTGCATTGGAGACAGACCCCGCCTAAAGTCCCTGCAAAACTGGAGATTAGGCTAAGCTTTCTTCTTGCTTTCCCCCTTCAACCTTTTCATCTTTCTCCTTTTTTTTCTTTCCCAGCATGTTCGCCAAATTCTCCACATATTCCAGTGACACTCTTCTGTCCCATCAATATTCTAACTGCTCACAAGGGGAGTGGTTCATTATAAATATTTGTAAAACTAATTTATCCTCAATCTTTCAGTACCCGTGTGTCACCTCTTATCTTACTTCAGGGGCTGACACTGCCAGAGGTTATTGTAGTATTATATTATTGCATTATTGTATTATTACTATGTTGATGATGATTATATTGCGATGTTATTGTATTTTTTTATTATATTGTTATAGGGGTCACAGCTCCAAGCCTGACTTCAAGGGGTGTTTGGACAGTGGTCTCAGGCACGGGGTGGGAGTTTTGGGGTGTCTGCCCAGGGCCAGGAGTTGGACTTGATGATTCTGGTGGGTCCCTTCCAATCCAAGATATTCTATGATTCCATATGTTATAGAGAACTAAGCACCAGATAGATTATTTTTATGTTCCTGAGGACTGAACCACGTTACAATTAACTAATGAGTGTCAGTGATGATAACACTGCTGCTATTATCTGTTCTGTACTTGTTTTGATGCTATGAATATTTCATGTTCATCCCTAAAAACTTCCATGCTTCCATGATCTCCTTTCAGTGAAGAAGCCCCAGAGCAGGTTCTGGATGTATTTGTATGTATTTTAAGGACTTGTCCACAAAATATTTTGGATCATTCCTATTTTAATCTGGAATAACCTGTTAGCTGTAGTTAAGCTGTTTCCCACTTTATTCTTCTGTTTAACACCTGCATGGTGGTGAATCACCTGACATGAAACTGTCCACTCAAGAGCAAAGTCGATTGTTTTTAACCTCACACCATCCTTGAATCTATCTAGGAGGATCCCCAAAGTCCCAAAAATCTTCCTGTGCCTCCCAAAATACAAGTGTGTGGAAAGAACAGAGAAGTCATGCTGTAACAACATTTCTGGTGATGTTAAAGCCGTAGATATTTTTACTATTGCAGTTTTTAAGCAGTGGTGTGAAAGGACTCAGAGCAGAGAGCCACTCCTACCTGTTGCACAATGGTTGTTAGTTCCAGGCACAGTTGAACAATGTTGTTTTTCAGCAGTGAATATTCTGTCACGCTGACGAAGGGAGACCTGGGGCAGGGGAAGGACAGGTTTATGCAGCATTAGGGACCACAATTTACACAACAGGCAGATTTACGTAATTCAGGGATCAGTTCTACAACACAGAAATGCCAAATACTTTTAATCTCCAGCAGCAGCTTTTGTAATATACACCTTTGAAACAAGAAAAAAAAAATGCAGGCAGGATGCAAACTGGATTTTGGCCAGAACATCAGGAGTTTTCATTCTTGTGGAGAGTAGAAATGAGAGCTTCCAAATAACCATAAGCAGCCTGCATTTTCTTTGTACAGCTTAGTAAAAAGATGGCATATCTGGTATGACATCACTCCTCAGCAGCAATCGACACCTTGATTCAGAGAGCACAGTAAAGCTTACTTAGTCACAGCTTCCTGCACACTCAGATTCTATTCAGGCTTTCCAAATTCTGGCTGAATCTGACCCCGTTTGAATTCATAAGAACTGACAAGGTCATAGCCTGAGAGAATATGACTGCTGGCATTAGGTTAGGAAGATGTCACCAGGATTATACAAATCCTGTACAGGAGGGTGATTCACTCTCACTGTGATTTCCAAGGTGCCATTTATACATTCCAGAGCATTCAGATTCCAGATAAAGCTGCTCGCTGCTATAACTACAAAGGAAAAACAAACCAATGTTTGGTTTTTCCAAGCAAGAAAAATGCTGTTTTGGTTTCTCTCTTGCCACAGAGATAGTTTTAATCAAATTCTCAGTTCATAAATGTAAAACACCAGTGGCTGGTTGTTGAGCATTAACCAACACGACTCTACTCATCCAGCCTACTCTTCATAAATAAAACCACTTAATTTTCAGGCTAAGCAAGTACTATCATTTATTTTGAACATTCTTAACTGATTTGCTCAGCTCCAGCTTTTCTGTGTCTTTTTGATGGCTGAAAGACAGCTCAGACTCCTCAAACTTTCCTTCCTTGCCCTTCACACTGAAACTTCTGATGAGTTGTGGCAGTGACAATAGCACAGAAATATTCACTCCACGCAAAATCCAACTGAAAGAATCTCAAAAGTTTTCTAGAGAAAATATTAACGCTCCTGACAGAGAAGGGTACTAAATTTCACTTCCAATATTACACAAATTTCTAAAAATTTAGAGCTAGAATTCCAGACCTGCTGTTTTAATGTTAGAATAGAAGAGCAGGAGAGGCAAAGAAAGAACAAATACAGAACTTCCCAAAGAATTATTCTCATGCACAAGGGATTGCAGAATGGTTAGTTACCTGTCCAGCCAGGCGAGTAAGTTCTTGGCAGCACCAATCAGGTCAACTACAGAGGTAAGAAAATCATTTGGCAGTCGTCTGGAGGCCCTGCCATCATAATGGCCACTCCTCCTCCTACCCGTTATGAAGTTCTGAAGGTTTTTGGCCGAGGCGTTCAGCTTGTGGGACAGAGTCCTCAGGTTTTCAGTCTCCAGACCATAATTCTGAGGGAAAGAAGAAGATTGGTAGAGTATGTGGTCAGCTGCATGAACCAAACCACGAGGAGAAACGTCCTGGATTGGCTTTGGCTGAGGGGGTGGTTGTGGGTTGAGATGGAACAGGAATATTTGGGTTGGGACACATGGGGTGCACCCAGTCTGGGACACTCAGAGCCCAACACAGCTCCTGTGGGTTCAGCCACATCCCTGGAGAAAGGCAAAAAGGATCCCACGAGCTGAGTCTCCAGGTCTGTCCCATTCTCAGGGAGTGAGCTGAGGGAGTGCAGTGTCCCCTCTCTGCTGTGGCCCATGGGTGACTGTCACCTCAGTCTGCAACAGTCCCACTGCACTGGATCCCAGCGCCTGGAATTCCTTCACCTGAGCAGAACAGCCCCTTCCCCTGCCCTGTGGATCAGGAATGAAGTGGAACATGACCTTGCTGAGAGGCTTTCACAGGAACAGCCTCCCCTGAGCCCTGCTGCAGCTGTCCCACGTGGATTGGGACATGGGAACATCAAACCAGGTCAGAGCAAAGGTTCTTGCTCCCCATGGCTGGGAAGAGTCTGAGCAGATAACACCTGGGAACAGCTGCTCGTGGCTCAGAGACTCCAGCCAGTGACAGGGTTTCATATTTAGGAGTTCTGAGTGGATTTTTGTCCATTGTTCTAGCTCTGATGGCGGGAGAAGGGTTGAATCTAACAGAAGGTTTCCAAACACAAGACCCTTTTCCCTTTATCCACATTCCTTCATCCATGTCTCTGTCCTTTTACCACCAGGCCTGTTCCTCAGTTAGACACAGATAACAAGCACAAGGACACTTCAAATCCATTAAATAATTCAAATTCACACAGAAGATCTCAAACACACTGAACTGAACCCAGATTTCTTGCAGCCCCCACAGGATGTAGGACATGAAAGAATTTAATGAACATTTAAACAAAATCAACTTTTAGTCTGTATCAATTGCCCACTGTTAATTTCAAATGTGTTTATATTAGAGGACAACTGATCATGAATATCACACATTAATTTTTTTTTGCCTAAACTCCTTCCTCAAAGCAGAGAATAAAAAATGAGAAGAACACACTTCTTGACAGATGCTAACATGGACATTCATACTAGAAATAATAATTCTCAACTCCAGAAAAGGGAAATATACTGACCAATAACAAGAGTATAAACTGGGGTTGTATGGAAAGCAAACAAAGCACAAACAAACACTTGGTGAAGTGGTTTGGACCTCTGACAGCTGGCTCTGGGGACAGTGCCTTCCCTGCCAGCCATTCTCCCTGTCAAAGTTCACTCTGAGAAATAAATCAAGACCTTGCCTCCAGCTTGGAGGGAAATCTACAAGAAATGAAACACTTTGCTACCTTAGCTGACTGCAAAGGATCACATTTAAGTACCAGGGAGATAATTAATTTAATTGTTAGACCTGTATCACAGCTCAAACGTCATGGCAGGGGCCAGACCATCCAGTTCAAGACCAAATTCCTACAGATGACAAAAAAACCTCTCTCCAACTTTTTTTTTTCCCAGAACAAACGCAGCACAGTTAGAAACAGTGTCACCAAAGAAAGTCATTCTCTTTTGGAAAAGTTTAAAGAGCAAGGTGTATGTGATATTAGTGTGTCATCTGTTTAATATCACATCTAATCTTTTACCGAAGGAATTCCCTCCCCTGCTCTGTTTTCCTCTCGACTTCCACTCCTGCCAAGATGATGACTAAGTGGATGCACTGGGATGCCTTTTCCAGCTCTCAACCAGCTGGGCAGGGCCTGGTTTCCCCTCAGAACAGGTTTCATTCTGCACACTCAGCAACACATTACAAGGATGATAAACTAGATCCTCCTGGTTGCCTATTCCTGTGAAAAGAAGTGGGAAAAAAAAAACAAACTTCTCCCAATACCTTGTTATTGCATAAAAGCTCTGGAAACATGTCACTTTGCTTTTAAGAGGAGTTAAGCAGGAAAGGACACAGTTTGATCACTGAATCTATAAATAGCAGAGGGTATTTTAGATCCCAGCAAGTGTAATCAGCCAGAGAGATCTTCTCCAGTCACTGGAAAACACAGAGGACTGAGCAGGAAATGTGTGTGAGCAAATCCACCTAGTGAACAAGTTCTTTGCTTTATCTTGAAGTTTATTGCTTACACGCCAATGACAACCTCAATTAGTGTCAATACAAAATTTAAAACACAGCAGAACGTAGATAAACTGTATCCATAAAGATAATCAGAAGATGAAAGGAAATTTTTCAGCACAGCCAGAGTGCCGATGCAAGGTAGTGGTTTACCTGAGACTGAGTGGGGCACAATAAAGGGGAAAAGATAAAACTATTATGAACATGACAATAAATCAATGCCTTTGTAGGAGACAGAGACATTGGGTTGTTCTAGATTTAAGCGTGACTAAATCCAAGGCTTTAATTTTTAAATCAAACAACTGTAATCAACTACCAAATGGGAAAAATGTGCTTACAAATAAACCTTGATAGTGTCCCTGCATCCTGATGCTCTGATGTCACCAAACCCCACTGTGGCAGCATATTAGGAGAGGACTGAAGGAAGCTCTGGCTTCTTTTGGGCTTCCAGAGTCAGCAACCAAAGTGATGGGGAATGGAGGAGACTGTTCCAGAGGAGAAAAGAGCCAGGAAGTAGGTATCCCCACAAATTTAAACTGCATCAATTGTAATTCAGTGGACATGTTTGAAAACAAAGAATTGTAGTTTCTGGCAGTGATTGAGCAGGTGAGGAGCCCTGTGGATGGCATTGCCAGTATCCAGATCCCTAATTCCTGTAGGCACCTCATGTCCATGGTGTAACTGAGTCTCAGAGCTGCCAGACTAAATCATTATCACAGCTGCCAGGGCAGACTTCAGCCTTCACAGCCACACATTCTGCTCCCCCTGTGTTAAATACGTGCTGCTCTCATGAGCCACATCACAAAAATGATGCTCCTGAGCCTCGGAAATTCTGTCTCCTGGCAGGAGATCCAGGTGATTTCTTTTTTGCACTCCAAGTCCTAGATATAATTTCTGATTTAAAAAGAATGACAGAAAAATAAAATGGGAAACCTCTGAAAGGGGCAAGAGAGTGCCATTCGAGAGGCAGAATTATTTTTCATCCCCAAAGCAGGGAAAAATTAAAGAAGAAAGTGTTGCTCTATTCCCTGTTTTCATTTCATGATGCTTCAGGTTGTTCCATCATCAAATGACTCAATCAGTGGAAATGGATATACAAGTTTAGAGAATGAATCCTGACTGCCAAAACGACCCCAGATGTTGCCTGTCTAGCAACACAGCCACATAATTTGTCAAATTATCTTGAAATCTGGATCAGGAAGCTGCTTAATGAGACTAAAATTGGTCTCATGTCATTGGCCTAAATGCTCCATTTCAGAAAAAGGGACCTGGACAGGAACATTGCAGAAAGTGCCAAAGTAACAGCACACCTTGAGCACAGAAAGAGATGACTGGAAAACTTGTTAAATATTCAAGTTATTTCATATAAAGGGGGAGATCAAACAGTAAGAATTTATGTATATGCGCTGACAGGATTATTACCTGCACAAAGTCAAAAGAGCTACACAGATTATCTGATTTGTTCAGCAACTGATCCCATGTTTCAGGCTGGAGCTCGGCAATTCCTGACGCCCCATTCCATGACAGGAGCTGGGAAGAAGGATTTCAGGAGGCAGAAATTAAACACAAGTGTGAGATCAGAGGCAGACAAGCTCATTATGGGAGAATATCATTAGCAAAGCTGCAGGATGAAGCTGTGCTTACAGTGACACTTCTCAGTGAGGTGTGCAGCTGATTTGGGTGGAAGGATAACTCAGCTGGCTGCCTGCAGAACACAGCTCTTAAATTCAGCTATTTCTGATTCTCCCATTTCCAGGCTGTCTGTCCTAGCTCCCCTCTCCTGTTGGGTCTGAGCTGCTGTGCTGGTGGCTGGGGTTATTGGAGGTGGTGAGGGAACAGATCCCCCCCAGGGCTTTCACACTTGATCAGGCTTTCTGACGCACAGAAAACAGGTGCCTGCTGTCAGAAACGGTAGAATTCAGGTGACAAGAGAAAATGCCATTTATTTTTCTGAGCAACCCGAAGCAGACCCTTGTTTTTCAGAGTGCAGGGAGGATACAGTGTAAGAGAAAAGTTATTGGATACTCCCTATCATTAAAATCGGAATTTTGGAAACTGAAATACAGGAAATCTGCCTCCAAACAGATATTTCCCCTTTTTAATGTCATAAACCCAAAATGCAGAAACAGCTAAATGCGCATTCATCACGAACCTTCCTTCCCCGTGCCTGTGTCACAATTCCAGCTAAAAGTTCTGCCTGTTTTGTACATTCTGATTTGAAGTCCCATTTTTAAATAATTGACCAAATTCTGTATCCGCTGACAGTATAAGATCTGAGCTTTTCACTTATTCAAAGGAGTGGAATGAAAAAAAAAAATCTTCAGCTATGGCTTCAGGTGTTCTCCTCACCCTACTGCAGGTAAGCAATAACATCACAAAGGAGGATTTTATGCTAAAAAAGCAATCTGGAAGAATCTTAGCTACTAAAATAAAATAAGCTGAATTATAGTAGCCAACATCAAGATAAAAAATAATAAATATAATGGGGGGAAAAAGCGCCAAGTGCTAATCAGTTTTTTGTAAACACCAGCATCTGAAGATCAAAAGCCAAGTATGAAATACCTACAGTTTATGAAGAGTTCAGTTCTTTTGTGGAAACCTCCTGAGCATTTTTTTTCTTGCAGATAGAGCTATAATGAAATTGTTTTGCTGTAATGTGACATACAGAGATAGAAATAATGTCTGCACATTGAAATTTAATAGGCACAGGATGTAATTTTAGCTAAACAGTTTATATTGCATAAGTAATGACTTTAACTTACCTGAAAAACAGATTTCTTTTTAATTATAGTGACTTTTCTTAATGTTGTCATTTGTGTGAGTAGTCAGTGTAATATATATATATGAATATATGTATAAATATATAAACACATGGGTGCATACACAGCTTTTCCTGTAGGTGATACTTTTATTCTGTTACAATTATCACTGAATATAAAAGAAAAATAAAAAGGCAAAGCAGGAGATTTGACTGAGGAGGTGAAAGAAAACCACACTGACTGGAATTCACCACATTTAAGGCATTTAAAACACCACAACCTAAATACTGAGCTACAGTCCCAGCTCTATATTTCATACAAAAACTCTAAGAATGCTCTAAATTATTTGAAATTTAAAAGCTCCACCTCCAGGAACTTCTTCCCCAGTTCAGCCTGGTTTTGAACCCATTCTCAGATCACCCATAGAATGGTTTATTTTGTGTGTGAAGCACCTCAGCAGCTCACTGGGGATGCTCTGCTCCCCTCCCTGGTTCCCTCTAGGCTGCTCCTGGCCCCCAGGGCCTGGAGGTGCCACCCCTGTCCCACCTGGGGCTCAATCCCAGCCCTGAGACCCCTTGGGAAAAAATCCCCAGAGCAGCTCTGGGATTCTCCTCTGGCAAAACACAGATGGGATCCTGCAGCTCCCTGCTGTGTCAGGGCTCTGGCTGCTGCTCCAGCTTTGCCACGAAAATCAGAGCTTTTGGGATAGAATGGAGCCAGCTCTTAAAACCAAGCAAACACAGCCCTGTTTGATAATAAAAGAAAAAGTCACAATTAATCATACACCCTGGTTTTAGGATAAATACTTCTGACACATACAGAGAATGAAAACTGTCGAAACACTTCTTTTTTTTCTTTTAGATTTCCTTTCTGAAGGGACGTTTTTAAAGGTTAGGAGCCTTTGAAATGGTGGAAACCCGATTCTGAAAAACTTGTCTCTGTAAGCATTTCTTTGATTTCACTGAAATTTTGTGGTGATGTTTTTATGATACAACTTCAGACTGAAGATATTGAAAAGGTATAAAGTCCAAATGGGTGAGGCAGTGCATTTCCACCAGGTGTGTCTGGTTTTGCTCTTGAAAAAGAATTTACAGGCTGATCATCCTTTATCTGAATAGCAATTTGAAAAAGACCAAATAAATTTTTCATTAGGGATCCTATAATTCTGTGCACAAGTTCTGGTCTGGAGACTCAAACCCTAAAACTTAAAATTTTCTGAATGGTAAAAAAGGGACAATTATTATAATTACATTCAAGTTATGACATCACTTGATAAAAAGTTAAGATAAATTAAAGAAACTATCAGTTTTTTTAAGGAGAATGTGTTAGATGTAGTTCACACAGTTTATACTCTGACATATGCAATAATTTACGTATTTTATATGTATATATAAAATCCTAGCACTGTTGTTTTGAAAACTATAAATGTATTAGGAAAATAATTTCCATTCATGGCCAGGGAATGCAGCTCCAGTAAAATATGGCCCAAATTTGGTTCAGCTTTTTCTTTAAAAGCTTTTCTCCTTCTAAATCAGTAAATTAGCATAATAACATATAATAAATATATAATAAAGCAAATCCTTCTGCCTCTCTTTAACAACATTTGCCTATCATTTGAGTTAAACTGTAGTATCATAGCACAGTTTATGTGCACAGAACGTGACATTTCATCGAAATAAAAGTATGGAGTCCATTAATAACTATGGTAATATTATGCAAATACGCAACATCATAATATAAATTAGAGTCTATATTATTTGAAACACCTCGATGCTTTTTTATGTGCAGCTTTCCTCCCCCTTGTTCTCTCTTCCATAATAATTATCCCACCTTGCTGGAGCAAATTGTGTCACAATTCTTTGTCTCCTGAGTCTATAATTTGGAACTTGTCATGGTGCTTCTAAGCCCTCCATACACCTTCCTATTATCTTGTAAATAGATAAATTAAGTAGATCTAGAAGTAAGATTAAATGTTTTAACCTCTTTAAAAAATTAAGATCTGCATTATATATTTTTTTTATCTTCAGAGGTTTTATCATTTGCATTGCAATTGAGATATATATAGATATAGATTTCTATCTAGTTATCTATATCTCTACCTATGTATCTATGTATCTATCTATATATAAATGTCAATAAGCATAATTAAGGTTCCCTGGAAAAAAAATTATTTTTAATAAAAGTGATTTTTATTTCAGATAAAAACTAGAACTTGATAGTCTTTCCTTAAAAATTGAACTCAAAAAGATTGTAACGCTGACCATTGAAGCAGGGGTTTTTTCAGAGTAAGGTTTGCAAATATACTGTTAACTTTATGTTTCAGACTTCAGAGTCAGATGATTTGGCTCCTGGTGAGAGCAAAGCAGCAGATGAGGTCAGAGATGGAGATGCAGATTCATTGTTCAAGGATCTCAGGTTATGTAAGTCTTGCCCCACTCTAGGCTAGCCTAAAGCCGCACAGTGCACCAGTTCCTGCCCTGGACTGATTAAGATGAGCAGGAATTAAAAGGATCCCTGATCTCCTGCCTAAACATTTTGTAAGGAGCTTTTACCTGGCAGCTCTTGCCACAGATCTCTGAGCAAACTGCACAAAGCCTCCTTGGTCTGCTTAATCCTAATGAAGCACCGTGATTTCAGCTGTGGAATAAACAAATTCTCCTCCTAATTGGGTGAGCTTGGATAAACTGGAACATGTCCCTGGTTTGGTTATGGAGGGCTGCACAGGGATCTATGGAGACAGAGACACAGAGAGAGAGAGAGGAGCCACTGCTGTGGGACAAGTGCCTAAACCACAAAAAGGTGTGAGGAGAACAAACTCATCACACACAGAATAGACTTTAAAAATGTCCTACAGAACTAAACCAAGCAAATCCACTGAGCAGCCTGACAGAGGTATTTGTGTGATGGCTGTGCACATTCTGAAAATGCATTTTAAAGTTCTCTCTCACTGTCCTACATGGTTGCACAATGAGATCCAGAACATTGTGACACGTCACAAGTGTCATTTTTGGATAAGGTCTGTAAAAATGTGGGATCTGCTATTTAGTTATGTAGACTCCTCACTGCCGTAATGGCATGAAGGATGAAGAAAGCGCATATACTCTTTAAAGTTCATGCCACTCAGTCTGCTTACCATGCCCAAGGAATGCCTTAATTACATTTTTTCCTATGTATGTTTTGGCCATTTTCCTTTCTTCTCCTCCTTGAAGAAAGTTTAATTAAGGTACGGAACTTCCTTATATTTTTCAGAGTTTTAGATTACTCATTCAGCAAGTACTTGAATTTTATTCTGTTTGTAAGTAATCTAAACACCTAAACATCAACCCAGCTATTTGACTACTTAGTGCTCATTCTCACCAAAGTTTTAAGAAAGGGAAATGTTAAGAGAAAAGAGCAGAGCTCATACCTCATCTCAGTTGTAAAGTGTAATAAATGATTATTTACATATCTCAACCATCAACAGTTATTTCTGCAGAGTTTCTGCAGATTCAGAAACATGAGAGATAGATCCAACCCTGAGATTTAATTCCTCTGGGAGAATGTTTTTCCTGCTTTTCCTGTTCACCTCAACAGCATTCCTTGGATCTGCTCCTGACTGCTCTCCCACTTTGCTTCTAATTCACATTCTCTGCTCAGCTCTGACTTCACCAAGAGTTTAGATCTAAAATCCCTGGAAGTGAATCTACATTTTAAAAAATTTCCTTGTTTCGAAAGGCATTAAATGCTTTCTCTCTCTCTCTCTCTCTTTTTTTTTTTTTTTTTTTTTTTTTTTTTTAGCAAAACCTTAATATCCCAGCAGCAGGAATTAAAACCTCATGAGCATAATAACCTTCCCAGAAGCCTGCTGACAAAGTGGTGGGTGCATTGCAGCATCCACTCAGCTTTTGGCCTGTGCCAAGCTGACATCTGGGCACATTTAACATCTCCAATGCCAACTCCCAGGAAAATACCAGTGGAGAAATCAAGCTGTGGCAGCATTTCCTTTTCTGATGGGCACAACAGTGAGACCCAGGAGGATAGAGGGGTGCTTTGTGGCTTCTTTCCATGTCCCAAGGATTATTGTTTCCAATGTTTTATTTCAGTATTAAGGATGGCCTGATCTGCATATGGCTTCAATTACAAAACATATGCAAGCCAGACAGCCAGGGTGGCTTGACCTCTTCCATATGTGTAGGAAAACAAGCTCTGAGCAATCTGCTGACTGGGGACACTGACAAACAAGCAAGTGCAAAGGATGGCAGGAGATATTTCTCCTCCAGAACTGTATTGGACCGTGTTCTGTTAACATTTAAAGATGATTAGCAATTCCTGCCTGCATAAGGCATTAACAACCTGCTGTTGCTGCTCCCCGGTGTGCACTGTGCTACTTTTGGTATGTTCTGTCTCAGAAATACCTAAATCACACCTAAATTCTTCTCTGCATTCCCAGTTACCAGTCCAGGGAACTCCACTGTCAAGGATAAAGTGTCTCAAGCACTTGCTGTACGTTTCAGTGCTCTCGATTTACCTTCCTCTGTATCTAAAAGAGCTGCGTAATGGACTGTTTAATAACCACAAACCTTTATTATTCATTACTAAAACCTTCTGATCAATTAGATTTGACTATTTGTTTTGTAACAGCTTTGTGTAAGAACCAACCATCCAATCCTAGAAAGCCTCATTTTCTCATTTTTTCTAGTATCTCTTAAAATGAATTATAAGGTAGAAATGTAAGATTACAGAGAAAAAGTGATTCAGTACATAACACAAAATTAGAATTTGAATCAGTGGTGAATTATTCAAAGTTCAGGGAATAAATGATAAGCTGGTCTTGGAAATATTGCATCAACACTGACCATTTCACTTGGGTCAGACATTTAACTTAGATCCCTGCAAAAGTGGCAGCTCCAGTCAAAAACCACACGAATTCTTGAGAAATGTTCCACATATTCATAACAATTCAGAGCAGCATATAGAAATTAAATTAGTAACAAGATTCGTTTGAATGGGCATTAATGAGAGTATGAAAAAAGTTCATTTATCTATTTGGATTGTGAATTTGCTGAAGGCTGCTCAAGCAACTCAGTCAACAACAGTAGCATGAATATGCATGGGCATGCTCGGATATTTGCATGCAGATGAATTTATCCCTGACAATAACTGATCACAGATAATTACTCAGGAATTCAGGCAGCTCATAGGCACTGATAATGTAACACATTGGCATGAAAAATATCTCACTGGGAATTCATGAAAGAAATTGTTCCTTGCAAATCAGAAAAGCGATTTTTTTGGGAGGGAGAATGTCCTTTTTTTGAACTTTCACTGAGCTACTCCCTGTATTTCCTTGGCACAGAGATTCTCCGTGGTATGGTGCTTGCTAAAATGCATTGCACGGGACGGATTTCAAATCAGATTGATTTGAAAAGGGAAAAAGAGAACTGTGGCTTTGTGCAAGGGAAGGAAGGTTTTGCAAATGAAACACACAATGAATAAAGGCAACATAATCCTTTCCAGTGGACAAAGAGGGAATGTCTTAAAAAAAAATTAAAAGCTAATTTTAAATGCTCATAATATTGTCTTTACCTAAATATTTGAAATACCATTTAAGAAATTGTGCAATTATTTTTCATTAAAAGACTAAGAATTACCAGTGTATTTCATGTGGATTGTTAGAAAGAACAATTTCTTTGATGTTTAAGACTTTCAGCACCTGAATAAACTAAGAAAATATCTGTATGTCACTGAGTTCTTGGGTTATCCTAAAGAAATTTAGTTTTATGTAAGTGTAATAACACTTTTTCCATTTAAGGAGGAGAAGTTTATCTCTTCCTGCACTGGTGTGTATTATTCTTCCTTTTTTGTTCTAAAAATAGACTCCTCTCTCCTCTATAATCTAATATTCCCCTCCTATTTCACATAATTACCTAGGACTGAATCAATATTCCATTAGCTGTATGCCGTCAATGGGCTGTCCCTCTGTGCCTGGAGCATTCCAAGGATTCAGATCTTCATCCAGGCTGCTTTAGCATCCTCTGGAAAGAGGACAAACCTTTTGGGGAGCAGTGGCACTGAAAGGGATTCATTTTCTATGGTCTGCCACCTCTTGATCCCCACATCCCTTTGGATCCCAAGACGCCTGGCACAGCCCCTCTGACTGTCCCCGGCAGAGGGCTGGTGCCTCTCCCAGAGGATGAGGAGAATTTTTTCCCAGGATTTCTCCCTGGGACCTTCCCAGCACTGGCAGGAATCCTCGTGGCCTCCCAGTCCCATTGGGTTTGGCTGGGATTAGACAAAACTCAAAACTTAGAGGTTCTGTAGGGATGGACTGGCCAGCACAGGAAACATCACCTGCCCTGAGAATCACTCCCATTGGGATGGTTCTGCCACCCAAATAAATATGGGAATTCACACAGCTTTGGTAAGGACCTTTCATAAAGCTGCCAAGTCAAGATTATCAGCCTCAGCTGGCTAATGGATTTAAATTGTGTATTCAAATGTTTAATGCAGTAGTATACAATTAAGTGTTGCTATGATGCAATAGACCCAAACCCTCTGTTTGTTTCTGACACAAAGCACAAAGCCCTCAGTGCTCCAAACTCTGATTTCAGAAAACCAGTATTTTCCTTTCATATGCCCTGCTTGAAGTCTTATTTCTGTGTTTGCAATAAAAGATTTGAGTGAAAGAGCTACCACTGGGCACCCCAGAATTTATAATTTAAAATTACTCAGCTTTTAAATTATAAGGGAGAAATAAAATTACTCCTCCAGGAAAGATTGCTGTTCTAGAGGCATTTTTATGAAACCGAAGCAAACTTTGCAACATCTGGATTTTTATGCTCTACTCAGAAAATTTTTGGTAAGACTTGCATGTATTTGATTAAAAGAAATGTAGAAATCCAGCAACACATTTTATCATGAGTAAGAGATGACACAGGATGAAAATATTGCAAGCATCCTTCTTTCTAATTCCTTTAGTGTAGAAACAAAATGATAGAAAAGAAAATGTGAATGCTCTGCTGCACAATTTGTTCATGTGTCACTGCAAGGCTGTTCTCTACACTTCACACTGAGATTCTAGAAAAGCAATAATTCATATAAATTAATTGGATATGTCAATTCTTATTGTTCCACAAAGGCTGGGTGAGCATCCTGAGGAGACCACAGGGGATCTCCATGTTGCTGCAGACAAATCAAGTCTCCAAATCTTGACTAGTCTGAGGTTGGGGACATAGAAGGGTTACACAGAGCAATTTAGGCTAAAATTAAGGTTAAAACATTAAAGTTGGCATTCCTCTCCACAGGTATTGGCAGACTGGATTATTGTGCAGGAAAGGATGCCTGTGAAGCCCAGAGAAATCAAAGCAAAAGGAGCAAAACCCAGTCCCAAAACACTGCACCACGCCATGCTGGGGCAGCTGGCGTCAGCAGAAACACCATGAAATGGAAGAGGGTGCTGACATAAAGGTTTTTGTTTTACCCCTGGTCAGAGAAAATGTCCTTTCCTTTATCCCCAGCAGTGACTGGGATCACTACCAGCAGTCAGAAAGAGAGACCAGACACCCAGACACCCAGAAGGGATGAAATTGCAAACACGATTCCTGACTTCCAGCTCCAAAATTATGTCAGAAATGAATGTTCCATTAATGTCCTCTAAACCAGGGATGGAAGAATATACAGAAACTATAATACAGTACAATATTATAGTTTATTCCAACATGTTATAGATAATAACGATATATTATAATATAATAAAATATTATATTTTATTACAACACTAGTTGAATTTCAGCCCTAACACACTGCCCTACAGTGTTGGACACACATGGTTTTTAACCCCAGCTCATTACCTACCTATTCATTTACATAAATTTCTTCTCCTGCTTTGGCCTAATAAGTAGCAATACATTTTAATTGCAATTTTTATGGGGGGCTGTTCTCTGCCAGTGAGTGACAGGAACTCACAGCATGAAAAAGAATGAAATGTTCAGGATACCACTGAGCTTACCCAGACAGAGAACCAACATGAAATACAGTAATGGATTATTATAAAAGGATTCTTTTGTAAATTTCTAAATGGAAATAAGTACATTTATTTCTCAGAAGCATGCAGGAGCTCCTGTAGGAGTCTATTCACCAGCCAAGCCTGCCATGGATTAGGATCCTCATTCTCACTGGTGCTCAAACAGATGCATTTTCAGAAGAAAATTACAAGCTTTGGAGCAGGTTTAACACTTTGAATAGAACATGTTTCTCCCTATTTTGTGAAAAGAATTACTGTGTGACAAGAGGAAATCTCTCAACTATGTCAGAAGACAGGAAAAACAGAAGTCTCTTTCCTCTCATTTGCGTGTTAACATTGTCTTGCTTCAGAGGCAAATGCTGTGCATAAATTCAAAGAATTAGCAGCAGTCAACACAGCGAATTTTTATTTTTTCTGGGTATTTTTTTAACATAAACAAAACCATAAGTAGGAAGAATACAGAAATAGCCTGAAGTAATTCATCTGAATCTTCATAACCCAATAACATCTTTTGTGGGCAAGAATTAGATGTGGTCTCCCAGATTTCAGCTGCTCTGCTGAAATTCCCTTTTGGACTGCATGCAGGAGCTGAAATGTGAATTAAATGCAGGCAACCTCCTCTCTCATATTTCCACTTAAGGACCTTGTGTTGTGGCAAGGGGTGGAATTCTCATTGGGATACCTGAATAGGACCATTTCCAGTCTGTGTCTGGCTACAGGATATACACACATCCCATAACCAGAGGGATCTGTGCCTTCATCACAGGTCATATGGCCACGGCTTCCCTACAGGAATGGTAAATTCAGAGAGGATAAAGTTCTCTAGAGAGTCCAAGCCTAAGTTTCTAATATTTTTAACACACAAACACGAATCCAAAAGTCACTTTTGTCCTAAATTCCTTTTGTAACAACCCTGTGCTTGGGTGCCTCTGGAAATTTTGCTTGCTGCACCACGGCTGCTGCTGCTGCAGCTCCCAAAATATTCCTGCTGTATGTTACTGTGGAGCAACTGGTGTGGAATAAGTGGTCCTTGAGGAAAACACTGAGAAGACATCAAGAAAAACTTCCCTTTACTTTGTTCTTTGCCTAAATAAACTCCCAGAACTGCCTTTAGCATGGTGATTTTACAAAGAATTTAATTTTGGTGGTTACTCAACACTCAAATGTGTAACTACACCCAAACTTTTCCAACACACCTTGGCAAAACCATGAATTTTTTACCTCTCCCCAGTAAGACAAGAGAGTCCTGCACACACCTGTAAAATCCCAGGACTTTAGGCAACTCTGAATTTTTTGTACAAACTTAATTATCTTCCTTCAATACCCTCATCCTAAGAGAAATCTGAAAACACCAAGTTTTCTTTCAAAAGTCAACAGACTTTTAAAAGAATAAAACCAGAACAACCCCAAACCCAGACAATCCTTAAAGTCAGTTATTTTTCCAAGTTGCACGATTTGAAAGGCTAAGAAAGAATGAAGCTGCTAATTAGACTAATCAAAAGATGATACACATGTTCTAATATGTGCAATAATTAACCCACTCAATTCAATGGTATTAATTCAGTGTTTTGGCACAGCATAATAAATAGCACTGGACTGCCAAAAGCTGAACTTCTGTTCCAGTTGAAATTAATAAAGCTCTCTGGATGCACACATGTTAGTGGAGACAAAAATAATGCATGTGCCAGGTTCCTCATTCCACTGAGGAGATGGAATATTTCATCATCTCTCAGCAAGAGGGATGGCATTCCCTTCCAAAGAAATGAGATTCATTTCCATCTACTCAAGCATCAATATATATATAAAATGAAGATTTTAGTCTAGAATAATTACCTTTGAGTAACCCCTGAAATATGGGTGGAAAAGAAGAAGTATTTGACACATAGAATTACTTGTAAAGAGTGAAGCTTGTTTACAAATCAGGAGAATAAGAAAAAAAACTTCCTAATATACTTGTAAAATTGACAAATCGAAAGTGCATTAACAGAATTATAACTAAAAGGATCTCAAGAGAGATCATTGTAGGTGTGGCCATTAAAATAGTATTAATTGAGGAAAAACTTGAATGATTTTAATTTAGAAGAGCAATGTTATCAGTAGGTACAGAGGCAGTTCTGAAAGACTTCACCTTCACCAAGGTGTGCTTCAAAATAAATCACTGCAAACTTCTCTCCACCTGACCAACTAATTACTATTGCTGTTGTAATTTTCTTGGGGAGATGCCTAATAAAGAAATATGTCAGAAAAATTATAGAGGAAAAAAGAATTTGTTTGGTAGCTGTGTCCCATACATTATTAAAAAAAAAACCCAAACCAACAAAACCCAACTAAATATAAATTAAACTAAATTTAAATTAAATTCCTGCAGTTGCTGTAACCATGTTGACCATGGGTGATTTTATTGTGCCTTCTAGTGGAAAACCCACCCTGCCTGGATTGTGCCTTTGCAGAAACTGCAAACAAAGTTTCTAATCTCTATTTCTCCTTGAAATTTCTCCACAGCACAAGGCCTTATTTCACAAGTTGAATGCCTGTGAATTAACAGTACTTTTAATTACTTGAGATACAATCTCTATTGGAGCATTCTTTTCATTTCCCATTCATTTTTCATCCTTTCATTATCAGTCTTTCTTCCCACTAGACTGTTTATATTTTAATTCGTGCAGGATTTAACAATATACTGACTCCAATACTGTCCTAATTAAATTAAATTTACTGGCAGATTTGAATAGCAACCCACGTTGACCTCAAAAATATTCCTTTTTCTTCCAGCATACTTTACTCTCTATCAAAAAGCTCTTTTCTCCAGACCCTGCTACTTCTGCAGATTCAGCCTCTCTGCTACAAGTCCTCCAATAGATATCCCAATTGATATTTCAACTTTAATAAAATTACAGTCCAAATCCAAGTGGCTTACAATTTTTAGTCCTTAAACATTATTTAGGTCACTTCAAATAAATAATTGCAGAGCGGTTTCTGACCACCCTAGCAAGAAAGGACTTTGATATTCCAAACTGGATTTTTTTCCCCACAGCCATCATTCCCAATTTTCTTCATAATTAAAGCGCGATTCAAAAATGTCTTTCCAGAATGGTCAAAGAACTGAAGCTGAAAGTGAAGCTCACCTGTGACTTTGCATTTCATAGCACACAAATTTCCCCTTCAGCAAGCCCAAGATAGAGCCTGTACTTTCTTTCCTACAGAGAAAGTTCCTCTCACCTTTTGCACTCTGGCTTTAACCTTTCATAAAAGAGGTTATTTTAACATTTGAAATTATTTAACTTTCAGGTAAAATACATACACTTCTATATCACCAAATTGCATGGGAGTATTGAATATTCTCAATCTTCCCTTTTCACATTTCTTATATTTTTTTTTCTTTTCCACCACAAGTCATCTTTCAGCATGGAATCTTCTGAAGCCAGGATTCTCATATGAATTTCCTATCTAAATTCAGCTTGCTTTCAAAAGAGAAGTGGATATAAAAATCATGTCAAGGGCTGATGCACAACATCAAACCCTCGCTGCCTTTAATAATTTGCATTTGGAATCTGGCTAATAGCTGGTTTGGGAATGGGAATAAAATCCAGGACTTTCCTCCTTTAGTTTTAGTCTCTTCTTGCACTTTGAACCCTGTTTACAGGTCAGCATTTGGTTCAGGGGGTGGTTCTCCACTGCTTGGAGCAGCAGCCAAGGCACCATTCTTGGTGTAACCCCACCAAAACCCCACTACCCATCCCACAAAAGCCAGTGGCCTTCAAACCCTTAGGAAAGGCACATTCCAGTGTGTCCAAAGGCCTGGAGCTCAGACAGTCAAATTTCCCCGGGTTTCCTAGAGCAGCAGTGCTGCTTTTCAGGTATTTCTGAAGACCCCTGATCACCCCTGAGCTTTCCTGGGAGATCTCTCCAGCCCCTGGAGCTGCTCCTGTTCCCAAAGTGGCACAACCCACTCTGCTGGGATGGACTGTGGATCCTGCTGATGCTGCCTGGGAGAAATGGGTCATGGAACTTGGACACTGCCCACTGCCAACCAGAAATCAATCCAGGAATCCATGCACGGGGAAAAAAAAAAAAAAAAATCAATGTTCATTGACATGGTCCAGCCAGGGCTGACAGGCAGGGCAAAAGCAGGGCATGGATGTGGATAGGGACAGGAGCAGAGCTATCCCAACACACATCCAGACCCATCGTGGGTGTTCAGGACTGGGAACACACCAGGATGGACAGAGCAAACTGCTGATGGCACCTCCCTCTCCACAGGTGGGATTTCAAGACCCCACTATTAGAATCAGTGCTTCCCCGCCTTTTTTTTTTTTTTTTTTTTTTTTTTTTCTCCATAAAAAGTGTTGAAAATAAAATCAAGGTACATGTGTTTATGAATCTGCAAACAGAGCTTGTGCTCTGCACCCTGCCCCTACTTCCAACACACAGAGAGTGCATTAAAGCATTGATTCCTGACTGCCTGGGGCTCTGTTTTACCTGACCATAAACTGTATGAAATTTGTTTGTAATGCAATTCAAGGAATCAGAGGCTAAATTATGCATTACTTAAGACATTCTGATTTCAATAACTTCCTATATGTTAACTCCTGTTTAGTGGCATAAACAAAACAGAGATACTCTACAGTCCCTTTAAAAACTCCATTTAAAATATTTCCTCTGTTTTTTTTAGACTAGCTGTTCTAAAAATCCATATCAGTGGGCAATTCCAAATCACAATTTTTTCTGGACACAGAAAAACAGAAGTCAGATGTCAGAGCAAAAATCTATTAATTTTTCAAGAGTTAGCACTGAATAAGAATACAATTGTAATATTTTAGAAATTTATTTCAGCTCATAAAGGCAGCATCAGCTCTCCTCTCATTCAATTATTGCCATTATTTTAAACAACTAAAGCGAGATCTTTTAATAAAGCTTTTCTATTACATGGCTCCAAACCCTAATAAATGAGTACAGATTTAAAATAGATGTTTTACTGAGTCTAGTAAAACTTTTCAGTGACCCTGCAGGTATTGAGGAAGATGATGTAGGGAGAGCCAAGGAGAAATGTCAGAAGCAGGATACCCCCAGGAGCAGAGCTGCAGGCAGCAGACGCGCTCAGCGGAAAGCACATGGAACAGGAGGAGAAACATTTAGAAACAGGGAAAAATAAAAGAAAAAGGCATTTTAGAGTCAGTGTGAGAAAGGAAAGGAAAGAGCTGAAAGGCAGGAGGCAAAATAAATGATACCAGGAGCTGGAAGACTCCCATCCTGCTTCAAAAGGAAAAGTAAGGTCATGAGACAGCAGCGCGAGAGCCGCACTGTTGACCATCAGCAAGAAGTACATTTTCTATGGTTAAAAAATTTTAAAAAAAGAAAAAAAAAATCATAACAAAAGAGTCAGCAGGGTCCCCCTCAGGGACACACTTGACTGAAGGGAGATGTTCTTCCAGAGGAAACTTCTGTGGGCTGCTGTTCCTGAGGAGTGTCCAGGCACAGCGTGACTCTGGGGCTGTGCTGGCTCCTCTGGGATGGAACACGAGGTTTCCAGGGAAAAAATCCGGAATCTGGGTCCAGATGTTTCCAGAAGGCCCTGAGCTGTTGGGTTCTGCAACACACACCTGCCCCTAAAGCATTTCTCTTCTCTGACAAAGTTGTTTCATTTGGAGGGGCAGATCTCAAGGCACACTGAGGGTATTTTGTCATTCGAGGTATAGGAAAGAAGAAGATTAATAATAAGAAGTACTTAATTTATTTTTTGCTCTCCCAGACCAAGTGCATTTTACCTCATTTGTTTTCTATCTTACCTCTAAGTGCCAGTTTCCCTCTTGGAAACAATTTCTCTTTATCAAATTCCTACAGGATAACTCAGATATTCAAACACAGAATTCTTGATATAGAAGTAAAATATTATGATTGTCATGTGCCTATGAGATCAATTTACCTATGTAATTTTGCTATCTTGGGTTTTAGTATTTTCAATATTCTTTCACCTGTCCAGCTACATGAACAGAAGTTATTTTGTCTTTAGAATTAATTTAATGCATCACATTTTATTGGCTGGTAGGAACAAAGTAGCAGACAAAAAAAATTTTTTTGTATTAAATACTTCATTAAGAGGTTAACTGAATTAGTAACCTAGTAATTATTAATGTGAACAAATCATGGCTTTCCAAATGCTTGCAGATTTCTAAAAAAAACCAAACCCAACCTTTAGTCAACACACTTGTCTATAGTTTAGATGAAGTCAAATTTACCACTCCAGTCTCATCTTAAAGCTCATTTTAAACAATCTTCCAGTCTAATTAGCATTACCTTCTGGCTGTGTAGTACCATCCCTTTGAATGCTGGCGTGGTTAAACCACTCAGGTCTGCTTGGTTCAGTGCAGTGTGGCAAATGTCAGTGAAATACGAGGGCATATGGCACATAATTACAGAACCATATGGATGCCAGGAGTGATAGTCAAGAGCATTTGAACACAGGACCAAGAAAGTCAGAGGAAAAGCAATCAAAGGCCATCACACATAATCATTAAATAGATAAATATAGTTTCTGTGCAGCTGAGAGAAGCCAGGACATGTCTGTCCTTTATTGAAGCAGAGCCATCGTGCCTGTTTGAGCGTGTGGCCTCAGAGGAACCTCTTCATTATTTTTGGTTTGGTTTGTAAATTTATAAATGCGGCTGATCAAAGTGAGTGATGCGAGGAATCACTTACCAACGCACAGAGCAGATCAACTGCTTCCAGGATCAGCTCCTGGTGGCCAATGCGAGTCACTCCCAGCTCCTCCAGCTCCTGGTGAGTGATGTGCAGCAGCTGCTCCCCATTGATCTTCTCCCTCTCAAAGTTTTTGATGTATTGTTGGAGGCAATCATCGAGGCCTGGTTAGGAAAGCCAACAGCACAGATTCAGAGAACGAAGAAAAACCCAAGGAAATAGTTCTGTAGCTCATAAATACAGAAATTTCTTGGGAAGGCAAGAAATTACCTTGTTTAAACATAATAGCTTGTTTGGAGCTATTATGGAAAACGTGCAATGAAAATTATGATTTAACTCACATAATACAGCACATGCTGCTAAAGAGAGAAGTTTATATTACTGATGTTATTTTCAACATCCTCAAACATTTTAATAGTGATTCTAAGCCTTCAGAGAGACGAGGGAAGGACAAAGCAGCACAGAGAGTGACATTATAAAAAAACCTTTTTCTTGTGATGTCACAGAGACCTAAATATAAGTTTATCTTATGATTAGGAACAAATTCTTCCTGTAACTCTTGCAGGACCCTTCAAGGTCAGAGAGTTTGGCTGTCCCTGATCAGGAAGAGTTTTTCAGGCTCAGTAACCACCCACAATAACTCTGCTACACCCACTGCCAATTCTCACCCCAGCTTACCCAGATTTCTGAATCCAAACAACACAAAAATGATTTTGGTCAACACCTCCAACTAAGAATACAATTTTACCCATGCACAAAGACTTGTTCCATTTCACCCCAAAGCCTGATAGGATGAGAATAATAGGGTTTTTTTTTTTGTTTCTCAGACCAGAGAAGAAACTGATTAATGACACAGAAAGATTTTCTCTTCCTCCAGATCTGTTTCATACATGCCTTGAATTTCCAGGCAGAACAATGAGTTGAACAGGGATCTACTACTGAAAGCCACATGAGGATTCTCAGAGGTCACTCCAGGGCTGTCAGATTCAACAGAAACCTGGTGTGCACCTGACTTCCTAGAGACCTACAAAATGCACCTTCAGTAATCTCACCTAACAAGTAAAGTAAAACACTGATTCTCAGTGATTTGCCGTGCCATGAAACAAGTAAATCCAAGATGCATAAAATTACAGAGATTCAGACACCACAGAAATAACCAACTTGGGCATTTATGACAGAACCAAAAAACGTGATTTCTGCACACAGCCGCTATCAAATTGACATCAAGTCTGCAGAGCATCTGAGAAAAAGAGTTCTGACATCTTGTCAGGGTGTGCTGGGTGTCACCACTAACATCCCAATTAACACAATTCAGCTGGGACAAAAAGGACTGTGATGACACGAGGATGGAATGAAATACACCAATGTGTTCATCCTCAGTCCCTAAATACAGGGAGGTACAGCTGCAGTTTCATTTAATTAACTCTTCTTTCAACCAGATCCTGTTGTTTACTCTGTAAACTCATAGTCCTAAGTTATGTCACAGATAAAAGCTCATTTACCAAGTAAAGTGTACAGCTTTATATTCACTTACACCTATGTCCCACACAAAGCTAGTAAAGTGATAAAAATGTAGTATTTTATGGTGTAATTCACAAGTATGAGGTAGTTTGGGGGATTTTTAAAGCTCAAATCAGCAGTCTGTAGCTAATACCTAAACCTTTTCTCTATTCTAGAATGGCCTGCTAATAGGAAACAACTTCTCTACATCTGTTCATTATTTTTAATGATCCCATGAATGGTTTTGCATAAGTATAGTTCAGTTCCATTGGCTGAGAACTGCAAATTCTCTGTTTATTATTTAACATTTTAAACTCCAAGCTCTTGCACGTTTCTGTTCCCGCTTGCTGAAGAGCAATTCTTAAAACCATTTTAGAGCAAAAATTTCACATCTCTCAGATTTGCTTCCAGGGACATTGCCCTAAAACTCAGAAAAAGTCAAGAAACCGCTACTATGTCTCAAATTATTTTCAAAGAAAGCAAATTAATTAAAAAATTTAGAATCAGTGGCCACGACAAGCACTGTAGCATTAAGAGAGATTTAGGAAAACCCGAGTGAATGTGCCATGCTGTGAGAAGTGTGCAGTCAGATGTATTAAACCTGCCTTTGTGCCAGGGAGAATGTATGACAGCAGAGCAAAAAATCAAATTTGTATTATTTGTGCTGCTCTGTAATAGCTCCCCAGGGCACCTTTACAAGGCATTTACTTACTGGTGCAAACAGTGTGGCAGTTGACAAGAGAATATAGAAATATATCATTAAAGGGCCAGGCTGTCTCAGAGAATGACAGCACTTAATAAATACACACAAAATAAGAGAGATTTTCCCATTGCTCTCTGCTTTTCTGTCTCTCTGGGAGCCAGCTACTGAAATGTGAAACATTCCAAAGCAGGAATTCAGCATCAGGAACATCTTTATTGTCAGGGCTCCAATTGTTTTCACATTAAAATATCCGAGATGAAATTAGAAAGGGTACAGAACGAGCTCATGTTGACTCACCCAAACCAAATGAAAAATTTATTTCCTCAAGCCACTCAGGTCTCATTAGGACTCTTTATGCATTTTCCCCCAACATCATTTCTGTTTACAAATAAATATGAAAGCAGTCCAGATTCATAACTACAGAGAAAAAAGGGGCCTTAGCTCTGCTTAGATGCAGGTAAATAAAATTAACCCACTATTCCCAAGATACATAGCATCAGTGACAGGCAAACAAAAACACAGAAATTTGCAGTTCTCTTGCTGCACATTCTTATTTTATTTGTGCACATTTTGTAACTCACCAACAACTCCTTCAGAGTGCAATAAAATGATTGAAGAAAAATTGTTTAAACATGGGTATTTTACTTTAAAGTCAAAGCTTAACTGCCATGATGAGAAAATGATGGTTGGGGTTGGAGAATTTTTATTTTTCCAATCCAGCTGGGCTCAAGGAGTTAACTCACCTTAATAGAAAATCAATGAAGGTTGAAGGCATTTGCTAATATGTCAGTGTTATTTGAGAGGACAATCCAAGAAAAAAGGAGTTATCCATCAGCCCAAGTGCTGACTGAGTCAGCTGGGAAGCAGCCCTGGCTGAACATTGCATTAAAAGCTGTATAAACCCCTGTGCTCAGGAAGTGGCCTTATAGAGGGAAATCAGAAGAAACATCCCATAAACCACATCCACTCGAAAATTCTGACATTTTCCTTTTGTGTGGTTGGATTCCATGATCTCAAAGGTCTTTTCCAGCCTTAAAAATTCTATATTCATAGAGCAGAGGAAAGAAAACGAAGCAACTCAGATATATTGACTGCAAACTGTGATTTTGCAGAGCATCTGAAGTTAAAGTCAAGGAAACATCCGAAAAAAATAAGATAGAAAATAGAAAATTGTTAGGGAGAAAGGGCAGGAAAAGAAAAGCCAGTGAGCTTAAAAACATTTATTTTTAGAAATGCATAATTGGGAAAAAAGAGTAATTGAAACAGAAAAACAAAGCAAAACCTTAAAAATATCTCTAAATCAGATTTAGGTAGTACTTCAGAGCAAACATTACAAAAGAGAGACGCCACATATTGTGGGCAATAAGGCTCACTGAGATTAAAATGAATCTTCCCATCAGTGTCAACAAAAGGCAGGTTTGGTTTCCATTAAAAGTACAAAGATTGTTGCCATGTTATGTAAACATCTGTGCCTTCCCCTCTGCCCTTGGATAGATATTGAAAACATGACCATTATTGAAAAAAATTACTATAAAATGAATGAAGGGAAAGCCCAAGTTGTTGCCTCTTATGCAGGAATGGTGCAGCCAGGGCAGCTCTCACAGGAGAACTGCAGGAGCAATAACTGTTGAATGTGATCCATCCCAGAAGGAATTTTCCTGAGTTCAAAATCTGTAATTTCCCATTTTTCTAGGTCTCTCCATAATTCACATGCATTTGTTTGCTTCTCCTTTTTTTTCCTGCATTTTAATGGATTCTTGCAACTTACTGAAAACTGTGGTTTTGTAATCTCTAGTTGGATCTTAATATTTCTAAATAACAGGACAGATTATGCTGGGAGAGATTCCTTGAGCTTTATTGCAACATCAGCCTCAGCACAGGGTGAGACAATTGAAAGATGGTAACAGCTCACATCTTGCCAACAGCAGCCAAAATGTTTATGTTTTTCTCTTTATTACAGGGCTTTTCAAAAGTTTTCTAATCAGATAGCAAATTGTTAAGAGCTTACAGACATCCGCACAAATCAATCATTAAAACTACATATACCTTATATCTAACAACAGGTGCTTTTTTCATATTTCTTGTTACTCAGGAACTTTTTATACTCTTCTAACAGAACCTCATTATTAAACTTCTCTATTATTTTGCTTAACACATTTTTCTACTTGCTGAGTAACTCTACACATCACAAAAAGCCATTGCCTTATTCTTTTATGTCCTCATTCTTTTATGTCCTCATTCTTGTATCCTTTCGATTTTAGGCTTGCATCTGCACTGCTATGAAAGCTTTCTGCTTTTTCTATTTCCCACAATTTCTCCTAAAAAAATTCCTGCCCAAACGATGGTCATGTTGCTGCTCCATGAGAATTCCCTGGGGAAAATGCAGCTGGAGCAGCAAACCCTGGCTGTGAAAAGGAAGGGCAGGGCAGGTCCCTGCCAGCTCTGCCTGGCACAGACACAGCAGCTCCCACAGGAGCACTCCCTGACAGAGGAGGGGATGCAAAACCAGCCCCTCTGGTAGGAAAATGCAGTTTTGCTTTTAGGTTTTAGGGTGAAAAAGAAGGAAATCTGCTTGGTGGGAATGCATTGACCACTCCTGGCTTCAGCACTGCTGCGAGAGCCCACTGGTAAAACCTCTGACAAGTATTGACAAAGTATTCAGTGTTTTTCCTGATTAAAACCATATTTAGAAATTAAAAGAACGCAGCACAACACTTAAGTCCCAGTTGCACAAAGGCTTATGCACAATAAAAAATCTGAGGTGGAAGTGTCTGTGCGACCTGGATCCAAAGGAGAAAAGCTGAAAGTTGATGGCATGATTTGTTTGTTCAGAAGAATTACACGTTGGCCTGCCAAGACAAATTAATAACCTACCAATGTGCCTCATTTGACTAATAAAATATGTAAAACAACACTATCTCTGCTCTTGCAGAATCGTGACTTGTAAAAAATCAACAGATTCAAGTGAAATAGGGGCAAATATCAATTTTCAAATATTGTTGTGCTGCTGTTTCGAGACTCGCAAGTCCAGAAAATCAGCTCTTCACTCATAGGAAATATAAAATCTCTCACTATTATGCTGGAAATTCTCTGGTTAATTGCAAAAGCAGCACAAACTTCTGCTCCTGTCACAACCTTCAGTTTAAATACGCAGATCTGCTTAAATATATCCAGCATTTAACAGCGTCCACAGTCTCAGCCCAGATACAATTTTTACAGAAAGCAAAGAAAATTGCGTTTGGTGGGTTTTTTTAAAGAACAAGGGATATTTTCCATATAAAGCAATATTTAGCAGCTAGCTAGAAAGATCTGGAAGGAATTGACTGGTTGGCTGGAGACTGGCGAGAATTCATGCCTTTTCCTAAATGCAATTTTATTGAATGCACACATCAATTCAGCTGTGTTCTTGATCAAAACCCTTTTGATTTATTACCCTGGGCTCAAGCACAGTGGAACCTTTCCAATTCTTATGTAACTTGCAACAAGGAAAATCATCAGGTGGGTATTTTTGCCAGTGATATTCACAAGCTTTTTAAGAATTATTCAGTCCAAATAAAGAAAAGGCATAATCCTCGGGGCCATGTTCACACTGAGCTGAGTCTCAGATACCAGATATTTGCTCTTAAGCTCTTCAGGAGAAAAAATCAAAACTATTTAGAGCATCAAGAGAAAAGGATCTTCATACCACCACAATTCAGAAAGAGAGAGATGGAACGTGTTTGAAAACAATGTAAAACACCAAGCTTGGAGTATTTCAGGCCTCAACTTTCCTAAACTTCAGAGCAGATTTGAAATCTAAGGATTGCAGTGTTTGGCATCTTTAAGCCTACATGTCACCAGCCTGACCTAGAGAAATATAGTATCTAGGTTACGGAATTTCACCAAAAAGTGCATTTAAAATGGCAAGATACAACAGAAATTCACGAACACAGAGAAAGAAAAAAAAACATTCCAATTTCTCTGAAAAAAAAAAAAAAGAAAAGAATCTCTCAATTCTGGCTTTATCTGACCTTTGAATGCTTGACTGTGCAAGTAGAATGTGTTTAAATGTTGCTTCCCGGCTGAGTTTCCTCTGCGTCACTCCGATATTCACAGGGATACAGATGGATGTTTTAGATGCAAATACAGGCAGACTTGTGCTGCTCGAATTTACAGATCCTCATCTGCATGAACAGGAACTGGGGCGGGATGAGCACTCTGAATTAATGCTTCCCAGGCACCAACTGACACCAAAAATGTTGGCTTCCATTCCAAGCTGCAAGGTGGGTGGAAATGCACTGGGCATAAACTCTTCCAATGGTGTCAGGCCACTGCTCAAGGTTGAGCAGCTCATGGGGCACTTCCCTTGCTCCAATCTTCCTTCCTGAGAGTGCCCAGGATGCACAGGAGCTCCAGGATCTGCCCTGTCCAAGCCCTCTGCAGCTGGACTCTTGACAACTGGAGCAATTCTGCATTTCTGGTCCTTCACTCTGAGGGCTCCCTGCTCCTCATCCTCCCCATCCTTATCCTGCAGCTGTCCTTGGCTCAACAGTGCCAGCCACAAGAACCCTCTCCCGCTCTTAGCACAAAACTCTGGGGATCTTTTCCCTAAAAAGCTCCTAAAATCTATTTGTATATTTTCAACTCCCATCATTTACCCCCAGCTTCCATTTCCCCGTATCCCATTTTTTCTCCTTCCACGCTGCCTCTATTCTTTTATTTTCTGTGTGTGAAAAATAAGAGCTTGTCAGCTCTGCCTCCTCTGTAACCAGCAGGGAGGCAGATTTGGGAGAGCACGAGCTGGAAACTTCCAACCTTGCTCCTCTTCTCGCCCTGGAACAGGTCAGAGCTTCACTCACAGATCCCACTCACAAAGGAACAAACTCCTCAGGGAATAGAAAAATCCATGGTGAGTTCCTAAGCACCCTTTTGTTCCCCTCCAAAGGGTCCTTCTCCAAATTAGGACAAACCTCACTGTTCCCTCACCACAGGGCATGTCTGAGACACAGACCAGCCTCCCAGATTCTATTCCATAAGCAAAAACAGAGGGAATGTTACTTTACCACTGTAACTTCATTATCTTATTTTTAGTACAGCTAAAGCAAGGGGCTTTCCCATAATCTGAGTGCCTACAGGTCCAAGACCTTTCCAGCAGAAATTTTCCAAGATAACTGCATTATCAAGACAAAAGCTGGGCTCAAATTATCAATATTTTAAGACTTCACAGCAGCTGAGAAGGTTCTGTAAGGGGATGTGTCAAGCAATATTAATAGCAAATGAACAAACTGCTGAACTAATAAAATTTGATGTAATGATATGCCATCACCCTTAAACTGACATTCATATATATGAAGTAAATGACTTAATATAGCTCTGCCTTCATTACCTATGAATGAATAATAGGAACTGAAGCCATTCTAACTTTGTCCTCAACATTTGACAGGGGTTGTGGAGCTGTGGGATTACCACAGAAGTGATAAACAGCATTTTCAGGAAGCTTGCTGGAACTAGACCTGACGACAAAGAGGTTTCTGGAGGAGATGTGTCATGCAGAGAGAATGCATCACATTTTCAGGCCCAAGTGTGTGCTCCTTGCTGCCGCATTTCCCAACAATTTAACCTCAAGATATGTCACTGATGCTGTTAGTGAGGGACTTCCTATGAAAGTGACAAAACCCAGAAGCATCGCAATTAGCTCCATGTGCTAATGAAAACCTACGTCTTTCCATAGCCTCATTAATTTTCTCTTTGATGAAGATATAACCACAGCCCCCAGTCACTCCTGCAGCAGCACAGCTGAGGGATGACCTGGAAGTGCTCACAAGCCTCCAAAGTCTCCAGGTTCAGACCTCCCATTTAGCTGAGGAAATTATTCCACATCCCAGAGTGTCTGAGCTGAGGGCGCTGGGACCCTGAATTTGTTACATTTATTTTAAAAGAGAAATGCTTTGGTGCAGTGCAAGGCAAGTGCTTCTATTTCCTGCACTGGACTATGTGAACACTGCTTTATTTTTTTGGGACAGGGTTTGTTGGGAGACTGTCCTGACAGAAGTGCTGGTTCCAGCACAGACACCCTGGAATACACATCAAAATTTAAAAAAAACACTTTAAGAGCTAACTAATAAGACAACACAGGATATTTCTGGCCTTTTGAATCTATATGGAAGAATATTCATGATTTGTTCTCAAACCAAACAAACCAAAATGCAGAACCAGCACAATAAAACTCCTAAATCTCTTTGTGCAATCACAAAAGAGCAAAGATCTCTGTGTCAGAATAATTTAGGTGGCAACAAACATCTCTGGGATCAGTAAGAGCACTGAGAAGAAACAACATCCACCTTTTATAGCTGAGAGATTTTGTAGCCTAGAAGTGGAGAATTGATGTGATCACGGTTCAAATTCCTCCTTTTTGCAGCAAGTGCCAAAGGTTGTGTTCTCCTCTGCCCAGGATGGAGGGCAGGGGCAGAGGAGGCTTTTCCAGTTCTCTAGTTCCCAGACATGTTTTTCCAGTAACCATTAACTTGCTGCCAAAGATTGCAGGGGGCAAAAACCTCTCACTGTAAAAAAAAACCAAACAAAAACCCCAAAACCACCAGGAAAAAGGAAGAATTCTTAGGCAGAAAGAAAGACATTAGGGAATCAGTATTTCCCTCACTAGAGCCTGAGCACACGGAGGTGAGTTTATTCCAGACAGTTTTCACTTTAGAAAGGTTAACAAGTCTAATAAGGAAGGAGCAGCTTTAACCATGTCTCATCTACAAGCACTTATCTCAAAAGCAAAAGCACAAGAACAAATAAATATAACTGAAAGCTCCTTCCTCCACGCTTCTGAGGATTTATCCACCTTGTAGTCTGCACAGGAAAGTCTTAATCACAGATTGACCTTCAAAAAACTACTTTGGTGTCACACAAAATCAAACAAAATCCTCACGCCAAAGAAGTCCTTGTACAAGTTCTACAGGGATGTGCCTCATTTGTCCCTGTCTTAAAAGTGAACAAAAAAATTACTGAAGAGTGAGATAACAAACCTGCCTGAGCTAATCAATAGAGAGGAAGTAACTTGTCTGACAAAACTCATGTAATAGCAAGACAGACATTTAAAGTTCTGTGAAATGAGTCCTGCCCTAAAAGTATCTCTGATCACTTTGCAACGGGGCTGCACATTAAATTCAGTTCATCACCATATCAAACCCCCAGTGTCACAGATGCCTCAGAACAGTGACTTCCCAGCCAGAATACATCTAAAAAACCTGAAATTTCCTGAGCCACATCTACAGCTGCAGAATGTTCCCAACCAACCAAACTTGTGTGGGGCAGGCAGAATCCCTGGGTCACATCCTCCCCCTGCTAACACTTGCAAAGCTGAAGAGGATAAAGAGCTGACAGAGGAGAATCAGACAAAAATGCTACAGATGTTTCAGTGCCAAAATACATTAATTCTTGTTTCGACTTCACTGACATGTTTTACTAAAAATCCCAGATATCAAAAGAACAGCCAAATCCAGTGTAGGCGTTTGGAGTGAAAAGCCCAAACAAATCAGATTTCTGCTCAACCCAATTTCTTCAGCAGCTACGAGTCCATGACCTAATTCATGAGTCAGAGTTTAGACACCTGCAAGATGCAAATTCCCAAGGTAGAAGGTGGCCTCAGCTATTCCTCACACAGTTCTTCACAGAGGTGCCAAAAATCAGATTGCTGCAAGAAATAAACAACAGGGGGGACATCTGATCTTTTCCCAGGGATATTCAGAAGCTCTGGTGATGGCTTCTGCTGGTTACCACTCAGCAAAGGCTGCAGATCAGTCGATCTGGGGTTTCACCCACATCTCTCCCATTCCTTTTTTCCCAAAGATGCCACTCACAGCACTGCAGCTCTTGTTTATGCCATCCTGTTGACTCTGTAAATCTGAATGATCTTAAATGAGGCTCTTTCCTAAAGCAGTTTGGAGAAATTAGCTCTAGCAATCAGTGGGGAGCTCAGTTAAAAGTCAGGTCGTTGGCAGGAATTGTCAATTAAGGCAATTCCCAAACTAGGAATCCATATTTTTATCAATACAAACTATACAAAAAAACTAACAAAAGCAGGCAAATAGAAAGAAATCCCAGAAGGAAGACTCAGACTGTAAATCCTCCCGAAGAAGCTTTTCCCTTTCCTTACATTTCCCCATTTTTATCCCATGTTTCTGCTCCATGTTGATACCAGACAAATTTATTATGGTTGTTATTGAACAAAATGAGAGCTAGAAATTTTTATTCACTACCACTTTTCATGCAGTGCCAGATTAAGATAGATTAAGTCTCCGGCTTCAACTACATGATGAAAGATATTACTACATCTAAATCACTATTATTTTGTGTTTTAATTCTGAATTCTAAATGTTTTGCTATTTGATCTGGATGAAGTTTATCCAAGATTAAATAGTTCTGTGAAGTAACATGAAACAAGCAAGAATCTTATAATATCTAAAGAACTACATAGCCTAAAGTCCACAAATAAAATATGATTACAACTCAATGTATAAGAAAAATACATCCACCAAAGCAATAATTTAGTACCAAAAAAAGAGTAAAAAAATCAAGCGATTACTAAATATTTCATAGGATGTCACTCATTCATATGTTCGAAAAAAGACTTTTTAAAATGCCTAAGATTATTAAATCTTTGGCATGGCAGCATGCAAAAAAGGAAATAGGGCCAGCCTAGGGCTTGAATTTCCATCTCTCTGACAAGGAGGCACCAGGCTGGAAGAACTGAAAAGTTCCCATCTACAATTCCTAGTTATTTTTATGCTCTGCACAGATAAATAGTTAAAGGTTTTCTTTCAAGTCATCAGAAAAGGAGTAAGAGATAACCCACAGTAACATGTCAGTGTAAGTGCTGTCCATAAACACTCTAAATAGACCTGCTGGTGAAAAGGTAAATGCAAGAACTGTAAAAATACTCTATTTACCAGGGTAAATCAATTATGTGTCAGCAAAAGTAGCACAATATTAAATAATGTTTCTGGGGACATTCCCCATGGCTTCTTTTGCACTTGCCTCACAGCCATTTCCAGTAAAGCCTAAAAAAAAAAAAAAAAAAAAAAAAAAAAAAAAAAAAAAAAAAAAAAAAAAGAAATTCTTCTCTGTTTTAGTTTTTATATAAGCCAGAGGACAGAACATGAAGGACAGGAGAGGTGAGCTGGCTCCTTAAGCTCACTGAGCAAGTGGTTTTCTCTAACAGGATCAAGCAAAGTGTAACACAGAAACAATGAGTTACCGGGAAAGGTGAGAGTACAAGGTACATTCTCCTGTATAAAAGAGTTGTGATGAGAAAAAAAAACAGGAAAATCATGACTGAGATGGCCCAAAAAGATCAGATGCATGACTTTCATATTTATGAAACACTTTTTCTCGAAATAGTTGTGTGATTATTTTTTCCAAAGTTGCCGTTTTCCTGAACTTTTAGAAATGTCACATGAAACAAAGAAAACCTCATCCTCAGAAATTAGGATATTACTGATTTCTGCATTAAAATGCATTGTGCCACCTATTGCTGCAATTTCTCCTTCCTGGAACACTACTTGGTAAATTAAAATGTAAATCTGGCTGCTTCAATCACTCTCAGCACATATGGAAACACTCAGTGCATCCAGGATCCAAGAGGCTTTTCTATCCAACATTTAAATATTAGGAAGAGCAAAAATAAAACTTGAAAAAAAGAAAAAAAAAACAACTTGAAAAGTTCTTCCGTGAGGGTTATGACGGCTATAATTTATGAAGTGTTGCCATTTACAACCAGTTGTTCCATCCCACGGTGCTGAGGAGTGGAGGGGCTGCATCCAGATCAGCTCTGGATGAGCTGGGCTCCTCCACAGCACAATCCCAGCTGCTCCTGATGCCTTAGGAGTTTAGCTTTTGTATTTTTCATCTATTTGTAAGCCTGCAGTTCTTTAGTGTGTAGCTCTAAGCTCCACACACAGTGTGAGCTGCTGCTTCCCCACTTTGGGCAGACACAACAATTCCTCTCCAGGGCTGGGGATAAGGACCCCTCACTGCCTCAGGGCTGAGAGATGGAAACAAAAGTGAGTTGGGGGCAGCAAACTTGGGGTAAATTACTTCATTACCTGAAGCTGCAATTGGAATATTAACCTCCAATATGCAAATGGCCCAAATTTATAAAAGTATGAAAACCTGTGACCTGTGGTTCATTTTTGGGTGCAGCCCTGGAGGGTTTTAACCTGAAATGCATCTGATGACCCTTCAATAAATATACCTGCTTTTTATTCTCTTAATTCTGTCTGGCCCCTCTTTTTAGGACATCTGTTTTAGCCCCAAAAAGGCTTTACCCCAGCGCTGAGAGGATTTCAGGAGCGCTGAAAGGGTTTTGGGAGCACTGAGCAGCAGTTTGGGCTCCAGTCTGGCCAGGGGACACCTGGGCTCAGGGGACTGGGCAGGTGGAGGTGGCACTTCCAGCCTGGCTCCAGCTCCGGGCAGGGATGGCTTCAGGGCACAAGAGGATTTCACTCCTGGCTCCAGTTTCTGCTGGAATTGTGCAGGTTTTCACTGTGGATCTGGCAGACAAACACCCCACCCTACAAACAACCCCAACCCCAGCTCAAAGCACTCCCAACCACAGCCCACAGTGCAAAACCAGCACAGAGGAAGAGTTATGGAAATGGATTCACTTTTCACTTCTGTGAAATCATTTCAGGCTGCATTAATCACATAGCATAGCCTTAATTGGTCTCTTTTAAAAATTAAAGGTTAAGTGCATTATTTCCCTGAAGTGAGCACGAACTATTGATTACCTTCAATTTGAAAATTAATTCAGATATTTCATATATTTTACATATATTAAGATTCTCTCTTTTAAAAGCTTTGAAGAGATCTACTTTAGATAAGGCATATCTACCATCAAATCCCTCCCTAGCTCATGGCCTCTGTAATTAAGAATTTAAAGAACTTCAGAAGCAAAAAGTTGTCAATTTTATCTTAAACACAGCAGCTGTTTAAGATTGAATTTTGACTTCTCCTTTACTGTCCTTTTGTCAATAACAAGTTGACATTCTCAAATGTAGTTTAAGCAACTTGATAACGTAGATGAATCAACAATACTACTCAGTGTTTCTTTTCCCTAAAAATATATCAGTGGGACTTGAAAAATTCAAATTACGACCTTTAACACACATCTAACCATGTTGTTTGCTCCCTGTGAGCAATTTGTAGAGTCTAACTTAAAGGAAAAAAAAAAAAATCAGGTACTTGCAAAAATGCTAAAAGTCATTTACAAAACTTGAATGTCCTTGACTTACTTTAGTCATTTTCAGGGACAGAATGAAAAATTAGTATTTCCTCTAGAGGGCTTCAGGATCTGTATTATTTCCCAAGTCAGAGTTATATTGCACTTCACAGTGAGGGTCAGAGAGGCTCCTTGCTGTTCTGATTCCTCCTGCTTTGGGCAAAAATCCTCACAATTAGTGGAGTGCAGAGGTCAGACCCTGATGGTCCTACCTTGATTTGTGTCCTCACTTCCCAGTGCTGCTGTGAGAATCCAGAACTGATGGTTATGTGAATAGCTTTACTAGAAATGGTGAAGTTAATAAATTTGCACATTGTTTTCTTGCAGTTTTGCTCATTAGAACTTTCTTTAAAGTCTATCTTAGTGCCATACTAATTTGAATTCAAAATTTAAAAGAACTACCTAAAGCGATGCACATATGGAAATTCATACAGCAAATAAATGTTGATGATGATGATTATCTTATTATTTTTAATTTTTCTCTAAGATTGTATTGTTATAATCCTGCTAACCAAGTTTCGAATGCAGAATTCATATACTAATATAAAATTTAATTGAAAATCAGGACTTCAAGCCTAACCACTCTACTATCTCCATGTCTGCCACCAGAAATCCTAGGCTTGATCAGCCAAGATATTCTGCTCTTCATTCTGTCATTTTCCTATGTTTTTGTACAAAACTTTGTATTTTCTGTGTCTACCTCACTCTTGAGCCATCATTATTCACTACCTCTCAGCAGTTCCTACTTTTCAAGTTAAACCCTTGACAGTTACAGGGAATATTTTTGAGATGTGTCTCAAGAAGCCCTTGGACAATGCTCTCAGGCACAGGGTGGGATTTTTGGGGATGGTCCTGTGCAGGACCAGAAGCTGATCCTGATGGTTACCTTCCAACTTGACATATTCTGTGATTGTTTAATTTCATAACTGAAACAGCTGCCAGCCTGCACAGCTCTCCAAACCAAGCACATTTTCTTTAAAGTAGAAGTTTAATTAGATTTATCTCCCATTCAGTGTTTGTCAGATAACTGGAATCCGTGGAAATCATAACTGGAACTAAAGTTCCCACCCAAAGATCTCCCCTCCCAGGGAAAAGACTACTGGACACAAACATATCTGAAGTTTTTATTTTTTTTTAATGAATTTTGGTGGGATTGTGGAGGGTCCTGTCCTTGGTACCAGCCATTATTTAATACAGGAATCACTGCAGCAATGATTTGTGAGAGTGTGGCCTTGATTCAACCAAGAACTTAAGTGCCTGCCTCACTTCTCTGTAAAATGCTAATCCTCCAATTGATTTCACAGGAATATTCACGATTCAAATCAAACTCAAGTGATCTGCTGGAGCCTGGCCAGAGCACACTGAGCAGAGCTGGGCTGAGCCCACGCTGGCCAAAGCTTTGGAGATGGTCCCATCCAATTTCACAGATCGAAATTCATGTCTCTGGAAGGACATCCCACAGAAAATTTATACCTCACTTAGAGCCTTCTCCATGCTGAAAAATCCCCTACAGGAATTAATGTCTCCCCTGGTACTCCCTGGTACACATGAGTGCCAATTTGCTCAGTAAAGATGATTTTTGGTCGTGTATTTACATCTTCCAGAACTGATCCCTCTCTATGTTTTTCCACTCTAGGAACCTGATGTGCTGTTGACTTAACACCTGACTGTAAAGAAACTACATTCCTTGCAATTTTGGCAGGTTGCTGGTTGAAGAAAGATGTAAACAGTTAAGGAAATTTCATATTCCATCTCATAATCCATTCACCATCTTCCTCTGTCATAACCTTGGATAGCACCTTGAGAATACTGCAAATACTGCATAACCTTTTAGGGACTCACAGTTACGGCTTTTCAGTGGACTGAAGGGAAAAAAAAAATCACCAGGGGATGAAAAATATGAGAACAGCGGTCACATTTCAAAGTGAAGTTACTGACTGCAAAGAGATGATGAGAAAAAATTCCTCCAGACCATGACTGATGGTTGGGTCAGTTCTGGAGACCTGGAGCCAGTGAGGAGCCAAGAGAGGTGGAAGTGTCCTGCTGGGCACTTTTCAGCCCAGGGACAGGAATGTGAGACAGAGACATGAAAGAAATTCCTATTTCCATTTTCCCTGGGCAAGTCTGTCTCAGCAAGGTCAGGTTGGTAAATACACCGAGTCTGAACTGAAATCAAAGAGATTTGGCTCTACAGATGGGAAGACAAAAGGTCAAAACAAGTTTCTTTTTGAAGGATTGAAGGAAAAAAATCCTTGGAGACCTGACTGATAACAGATGGTATCTCAATGGATGTTCTTTTCATCAGTTTTATGATTAAACACCTTCAAAAGGTGCTCAGCTACCTCCACCTCCCCTTCTAGAGTCAAGAGGAGGCCGTTCTGTAAGTTCCACTGGCTCCAAAATGAAATGATCACCCATATTTGAACAAGCAATCCAGTGGTGGAGCTCATCAGGGGATAAGTAAAGGCATTTTCTCCCTCCCTTTTTGCAGCTATAAATGCCCAACCAAACTTTTAAATGTTATTGAAATGGTCTTGTAAGGACCCTCTTTATGCCATTCCACTTCTATTACAAAAATATCTTTTTAAAGGGGTGCTAACTAGGCTGAAAACAACCTGCTAGGAGTTTACTTTGCATGTTGGGAAAACTTCAGGTTCCTTTGTCAAACAGGTTGTTACATCTTGCTACTACAAAGTTGGCAATTGTGCCGTATTTCGGATATACTGTGAACACATTTTGATTGGGTTCTGGCAGGCTCCCAGTTAAGCTGAGTTACAATGAATGCCAACAACACATTACAATTTCTTTCAGTAAACACCAGGCCTAGTTTTCAGGCAAGCAGCCATATGCCATCTTCTCACACGCTTCTTTTTCACCCAAAAAGAGCTGAATTTAGCTGTTGCTTGCGAAAGAAATGAAAAAAAAAAAAAGACAGTCAATGGATCACCTCTTATAACTAAAAAAAAAAAAAAGCTGAATTTTTCTCTGTGTTCAAATTCACCGAGGGAGAATCAGAGAAGATTCTGATGTGTATGAAACGGCTCCTGGAGAAAGGTAATTCCATTTCCAGGGCCTGGGGACAGCAGGGATGTGGTGCCTCTGTGTTGACTGGGGCAGGGGGTTTGGCTTCCATGGCCATGCTCTCACCCCAAAGCTGCTGCAGACACCACCAAATCCTGCTGGAGACATCAAACCTGCCACTCTGGGGAGGGGTTTCAGACCCAAGCAAAGCCTCTTTGAGAATATAGACATTAAATTTAGAGAGAGTTCAGAATTTTAGTTAAAAATGCACAATGAAGAGCCAGAGTGGGAAGAGGCACAGTCAGAATTTAGAGTTCAGCCCTTGGTAAGGATCTCATTTCCTACAATGAATATGGATGTTGTTAATCTTTTTAAACCTCACAGAAATGACAGCTCTCTTCTTTGAAGCCTGTCCAACAGAGAAAGCACAATGGGAGAGATAAAATTCACCTTAAAAAAAAAATAAAAGGGAATATTTTCCAGACTGGAGCACCTTCCACAGCTGCAATCACCCTCCTGCTGGACTGGGTGGTGGTGCTGCTCCCCAGCACTTCCCTGCACATTCTGATCCACTTCTTTTGTTAGCAAAGCTCAGATCTCATTATAATTTCCTATTTCACAGGTAGGAAAACCGAACCAAAGAGATGTAAAGCAATTTTCATCAAATCACACCAAAGAGCAGCAGGAGAACTAGAAATGGGCCCTGTGTCTGTTCACAGCTTTCATGTACAGGTTTAATTAACTGGGAAAAATTAGAAACTTCTCTAACCAGAAATGAAAGGGAGCCTATATATTACCTCCATCAAAATATTAATGGACCCTGAGAGAAGGAAGGGAAATTTATGACATGCACTTCGCCCTTTGTTTTTGGAAAAGAATATTTCAATATTTGCAATAAGCACTGTTCAAGCCACATTTTCCCCTAATGCATTTTAGTTTGCAAGTGTTCACAATCAAAATAAATTCCAAGTACTGCAAATGAGACATGGAAAATTACATCCACTTGGTCTATCACATCTTTATCACATTCTTCATGCCAAAAAAATTCAAATTACTCTGTATTATGTATGTATTCACACATTCTGTTGCTTGCTCTTTAACTCCCCTTGTTTTCCCACACATCTCTTGTTCATTTTGCAAATGTTATCCTGTCTTTTTCAGTTTAATCCTCTCTACTCCCATTTCTTCATCTCAGTACCTCAGTTTGGAGGGCGACTCTTCTGTTTCTCCCATTTGCATCCTGCAACCTCAGCTCCAGCTCCTCCTTCCTTCCTAGCCTGCAATTTGTGGTGCCATTTCTACTGAGGCTCAGCTGAGAGTCTGCTGAGAGCACAGTAATGATGCAGGCAGGGCACAATTTGCAGTCCATCACTCTGTGTAGTCCACTCCATCCCTCTCTAAACAATTTTAATTCCACTCCAAGCATGTGCCTTTGCCATTTTCCTCTCCTCCCAAAGAGTGTCAAAATTCATCCCCTCCACAGGCTTTATCACCTGTGTAGTGATTGTTGGTAAAGCATATAACACATTTTACTCTGTGTTTCTCCAAATGTTAGATGTGCACTAGCATAAGGTTTCTCCCAGTCCTTGTTTTTCAATTACTTCAGCCCAAAGGGTTCAGAACTCTCCTACAGCCTTTTCTGAGGATCCCCAGGGATCTGCGTCTCCTCAGTCTCTGATGGGTCCATGGAAGAGTCAAATTCCAACTGCAGTGAGAAAAAAAAAATCTGAAAACCTCCAGGAAGATGGACAACTACAACATCTCATAAATACCTGAAGCATCTCAACGTTGCTTCCACAACTGAAAGCCACAATGGACACTTGAGGAATACACTAGTACTCAACACACTGTGAGGAATTCTGATTTCTGCCTCATTCCACAGGCAAAGTGAGGATAAGGTGCTCCTGCAGCTGCAGTAGCTCTGAATCATCCACCTGGATGAAAAACAGCTCAAGTTTTCACACCCAGCTCCAGTGCAAACCCTGCCTTTTCAGAAGGATAAACAAGAACATGGCTATTGATGTAAACACCACTCTGGTGTGTTCTAGAGCATCAGACCTCAGCTGAAAGGCTCCTCCTTCCAGGAGCATCCTCCAGGAAAACTCGTGTGATTTCACTCTGCTCACCTAAAGGACTCCAGCTTCTAAAGATGTGAGCAAGACCTGCTTGGAACTACAAAATATTTTTTTTGTCTGTTGCTGGATTTGCTGTTTTACCTTGAACTTAAAGGTAGAAACTGATTAAAAGCTTCCTCAAATTTACATTTGTCTCCCAGTTCCATTTGGTGAAGCCTCACACACACACAAATTGCTTTCCTTTCAGTCCCACTCTCCTTGTCCTTTAATTACTCAGTCCTCTCTCATCTTAAATAGCCTTTGCTTCCCTCTCTCTTGAAAAACATCAAGTCTCTCTGGGAATCCACCTCCAAACTCTTTATAGCTCCTCCACCACTTCACCTTCCAAGTCTCATGATGTTATTTTCCCTTTTCCCTGCCTTTTAAAAATTGGCTTCTTTCACATTCCACCCAAACTGCTCCCTTTCATTTCCATAGCCATGGCAGGCAGGGTGTGCTCATGAAACACATTAACAGGAAACTTAAAAGGCTGCATCAATAAAAAGGCTGAAATATTGTCTGAAGAGATCTGTGTGAGTGAGAGCTAGACCAGTAGGAAATGAATAAAATACAGAAATACAACGGGCCATGCCATTTGGGGACTATTAACAGATTACTGCTACTCTGAGGAGAGTCATCAGTTCAGGGAAAAAAAAGATCAAGCAGAAAAAAAGAGGAGTGGAAAAGGGAAGAACCTGAGTACCTCAAGAGGACTCCTGGCAGTGCTAAGAGGGGCTGGGAGGAAAGGAAATACAAAGCTCAAGCGAATTGGGAGATAAATTTTTCATATTTTAATTTACTCATACTAAAATTAATTAAAAATCTGTGGTGGTTTCCTCTTTTTCTATTATAGATCTGTCAAAGTTGCCCTAATAATCAGTTTCATTGCTGCTCAGCAAAACCATTCTGCTCAGTTTTTGCCATGTATAAATGACTTGAGGCACATCCTACAAGATGACTGTATTAATTATTTTATATTTTAAAAGTCTGGAATGCCATACTGAATTGTCTTTTAATCCAAACCTACAAGGGGTGTTACTTGTCCTCATGTTTTATCCCTATTCCAGCTCTTCCTTCCCTAAAAACCACTACACCTAAAGTGGCCAAAACAGAGGGAGAGATTCATCTTCCTCTCCCACCCACTGACACAAGGATTAGCTGCAGACTCATCTTGCTTAATTAATTTTTGTAAAAGGATGCAAAATTTCAAAGAAGATCTTAAAGGTCACAATCAAATCAGCAGAGCAGCCTTCTCTCAGCACCACTCAGTAAAATTAGTTCCCACTTCCAGGTGTTTTATGCAAGGCATCCTGCTCCATCAGCATTTTTCAGCCCCTCATTTCCCAGAAAAAAAAAAAACAAAAAACGTAAATCACAGGATTTAGATGATCATGTTGAAGGTGCTCTGATTTTCTGCTCAGCTCACTGCAATTCTGATTTCAAGATTTATCACAAATCAGTTGTTTTACATCAAGGAAACTTCCTTGGGGAAAAAAAAAACCCAAACAAAACAAAACAACAAGGAGGAGGAATAGTAGCACTGATGGCAGAACCTCGAGTGTGACTGATCAACAGATCTTTCTTTATGACAGACCTATACACAAGGAAAATAATAAAGTGGAGTTGTATATAACAAGTGAGGTATCCCATAGGGACAGTTCTCTTTCCCTGCTACATCTGCTCCTACAAGCTTTCAGAAGAATTATCCTCTGCCTTGTCAGGTTTCCAGTGCCTTAGGAGATATTTAATTCACTGCCACCAAATTTAGCAGATATGCAGCTACCAGTGTAAGTTGCCAGCATAATTTCTGGGTTAACCAGGCACTTTTTCACATCACATTACATTAATGCAGTGTAAAATTGGGTATTGTCACGTTTATCAATTTATCAGATTACCAAAGTTATCACATTTCTTTAGCACGCTTGCTTGTTATATAACACAGAATGATTTGCTATTACCTCAGACTTCACTTAACTTCCACATAAGTTTTTTTTCAGGCCTGTGAAACTTTATTCACAACTAGTAAGACTATAAATATCACAAATGCACTAACAAAGGCAGATGTGAAGGCAAAGTTATTTGCACAAACGTGCTGTTTTGCCTTGGAAGGATAAACACAGAAAGGTCTCTGAGTGTGAAGAACTGGAATTGGAGCAAGCAAGAAATAATTAGAAGAGGCTGTGTTTCGTTGTTGCTGAAAAAAAGCTTGGAGCTATGTAAAACTTATTTCAAAATTTGGTTTAAGCTTTTTTTTCCCCCAAAAAAACCCTCATTGACCCTCAGGCTTTACACAAAAAAACCCAAGCAGTACACAAACTTTTCCCTCCAATGCAGACAATTTGTAGCCACCAGGTTACACATTAAAATTCCAAAACAACAAATACTTCAAGAAATGAAGGCTGAACATAAGTTTTAGCGTAGTGCTTAGAACTCCTCCAGCTGGAAGCAATAAAAGATGAGAAATACAAAATTAAAATTTCAGATTTTTTTTTTCAAGGGAAGGAGTCTCCTTTTGCTGTTCTCATGAATGAGGCAGGGGAAAAAATAAGCCCTTATTTAGGGAATTCTAACAGCACTCAGCTGCAACTAAACCTGGTGTATAAAAATCAAGGAAATCTTACTGAGCTAAGACAAGAATTGCCTGTTACATCATGCTCAGATGTAAAACACCATCAGCTGACCAAGGACTCACAGCTCCCACAAAGAACTCTGATTTAGCAGGCAATGAGCCCATTTATAAAAGCCCATTTATTGATTCTTCTCAACATATCAAAATTTTTCATGTAAATCATAATCCTTAACAGCAGCTCCTTCCAAACTTGCCCAGCAGGGAAATCAGGTTTATTTTCCCACTATACCTCGGTCACATGATAATCCCTTTTTAAAGATTTATATCTTATTTTCAGTCTTCTGCCCCTCTGGTATTTCAGGGACTGACTTGAACAAACTATCACTCATCTGTTAGGTCACATTTGAGGCTTTGTTGAATTTTGCTTGGTTTAGTATTAGAACTTTTAGAATTAGAACTGGAACTTGTAGAATACAAGTAGAACAGCTTGTACCAAACTCTTATGGCCCCTCAATTTATTACATCAGCTGGCTGCTGACACTTCCATTGGAGACAATGATCCAGACACATTTCCTGTAAAAAGTATCCTCCTGATCTCCTCCAGCAAGGAGTTATTTGCTTTATATTGTATTTTCAACTCATCAGACAAGAGACAAATGGTGTTGTGTGTAATATGGTTTAACAAAAGTACATATAAGGCTCAAATTAGGCAATTATTTGTAAAACAGTCCTGATGAATATTGTGCTTAAACTCAATCAGGTTCTTTTCCCAAGACTTTCTGCTCTACTGTGTACAGGCCTCAGCTCCCTAATAGATGTAGATATCCAAGTATAGAAATGAATCATTAGCAGACAAATTAAACTTCTTATCAAAATGGGACTCTATTGTTAACGGATGAAAAATGAGTGGATCAAATGGCTGCACAAAGAAAATCCAATAAGGGCTCATCTGCACCCCATCAGCTCCTGCCACAGCACTTAATTCACAGTAACTCACTCTCACCAATTATTTCATACCTGCACCGATTTTCCTCCCTCTAAAGTAATTCCAGGCTTCAGCTATGCAACTTAATTTCCGAATTAGGGGTTTCCAGGGAATGTGTTAGCAGAGTAATAGGCTGAGGAAAATGAAGGTTGGGGGGAGAAGGGAAGCTGGGAACCTTCCTGGAAAACAATAAGAAAAACACTTGGAAAAGGAGCATGAAACGATGGCGAATAAAATTCATGTACAGTGTTCACACCTGCATGCTGAGCTTGTTCTGTAATTGTTTGTTCCAGTGGCAGGAAAAGAGGGAGGAGGGAGGCAGAGGGACCAAAGGGAGAACACACGAGGTCTCCGTGTGACCAGTCTCAGCTGCTGAGAGGTTTCTAAGTTTTGCTTTAAATGCCACAAGACCACAGCAAATGCTGGGAGGCAGCAAATCAATCTGCAGGGAACACAGACAGGAATGACTCTGCTAACAGGGTCCTGCTCTCCAGCTGCCTCCTGAAATTTGAGTTTTCCAGCCAGCAAGGAGAGAACCCTGGGTCTGAGGAGGAATTTTGCAAACCAAAGAGCTGAGCTTTTCTGAGGTTTTTTTTCAAAACCTTAGAGGTTTTGCAGGAAATATTTTGTGATGGGGAATGTAACAGGTCTTGGGAGCTGTGAGCTGAAGGGTGAAGGTGGGACACAACCACTGCAAAGAGGATTCAGGGGTTTGGGAAGTGGCTCCTCTGTGAGCCCAGGTAACACCAGAGAAGGGAAGGTCTGTGCAGCTGGGAAAAGCCCCAAAACCCTGCAGGTGTTGGAAGCTGCCCTCACTGTGGGATAACGAGCATTAAATCTCTGTAGAGCTTTTATTGATGTGCTCTGATGCCCCACACAGGCTGCTCAGCTTTTCTGAGCCAGGTTCTGTGTGCGCAGGGCATTCAGGGTGGGAGAACTGCAGCAGGTGCTCAGAAAGGTAAAATAAATCCTGCTCCCCGCTAAAAAAAATTCCCTTTTTTCCTTAAAGTAAACAGGGGGGTTAAACAGTGCAGGAGGCACCACAACAAAGGGGAACTTCTGAGGGAACAGTCTGCTGCTGCTGTGAACCTGGGATAAGCCTTAAAACGTTGGTTTTAAAAGAAAACGCTTTTCTAAAAGGGAGAAAGCGCCTCTTGCTTCTTGCCTGGTGCTAAAATGAATCACAGCACTCCAAAGAAAGTGTGGATTTCTCAGTTGTAGTCATCACTTTCCTGCTACGTTGTGATGGCTTTAAATGGCCCATCTGAAATATCAGGCATTCTGTAATTCCCAGCCTTTAGACTGGAGCTGCAGGAATGCTACAGCACCACAGCTTCTTCCTGACTCAGACCTCAATTTCAGTGAAACTTTTCCTTTTCCTGGCAAAACCCAACCAGGGAAGTGCAAATTCACGCTTGCCTTCTTTGAAAATAAACATGTACACACAAAAAGAATTTATGGTAGCAAGCATCACTTCATTGAACCACAGCTGATCTAGAAAAGGAATTAACTGAAAAAAATTGAAAGGCAATTACCACACAGTGGAAAGTAAAATATACAGGCACCAGTGGGGTAATATATCCTCTGACAGCATCTAGAAGAGCCCTATAGCCATCAAACCATTATTCAAAGTATTATTAATGTGAGTGAAATCTTCATAGGAAGATAATCCTTATCTGCCTGTAAAATCCATATCCATGGCATTCTGTGAGAAAAGCACCAAAGTCTCCCATGCTCAGCTTTCCATCACAATCTCCTATTGAGAACTCCAGCAAGTCAGACATCCAGGAGTCTGAAAAGGCTTTGCTTGGGCTTTCTCAGATGGAAAGAAAGGGAATAGCAAAAAGTAATAATAAAAAAAAGAATCTGTTTTTTTCATGCCTGGTTCACTTCAACCCTGAATTTTCTCGTTTTCATGAAAGGCAAAATACATGAGTCAAAAGGCAGTGCTTGGCTCAGTAGGAGAGGGAATGAACACCTTCATGTTCAGATCTTTAGAAGGCATGTCCTTCACTTTCACAAATATTTCAAACCAGTTTCTGCCATCTGTATTATTATAAAGCATTTACAGCTCCACAGCGTTTTCAATTCAGTGAGTTTATTTTCATATTTTCCCAAAAAGTGTCTCCCAAATACAGGTCCTGGAGTCACTGTCTCCAAAAAAAAACCACTCAGCTGAAAACATGGCAGAGCATGAAGGCCACCACTTCTTTGTGTATATTATTTTCATAATGTTATTTTAAGCAAAGTATTTCTTAAAATTACATTTCACAGCTTAAAAATTTACCAGCCAGTAATTGCTTTTAGCAACAGACAGAGAAGCCATTAGGATGATTTCAGTGCTGTAATCAACACACACTCTCAGCCACACAATTCTGTCTGACTCATTCCCTGCACAGACTCTAATTAACTTCCAAAGGAAAGCCAGGGGATTCCTGGTGGAGTAATAATGCTGTGGAAACATTATGCAAAACTTCACCTCTAGGAAACGATCTGGCCTCGCCGTGATTGCATCCCAAAAAGCTCACAGAAAGCTCTGATTGCATTCCCCTCCCCACCAAATTCATTTATTAACCAGAGCGAGGGGAGGATTTGTGGGGTTTTTGCTTTTAACATGAAAGCATGAATAAAAAAAAATCACTGCTGGGGAAAAGCCATAGATAAATCTGTATCCTGTAAGTTTGGAATCCATAAAATGTTTCATATGGGATTCAGCTGCCAAAAGAGGAGCTCGATGACTTCACACTCTGAGGTTCTGAGACTCAGCATTGCCCTGGCCAACAGATCCCCCCATGGAGAGAGGGGAAAAGAGCCAGGAAATCTTACATAACTCACACCACATCATGGAAACAGCAGGGTTGAAAAACACAGCTGAAAAATCCCCCAAGTTGATTCCCTGGAGAAGTTTGGGGGGTTTTGTCAGTGTATTTTAAATTTATAAAGAAAAATACACTGACCAGGCACTGAAGTTGGTCTTTAAAAGAGAGAAGCAGGCCAAAGAGGGCCTAATTTCAGGTATTTGTCCTAATTTTTTTTCTCTTAGCCACGTAAGAGACCCTGTAGTCTCTTCTCCTTTTCCTGTTGGAACTGGATAAGAAATTTACAGTATTTATACTTCTCTTCTTCTGCAACTGAGTAAAAATCCTCATTTTCACCTTGTAAGCATCTTTAACCCCATTTAATTATTTTTATGCATTATTATAATCTTATAAATCTTTCCTTTTTTGTTGTTGTTGCTTCCTTTGAACCAAGTTTTTCTGTCTTTTCATTATCCCCATCCATGGGCAGGTGATTCATTTTTGACATGCAATTACCACAATTTCTTTCTGCCCTTCATTAAAAGTTTCTGCTGGTATTAAACATCAGACCACCGCAAATAAAATTGACAGATTCCAGCAAGAAAGATGAAAATGTAAATAATGATGGCATTAGGGCAATTACACAGCACAATCTGGATCACTTGGTGGGTTTAGACTTCTCAAAGAAGTCAGTTTTTAGGTGGCCAAACCCATTTTTCCCATTGAGGACTGTAGGGCACACGTGGAGAATGGGGGAAATCAAATACTCTGGGAAAGACTTGGGATGGTCCAGTAAATTAATCCAAGCCTCAGGACAAAATGCCATGGAGAAAAACTCGAGTTTAGGTAAATATGTAAAAATGCACTGATTGAAACAGGAGAGGGATTTTACCCCTGGATGTACCATGGGTGAAGTTGTGCTTAAATACTGCACACAGTTTAGGCTCCTACAGTTTTAGGATGTTAAAAAAAAAATCAGAAAAAATGAATAAAAGTGGTGCAGAATTTAGAGGAACATCATAAGTTCACTTCATTCAGCTTATAAGTAAAAAGACTTGAGTGATCCAGATCCAGTTTATTTGTACCTGTTCAAAGAAAGAGAATACCAGGAACTGAAGCACTTTCAATTCAGCAGTGAAGGACTGGCTGAAGATTAAAGCCAGACAAAAAGATGGAAATGAACTGCTTCAGAAAACAAACAAACAAACAGAACCCTGGAAACCAGTCAGCAAATGCTCTTAAACTGAAGTAGCATCCCCAGAGAAGGGGCAGAAATTCTGGCTCTCAATATTTTCAAGTGTACCTCTGGAAGATTCTGCTTTAGTGAAAGAGTTTTTAGGCCCAGTGCTCTGTTAATGGTAGCACAAAAACCTGATCCTCTGGGAATACCCTTACTAGAGCTGTGGCTCCATCAGCTTTACCGTTCATAATGTATTGATGGCACAATTTATTAGCAACATTAATAGATATAAATATGTACTTATATTCTATGTGTAGATGCCAGTTTTAAGTCCTCCTCACTGCAGACCTGCAAGAAGATCAAGCCAACTGCTGCAAACCTTAGCAAAAAAGTTTAGAAAACCAAAAGGGGGAAAACCTAAAGGAATATGGGGAATACATCAGGCATATAAGAAAAGAACCAAACAATTGCCGCGCTCTACAGGTTCTAATTTATTTTTTTTAACATCATTTTTAAAAATAATTTTTATTTTTATGAACATCACCTTGCTCAATCAGGAACTCTCTTATTTTTTTTCTTCCCTGGCTGAGATTCCTTTTGGTTGATCCTAATCTATACTTCCAGGAATGCTGCTCCACAATAAAATCTTGAACCCGGCAGGAGCTTTAAATGTGAAAAAGCAACTTTTTGGCTAGGAAAGGGGAACATTAGAGGGGCTGTGTTAGTGAATTGTATTGATCTCTATCCATTTAGACAATTTCCAAATACCAGAATAAGAATCTGGGCTCTCAGCAATGTTTCCACACAGGCTCTGGGATTTTGGTGTCCATGTGCTCCCATTTAGTCTCTTAAATAATTACATGGATAAAGAAGCTGAACAATCTGGCTGCTCTTCAAAATCTGTGACTTCTGTTTGAAAAAATGAATAGAGGAGGAAAGGAATGGAAAAATAATAACAGAACAAGACTTTAGAAATCATCGTGGTGCTGAAAGGTGTGTGTGTAGAGTTCAGATTCTCCTAGAATGACAATAAAAATGCTCTCTGCATTGCTTTCCAATATAGTCTAGATTTGTCCTAAGTTCCTTGGAACATTTTTGCTTTCCCACTTCTAAACAAGAGCAAAATGATGAACAACTCTTTCAAGAATCCAGAACAGCAAAACAGAGTTTTTTGGGGTGAAGGAGTTGGTTTGAGGTTTGTTTACTTTCATGTTTTGGGGGGTTTTGTTTTTTGTTTTTTTTTTTTTTTAAAATGGTGATCACAATAAATCCAATATTTGCTTAGAGTGGTGCAGTTTTGGGGCTGTTTTCCTATCACATTACGGCTGGAGCTCGATTTTTAAAGACAGACTGACTTGAATTTTGACTTGCTGACGCAGCAGGACATTTTACAGAATTCAGAGTTCTTAAGAGCATGTTGGCTTTGCTGTAATTAGGGCTGCAGGAATCCTGCAGAAATCAGGCTGACAAGCAGAACCAGGCAAGGCAAGTCACATCTCTGGCAAAAGGGATTCTGTGCAACTTTTTCACCTTCATCAGCAAAACCACTCAAAGAGGTCTCTGCACTCCTTGCAGGATTCCTGACCCATCTGGGCATGCCTGGAACCGTGTTATAAACAGGATTAATGACATGATCCTGCTTAAAATTGACCCTGCAGAAGGAAAAAGGAGGGGAAAGAGGCATTTTCAGCAGCGATTTTTTCACAGCTAACCCTGCATATGGTTGTTACCACCACAGTCAGGGAGATGGGGACCTATTGAATTGGATTAAGCTGAATTTAATTAATCTCACTTCAATTAGATTTATCTAAGTGTATATTAAACTGTGTGTGTTGATTGAGTGGGAAAATGATAATCTTTGCTCTTCAGCAGAGATTTTCGTGTGTATGTTGAAAATCTCTCTATTAGTAAGCTCTAAATATGACAAAAAATGGAATATTGCTGCACTTTGGTCCAACAGCTGAACTTTGATTTTGAATGATGAAACAAATTATTCAAATTAATTAAATAATACCTTTAGTTACTACCATGTGAAAGCAACTAACTCTTTGTATGTGAGGAAGCCTTACTACTCAAGCTCCATAATTAAAGCATCAAGAACTGTAATCTCCACCTGAAATCTCATCTCTGGATCACCTCTATGTCATAACCAAGATGCAGAAAAGCATACGAAACCAAGCAATGCTGTTTTTATTCAGGCTGTAATAGAATAAAATCTAAAAAACCCAAATCCAAATTTCATAGGCAGAGATTACTTGCAATAAATCCATATTGTCCAAGAAATGATGAAAAGCTGGAGAGGATGCTCATTTATTACCTTTTGATGAATCCTTTGACCACTCCCAGTTAAAATTTCAATCCCAAAGTCAATTTACTGCAGCTTCTTTGTACTCTAATTTCAAATGCATAGACTTGGTGCTAAAGGCATCAATTTTTCACATTTGCCAAGAAGATAAAAATGAAACAATGAATAGGAAACCCCCAAAACCCCAAAACACACATCTGCAGGCAGTTTTGTTTGGGACTGAACACAGAGTCCAACATCTTTATTTGCTGTATTTCGCCCCACTGAGTACAGAAGGTAAATTTCCCAACTAAAACAAGCTCAGAAGTAGGAGAGACTTCCTGAGAGTTTTCTTAGGATAATCATAGGTGAATTAATTAATTTCATGAATTACCAGCAGAACCAGTAAGCCCAGTTGCAGTGGCAGAGTCGGATGTGGCTGAGAGTGGCTGAGCCTCAGGACTCAGCAAAAGGTGATTTTGGCCAATGATGTTCAGCACAGCCTGTGGTGATTTGGGATTGGGATCCAGACCTTCCAAAGGGGTTTTCCCAAATAATGAAGCAAGGAAGAAGCTGTGGTGTCCAGAGAGGCCCTACCCCAGCCAGGAGACTGCAGGAGAATATGGAGATGTTTACAGCTGACCTTCCATAAGCACAGCGACAAATCAGAGCTTTAATCCCCTTCCCTCCATTTAAACAAACCCCAATATTCACCCAAAGTATTAAAGCAAAGTTTTACAATAAAAGTTCTGCCATGGAACGTAAAATAACAGTGGCAAATACCTGAGAAGGGGAGTAGCCAAATATTTCATGTATCAACCAAAATTTACTAAGCACTTTCTTACTACTGACTCTGATACGAACCAAAAAAAACTTCCCAGTGAGTGCCTTAAAAGAAAATAAAACCCAAACCAAACACAAGACCCAACACAGAACTGGGGGTGAAAGGGAATTCTGGGGCAGGGACAGAGAGCCCAGGTGAAAAGAAATCTCTATTTCTCATTAAGGCAAAAGTCAGGCTGGTTGGAAACCTGGCATTTTCAACAAAATTTACATTTCTATGAGTTGTTATTTAAAATATCTTCTCCGAAACCACTGGGTTTCAGTAGCATCAGAGTTTTAATGTATGATCAAAAGAAGGGACCTCACAGATCCATGCTCAGCAGTGATGAGTGACAGCTCATTAATTAATGTCACACTGGCAATGAAGCAAACAAACCAGCAGAGAACTTTCTTGGACAGAGAACAAAGTTCAGAAGTTTTTAGAATTGCAATACTGAATTATTTTCTGTATTGTTAAGGCTTGTTTCTTCCTTGAGTATAACGCATAAACCATTAACAGGACAGCTGCCTAAACCACAGTGACCAGGAGCTTTTACCCCATTTCACACCTCAGAAATTGTAAAACACTCTTCTGCAGTGGCTTACGCTATGGCAGGAATACGTAAAATTACAGACATTGAAAATACTTTTTTAACTGAAGTGGTACAAAATAATTGTAAAGAAGAATAAATTGTGTTGTTGTATGCATTAAAATGACTCATCTCCTTCCAGACCCCATAGAAAAACACAGCTCTGATGATAGGCAAAAATAATCTGACATTTTCATAGTTTATCCAAATATTCACCCTGAGTGACTTCAACATGAGTTACTTCACCCTATACTTGGTTTGATAGCTGGGAGCATTAAATATTCCTGAAAGCAAATGAAATAGAAAAATCCAGTGAATATTGCATGCAACACTTAACACACCTGTTTTCTTTAAACATCCAAAGAACCAAACTCCTGCTTGTGACCCCAGCTGAGCATCCACAGAAACAAAACACATTCCCCAGTGGTCCCAAACTCACTGTCAGTTTTTATGATCATGCACACACTGTGCTCTACAGGAATTAAACAGGGCTTTTTAAAAAACATTAAAAATATATTTTGGAACTGCTTTACAAATATCCTCAAAAGTACCAGAAGTAGCTTTGTGCTTCAAAATTAAAATTTCTGCAATATAAATATTTAGGGAATGGTATTGCAAGCTCATAAAAACCCTGGTATAGGTGAGCAACTCCAGCAAACACCAAAACAAAATCACATTTCACCTTCCCCTAAAGAAGGGGCTGCCTGAATTTATAACCTCTCAAGAAAGGATGATGTAGAGCCACATAATGAAGAAAAAAGTCTGCACCTGAAAAGGCCAAGCCTTCATTTCTTTCCAGCTGAGGTTTCTCCAGCTGATATGGCAGGAGGATTTCATCAGCATATCATCTTTCATAATTAAACAGGAATTCAGAAATTACAGCCAAACTTTGGATAGAAGTGGGTTCATCAACCTGAGAATCAGCTTCCTGTTCTGGCATTAGCAAGCTCATTATTGACACTTCCTGAATACATTTCCCTGCTAACAGGGATCTAAAACTGGCTCGTGTCATCAGCTGAAATCCTTGTAGCCACATCCCTGAAGCTGACTTCAAACCAGCTTCATAAAACTCACACAAACCCCCCAAAAATAACAGTCAGTAACTCAGCAGGAAGAATTTCCTGTATTAAAACCCATCAAGGCTCAGCTCCATGTCTGTGCAAGCACAGAAAAAAAGATCAACACAACATCTAATGAGGCACTTGCTGGATACACATCCTGCTCCTCATTTTGGAGGCAAATGTGGCATAAACATAAACACGGAATTCTCCAAAGTATAGTTGGTTTTTTTTTTTTTTTTTTTTTTTTTTTTTTTTTTTTTTTTTTTTTTTTTTTTTTCCCCTCAGCTCGTGCATTAAAAATAACATCCAGCAGAATTCTCATATCTGGAACCAAATGCCAGCAGGATTTGCCAAAAGTGCCTGCAGATGCCTGCTGGCCAGGCAGCACCAATATGATGTTGAATGCCCTGAAAAATCCATGCCACAGGAGCCTCCTCCTCCTCTGGCTTTGAGGAGATGCCAAAAATCCCTGCACTGTTGCTATTTTCACCCCTAAATCCCTACTGGCCTAATAAAAAGCTGTTCTCTCCTCAATTTTTTAAATTATATCTGATTCCAGTTCCCATGTCTGCCTTCATCTGTGTGGATCCCCAAAAATTCTGAAATAATCTGAATCTTCTGGGTTTTTTTGCATTTTATCCAATTTTTCAAGCCCAGAAATTTAAGCATGTTGACAACAGGATTTTCTCCCTTTCAAAAGGAGAACCTGGAATCAACCTCAGGGGCTTCCTATCCACAAACCCCTTCCAAGGGGCCCAATAAATTGGCAATTATTCTATCAGTGACTCCAAGTTGCTGTGTTTATGTAGGATTAAATATAAATGCATACATCATCTTAGGATGCTATTTTAAAAGTATTTCCCTTTGCAGTTCTCATACCTTGACTGAAACCAAAGCAATGTGTGGACTGTGAATGCCCTGAACTGCTCTTTATTATTCATAACAAACAATTGAAGTATTTGTTGTGTGAAAACACAGCATTGTGTCACACACTCCTAAAAGGTGAAAAAAACTTTCCTTAAATTAATCCATTTTCACAACCATTTTTATTCTTTTAGGTCAAGTAATTCACACAAAAAAAATGTAAATATTTAACGTTTCTATTTTCATGGGGTAGTCAATAATTTCCATTAACGTGGCCAGTCATAAAAATGTGCATAGATAAACTTTACATCCCATAATTTTTATTCTAAAATGGAGAGGTATAACAAATAAATATACATGTACCTCAAAAATGTTATTTTTACAGACTGAGAAGATTACTATACCAACTTCCATTGAACTTGTAATGGCTGATAGATCTTCTCCTTTTTTCTGATTCCACATACTATTCAAGAAGTCAGATAATAACGAAAATATATTAATCTCTCCTAACAAGTAAAATCAGAAAATCTTACTCAGCCAACATTTTCAACAAGACTGATTTCTGAATTTTAAAACTTCTTATAAGCAGTGTTAATTGCTATTTGTTTTTTCTTCAATAACTGGACAAATAATTTGCTTTCCTTAATAAAACAGCAGCTTTCCACAGCTTTGCCAAAAATGGCTGGAATTAAAAAAAAAAAAAAAAAAAAAAAAGGAATGGAACTATTCTGTTTGATATTCTGCATACTTTAGCAAAAATTTTAATTCATCTTTATGTTCTGGATAAATCTGCCCTCAGAAAATGCATTGAAATGAGCAAATATCTGCTCATTCCCTTTGTGGCCTTTAAGATTGGAGCCAATCTGCAATCAGTTGAAATGTGCTTTGAAATTTGCATTTTTCTTTGGTTTCAAGCTACTCTAAAGGTAAACTGAAAATTTAGTCAAATAAGCAGCTGAAAGTAAAAACAAAACAAAAACCTAGGGAAAAGTTATGTTTCATTTAGAATTTCTCCGTAATTATGTCAATAAAAATAGCAACAGGAACAATTGCATAACTCCTCCAAACTCAACCCCTTCCCTTAGTTTAATATATTTAGAGAGAAAATACCATAATCCCTTAAAATAGAAGAGAAATTTTGAGTTCACTCTTATTATAGCCCTTAAAAAATGAAATAAAAAAATTAAAATGTGCATTTATTCTTGTTTAAGGTTTTGTGACAGAGCTCTGCTTCAAACACACCTCCATTTACAGCAATTTTGTTGTTCCAAACCCCCTTCAGAGAATACTTGTGCTGGCATCAACACAGAGGGAAAAACTGGAGCATGAATAACTCCTGGAATCACAAAGCCATTAAGGCATCACCACCATCTCCTAACTGGGAGCAAGTTTTAGAGATCTTTCAGGAATATATAGGTCAGCATCTGTCATTCAGAGCCCCCTTGACAAAGCTCAGTTTGATGTGTTTAATTCCTGGGCTCATGTGATGCTCCTCGTTTACCAGGAGGGAATAAATTGGAGGGAATTGTTTATGGTATAAAACAGGGAAGTTTTATAAAGTGCTAAACACTGAATGACAATCACTGGATGAATTAAGTCCTTAATAGTAGGGGGGAAAAAAGAAGGAAAAAAGAAGAAAAAAAAAAAAAAAGAAGAAAAAAAAAAGGTTTCCAAATCTAGTTTTGATTGACTGGGTCAGCATTCACAGAACTTCTCGAATAATTGAATATTTTTTTTTATTGTTATATATTATTTCAAAATAAAAGATGCCAAGCAAATAAAGAGAAACTTAGTACAATTGTGCTGTTCAAATTAATTTTCCTTCCTTATGCGGTACCAAATTCCTTCTTTATTCACACCAGCAATGACTGGAACAATATTACTGCCAGGCCTCTGCTCTGGAAATCTTTCTTTAGAGCTGAGGCAAAAAGTTCTCAAGGAGGGACACAGCGACTTCCTGGTTATAAAAAGTGGAATTACTCCCCAGAGATCAGTCCATAGGAAAGATGTTAAATGGTTATGGACCCCCTGTAAGCTAACTAAACTTTCCTCTACTTCAAGTGTAGGGAATTTCAGGAATGAAGAAGTGAAGAGTGCACTCCTAATTCCCCACCTCTCATGCTCCTAGTAGGTGCATTTCTAGGAATGGTTGCCCCTGGAGTCTGCAATGGAGCCTTGAAATGAAATAAAATGACTGAGCTCCAAACCTGCCTGGAACAAGAGAACCAATCTGTTGTCATGGGTTGGTTCACTTTGCCTGCTGTGGATTTACCTGAAAATATTTTGGATTTGAGTGCCTTATTCTGCAGTTTTCAGTACAGACACTTCATTTATTTACATTAGGCTGATTCCTTCCTGAACGCTAAAAACCAGCTCCAGAACATTTTTTAAATAAATAAAAAACCCTAAAAACAACAACAACACAACAACAAAAACCAAACCCAAAACAAAAAACCAAACCAACCACCAAAAAACAAAACCAAATCCAAACAACCCCCCTCAAAACAGCAACAACAACCCACCAAAAAACCACAACCTCCCCCTCCCAAAAAAACCCCCCAAACCAAAACAAAACAAAACAAAAAAACCACAAAAAACCAAATCAACAAACAAACAAAAAACCCCACACCAAAACCAATCCTTAACACCAAGACTGGTCCTGGAAAAACTATGTGTTTATGATCAGAAGTAGATACACTCAACAGCTCTTTTTGTGATGTTTAAAAATGTTGATTTGTTTACAGTTTGTGCAGCATTCAGCTTCATTTCTGCTCTGCCTTAGGTTGCAGTTGGAAGATTTTCTGCACGGCAAAATACGGAGATATTTTGAATAATGGAGATATTTTGAATGCTTAAATGCTGTATGACCCCAGTTCAGACCCATCACCAGCGAGAGTTTGCAGGCCAAAGCTGACCTTTGTTACAAACTCTGTTATACACTTTCTCCCATCACAAATATCCCACTAAAAATTCCTGCCAGGAAGGCAGGCACATGCTCCAACACAGCAGCAGCCTCTGCACTAATGGATCAATCTCAACCCTGAACATGATTTTACCCTGGAAACACCTCTGCTGCTGTGAACTCCTGGGCAGGTTCTTTTCTTCTAAGAGTGCTCACACTTGAGTTCCATTTCCCTTTTTCTGTAGCAGAATAGAAAAAAAAAAAATTGCATCCAGACAATGTTCTCCCTATGAAAACAAATAACTTGTAGCTCTGACCAGGATGTAAATTGGGACAATGTGATGCCTTCCTTTGACATCCCAAGGCACACAGTGAAGTAGCCCCACATGAAAATGTAAACAACATCTCACCTCTCAGCCCTCCACCCCAAACATTTGGACCACTACTTGTTTGTTTAGAAGCATAATCCTTTTGCTTGCACCAAAAAAAAAAAAAAAAAAAAAAAAAAAAAAAAAAAAAAGGTATAAGATTAATATTTCTAAATTGCTAGATATGCCCCCCAAGCTCCTATTTAAACACTATATAATCAAGTCTCTGTTTGATCTCATTTCTCTCTCTCTCTTTTTTTTTTTTTCTTCATCCCAAGACTCCTTTCAAGTGTTAGACAAATCTGCTCAGCCTAACATCAAAACATACTGACAGGAATAAGACTGCAAGGCTGCTGGCTCCTCTCAAGCAATGCCACCCATTGATCCATGAATAAATGTTCCAGCTTCAAGGCACATCTCTGATGCAGAGTTTTTCTCTTTGGAGATTCAAAGGAGACTTGTCTGGTGCCCGAAGATCTGAAAACCTGCTGGAGTAACTGAGGGATTGGGGAACTTGACATGGTGGTTTGCAGCGTTTGGCAGGATTTACCAGCTCACCCTCTCAGGAAACAGCAGCACAATTTCAGAGGAATCCCACACAAGATTTAAACACTCTCTTCTCGCACATGTATTTGCAGCATTCTGCTGCCAGTCTGATGATTGGTTAAAATAAAAACAAAGTTGTTTGCCATCACTGTATCTTTATATTAGATGATATATTATGGTCATGAGCCTAAATTGCAAAGATCTTGCTTTCAGTTTGTTAACAAACATTTTTAGTGACATTGTACCAATGATTTACAAAACTCCTTGAACACCATATTGCCTAGAAAATGCTGGGAATATTGAAGGTGTAACTGGAGTCTTCTGGAAATTATGGATATAGAAAATCTTTGAGAAATTCAACAAGTATTTTCAGGGATGTGGCTTTGGTTTTCCTGCCATGTAATGCACAGAAATGAAAATATGTAGCTTCAGTCTAGCCTGGTGTCTTAGACCTTGGTTTAAACCCCACCCCAGGATTAGCTCCTGGAAACCAAATCCTTCTAAGAACAGTAGTTCAGATAGCTCTGAATCATCTTCTGGCTCTGAAATAGAAAATAAACCTGTTTTCAATGTCTGTGGCGTTCAAAGCTTCAAACACTCACCAACACAGAAATACAGGCTGGAAAAAGTCTATCCATGGACAATTTAAGTGGAGAGATATCTATCTATATCTATATATCTATATCTAAATATCTATATCTATATCTATATCTATATCTATATCTATATCCATATCTATCTATCTAACAAAACATTTGCTTGAAATTTTGTACCACTATTTTATTTTGGGTCAGGTACTCCAGTTTGTAAACAAAGCTGAATGAGATGGTCGGGAAAAAAAAGAGGAGGGAAAAAGGAAAATAGCAAATGTAACTGGACTCACAACTTAACATTATCTGAAGAGTTGCTGCTATAATATATCAAATGCCAGTTAACAATAGTCTGGTGGAAAGAGAGCTGGCTTTAGGAGATACTTACTCACGTCATTCTTGGCAAGAATTCAAAGTATGACTCACTCCTGGAACCTTTATACTACTGGTTACAGTTAAAAAGACATCCAGGTCTGACTATTAATATGGAACTCACTTTTTAAAATTGTGCTTTTACATGACCCTCTCTTAAATTGGAATGTTTTAAGTATATTTTATTTCTTTTTACAGAAAAAAAAACCCTAAAAAACAAAACCCTACAGTTTTGGAAGCAAGAACCTGTTGGTGAAGCAAAAATTGCATGGAATGAACTTGACTGAAATTTATCTGAGCTAAACAGCGGGATTGAAATATTGGTTGAAATGAAGCTGCCAACCTGCAGATGGACTCAAAGAAAATGAGAACCTTTTACCTTCTGCAGAGCTATTTATCACCAAGGCCTGGCTGCAGTGCATATGGATTGTAAGGAACTAGGAAAGGAGTGGAAAATAATGGACTAGTTATTCCCTCAAACAGCTTAAAAGTAATACGGCTTAAACTTGAGCAGACCTTGTGATTTTTCAGAAAATTGCACACACAAAAATCGACAACTAATGAGGAATTCAAAATGTGGTTTGGCGTTTTATTCCATCACATTCTCTTAGGACAGTGCATAATTACAATTATTTGTATGTGATATATGAACAAACAGAGACACATCAAACATACTGGGGCTGAATATAGGTATTTTTATAGTTAATAATACCTAAGGGAGAATTTGCAAGCCCTCCAGTGAGCTGTTCCTTTCGGCAGAAGGCACATAAAACTGTTGGGAGGAACATTAGAGTAGGAAATCAAGGTGTGGATGAGGTCAGAAGTGAGTGTGGGGTTTGTTTTCGGTTTAACAGCCGCTTCTTACTCAATCCGTGCTCAATTTTAGAAACTGAACAGGCAAAGGAGGTGAGTGACTGCCCTGCTTTTAGCAGCTCCTCATCAATATTTGGAAAGCAGCAGCAGCATCTCCCTGACGTGTCTTTGCACAAATCTGTGCTCAAGTGCATCCATTTGTCCTGCCCGCCCCCATGTGAGCCAGAGAGCTCATCCCAGGTGTTGGGGGTTAGGTTTTGTTCCTTTTTACTCTAAAGAATTTTTCCCCCCCAAGTAGACTAAATGTCGTACTTAAGACTATTTAACAAAACAAAGGGCGGTCGAAGCTCGGAGAGGGGTGGGGTTTTGGGACAGAAAAAAAGGACGGAGCTTCAGGTAGTCTCTCTCTGGTTTTCGGTGCTCGGGGAGAAGGCACAGCTGGGTTGGTGCTCCTCCTGGATTATTTCACCGGTTCCAGTCTTGGGAAATCTGCCATCATCTGCTCACCCTGGAATTCTGAGCTTCTCTGCCGCCCTGCGAGAGCTGGGCCAGCCCTGCCCTGTCGATGTGGTTCCGTCAGTGATGCTCCTCTTGCTTCAGCAACCCTGCATCCCCCTGCCCTGCCATTGTCCCTTGAAGGGACATTTCTGCCACTTCACAGTGTTACAAATGACTATTATAAAGCTGGCTTTTCGCAAGATGTGTGCTATATGATTAATAACTTTGTGGTAAGGATTTAAGTTTTTATTTCTGCTGTTAGTAAAGAAAATTAGGCATAGTGGTAGTAGTGATAGAGTATGGTTAAACTGTCTGTTTGGCTGGGATAACATCCCGTGAACATGTAAAGAAGACTCTGCTATTGATACACCAGCTATCAGCATCTCCCATCTGAAGAAAGCACGGACCAAGGCCCAATCTGGAGGTGATAATGAAGACACAGCCAAGAAAAAAACAGCTCTAAAAAGGCGGACCCAAGGAGGGGCCATGCAAAACAGTCCCTGGAATATGGAAACTAGTTTATGGGAAAAAATGAATATTCAACAGACTGATACAACAGAAAGGGTATTTAAAGAAAGTCCCTGAAATAGCAGTGTGTGGACTTGGCTAAATGCCAAGTCACCCGGCCGGCCGTACTTTGCTTTTTTTTCCTTATCTCCTAATTTTCTTATCTTTTAATTAAAACCTATTTCGGAAAATCTACCAAAAAGTGAATCTCGTTTTTCACAACAGCTACCGAGACTCTTTTCCCACTGTTCCCAGCTTGGTGCTCTGAGGATCCTACAAAGGCACCAAAATCAAACTGCCTTCGAAGTTCTTGGTACTGTTTTTGTTATCAATGCTGTAGTTGTGTTTGTTTGTTTGCTTTGTTATATATCAGTAAAGAACTGCTATTTCTATTTCCAAAATCTTTTGCCTAAAAGTTTTTAACTGAAAAAATTATAATTGGGAAAAAGGGTTGTGGTGGTGGTTTACATTCTCCATTCCAAGGGAAGCTCCAGCTTTCCCTGGTAGATACCTGTCTTTCCCAAACCAAGACACATGGGAACACCTCTGGAATGATGGCATCCTGGGCAGGCTGTGCCACCCAGACAGTATCCAGACAGGTGGACATGCACATGGATGCAGAAGATGTGTCCACGAAGGATGTTGGGACAACAGGTGTCCCTTCAAAATGCTGTTTATTGTATCAAAGATGTTACAGCAGTGCTGGGTCCTGGGTGACAGAGCCACCCCTAAAGCTGCCAGCTACAGCCTAGACACACCTGAAGCCACTTCACCTCTGGTTACAATGCATTATATAGTTTTCTATAGTTTGCTGAGCATCTTCATACATAAAAATACCTTTACTCTTCATACATAAAAATACTCTTTACTCTAAAATACCTTTACTTCATAGACAATACCTTTACTCTTACCTTAAGCCTATCATAACTGCTATCACGACCATTTTATGGTTACTACTTCCCAATCACATCGAGGTAGTATGTTACAGTCTAAGCTTAAAGTTGTTTTTCTGTTTTCTTGGAGTGGAAAATTCTTAGATTTCTTTTCTAGTTGGTAAAAACATGTTTTTGTTTGCCTATGGAATCTTCTGCTTTTCTTGAGATGTATTTTTGCTTGGTAAAAACACCTCTGTTTGTGGTCAGTACATCCTTTGCTCTAGCCATAAAACCTCCTTCTAACTCGACCTAATCTTTGCTTTCTCAGTTGTCCAGTGACAACTGTCTCAGCAATTCTAACTTTAGACATCCTTTATTGTCTTATATCAAAACTTGCTTTCATTTCTATTTCACTTACAGGTTTTACATTCAGGCAGATTTCTGCTCAGCATTCGTATCTGTAAAACTTCCCTGTTAAACTTTCATCTTTCCCAACACATGGACATGGACATGGAATGGTCTCACAAAGGCTCTTCCTTTTCCATGGCCTGGGCATGTTCATGGCTCACAGCAGCCACAGTTCATCCCAGTTCCAGGCTCACATCATGGCATTGCTCTTCCCACTCATTCTGGGCACAGTTTGGGCCCCCACACTCTGCTGGCATTCCTTCTGCTAAGGTATAAATGTGTGCATTGATGTATGGAGATGTGTGTAACACTACCCATGTGTATGCAGACCCGAATTCCCTGAAATTTTCTGCCTTGGCCCTGCACCCACGGGTGCTTTGAGGCAGAAGGGACCTTGGAGATCATCTCATCCTATCCCCTGCCATAGGCAGGGACACCTTCCACTATCTCAGGCTGCTCCTTGGACACTCCCAGGGATCCAGGGGCAGCCACAGCTGCCCTGTGCCAGTGCCTGCCCACCCTCACAGAGGATTTCTCCCTGATATTTACTCTAAAGAGGAACATGAAATCAAGAAGGCAGGAATTGCCTCTGGAGAGATCCAGTTTCCAAACAGCATGATGTGTTGGAAGTGTACTTGTATTTTCCATATCCCACACAGAATATTTTAGCACAGCGAAACGCATGGAGCTTGTTCACATGATTAGGTTGTTTAGGAATGGAGAACTCGAGGAGAAAGCATGCTGAGGCTGTAACTATTCAGATTTATATATTTAGAGTATGTGTTCTCTCGTTGTCATCATCTTGGTGTTTAAGGAAAACTGTGTTTTAAATCCACACCAAAAAGCCCACTATCACATACCTCACAGCCATGTAAAAATCAGCAGCCAGTTTTGCTCTAGTGATTTTGTTTATCTTGGAGACGCAGGCAATTAACTAAATGACCAAGTGTGTTATTTAATCAGTGACAAGTGCTGCAGCTCTTGCTAAAAGAGCTGGAGGTGGTAATGAAACCCCAGAGTTTTTCACAGCCGTCCCCTCACACCTCTCTCTGTGTATTAGAGATCAAAGAGGCTCCTGAGTCTTTTTCCAAGCAGCTTTCTGGAGGCTGCAGGAAGAACTGGATCATAATCTTCAGGCTCTTTTCTGCCCTGAACTGTTTCTGTGTGCTCAGGATATGGGATGTTTAAGGCCTGAATACCTGAGCACATTGATTGTATTTTCTGAGAGCAGCTCAGGGTTAGGCTGGGACCCATCATGCAACAGAATCATTAAAACATTGTTTATTGGAGCCAAGAAATTTCAGTAGAATATTTAAAACAGTGCTATTTGCACAGGGACGTATCCTTTCCAAAAGTCTGAGAGAATCAAAACAAAAATATATTTGAGAAGAAAGCAAGCACCAAATAAACAAATGAGCCTTTTAAATCAGGATTTGTGCAAAGTTAACATTTACAACACACTGGGTGGATTGTATGGACAGATTTATGGGAATTTAATGGCTGACAGGTGAGTGCCACCCATCAGTTCACTTCAGCCTGGGTTTGGCAGAAATGCTGCCAAACTAATAGCACAGACTTTTCTTTCCTTGGACTTTTAAAAAGTTACGTAAAAACTTTGCAGAAAGCATTGAGATTCAGCACAATTTTGTCTTCCAAGGAGAGAGATAATTTCATAAACATTGATTTATTTTTCTGCGTCGCACTTTAGAAAGTGGCTGCCACATCATCCATCTGTGCTCTCACTGGCACCTCTTGAGGCCAGAACTGAGGAGCTGAAAATCAAAGTTCACATTTCTGTAGCCTGCTAAAAGGGAAATAATCTTCATCCTGAACAGTAACGTCGTTGTTCTCGGAAGGTGCTTTGTGCCGATTTGAAAAATGTTGCTTTTGAAAACTATATTATGTCAAAGAGTATTTATTTTACACGCTACTTGGCTGTATTCTAGAATATTTCTGGGTTTCACTGGTAGAAAAGACAATGGATTTTAATAAAATTAAGCAGCTAGCTGTCCCTTACTTTCTGCAACATGTTTCTGAAACCAAATAGTGCTTTTGTTCTTTTTTCTCAGCTTTGAAAAAAAAAAAAAAAGTGTATAAATTATCCGTATATGCACGAGAATTTGCATTTCATAGCATCTACATTATTCTCTTCATCCACTGCCTTAAAAATCAAGACAAACATGGCTGAAGCCAACAAGGTGTGAAAGGGAATAACTGACCCATTTACTTCCAGTGAAGTCAATTGTAAAAAGTTAATTTGAACAACCTGATCGCTGGATAAATCATGAAGGCCTGGTGGTGTAAATGCATAATAATGGTAGCACAACCTGTGGGACACCTTCCAGGGACACAGCCCTGAGCAAGGCACTGATGGTTTGCCACCACCCCACTGTGAGAGTGGCTGCTGAGGCACTGGGATGTGACAGGGCTGCTGAAAGCAGTTTTCATGTGTAAGCCACTGGACCGGACTGAAATGGGCTGTGAAAGCCATCTAAACATGCACTTTATCTGTCAGCCCCGAGGATCCAGATGAAGTTTGGTAGGTGTGTCCTCACAGCGCTCCTGCAGAGCCTCTCCCATGGAAACGCCTCTGGAAAAGCCAGCCCTGCTGCATGTCTTTCCTTCCCAAGAGAAGGCAGCACAAGGAATACCTGCTCTGCTGAGCTGGAGACTGCTCAGAATTCCCTCACTGACTTTACCTGGAAAGCTGACATCAGCACAGACTCCCTCAGCTCCACCTCCTCCCTTCCTCTGATTGCGGGTTTCCACTCCTCCCATGGATATTTTATGTGAATTTTCCAGTTGCCTGGAAGAGCTCTCACTTTTGTGTCAGCATTTCCAGTCATCCCCTGTCTCAGATGAATGAGCCAAAAGGCCATTTTATGTCCTAGGGACCAACCTTGTCAGACTCCAAACTTCCATCAGCAGGATTGGGGTACTCCCAGTGTCAGGATGGACACTGCAAAGCTTGTGAAGAGCCCTCAAACCCTGAAGATTCATTAGAAGAGCAAAACAAACTCCAAAATCATCTAAATGCATTAGGATCTGAGTCCAGAGCTGGATGTGGAATTCAGGGTGTCTCAGTGGCCCATTAAGGGGCACCAACAGGTGGGTTTATCATGTTTCCAACAAGTTTCTTTATCCTCTTTCAAAGATTATTCATCCTTCCCCACCCACATTCCTAGGTGGTGGCTTTTCCTTAACTAGACTGTGGAAAAACTCCAGGTTAAACCCCTACCATTTAGAGTGTCTAAACTGATCCAGAGGATTTTCAGAATTGACTTTCCACAGGAGCAGATCCTGAAGATACACAGCTGCTCGTTGAAACTGCAATTGCAGAATCATAGAGGTTGGAAAAGACCTCAAAATCACTTAGTGCTCTTCAGCTGCTGTAAGCCAGCAGGAATTTACATGGAATGTGGATCCCTGAAACACTGATGTGTTTTTTAACACTCTGCCTCCCATTTTAAAGGTTTCATGTCAATCAGTGTGCCTGTTGGAAATAAAATACATCCAGATAATTTTTCCTTAGTGAGTCAGCTTTAGTTCTTTGGCTCATTCCTGAGGGTTTGAGCTGGGAAAGCTTCTCCTGTGAAACAGTGGACTGAAAGGCTGGAAAGGTGTTTCAGAAAATTCTGTCCTGATAGAAGTTACCAATTGATGAAGGCAGATATTGCCACCTGCTATTCTGGTTTTATTAAATACAGCTGTCTCTGACTGCCCTCAGTATCAGGTAAATCATCCTTTTCCCAGTTCGAGGCTGAGAACTTAATGCAGCAGTATAAACTCAGGCTTTCACTGCACAACCTTCTGGCTGTTCTTTTCCACTTGCAAACATCATCCTTTTAGAATCCCACAAGTGCACAGCTGAAATCTCACCCCCATGACCTAATCTTGCCTTTTCTGTGCTTCTCCTTCAGTATTGTACTGATCACTGTGTCTGTTTGAGAAACCCACCCTTCCCAATCGTTCATTATGCATCTGATACTATTTAGATGCTCTAAATAATTATTTAATATTCTCCTTTTTCTGTACAGATGTTACTGGGTTTACTACCTTCATTTTTCTGGAAAAATGCCAGATACCTCTCTCCTCTGTAGTGCCTTTTTTTTTTTCTCCCTGAAAACACATGGGCTGGATGGTTTGCTTGCTGTGGTGATCTTGATGTGAACTGATTGTCCTTCGTAAAGTGCAGACTTTTGCTTCCAGCTCCGAAGTGAAAGGTGTTCACTTTGTGTGGGATTCAGGCCAGGGGAACCTGAGCTGAAGTTCACATTTGCAAGACCCTGAACTCCACTAGGTTTTAGGGGACTTGTGCACCCAAAAACCATTTATATCTTTTCTTATCTACAGATGGGAAACACCTGTCTCGGTTCCAGGAGTAGAAGTGTTTTAAAGAAAACTGTTGGAAGGGCTGTGAGATAAACCCTTTCCTGTCATATAATTCCTATTTATGCTCTAGCCTGACTGTATTTCCCACTGTCAGTGCTGCTCACGTGCAAACCCATGAGCTCCTTCTTTGCAGACACTGAATTCTTTGAATTTCGGTACAATAGCAGACCTCTTGGCAGCTGTAGACGCCTGTTATTAAGGGAGATGATTCTCTGAATATTCCTCTATAGAGGGAGAGGGGTTTGAGTGGCTGTGATTTGCATAGCATGTGCTGATGTGCAGTTTGCTGTCCCAGGGAATGATGCTTCTTTGTGTGTGGGAGAACACAGCTGACAGCAACAGCACAGGGCTGCAGCAAAGCCTGAATGGCTCCCACACCCATGGCAGGAAAAATTCCCATCATTTGGAATGGTAGCTCAGATTCTGGTTGGTTTGGTGTTAATCAATTTATGGATATATTTTCACAAAGCTCCTGCTTGGCCCCAGTCTGTTCTAGTCACCCATTTTCTGCTGTCACAAGCTTCTCCAGGTGTCTGGGCTCAGAAAACTCTACTCATTATTTGCTTTCATTTTACAAACAGCTGTGACATTAAAAGACACTCTCTTCATGCACCTCATTTTCAAAGATGTTCTGTGCCCTCAGAGCTTAGTTTAGGATTCAATATATTTTTAGAGAGCAATACTTTCTAACACTAATACTTCCTGCCCACACAAAATGAACTATTGCTTCATGTGCTTCCTGATTTGTTTCCTTTAGAGTAACTCAATGTCCTCCAAAGATGGAATATCATAATTTGAGCCAAATTGAGCCTCCTCCCACACACAGACATTCCATAACCATAATGCAAATACTTCTATGAAAATATGGTTACGAACTAAAGGAAGAGATGTTCCTTCTCTATAGGTGCAATCAGAAATTTTCCAACATTTTATACTCTCAGTGGTTATTTTGTCCATCAGAGGATCTTTCAGATTTTAAGATTTTAAGGAAATACTGGCATTTTATTTATTCTATTTTACATTTTATTTAACCCAATTCTCATAATTCTTATGATTTCAAAGTTACTCATAGAAACATGGAAATGAAAGGCAACTGGATGAGACGAATGCATTTTATTCTTCTACAGAACACGGCACCTATGGGGATAAACTAAATGTGACCCTGAGAGCTGTCAAGACAAATTAACTGGTCAAAACCCATTTGAACAAATTCAAATTTAAACTGTGTAAAACTAAAAAGAGAAGTCTCTCCACTGACATACTTAACATTTAGACCTACAATGTTTAAGGAGCCACGTGTACCTTTAATTTTTTTTTCCTAAAGGACAAACTTATTTAAAAAATAAACATTAATATCTGAAGCATTACTGAATTCTTGCCCAGCAGCCAGACTGAGCTTAAAAAGTCAGGGGGAAAAAGGGCTTCTTTTGAGATGGAAATTAACTCAGTAAAAATGACCAGATCTGCCAAACTGGTAACATGATGATTGGGAATTTCTGTGGTAAGCAAAACCAGTCTTCATTTTTGAGGCAAGTGTCAAAGGATTGTATTACATCACAGATACTTCTTTGGAGTGAACTCCTGTTGGTGAGAGAGGTAATTCCTCATGCAAAAAATCCCAGCCTATATTCTGAAAACTGGCCGAGCCAAACTTGTGAAATTCAATATGAATTGTAGATGTTCCTAATTGAGCCAAATTAATTCAAGAACTAACACCCCAGTGAAGATGTTGTAGACACTCAGTGGGAGCTGCTGACCACAACAGTGCACCAGATGTATCTGAAGTAAACAACTCTGCTTTCCCAGAAAAGCAAACAACTGGATTATAATTCTGCTGAAAGTTACCTTTAAATCTGGGGGGTTTTCCTTCTGGACTTGAAAAATTATGTGGCCAGCTGGGAGCCTTTTCTATTTAGGAAAATACATACCTTGAAAACTGTCTTGAGATGCAATATGTGACCCAAAGTATGTATTCTATTTGCCATCTCTTGAAACCAGCTGGGCAGGTGTTTCCTTCATCTCTTCTATGACCCATTCCTTGTCACTCTGGGGAGGTGGGTGCCTTCTGTTAATGGGCAGCTGTTAAACCAGCTGGGGCAGTGTTCTTTACCTCTTCCAGGACCCATCCTCCCTGCAGAGGTATCTGCTGTTCATGGGCCATCCAGGCTCACTGCAGGGCTGAGACAATTCCAGCATCCCACTGGGAGAGGCTCCACCCAGGGGGAGGAGCCCAGCATTCCCACCTGCATCACCCCTGGGATACAGAACACCATGACAGCCTGTTGGCACTGGATTCCCAGGGAAAGACCGGACTCATCTCACCACCACTGAACCTTCAGAGGAAAACTACACCCTTCTACAGATCATTGCTTCAATAGAACCCCGTCTGTCACTCCAGGAGGATTTAATTGGACTGCTCCCAACACCCTGACCAACAGGGTGTCAAGCTGTATTATGACTGTCAGTGTTTCTAGGAATTTTGTTTGTTTGTTTGTTTGTTTTTGGTGGGTTTTTTGTTTGCTTGGGTTTTTTTCTACTACTACATTTGTTTTTTTTAACATTCCTAGTAAAGAACTGTTATTCCTATTCCCATATCTTTGTCTGAAAGCCCCTTAATTTCAAAATTATAATAATTTGGAGGGAGGGGGTTTGCATTCTCCATTCCAAGAGAAGCTCTAGCTTTCCCAGTCAGACACCTGTCTTTCCAAACCAAGACAGAAAGTATAATTTTGTCCATAGACAAAAGCACATTCTGTAATTTATGTTTCTGAATTGACCTTCCCTGGACTTGTCATCTATCAAAAGGGAACCAGCCAGAAACTGCCCTGTTTTGGAGAATTCTTCTGTAGGATTTGAACCCTGCCTTTTCCTGATTCTCAGCACAGACAAGTTGTTTTGTGCAGCAGTTGTTCATCTGTGCCTCCCCTCAAGATCCCTGTGCCGTTTCTTTTTGCAGCTTCACCCCTAAAAGCCCCTCTGCTGCTCAGATCGATTTCTGCCTCTTCCCAGAGCTTCGTGTTCCCACTTTCGTGACACTTATCACAGCAACCCCTTCTGCAAAGTGCAGGGCCCATTTATAATTCATGCGTTTTGCCTCTCAGAACAACCACGGGGTTTTATTAGGTCCTGTTCTCACTCCAACTTCGTGCCTTGGTCACAGAAAATCCACTTTGACTGAATTTTTGTGCATTTCTGAAGACCTTTGTGAACTGGTGATTACAGAGTTGATTCAGCTTCGGCAGAACTCTGTCTGAATTCAGCTACTGAACTCAGGATGAGCAAGATCAAGCATTTTAGGAAGGGAACATACCCATCAGCCTGCATTTAAGGAGCATTCTGAGATGCTGCTTCCTGTGTTTGAAGCACTCCCTCTTCTGAGACAAAATGTACTGAGGAACCAACCCTTGAAACTCTGAGTAAAATAAACAAATTTTCCTCTGGAATCAAAATAGTTACCATTTTATTCCTTTTTTTCCCCTCCCCCTTAATTGCTTACTTCCATTTTCTCCTGATGGAACACTTAAAATGGAGCTGTTGGTTAGAATTAAAAAACAAACAAACAAACAAAAACAAAAACAAAAACAAAAACAAAAAAACAAACAAACAACAAAAAAAAAAAAAAGTGAAAATTTTGTAACTCGGCCAGTTTAGTGCTCCACATTCTAACTGTGCCTTTTAATTTTGTGACAACCATTAGTGGAAGGACTGACAAATGGTAGAAACCTGGAAAAAAAGGTGTCAGAATAATTTCTTGCTCTTCTCTTTCTTTTACCCTACAAACCAAGTCTGTGAGATTACATCAGCTGGGAAAAAATAGAATCAAGAGGGAGAGATGTGATGGAAATTCCCATAAAATCTATTCTGTGATTAGAGGTATTGCAAAGTGTATAAAGAAACACAAGGGATTGCCTGGAGTTTTCTTTGAACTCAGAGGCATCAACACATGGCAGTGCAGACAGCTATACTCTTTGTGAAGTGGCAATCTTTTCTAATATATTTATCACAGAAAAAGGAAAAAAAAATATTATATGCACTTCTTCAAGTGAAAAAGAGACAGGCTGGGTAGTGTGTTTTGAACCAAGACACAAACCCAGTATGTTCTCTAGATTAATGAGCTAATAAAAATCTATAATGCAGGGAGTACCAAGAGAGAAACCAGAAAATTTTACATATTCTGTTAAATGTCTAACTCTGAGTGGGATTTTGTGTCTCAAAGATCTGTGCAGTGCAGGACTGGAAAGAAATTGAGCATAGCATTTTTACTCTATTAAATTGCAAAACCAAATATTTCTCTGTCTAGGGCTGGTTATGAAGAGATAGTTTTCCCATCCATTGGAAATAGGAGAATGGGACAATTGGCAATGTGAAACAACACACCCTTGAAATCATTCTGGTTTTGGACATCACCCATGGCTTTAGTTCTGGGAGTTCCACACCTGGAATTAATGCACAAGGAGAGCATTATTTGCACTGTCTCAGTGGTGATCAAATATATTGTTCACTGGAAAGAGGAAAATCACCTGCTGTCCTCACCCTGAGAACAAGGTTCCCTGGCTATGTTTTATCTCCTCCAGAGGGCACAGAGCCCTCCCACTCTCCCAAATTCCTGTGGCCCGGGAGCTCCACCTGTGATCCCCAGGTGGCACCCAAGCCAAGTGTAGCAGAGTCTGTAATTAATTACCTGTGGAGGTTTCAGAATTCCAGCTCGGGATTTGTCACAGTGTCAGATTCTCAGTGCAGAAAGAGAAGTTTGACTGAGGAGATGCGCTGCTCTACTAGAATAATTTTCTGCCTAAAATTCATTCCTTTCTTCCAAAAAGTGCTATCAAAGAGGAACACTAAAGAGTTTTGACAAAGCTGATGACAGCCAGAGCTTTTCCAGGGAGCTCTGTGGCAGAAGATTCTTGCTTTTGCTGCAATTCCCCCTCTGTGGTGCTTACATTTATTGGCTTAGTGTACTTGAGGAAGGGTTTTTTGGTTTGTTTTGATGTTTGCTTGATCTTTTCGACTCCAGTTTTTGAGAATGATGAACATTCCAGGCCGGCACTTTCTGCACAGACTCTTGCAAAGACGCAGCTGTATCCTTCCAAAAGAGTTGGCTGCTCAAACACAATGTTCCAGAATTGTCCATCTGTCCTGTCTGATGTCTTCTTCAGGCTGCTCCTCCTCCTTTGCCATTTCCATGCTGATGTCAAATTGTTTTTGGGGATAACATCAGAACAGCCCGGGCACGTCCATCCCGCAGAATGCTCGGCACATCCAGCGCTTGTGTTATGTAAATTTGGGAGAATCGCTGCTCGGCAGAGGCTGCTACAAAGCAGGTACTGATTTAATGAAAAGCACCGAGATTGAAAGGGGTTTGCTGAGCCCGGTGTGCGGGGAATGTTAAGGAGCCCGTTCCCGTCATCTCTGCTGTACTTCCCATTCTCCCTTCTTTTTCCAGGCCAACCTGGATGCCGGGAACTGCATGAGAAGGAAAACCTGACCCCAAGCTGAAATCAGTCTGGCAGCAGTCAATGCAGAGTAACTCATCATTTTTATTAACTGAATTATCCTCTCTCTCTCCTTTTTTTTTTTTTTTTTTTTTTTTTTTTTTTTTAATTCCTTAATTTATTTTCTGTATCTGCTACTCTTCCGAGGCTGCAGCCCCTAAGATATCTAGAATGGAGGTAATTTGAAAAACTCCAGTCATGCATTTCAAAGGAAAACCAAGTTTGTTCTTTCTAAGACGAACGTAGAGGAAATGTATATTTAAACAACAAAAATTTATGTCTAATGCATAGTTTAAGATACAAGTCTAGCTCCTGAAGCAGTGAAAATGTGAATTAATGCCATTAAAAAAAATACTAAAACCGTGAAAGCCCTACTAAAGGAACCTTGCTGGAATCTGGGAATTTCTGCTCCAGTCAGTTTTGGGATTAGAGCCAAGCTGAGCCCACGGGTGTCTGGAGGTTCACAGAAACAGACAAATGATCACTGCAAGAACTCTTTGGGTTCACAGAGCCAGGGCAGGGTTTGGCTCAGAAAGCTCACAAACTTGACTTTAACTCTTGTTCAAAAAGACCAAAAAGTGCCTTTGCCATTGAGCCCTTCAGTTCCACCAAACACTGTTGGATTTTGGAGTTTGTTTGGTCATGGACACAAAAATACACAGAATAATCCCATATTCTGGGAATGCTCCCAAGGATTTGAGTGGCCCATTCAGTGCAGGGGCTGCTGATGTCACCCATGAGTGAACAAAGTGGTTTGAATCATCTGATAATAATTCCTTGACGTTTTATGAGATATTTGCTTTTGTTTCTGAATCAGTTTGGTTTTACAAGCAGTTTGTGGGATCATATCCCTGTCCATCATTATTTTCCCTAAATAAATCCAGAATCACAGAACATTTTGAAACCCACCAGTTCCATGCCCTGCCATGGGCAGGGACACCTTCCACTGTCCCAGGTTGCTCCAAGCTCCATCCAAAGTGGCCTTGGACACTTCCAGGGACAAGATATCCCAACAAAAATTCCATTGTAACTCTTGGAATGGAAAATCTAACTTGTTTCATCTGTCAAAATAAATGAAACATCAAAGCTGAGCATAAAATGCTGGAAAAAGTAGTCTGGGTAGTAAAATGTTTCACTCTGTTAAAACTTTTTTTGGTACCACGATACATGAAATTCATGTTTTTGTTGAATCTATCGAGGTTTTAATCTACCAGTGTTTCTTCAACATGAGTAAATACACTGAAGTATTTAAATGCTTTTGAATTCCAAGGGATTTGACACTCCCAAGTGTAATTTCAGCCTTTTAAAATTTATAAATATTTTATAAAAATACAGAATATATCACAGTTTAATTACTTAGGATGACTTATCTACTCTCTGAGAAGTTTTCTATAATTATTATCCATTTTCATCACAGAAAAATGTTGTTATATCAAGAAAGTCATCTACCTCCACATTTATAACTTATTTTATTTTATTTTATTTTCATCCTCTTGTTTTCCTCACCATCTTTCTCAATCTCATCAATGCAGATCAAGGATCTAATTTGCATGCAATGCTTTAATTTCAAGCCTGGTAAGATGACACTGTTAAATATTTGCACTGTGTATTTTTACCAGCAGATTCTTCATCAGCCACATATTTCTGCAGCAGCGAATTTCAGCTAAAGTCAATGGGCACAGATTTCTAACTGCCACATAGAATTTCAGTCTTCTTCCTGACTGACCTGCTTAAAATAATTAGCTTTTTTCCTTATGCTGAGCTGACAGCTACCTGGGAAACAGCAGGTGCTCTCAATGTTAATAATGCTGTGCAGCCCAAGGCCGTTTTCCTTAAATTCTTAGCATAAAGAAGATTGCAGCAAAGTCATATTTGTTGAATAAATTGTGAAGATGTTTCAGCTTAACAGAATCATAGAGGAAATCAAGAATACACAAAGCAAGGAAGAGAGAATTAATATTGTATTTTCCCAGGGGCTTTGGTTCATCGAGTGCTTGGTTTATGGCAATGAGATGTGTAAATGATTCCTGGTTAATGCCTGGGTATGAATTAGTGATGACCCAGCAGAGGGATGTGTGAGAGTGACAGGAATGTTCTCTATGGCCTGGGGATAGCTCAGCACAGGTTGGGTGGAGAATTCTCAGGGATTCTTTGACTGGATCAGGACACACCTTGCTCTTGCTGCAGGTGATAAAGTGCCTGCAGCCAGCAGTGCCTCTGAGCCCCTGGCAGAGGACAGGGCAACAGGAACAACTCTATCATGTTATTGGGGAAGTTCCTGGACCAAGACACAATTATCATCTGCTCTGGTTCTCCCCAGGACCACGGGGATTCCTGCTGGCCCTTTCTGGATGCCACCGTGTCACTCCCCCTTCACACCTCCTGAGCACTTGTACCAAGCCTTACTCCAGGTTAGAGGAGAAATTAGGGAGAAATCCTCGACTCCAGAGATGGCGAGGCCCTGGAACAGGTTGTCCAGAGAACATTGTTGATTCCCTATTCCTTGTTCAACAGCAGGCTGGAAGGGGCTTGTAGCACCCTGGGATAGTGGAAGGTGTCCCTGCCCTTGGAGGGATGCTTTGGCTGGATGAGCTTTAAGGCCCCCTCCAACCAAAACCATCCCAGGATTCTCTGATCAGAACTTTCTCCTGATAAATCCATACCATGTCTTGGCACTCCAGGGCAATGTCAGCCCACAGCACACACACGTTTAGATTAGAAGACAATTTACCACTCAAAAATCAGTGCTGTGTAAAACATCTTGTGAAAATGAGTTTTGAAAGCTGTTTGCTACTCTTTGAGCATGTCCCAAAGAAGTAAACTCAGTATCCTGACAGGCAGTGCACGGTTTTAGAGAGCTCTGAGGTATGACATGGGCAGGAAGGTTCCATTCCAGAGGGAAGAACATGGAGCACTCCTGAAGGCCTTGATCCAGTCATTAAAAAGACTTTTTCCTTGTATTTTTTAACAATTATCTGATGATTTCCAACCCATATGCTTGTACCAGATGTCTGAACCTTCACAGGCCAAATCATATTTATTCCTTCAAACAAACCACTTCATATTACTTAATAATAACTCTCAGGATCACTATTATCATTCTCATCACTTCAAATCCAAACACAGCAAATATGATGAATAACATGCTTCAATTTTTTCCCCTTGATTAATGGGCTGTGTGTGTGCACAAAAACACTTCAGCTTGGAAGATGTGATTTCCCTGGTGAAGCCATTGCTAGCCAGGTCTTTCCTGGAGCACTTTCCCTGCACTATGGAATGAATGCAATTCTGAAGTGCAAGCATCCAAAATGAAACTTTCCCGTGCTACGGATGCTAAAGGTATTAATTGCCATTTTTCTGCATTTCGTTTCCTCTTCCTGTCATTATTAAGAATTGCTACTGTTAAAACACTTGTGAAATACCTGCAAGTGTTGAGAAACACCTATAAAACTCAGAACTTTTATTTGCATCACACTTGGTTGGCACTTCAGCACCTGAGAATTCTTTCTGCCCCTTTAGCAATCCAAGAACTCCTTGAACAATGAAACACTGGAGCTTTGCTCTATTCCAGAGCCAAAAAAGAGTTAATAGTGCACAACGTAGATAAGGTTGTCATTACTCTTTGACAGTAAATATTGCTTTGTGCCAGGTTACCTGATCTGATAAGGAGCAGAACCTCCCAGCAGCAGGATGCTGATAATGATCCTGCCTTTACCCAGTGCCTGTCATCTCAGCAGCTCTGAACTCACTTGCAAAAGCTGCACACAGACAATGTCATCCCTTCCTGAAATGCAGCACAGACCGGAATGTGATTGTCCATTAAAACAGGAGTGAACTGCTCCATACAGTGAGAACAGGCAGTGCAGTCCTCCTGCCAGGGTCTGCAGCAGGGGAGGAGGCCACAGCCTTTAACATTGTTTTTCAAAGCATTTTGACTGCTTTGCATCAGCCGAGTCTGTTGGAATCTGTTTGGATCACAATACCACGAACTTTGATGGGGGTAAAAATGGAGATACCACCATGATGGCTTGGTTTGATACAGATTTAGAAAAAATTATCAATTTCTGAACTGTAAATCCCATATTTACCTTTACATCAGTGTCTACATTTCCAATTCCATGTTTTGCAAACCAGTGTCAGCACACCTGTACGTAAACACTGCTTTTCACTTTCATAGAATCACAAAATCCCAAAATTATTTGTGCTGGAAGGGACCTTAAACCCATCCCATTCCACCCCCTGCCATGGGCAGGGACACCTTCCCCTATCCCAGGGTGCTCCAAGCCCCAGTGTCCAACCCGGCCTTGGACACTTCCAGGGATCCAGGGGCAGCCACAGCTTCTCTGGGCACCCTGTGCCAGGGCCTCATCATCTTCACAGCCAGGAATTCCTTCCCAATATCCCATTTAAATTTCCCTTCCTTCAGCTTAAAGCCATTTCCCCTCTCCTAGCATTAAACACCCTTGTTTAATTAAATAAAATTTCAGTTGCATATTTGCCTCTGTGCCTTTTATCAGAAGCCATTGCAGCATTTGTCCATAGCAGTCCCAGACTACAATGTCTTTTTTCAATTTCTATGATTTCTAGGGAGGTTTTTTCCAACTCCTTTTGGTGTCCTCCTCATCTATATGCATTTATTGATTTTCAGAGCCAAACCAACAAGTAAAAATAAGAGGAGTGGTAAATAGGAATTGCAAAGAAAGAAAATGGAAGATAATGGAGGTTGGAAATGAGGCTGGCTTTAACAAACCCTGCTTTACTAAATTCTGGTTTAACAAACTCTGCTTTAACAAACTCTGTTTCTTTGCTAGTTAAAATCTGCTCTATCAACAACCCTTGGTAGATCCCCACAAATTTTAAAATAATGAAAGAAGAGACTATACCAGCGCATGACTGCACTGTGATCTAAAGTGTCCCTCAAGAATATTTCCTAATTAAACTGCTTGATCAGTTTTATTACCTTAATCAGTGCAGCCAGCCTGCAGGAGGTACTGACACTTCTGTATCAAGGATCCTGCTCTGCAAGAATGGATTTATTTTCAGAGCTGTCTCTCTCTCTCTCTCACCAGACTGATTTTTGGGCCAGGTTTACCTGTGTGTGAGGTTCACTAAGATAAGCTGAGCCTCAGCCAGCTTTAGGACACATACTGCAGGAAATTTAAAACCAAAAAATGCTCTTCTCGTTGTGTTTTATGGTGCAAGAGGTATTGACAGTCATTGGGGTTGAAAACAACACAGACCACAGTGCATCCTGTCTGTAAATATTATGGAATTCCTAGTTTTTCAGGAAAAATCTCAGTTAATGTCCCATTCCTAAGATTATTACAGGAGATTAAGAAAGATAATATAGTTTTTTTCAAAGGCACAATTTCCAGTACTTTAGAGGCATGACGTGAATTTATCTCAGAGCATAACTGATCATCCAAATACACAAATGAAGATTATTTGCCAAAAAAGCCTTGACTATAGGAAGTGGTAAAGTGCCCTTCAGATCAAAATAGTGTGAAATAATCTTACCTTCAAATTCCTCTGTTCTTCTTGGATGTTTTTTAGAAATCCTGATTAATTTTAACTCTCCAAAGAATCACAGCTACTGTTTCAAATTGTACTTGGCCAATATCTTAACATATCCACTACATAGAGTTTTTTGGGTTTTTTTGGTTTTTTTCCTGAGAAATTTGTGGATTCTCTCTGCACCAAATCTCAATTATGCAAATTCTGTTATCTTTTGGGGAATGCTTAGTCATGGGGCTTCATTACCATGTTTTTGGGGAATGGTAACTGTGGAGCAGAGAAAGACAATGGCTCCAGAAGAATGAGTGATGGTATGATAGTCAAACATAAATTATTATGGGATATTTTGAACTGCACCAAATGGATAATAATTACATTATCAGGCATCGATGGCTACTAGGGTTAACTGTAGGTGTAATTTATATTTTTCTGCTCTTCCACAACTGTTGGTTATTTCATGATGAGGACAAACAGAGGCTGTTCTGGGATGGCTTTAACATTGTGCTGTAAGGCTTAATTTTGTCCTTTTATGTGACAACCTGCCAGTTTGCAGGCAAAATAATTGAAATATTGTCTATCATTTTCCCCTGGAAAGATGGGATATTAATGAGATTTGAAAGAATAATTTGATGAGAATTTCAGCAATTCAAATCAAGTATGACATTGGAAGGTGAAAGGAAAGCAAAGAGCACTGGGGTGAGTCCTGGCATTGGCTGACATTGCACAGAAGAACTGGACAGCTTTGGTTCACTTGGAATTCCTGCCTGGATGTCCTGACATGGAATGTAGAGAACTGTCAAACTCATAATGGGATATTTAAACCCCTTTGATAAAATGTTAAAGATTATGTAGAATTAACTCATTCCAAAAGCCAGGATTCCTCATCTACCAGCATCCTTTTATTGGAGAAGTTGATAATAAAAGAAAATGGAAATATAAAAAAGGCTTTAAGAAGAAACTGCTGGTTTCATACCAGAGGAGACCTTCTTAATGAAGAAACTACAGAACTACCTTCAGATAGATAAAATGTGGTGGGGGAAACACAAAGAGCCATCCACAGTAAGTGGGGAATAAAAAACTCCCTTCCACATGATGAGTGATATTGATGGCTTTTGGAATGATTGAATTAAAGCACTTTCATTGAAGTATCATTTGAGCAATTTGGTTTCTAGTTAAAGCATTGCCTCATTGCTGATATGCAAATAATGATTGCTGCTGCTGCCACAAAAGGCATTAATAACTTGGCCAGAGAATTTTCAGATAAACAATAAACAGTTAATATTATTTCCACTGTATCTTTCAGCAGGTGATGGCTTCCTTTGCAGATTCTCTAATGTTTTTAAGTCCACTTATCAAAGCCTTGAGAAGGGGGTTCCTCCATTTTCCTGATAAAATTTTAGGGTTTTTGACTTATCTTTAAAGTTTATCTTTTTTTTTTTTTCCTATCCTAGGTGGAATTTTTCTGTCTATCATCCTAATTTATCTTTTTTATTACTCAGGTAATTGTTTGTTACATTTTTTGATGGATTATTCACTAACTTTGTTCTCCAGAATTAATTTCTACAAGAACAGCATAGCTTAGCTGCTGTCTTAAGTGGATCCATTTCTTTTTTTATGACATTCAAGTAGTGAATATTCTAAACTCTGTTAGTTCTGAGCATCTCTTACATTACTCTACCTGTTCCCTCCAACCACTAGACACAAATGCAAATTTCAAGGGTTTTTTTCTCTGCTTTGAGAGGTTTTTTTCCCCTCTGTAAGCTACAATGTTGTTTTTGGTATAACTAAGGGAATTTCTCAGTATGGTTTGGAAAAGAACAGTCGAAATCTCTTGACAATGGGCAATTAAAATCTCTCCTTAGTGTTCTGTAATTGAGGGCATTTCCATGATGAGCTCGGGGTTGGTGCTGAGTGATCAGTAACAGATGCCTGCAGAGGACTCTCCTGGATTTAGGAATGTGCCCACTGCAGCACTCTAGTGTAAGATCATGGAATTCCAATCTGGTTTGTGTTGGAAGGGACCTTAAAGCCACGGGCAGGGACACCTTCCACTGTCCCAGGCTGCTCCAAGACCTGTCCAGCCTGGGCTTGGACACTTCCAGGGATGATTCTCGTAACTCCTCAGGGCAAACTGCGCATCCCTATCCACTGGAGAGGATTTCATTACTAGATACAACTGTTGAACCTCCCTCATTCATGTCTCCCAGGGAAGCAGCATTTCATAGCTTGAAAGAGAACTGAGGAGTATCCAGGATATCCGCAGGAGATTTTAACAGAGAATCGGTGAAACAGCAACATTTGCCTTGTTCCAGCTGCCCCTTAAAGCTCCCAGGGGCTGTGCTTGGCTTCTTGAGGCTGGTGATTTTCACCTCCCCTGGGATTTTGGATGCACTTCACTTCCAAATCATTGCAATCCTTTCCAAGATACTCAAAGCTAGAAATTGTTGATGTTACATGAAGAAATTCCTTCACAATCTAATGCCTATTATTCATCTCATTACAAAAAAAGGCAAGAAAAGTGCTGGTGGAGAGAAATGTAAATAAACAGGAGAGAGGAAAAAAGGGAATGGGGGAAGCTGGCAGGGAGAGAGAAGTAAAAAATGCTTTAATTCAGGTGATCATTGGCATATCTGAGCTGTCAGGCTGACACCCCTGTCTGCCTGCACCCAAAGAGAGTTTTCTATGTAAAAGAAGCAGATGTGCCAAAAGAATCCTTTCTAGAGCTGTAGTAGTTTCAGCACACTTACACAAAACACAATTTCTGCCTTGAGAACACCTGCAAGCCCTACAGTTTCTCTAGGCTTTGTTTGATGCCAAGAATGAAAGAGATGGACATATTTGCAGGGAATAAAACTGAATGTATTTTGTAAAATTACTGGCTGCTACGTTTTTATTTCAAACATGCCACCTACGTTCAAACTGAAAATGCTCCACAGTCTTTTTATAATTCATCTTTGCTGGAAAACAGTCGGTGGAGAATTTGAGTAGGAAATCCCAAACATTGCATTGGCCTTGAATCCTCCTGAGCACTTCTCTGCAGAAGGTCAGCAAGGATATGTTTTAGGAGCTGTTTGAGTGTTAGTTAATCAGAAATAATTTCATTTTGATTCATCACTAGAGCCCTTCACAAACACAACCTCATAATTTTTCCTCTCTCTGAATCCCTTAAGAGTAACTCCTGAACCTTCCTCTCCCAGCTCCTGCACTCACTGCAATGGCATCAGGGAAGAGAAAGTCATGTTTACTAAAAAACCTAAACTGCAAAAGTAGCAATTTAAATTAGCAATGCCAAGCAGTGTTTAGAAGATCAAAATCAAAGTCAAAATCTACAAAATCACTCTGGGTGGAGAGGATGAATGTAGATTATTGCTCAGCAATATTTGATACTACAGTGGTTTATTCAGTAAAATACTTCATTTAATGTCAAGAGTGTCACTAATTTCAGCAGCAGAGCCACAACCTCCATTTCTGTCAGCATGGCAGGACAGCAGTTCCGAAAGAATAGCATCAAAAGGATAAGCTCTGCCTTTTTTAGCCTTGAAAACTTTGTAGGTGCTAAAACAATTCTGCAAGAGGACAAATCGCAATTTACTTTTTGCTTTCCTTTTTTTTCCCCCCTTCATCGTGAACAGAAATTCAAGATGAATTGAACCCACCAGAATGAGAGGAAAGGAGATTTCTCAGGCAGGAATATTTCTTTACCCAAACATGGAGCTGCCTTCCCATGGGCTCTGAGAGAGGATCTGGAACAGAGCTTTGCCTGGCATGTTTTCCATGCACTGAAATTATAATTATAATGTATTTTTCTCCACAATGCAATGTTTCTCAAACTGCCTTCCAGCCTAGGCAGCCAGGAATCCTGTAGCACTGAGAGGTTCTGCTCTTTTCATAGGAAATCCACATTTTACAAACTGGTAACACCACTAAGTACAGCTCTCGAGGTTATGGCACATGGGCTGATGCCAATCCTGCCAAAGGAAGGAAAAAACTTAGAAACTGGAATGAGTGAGGCAAAAAAAGTCTGGGAAGAAACCATGAGAGAATCTTATTGCTGAGTAGGATCCAGTATCTTTGCAGTTTCCTGACATACAGCACCTCATTTAACGTGGTCTGAAAGTGTCATCCACAGGAGCCAATTTATCCTGAATTTTGCTTCATAAGATGAAGCACAGTGAAATAACTGAGAGCTGGGGAAGGCTGAACTCTTCTGAATTTGCATTGCCACTCTGCCCTCCCTGGGATGGTCAGGACTGGGAGGAAGTTGGGGATTTTGCATAATTTTAACACACGGTAAAGGTTACAAGGCACAGCAATGCATGACACATTGTCTGACTGCTGATATTAAGCTGCAAGACAATAAAGCAAATTTCTTTACATAATGACCTGAAAGATTAGTTACGCTTGATAAATGTGACTTGAGAGACTTTCATTGAGCTCAGACTTTTCTCTGGGAGCAGAATTACATTTCTTAAAAAGGTCTGAACGCTTTATAGACAGGGAATTTTCACAATACAGCCCTAAATAACCTGATAATAAATACAGACCATTAAATTGCTAAATGTTGCTGAAATCTTTTATGGAGATAGTGCTATAGGAGAAGATATATAGACCAGTTTCTAATTGGTCCTCAAAGTGGAGTTAGTGAAGATGAGGTAATAGTGATAGGGATGCAGAAATACCTCAGCCAAAATAATCTTCATAGAGAATTAGAGATAGACTTGATTTAGGGAGGTCTTTGTACTAAATTTTGCTGTGGGCCAGCTGTCAATGATCCCAACCACAGCTGCAGTTACTGGGAGGACACAAACTGGAGCCATGGGCTCAGCAAAGTGTTTGGTCATCCCTCCAGGCTGCCAATGGTGCACAAACTGAAATAAAAGTGGTAACAGTCAAAGCCTTGAGGGCACTGGCTCCTGGTAATCCTGCCAGTCTTCTGAGCTCTGTTTGCTACCTTATCCTCTGGGGCAGAGAGGAATGGGACTTGTGGAAATGTTGATGGAAGTGGAGCAGGTCTGGGTTTGTTACTGGGGCTGCAGCTCTGACCATCACCCGCTCTGCTGCTCTCCTTGTGAAACACAGCAGGAAGACTCCCAAACCTTAGACATCTGAACATCATCTCCCATGGTTATTCTGGGAGATATAAACTGTGAAATACCCAGGAGGAAGCCAGAGCTATAGTCTCTTTGGGACTTTTCACATTTCAAAGGTGAGGGTGACTCCCATGGAAGAAACCATCCCAAGGTTTGTTTTAGTTGGCAGAAGCCTTGAGAATACATTGGGTCACTCTGCTGGGGACAGAGTGGGCACAGAAACGCTTCCAGGGGGATGCTGGAGCTCCTCTGAGTTGTCTTCAAAACCTCCTACAAAGGGAATGGCTCAACCTGCCCGGACAGCTTATTCCAACACTTAACTGTGCTTAATATTGGGAAACTGTTCCTTGAAATCTGACCTTTGGCACTTACATTGCAAAGCTGTCAACTCTGAGGTGGGCTCTGCTGACCCTCTAAAAGCAAAGGGTTTACAACACTCAAGATTCGTTGGCAAGATTTGTTACTAAGAAGCATTAAAGTCTGAAACTTGTAGGAGAAATCAGGGAGGAATTACAGCCAATTCTGATTCAGTGACTTCCTAGAGACAACTGGAAATGTGGTGCCAGTGGCACACAGGAATCCAAGGGGAAGCCACAGCAGCGAATTGTTCATTTCAGCTGTACAATTGGTGAGAGCAGAAGGAAAACGGTGAAACCTTTACTTCAGAGCAGCTTGGAATCTGAACATCAATTCTGCATTTGTGGCTCAGATCTCTCCCAAACCTATTTGTCTTCGGAAAGAGCTGAAAAGATGCTATAAACCCTACATTTTTCTAAATAAGGGATGACCTCGGTTATCTACTCCAGTTTCAAATTGCATCTCGGGGAATTGTGCTCCTGGATTATGGGACTCCGAGGTCAGGAAGGGGGATCAGGAAAGCCAAGCATCACCCAGCTCAGCACCTACAGGGCTGCTGCTTTGGCAGTGGATCACAACATTCAGCTGTGCTTCCAGCACCTTCTGAGACCTGATAAATATGATGTCCTGCAAAGAGAGGAGGCTCCCTGGCTGTGACACATTGCTCCAGCACAGGTAGTGAGCTAATGGGAAGCAAAGGAAGAGGGAGAGGGGTTTGCCGGAGCCCGGCGTGATGTGAATGTTAACAAGTCCTCTCACGTCATCAGCTTCCCTGCTCTCCACTCCCTCCCTCCCTGCCTTTCCCTTTTATGAGCCAGCCTGAAATCAGGGAATTACATGCTAAGGAAAACCCTTCAGCTAAACATATAATTATTCTGCACAGGATCAGTGCAGCACTGTTAATCAGTTTACCAACTGAATTAATTTATTTTTTTTTTAATGTCTACATCTCCTGTTGAGGGTGCAGAAATTGTAGATTTAAAGGGGAAAAAATGGCTCGCAGTTGTGAAGTGAGTGAATATAGCAGACCATTTATTAGGAGAGAAACCTTCACTGCAGGCTGCTTTGGCTGACAAACCTGTCAGTCCCCAGGACTTTGAATCACAGACTCTGTGTGGAGTTATTACAGGTACTTAAGGAATAGCTGGTTTCCCATTTTAATTTTCAGCCGTTCAATAACACTGCATTCTCTGAAAGCCACAGCTGTATTTTCATTGCATTGTATTTCATTTCATTACATTTCCTTGGACTGCTTTGAAAAGTGAGTATTTATGTGGACAGAGGTGTCACTTCCCTGTAAATGAGTTCACATTTTAAATGACCTACTTGTAAACTGCTCCCCTTAGGAAGTACAACATCTCCAATGCTCCTGGTTCTAAGAGTACAGAGAATTCCCTTCAGATTTTGCCTCCAATGGAAGCACAAACTCTCACCCTTTTGTTAATTCAGTAAGACATGCTAGCTCTCCTCTGCACCCCAGAATCTGCAGGACTCCCCTGCTCAGTGCGCACTAAAATAGGGGGGTTTGGGTTTGGAGTGCTCACTGATAACCTGCAAAGTGTCCCTGAGTTTCACAGGGAGTTCCTGAGCCAAAAACCAACAAAAATCTCTAGGTAAAGCATTCCAGACGCAATCTTGGAGGGCAGTTTGCCATTTATTAACAATAACATGTTAAACCTAATCCAGGGAAAACTGACCAGCTAGAAACTGCTCTGACTCTGAAGGTATTGGGGAGTTTCATGGATAAACTTTGTTTTCCAGCAGGGCCACCATGGAATCGGAGCAAGGCAAAGGTTTTTCCTAAAATGCCTTTTGAGTCCATAGTACACATCCCCAGGAAAACAGCTAAGTTACATAAGAAATGGCTGTACACCAGGAAAAACACCTAAAAACCATTAGGAGATGTTTAAAACTCTTGAGAATTTTGGGAAAAAAAAAAAAAAAAAACGAATACTGACTAAAAACTGTTGTTAAAAATATCTTCCCAATTAATGTTGTCAGCTCCTTTGAAACCTCCCCTTTTAACCACACTGCCTTCTGCTGTATCTGCTACACTTTACAAAATATTTTTGTATACAAAGACAGTTTCTTTAACGCAAAAGTATCCAGAGGTTTAACTTCTAGAACCTCTGAGAACCCCAGGAATCAATTTCTCCAGACTTGCATGGCCTTTTCAGGTTGTCCACACCATCAGATGCAGTTCCCTAATTGAATTCCAGTTGAGTGCATCCCCGAGAAAGGAACTGTGGATAAATGCAAGATGCCAACTTGTCATTACAATGTTCCTTAAAGCCTACCATTTTTTACTTTTTTGGCAAGTAACATTTCCTAAAGGAAAAGAACAGAAGGGTGTCTCCTCTTGGGGGAGGCTCAGGCTGCAGCTGCTGCTCTCTTTGGATGCTGTAACCAGGACACATTCTGGGGACCATTAACATAATTTTTGTGGCTTCCTTCCATCTTCTCTACAGTTATTTGATGCTTCTGGTACTCACTGCTACTAAGTTTCAAAACATAGGCTCTGCTAACAGATTTTGGAAATAAATTCTAAGGACTTCAAGGGATATGATAAATGCAAGTTTTAAAAGCGTGTTGCTGTCATTTCCCTGTGAAATGTGTTATCATTTACAAACTCTACAAATAAAACCAATTGTCTACATATTTTTAAGCCCCCCCCAGGTATATTATAGTGGCAATATTTGTCCCAGTGTTTATTAACATGTTGCTATCTGCAGTCAAGGAAATACTCATTCCTGAAGTGCTAATTTTTTGGAAGTGTCTTTAATTTATCTTTTAATGCTTTAATGTGAAAGAAGTGACCTTTCAGAATCGAAGAACTACATAAAAACTACCTTATCAGAGAAAATCACTGCCTTCAACCTCTCTGGCACATGGATTTAGCAGAGTGACTGTAGCCAACAGAGCTGAGCTCCACAAGACAGAGAAATTACAGGCAAACAGTGGCCACACTTGGGCAATTTTTGCAAAGTAAGGTTGTTACAAGTAGTTTTAAACTGACTGCCATTTGTGTGGCATTTCTTTGGCTGCAGCTGAACAATGCATCTGCAAGGCAAATGCTGGGATAAAAAGGAGACTTGTAATATTAACACGGGGAAAATGGACAAATGCACAACTTTCCTGTTTGTGGATGTGCAGCTCATGCTACCAACAAAAATATCAACGTTGTGAATACTTCAGTGTTAATGGCATTATCTTTATTTGTGCTTGAACATAGAGGCACAGCACTGACAGTGCTGCCTGCTCCAGATATCCCTGTGGATGGTGCACTGTGCAGTCTGGTATGGAAATCCAACTGTCAGGCAACTCCAGACATTTAAAAACCTGCTGCTTGTATGACCTTCCTCCACTGCACGTCATGGAATATTGTTCCTCAATATGTAATTAATTTACATCAGAAAAGATAAAAAAAGTTGCAGGAACTAATTTTAAATTTAGCAGCATGTATTTTATACACTTTCACATTTAATTTATATTGTAATTCAAGTAAGGAGTTTAAATAGCAGAGTGATCTGTCCACTTTTTAACTCTTTTATGTATTGAGAAGGAAGGAGTGGATCTGAAAACTCCTCTGCAAATACATTAGGACTTGATATCACCTAATGACATTGAGCCTGGGAATCAATCCTATACCTAAAGATTTAGGATCCATCCCAATGACCTGCTTAAGCCCTCCCAATTACCCAAACACTTGAGACACAAACACCTAAGAAACAAAGTACATACATTCTCCTAGACACCGTTTGCTTCAGAGACTCTGTGCTTGTAAAGGAATAATTATCTGATGATGGCAACGTGTCTGATGAGCACCAAAACAGCCCAATTTCAGCCAAGTGTGGAGATGTAGCTTAGCAAAATGACATCAGAACCTTTCCCTTATTAACGATAATACTTAGAAAGCTTTAAGGAAAGAAAGCTTTATTCAAGTGGGCATCCAATTCAACCCTCCCATAAGTTCAGTCATCACATTACAGGAATCATGAGTGACCTACACCCCAAATTTGCGCCTCTTCTCCTTATATAACAGAGATCCCCAGTGGCAGGAATTACTTGTCTCAAAGACAGACAGCTCATCAGAAGCACTGTATAACAACACTAATGCATCCCTCTGAGGGAATACATTCTTCCCCCAGCTCCGGAGAAATTTAAACCACTTATCATCATCAGAACAATCCCTCGCCCTCCCATCCATCCCGGTCTGTTTGCAGCACAGCCGAGCATTGTCAGGCAAAACATGTCACAGCTGACGGCTGTGTTGTGAAACTGCGAATGTGCGGGGAAATCATCATTCCTGCCAAGTTATCCCGGCGAGTTTCCCCGCGGAGCCGGGCTCATCCCTGGCGCGGACGCGGAGCCTCGGACACGCGGCTGGGCAGCCCGGGCAGGGCAGAACACGTCCCTGGAGGAGCCAGGATAGGACAGGGCATTATCCCTAAAGGAGCCTAGGCAGGGCAGGACACGTCCCTAAAGGAGCAGGATGCCTCAGTCCAGCGCCCGGCTCCTGATGCTCCTTGTGGTGCCCAAAACTACGGACAAGCGCTGCACAGCCACTGCATCAGATCACCTGATGTGAGCGAACCAGACCTAACCAGGGCAAATTTAAAGCAGCCAAACATCCCGACGTTACCCTGTGCGAGGCACAATGGAGCCGTGAGACACGAACACTTTCTGTCTGCATTGTCCAACAAATGCAGTTGATCCCCGCTCCGCTGTCGGCAGCAATTCCCACAGCACAGCACAGCTCAGGCAGCCTCTCCTCAGCCCTGTCTCTTAACAACTACCGGGCAAAGCAGCGCAGGGATGATCAGAACTGAATAAACTCTTCCCAAAACAAAGAATGCGAGAGCACGGATGCAAATCGCCAGGACCCGAAGTACAGACAATACACGGCAATAAACGAATCCTACCTTTCATCCAATCCACTACTTGCTTGGGCGTCCACTTGCTAATAGGTTCCATAACGAGAGCCATCATCAGATCACTTTATCATTCACACCAAAATCAGGGAGAAAAAGGAGAGAAAAAATCGTATCAGAGCATGGCTGGGCTGCGAGAGCTGTCGGATTTTACAGAGCAGTTCAAAGCGAAGATGATGCTTTGTCCCTCCAGGTTCCTCCTGCACTGATTCAGTAATGTATAAAATTACACTGCTTGATCAGCTCTGGCACCTCCCCCACTGCACACAGCCTGCAACACCCGGAGCACCGAGCCAGGAAATGGTGCAGTACAGACTTACTTACCAAAGCCTCTGCCCGCCGAGCCACCGGCACGGATAAAACATGGCATTACACACGGAGCGATCCGCGCCGGAGCTGCTCCGCACGCCGCGTTTGGCGGAGCCGCTTTATCCCAACGAGCCCCGGGATCTTCATCAGGGAAAATGTCACTACTGTAACTTGATGGCAGATTGTCTTGGCTTCATTGTGAATATGCTGACTGTCACTCGGCTTAAAGTGAAGACAGGAACGTCAGGATATCGCCTGGCATCTGGCAAAATGCTGAGCATCTCCATCTTTACAATGCAAAATGTTGCTGGAGTCTTGTACTGTGTAATCATGTAATTCAGAATGTCAAACACTGTATGAAAAGTCTTACCCAAGGAAAAAAACTACTGGGAGAAAACTCTCATTATTTTTTTTTTTTCCTGGCCACATTCAGAGCCAGGATATTTCCTTCTATGAGCTATTAATTTTGTAGAGAAAAATGACAGCATTGAGGAGTCAATTTGTACTACTACAGCACTTTAGGATAGACAAATACAGCAAGTATTTTGACTCTCAGTAGTGGGTTCATTAGTCAATGTCTCCTTTTTGTTATGAAGGAAAAAACAATGTTTTCAGTATTCCTAATCCCAAAGTTTACTACCCTTTTGACAGATAAAGGTGAAACATTTCAATGAGACATGCCAAACAGCACTTTTGGACCCATTTGTGACTCTCTGCACCTCATGCAGCACAAATTCTGCATTCTGTGGCAGAGAAGGTGCTGCTGGCTCCAACCTTTTGTCTGAGATCTGCAGCCTCACTATTTTATGTAAAGGGGAGAAACTCAGAGTCCAGAAAAACGGCAGAACAGAGCAGTTCCACATTTCTCCTCAGTGATCTTTCCTCTGTGCCCTTTTTCTCCAAGTTTCCCCAGCACATCAGGGGCAGAGGATGGTGATGTTCCCACGTCTGCTCCCCCTGGGGCTGGGCTGAAGTCCCCAGGCTGAGATCTGTCCTCTCTCTTTCATATGGGGGAACATGAAATACCAAAGGAATATTTATCACAGAATCCCAGGGTGGTTTGGGTTGGGAGAGACCTTAAAGACCATCTCATCCCACCCCCTGCCATGGGCAGGGACACCTTCCACTTGCTCCAAGCCCCGTCCAACCTGGCCTTGGACACTTCCAGGAATCCAGGGACAGCTGCAGCTTCTCTGGGCACCCTGTGCCAGGGCCTGCCCACCTTCACAGGGAACAATGCCTTCCCAAAATCCAGTCTAAACCTACTCTCTGCCAGTTTATTCTCTACCCTTTCAGGGCTCTTTTTAATATAGTTAGGATGCAGACAGGCATCTTTCCCCCCACTAAAGCATCTCCAAAGAGATGAGCCATTCTCAGCTCAGTGATGCTTTCCATCCTTTTTTATTTTTCTTTAGCTTTGGGAAAGAGTGTGATTAGTATGCTATGATGTATTTGGAGTGCTCAGAGCACAGATCTTCTTTACAAAAGGATTCACATCAATTCTCCTTCAAGAAGGATGAACAGCATGTCAGCTTCCTCTCTGAGTTTTGGGAGACCACTTTCAGTAGCTTTAGTTCTGTCTAAATAGCTGTTTACAATGGACATAATAATGACAAAGCTCTCAAAGGCACAATACTTCTCTTTTTAGGCAACAGTGGGCTAAAATTGAGAATGAATATTTCTATTAGCTATTGGAAAATGCAAAATTGTTTGGGGGCTATTCTTTCTTCAAATTCTTAATTTTTTTAAGTTCAATACCAGCATGGAGGAACTTGAGATAAGCTATGTTGCATATGAACTTGATATTTTGACACATTTGCCAAAAAAAAAAAAAAAAATCTTCATTCATGATTGTTTGGACTATTTCCCTAATTCCTGTCATTTGACAGACATTCTGTTCTGTCAATACCCCTTTGTCTCACATTTCCCACCCAGGCTTGACTGGGCACTTTTTTTTAAACATATTTGGACATATTTTTGAAAGAGGATGAAGCCTGAATTCAAAGCTCATCAATGTCAATGGGCATAATTCCATTCATTTAAATTGTCCTTGGATGACAAAAGAGGCCTCAAACTATTATTTTGGAATCAGGACTTCCATTTTCACAATGAGAACCTTCTAAATCTTTCATGTTTTTGTTACTGAGCCTCCTCCCCCCAAGGATGGCTTGCATTTTCATTTATTCCCACTGTTATTCATGGTGCTGGCTCAGGCAGTAACTATAATTTGGCTGGAAGACCCTGGCTGTTAGATAAACTCCTGTGATTTTCCTTATCACTACTAGTCACAGTTTGCCTGTATTCTGGGATTTTACAACCTTTGGGACAACCATCTACTTTTTTGTTCTACTTCTTGGAATAAAATATTCAAAGCTCTTCAAAAAGCTCCATTTCTCTCCTTCCTGATGATTTATTCAGGTCCATTCTCCGTTGCAAAGATCAGTGTGCATGGCCTTGGTTTGTCTGAATCATTCCAACCCCAGGGAAATGTTCCTTCAACTACTCCCATGGGTATGTTCAGGGTGGCAGCCCATGGGTGGTTCTACCTGGGGATTTCTTCTGCTTCTTCTTTTGTGGTTTCCAGAAAGATTTATTCCTCATACCCATGGGAATGTCATAGGAACACGGTAAGATCAGGAAAGGAGCCTGTGGCAGGCCACTGGAAAGGCCAAATGGAGTCCAGACTATTTCTGGAACCATGGTTCAAGTCAGTTCAGAGCACTTTTGGATACAGGTTGTCCACTCTGGAACATTCCATACTCTGGAATGAGTAATCATGGAATAAACACTCCACACCAAGCTGTCATCCTCACTCCTGACAGGGCTCTAAATCTCCTCCCTCACCATTCCTGTCAGCCATGGGTCACTGCAGTGGGATCAAGTGTGTAAAGTCACTAAACAAGGCAATTTTTTTTTTTAATAGGCAAACCTATCTAATCCCTGAAGCTGCGGCATTTGTGTTTTTCTGCCTGTTTATTGCAAAGGCTTCTGCCTAGATCTATCCCCCAACCTACCTAGCACTGCTTCCTAATGCCAACATAAAAGCAACAATGCATTCCCATGACTGTGTTTTTCTTCCAGGCTGAATGTAGCAAATCAAGAGAAAAAAAAAAAGATCAAGGAACATCTTTCTCACTATTATTCTATCTAGGTCATGTAAATGAGAAATACTTTCTGACTGAAGTCTGCATAAGCATCAGAGCAAAGTGAGGCATTTGAAAGGGAGAAAGGAAGCAGAGCTTTCACTACGAAGCAACGTTGTTGTCAAAGGCCTAGATAAAATAATCTGGTAATTCCAGCCCATAATCATCGCTGCTGCCTTTGACAGCAAAGGCCTAAGGCTGAACAGACTGGTGGAAAGGTTTGGAGTCCCTCCTCCTTCCCAGCAATAATGCTGAGAGTGCTGTAGCTTTTGAGCACTGCCTGGTATCTCTGGGATTGCTAATTAAACCATCAGTCTCTGTATTTTCATGGTCACTGTGGGAGGCAGTTAAATGTTCTTGTGTATTTCATGGCCAGTGATAACTTTCCAATTAAGGATTATGCTCAAATCTGGTACCACAGTCACCCTAACACTTAGAATAATCATGTGTTTCTTGCAGTTTTCATTTGGAGACAATTATTCTCATCTTCTTTGATGAAGAAATAACTTGCATGTTGTGAAATAAGCCCTTTAGGAGTGGGTTAGTTTAATAAAATCCTGACATGGCATTTGATGTCCATTATGGAAAAACAAGAGCATGCAATTCCAGATTAAATAAGTCATGAATGCCTTGGAAAAGTGGTATGTAATGTTATAATTTAGGACATCTATAATTTATATTATTAATGGAAATGTAAGCAAAATCTCCAAGGAAATGACTGTTGAACTCTCAGTTATCATTAATGCTTTTTATCATGTAACATTCATACAGTATACAGCTGTTTTTTGTAGAAAAGATCATATTCTTGAAAACCAGAACAGAGCTAAGTTGTTTGTTTTTATGAGTTCTGTTCTAAGCCAGGTTCAGTCTGATGTTGCCTCCAATTATTGAGACACCTGTTGAGAGATGGCAAGAAAAGCGCCTCTGGTGAAGTTGCATGAGAGCAATAAATGTTCTGGGAGGAACAAAACCCAGCTTAGCTTCGGGATAGGGATTGACAGATCCTCCTGTTTAAGGATAAACCTTGGCCTTACTTAACCCTGGCTTTACAGACTGAGGGGCTGGGTTCTGGCTGCTCTCCCAGGAGAGCTGAGAGAGGGTCCTGTGCTTCGAGCAGGGGCTGTAAGAAAAGGGTTTGGATCACTGCCAGCTCCCCGAGAGGGTAGGTTCTACATGATCCATGTCTTTATTTCAGCTGACAGGATACTCTGAGTTGGGAGGGACAAGGACCAAGCCCGGCTCTGAAGTGAATGAATGGCCCATCCAGGGACTGAATCCACGCCCCCGGTGCTCTCAGCGCCACGCTCCAACACACTGAGACAATCTCTGGGGTGGGTATTGTCGTGTCCAGAATCTGTGGCTGCCCTGGATCCCTGGAAGTGTCCAGGACCAGGTCGGGTGGGGCTCGGAGCAGCCTGGGGCAGTGGAAGGTGTCCCTATCCATGGCAGGGGGTGGCACTGGACAGGCTTTAAGCTCCGCTCCAACCCAAACCATTCCACGATCCTGTGATTCCCCAACACACCCCGCAGCTAGTACCGAGGTATTTTCTCCCAGTGGAGGCACCAGCCGCGACTGTCCTTTGTGGAATTCCGCGGGCTGTGACCCCGGCGAGGCGCCGGGTCCGTCCGGCGGAGCCCCGGGATGGGGAGGATGGAGTTCCAAATTCTGGAGTGCCATCTGCTGGCACCGCACCCGGCGGCAGCTCCGGCCTCCCTCTTTAACAAACCCCGATTAATTAATTAATTAATTGCGGTTTAATTTTCACTGCTGGCGTTTGCTGCTGCATCAACTTAAAGGATATTTTTTCCAGGAACCCACTGTAGTCTTTGCTCTTCTGTCACCAGGTATTAATATCCCAGTTTTTACATGGAGCCTCATTAGAAATTTATATTTTTTCATGCTCCATTAGATGATAAAACTGTTTTATTAATGTGTGTTAGTCATAATTTATGATACTTTACATTAATTAGGTATTAAAGCACCCTTAACAAATGATTTCGAAATCAGGGCTAACAGTCCAAAAATGCAAGAAGTACTTGGTTTCTCAGGAATGCAGAAAAATAATTTCATTGTCACTTCCTTAAAAATATGTCTTGAAAGGCCTGAGATGGTTTGATGCACTGCTTTGTTCTCAGTGTATTTTGGTATTCACAAAAGCTCTTACTCTGACCTCTCTTGGGACTGAAATCCTCTATTTAGCCAAGAACATGTACATCATGGACAGAGGCACTGCAAACTTCCTCCTATCTTGCATCACTTTCATTATAACATCACTTTTTTTTTTTTTTTCAGGAGCTGCCCTTTAGCTGTTGTTACACTTCCTTGACATCAAGAGCAGCTTTTCTATAAAACAGGTTCACTGGATTACACATCTCTGGGAAAAATGACCACTTTTCACAGTGCTATGCAGAATTTTAAATGGAACTTAAGTATATTAATGTCAAAGATATAATGTAGAAAAATTAACCAAAAAAGCATAATTCTTCTCCAGGAGAAATCCACTGATTTCAGTGAAGACACTATGAAATTACAACTGGTGTAATTTTTGCTCATAGAAGATGAAGTTTGTGTTCTTTGACTCAGGCTGAAAATGAGCAGAGAGCACTGAAATATTTTCGTATCAAGGGAAACAGGATCCTCTGTTTTCAGCCTGTTTGTTGACATCACCAACATGTTTACAGTCTCCCAAAGAGCTCCAAGTAAGAGGGAATGTTCCCACCTGGGACCCCCCGTGACAATCTTCAAAGCAGAGATTTGTCCCTTCAAAGCAGAGATACAAGGAGAAAGTTCCTTGAAGCAGTGCCAGTGGAAGAGTTTCCACCTTGCCAAGGAAGTTTCCATATAGGCACTTGTGCTACCACCACGAGTCCCAGCTTCCTCCCCAAATAAACTTCATGAGGACACAGATATTTGGGTAAGACTTAATTTTGAGCTGCTGGGAAACACAGAGCACAGGGGCCTCATCTGTTTCATTGATCTCTTCGCACCACTTTGGCAAGCAGGGGAAAACTGCAGACAGATCCTCTGTTATCATTTTCCTACACAGAATTCCTTCAGGAACAGATACAAGGTTCTGCCCAGTTCAGAACTGACTACAGAGAGTAACTAAATTAAAGAGAAACAGGGAAGTATCTAGCAGCAAGCCTCTTTGAGCCTCACATGCAGCTTTAGAGGGATCCATGCTCAGAATGGATTCACTCTCCTAATTCAGTTTTCCATGGCATGGAGCTTACAGTACTGACAGTCACAGGGACAGCATGAGAGTTTCTGAGGGCAAAACTGGACAATCTCTCCCAAAATAAGTTCCAGCTCAACAGAAATCACCCGTGTGATGTCAAATCTCTTACACGTGGATCAACAGCCTTTATTTTGTGGGTGTTATAGAGATCAGACTCAATTTTCAGAACTGTCTTTTTTGGCTCCGTAATCATAGGAATTTTAAAGTCTGAGTGCTGCTAACTCCAGCTCCTTTCCTTTGAAGAAAATAAAATATCAGAATATTTATTACTGCTGTATGTTTAATTTCCTGTCCATATATATCCATATTCATTTATATACAATATGATTGGTATTTGCCTTTCCCCTTCCTCTAGTAAATAAATGCAAAATATTTATTTGATAAAAACAGAATAAATGTTCAATATACTTCCTCTGCGAGAATCACATCACAACTTTTAAGCACTAAACCATCTGCTTCTCACCAGGTAAATGATATTACTTTGGAAAAAAACCCAGTAATAATGGAAAACTTGACAACAGTAATAAAACTTACAAAGTATTAATACCAGATTCCCTTGTAACTCATTATTTGCTGGCTGGAAAGCTGGCTTTGAAGCACAAGTGCTTGTTGATTTTCCTAATGCATTCAGGGAATCAACTCTGAATATTCAGTGATTCTGTGGAACTTCAGCTGTATATTCCGTGTGATATTTATGGTATGAAGTAAATATGCAGCCATGTTGGAAATTGACTTGTTTTGCCATCGAGGAACCCTCAGTGTGGTGGGAGAGGAGGGACAAGCTCATTTTCAGGTGTCTAGGAGAGGCTGGGTGCACTCTGGGCAATGGTGTGGAGAACTATTCCACTGAGAAAAAAACACTTTTTTCTTTTGTGTTCCATCCTTATCTCCTTCTCCACCATCCTACAGCAAAATGTGCCTGGATTCCCACAGCAAAATGTTTGAGCATGGGCTTCAATATCCAAAGAGTCATTTTGCCTTGCAGAGATATCTGATGGGGTGCCCCAAGATGTGCTGGCACGGGGAATGTCAGATTCATAAAATTGTGACAATTATTATCATGTCGTCTTCGTTTTCCCCTGCGATTTTTAGGTCCAAGCTTGTCTTTCATGTTGCCAAGTGACTGGTGACAGCAAAAGCTTTTCTTCAAGGCATTCTCAAGATGTTTTTTTCTTTATCTTAGCATCTTTGCAAAGCCCTGCTATTCTTAGGTCTTTCTAATGCCTTGGTTAAAACCTCAGAGATTACTCTCCTGTTTTATACTCCAGTAGCCTCTTCATTCTCCATGTTTAGTTAGACTCAATATTTGCTTGGAGAACTGGCTGTGACTACAGAGATATTCCCAGCGTGTGACTGGAGCAGAGGTCTGTGTTGCCTTAATATTGTGAGCACAAATGGAGATACAAGAACCTGAAAGCCAGAAAAAGAAAATTTGTGAGGGCCACCAACACCTGCCAGACTAATCTGTCATGAAAACATCTGCTGCAGCCTCTACCATGGGCACTTCAGAGAATTTAGTATGTGAAGCTTCCTATCCTGCCCTTGATACATCTGTGAATGATGAAACCTCAGGTCTGAATGCAGAGCTGGACATTTTTCATCCTTTCTGCAGTCACACACGGCACGAGTTAAACACTGAACCTAAAGAAGGATGCAGAATAAAAAGGTCTCTTCCCTTCAGCCTGTCTCTCCAAATTAACTTGATTTGCTGTTTAGAGACCGAGGAGATGATGGTGATGTGTCCTGTCGTGTTTTCCTCTGCATCCCAGCAGCATGCCCTTTGCTCTTAACCAGGAGCTTTGCATCAGCAACCAGCTTTCCTCCCGTAATTAATTTCTCAGGGCTCTTCCCCTGCTCTTTCCATTCAAAACAGCTCTACCCTCTCTTACATGCAACGGTAGCTTTATTTTGAAAGAGCTTGGCAAGCAAACAACATGATGCTTTCCTTTTGGACAACCTGAAACCATGTTAGATGGTGACAAGACGTGCTCTGATCAAGCCGAGGAAGGCATAAACTAATTGCCAAGAGCTGGGAAGCTCTGTAGCTGTGCTTCAGAGCCAGCTTTCATTTCTCTCTCACTTTCTTGTAGTCACAAATTGCACCAGCTCAGCTCCAAAATAAAGACCTGCCATGCAGAAACCTTGTTTATAGGAAGGGCTGTCAGAGCCATCAGCCATCTGCAGCTCCTGCTCCCTTTCCTGCTCCCGGTGCTCCTTCCTTCCATCACGCATCCCGACAACTCTCAGACCTCCTGTCCCCTGGGAGGGAAGGACAGATGTTCTGAGGCCACCAAGCACCAACCACAGCCCTGCCATAAAAATCCAGGTATAGATCTCTTGTTTTAGTGGTTTTCGACAGCTTTTACAACAGCAGTTCTTTAAATACTCTCTGATTTCTGGAATATCTGGAATATCCGACACACTGAGCCTTTCCTCAGGACCTGTGTCCTTCAAGCCTTCCAGGAACTACTTTCTTCTTCAGGTCTCCATGAGGAGTCTGTCTTCTCTTTTTCAGCCTCTTCAGAGTGAGAAAAACCTGCATTTTTGGCTCTTTCTTTAGTTGGGCTTGTTTTGCCTGTGAGTATGATTAGAAATGCACATACCAAAACATCTCATCCTAAAACAAGGAGCCAAGACTTTTAACACAGACACAAACATGACCAAGCCTTACCCTTGGGAGTCTCCTGCACATCCACCAGCAATTCCCAAGGTCACTGAGTTTCACCAGTTTTGTTCCTCAAGCTTCTGTTCATTTCCCAGCTGAATCCAGGACTCGGCTTTTCTCCCAAGGAAAACCTCTCCTGCAGTTTGAGCTGTTGCAGGTTTATTTTTCCGTTCAGTGCAGTAGCAGCAGCAGCAATTTTTGGCTACAAAGCCTCTCTGCAGGTGTTACTGCTGTGAGCCAGTGCTGGGAAAAGGTGAGACAGGTGAGAAACCTGTTAAGAACTTGCCCCTTTTTTCCTGGTCCCTGCAGACAAGGCTCTGTGTTTTCTGCCTGGAAGAGCTTGAGAATTTCAGCAACTATTTCAAGTTATAATGTTTATATAAAAATCAAAATCATATATTCCAATATTTTTTGCCTCTTCCCCATAATTCCTCCAAGGCTTATCTCGGGATAATAACTTTCCATCACATGAGCTACCCATTTAACATTTTCTTAACTCTTTGGGGAGGGGGTGTAACTGTGCAGCTGTCTTAAATTAATTTGAAAGAGTTAGAAAAAAAAAATGGCTCCATTCATCTATCTAAAACTATCCACATTATCTCTATCTATTATTTATAAATTCATTTTGCATTCTAAACTAAACCCCACACTGTCACTTATGTTTAATGATGCCTGCCCATTTTCCTGATGAAGTGCCATATTTGCTGCATTTCTGCATCACATCTTTTTAACAAATGTCTAATTTCTGCAATCATGTATCTTGCTAAGAAAGTTCTTACTCCTTTTGTATAGCTCACCAGTTTTGCTGTATTGCTGCTCTCTCCCAGTACATCATCATGAAACTTAGCAGGACATTTCTCATGTTAATTGAACGTTCTGCCCATATATACAGATATTTATAATCTCCTGAGGGAAAAACTGTTTTAGTGGCTTTTCAGAGCACAATTCATTTTCTTATTTCTACTTATTCACAGAAAATGTTAAGATTAAAAATAGCTTAGGCTGAAAACTTTGTTGAAAGCTTTTTCCCCTAAAATTATAAGTGGCATGTTTTCACACTTAAGCAAAAATATGTATCATTAACTACGAAAGAAAGATATTAATTCTTAAATATATTAATTTATCACAAAAAACTTTGTACACTGTTTGTTACTGATTAACTTTACTGGTAGAAAACCATTCTGGTTGGAATTCTAATATTTGACAAGGATAAAAAGTTAATTATTTTGCTGTTAAATTGCCACCAGAATCAAAACTTTTCAGAAATTGTGACTCATATTTTTCTATCTTTCCAGTTTTGGGTCACTGCTTGCAGACTGTGACCCCGTATATTCAAAGAGCATTTTCAAATTCTACTATTTATCACAAATATATATCTTGGACATTAAAATGTCCCACGGGCAAATAAAATTTTTATGCTGAATATAAGCATTCCCCTTTGTACAATTTTAGCTGTACCAAGTTAATAGCTCTAAAATATGACTTGATTTGAATCTCAATTTCCAAACACTGCTTTGCCAGTGCAGCACCTGGAAAGCAACACAAAACCAAGGTGAGCTTTCACATGGATGTGACAAGGAGAGGATTGACAGTAGAAAGTAATAAAGAATTAAATTCCTGTTTCCTGGAACTCAGTTCGTCACCCTTCATGGGCCTGTTGGGTCACTCTTGTGATTAGAAGCCAATCACGATTATTTGAACATTCTTTTCCTGTCAGTCGTGTCCCTTATGTGTCCCAGAAATTTCAGCTGTATCACATTTCTCAGCTGGTTCAGAAAAATTCTGTATTAAAAAAAGATCGCAGAAAAGTTACATTTATATCCATGCAGAATTTTGTTGTCAGGAATAAAAAACTCTTTGAACTCAGAACTTTCCCCTCTCTTCCTACAGACACAAACGTGGAGCTGTGGCAATCAGAAAGAATTCATGTATTAAACCACTTAAGCACAGCATAAGGGCCTGCTCTGACTTGGAAAGTGGTTATGTTAATTAGCTTAAATTTGCAAGAATTTGACTCAATAGGAACAACTTGACATTTAATTTGAAAGGTCTAAATGTTTCTGTGGAGTTCAGACACCAGTACTGCTGGTAAGGTATCTCTCTTTTTTTTTTTTTTCCCTCTCCCAAATGACGCCAGCAATACAAAAAGTTCATTTGCAAATATTTACCTAACATAAACGACTTAGAGGGGGCCTATCAAGGCAGCTGACACAGATCCCGATTAAGTCGAATCCCTGGCAATAGACTCTGCCATGAAGTGGGGCTATTTGCTTTTCTTCAATCCTCCCCGGCTTTAGATGCTTTCAAATCTTTCCTAATCCTCGCTGAAGGGCACAGCTAATTAACCTGGGAAGGGGCCGCTGCTGCTTTTGCAGCCTCCCTGACACACCTGCACAACACCCAGCGTGCCTGCAGATGCTCCGAGCAGCTCAGGGAGACATCCAGCTTTGGGGAATGGCACAAAGGCATTTTCTCGGCCCTTTTCGAAGCCCTACAAAGGACAGAGATGCTTTCCTGCTGCAAAGCATCAGAGAGCTGGACCTCCCACATCCAGCTGAGAATTTTTAATTTATTTCTTCCCATGTTTCACACTTCCAAAGCACATCCTGGACGTTCAGTGCCCTGTTTCACTGCCCTCTTTTCCCTCAGCAAAAGAAGAGATATCTGGCATCTTCTTTGTCACCCGATTTTTTTGCTGCTGTTGAAACGCTGCTTTGAGCACCACTCCTCTGAAACTGTACAAGTGACCACGGCTTTTCTTCTCGTTATTTTAGTTCCCAGAGTCAGAAATTGATTAGTTAATGGAGCTTAAGCTCCGTGGCTTGCAGCACCCTGCACCCTTTCATTAGCTGGGAATCCGAGATAAACACAGTGATTTAGGGCTACTGAGCAAATCCATCAGCTCCGTAGCATGACAGGTCGCTCCTGCTTTTGCTGTGGGAGATTTACCGAAATACAGCGCTAACAGGTTTTTTTCCCCCTCCCTATATTATATAAAAAAAGCTTTTTTTTTTTTTTTTTTTTTTTTTTTTTTTTTTTTTTTTTTTTTTCCCTCTCTCCTTTTTTTTAAGGGATGTGTTAAGGTACAGTGGAAGCAGCTGGAAGCAGCTGCTTGCAGGAAGCCAGGAGTGGGTGCTCCCCACGGAGCAGGGTCGCAGCCAGGACTGAGGTGGCCCAAGGGGACTGGAAGGGGGTCCTGGAAGGGACTGTGAGGTTGGGAGAAGAAGGACCTCAGAAGGACAAGAGAACGGAAGAGAATGTAAGAGTATGTCAGTCTGAGAGCACACTGAAGCAAAATGTCCATGTGAGTGTAAAAGTTATTATTAATAATAATTAATTATTATTGTTACTATTTATAATGAAATTTATGAAATGTATATTTTTCATTGGAAAATACAGAGATCAAAGTCAGTTATTGATAGTGATGAATGATGAGGAGTAATGCTAATTTACTGGGAATTCCCTGGTCAGCAACACTTTGATACTGTCAGGAAATGCAAATCCTGCAGCTCATCCTTGGTGCACTAAAACATGATAAATGCAGCATATCTATCATCTCAAATTCTGACTGCTGGAATTCCAGCTGTGGGGATAACACTGTGTGGGAGTTACTCCTGTGCTTTAACACAACCCACCAAAAAGTCAGCCAGGACTAAAAAGGCTTTTGATATGATCCAAGAGATTTGTCCTGAGTTCCTGCGCTCTTATCTTGCATTTAAAAGGAGACCAACTCTATTTGTGCCCCAAATGCTGTGCCTCGCCCCAGAGCTCTGCCTCGTGGGGACAGCTGGGTGACAGTGGCTACACCTGCACCTGAACCAGACTGGGCATTCTGTCTCACCCCAAAAGAGAATTAAAGGCATTTCTTGGATATGGTGGTTCCCAAAGAAGCATCCATCAGGAACCCAAAAGTACAAATTACATCACAAGAGATTTGGAAAAAACTTTCCTCTCTTCTTACAAAAGCTTCTCTTTAATGCCACATCATTCCATTCTATCTGGGCTGAGATTAAACAAGATTAAAAAGAGAGGAAGTAAAACGGGTTGGAAACAATAATGTAGTGCTACCATGAGTAAGACTTCATTTAAAGAAATTATTTAAACAAATAGTGATTCATACAAAAGCTGACTTCTTTAATGAAAGAAATAATTTGCATTTAAACAAATTCCTTTGTAGATGAAAGAAAACAAGGTTACAATAACGGGGAAAATATTTGGCACCAAACCATCAATACTTCAGTTTTATTGTTATCTCAAAGACAAAGATGGAAGATTACTTTCCAAACATATTCCTTATCAGGATAATTCTGTAATGAATGATAGCAGTCTGTGATAAGATTTAAACTTACAAAGTCTTGTTGCAAAGTAAAAGTGGTGTCACAGGACTGAACAAAGTAGGATATTTTATCTACAGAAGAGAGTGGCTCCTTGTCAAGGAGGACACTTCCCCTGATCTTGATTTTCCAGCAACTCTTTGCCTTCTCTTGAAACCCCACCTGCAAACTGATGGATGGATCAGCCAAACAGGGATTGGGATTGGCCCATGGATTTCCCTCCTCACTGGAATCTGGCACTGCCAGAACTGGCATTTTTGGCTCTCTTGTATTTTTGGGAGGTCGTATCAGGAGCATGTTTTCAGCATGACACCCAAAGGGCTCACAGCAGGGTTAGTATTGAGAAGTTTCATGCTTTCCTTTCAGGAAGTGCTTGTGGTTTACCACTGGTGAAAGGATTTCCTTGGAATCATTCAGATACCTTTCTTCTTCAACAGGAATGTGGAGCTATTGAGGACCTGCATTTTTATTCGTAAAACTGATACCAAAGTTTTAGTCTTCATCTCTGCTTTTATGGTGCTGTTTCCTTTAGAACTAAAGCTACATGACATTTCATTGTATAATTTCTATCCCTTCCTTTGGCTTGCTGTGACTGGGGAGAAAAATGAGCTTGACTAAATCAAACAAGGTAACAGAAGCAAGGAGGAACACTTGAAAGAACTGCTGGGTGATGGTTATTTTTATTCCCAAGGACCTGAGACAACCATTACGTTTATACTATTTTTAAAGGGGAAAAAAACCACTTTTCAGGCCCTTTCAGCCCAGTCAGGGGTACAAGAGAAAAGTAAGGACCAGGTAACAAGGGGGACAGGCATGAGCTTTGGTGGACAAGGAATAAAGTGTGGACCCACAGGTAGAAGAGATGGAGCAAAGGAATGTTTGATTTTGGGAGGCCTGAGCAAACAGAGAAGCTATCTGAACCTCTGAAGAAATACAAGTCAAAGAAAAACAAAGTGCTGTCTAAACTAATAAATGCTTTGAAGATTCCAACTCAACATTTTCTTGGCTGCTTTTCTAAAAAAATATCATGGGAAGTAAGAATTGCTTGGGCATCACCTTTAGGTGAATCATCTCAACAACTGAATTGGGGCTTGTAGGGGGAAGATAAATTATGAAAGGAGGGGCTGTATAGATTTTTTTTTTTTTAAATGATGATTTTCTCCCTGATTCTTTGCTTCCTCATAACTGGTTCTGTTTCTTTTTTTACTTAAAAACATTTCAACTTTCTCTTTGTACTACAAAACTCTCTATGCTAGGAATACTAATGGGTGAAAAATAAATATATAATAATTAGCTCCCTCTTTCTTTAAATTTTTGGTGAATGCATTTTTATATGTTCCTCAAGTTAATAATTTTCCCTGCTTGGTGTATTAAAAATTATCAAAGGCAATAAAAATGCAAGGAAACAGCATCCCTGATTTCCTTAAAAATATACCAATAAGATAAAAAGTGGAACAAATCCTTAAAATATCTACCCAGCCAGGCTCTTTTCCACTTTTTTCCCATAAGCACCAGCTGTTTTTTCCACACCAGCACAAAGGACATATTTAGAGATTCAGTTTATGGGAGCTTTGTTTATGCACTGGGTGAGGATTAACAAGTAATTTTAATTAATATGGCAAAACCAAGTTCAAAGAAGGCAGAAAATTTGTAAATCTTGTAAGACCACTAATTCTGGCTGGGCTTTTAGATGCAGAAAACGTGCCGCACAGAATTTTCCATATTAACATTTTTTCTAAGGTTTACACACTGTCATCCTTTCTCCATCACCATTTTGCACGGAACCTCCTGATTTAGTAGATCTTTAATTACACCCCTGTGCTCCCAATGTTTAGTGTGTCTTCATAATATTTCTATAAAATGAGCACAGCTATTGTCATTTTGGGTGTTCATTGAGCCAAAAACCTGAGAAAGCGCAGGCAACTAAACACAGAATTTGCTTTTCAGAGCAGGTTTTACCCCTCCAAATCCAATGGCATCAATAGGAAAAGAAGGACATACATATTTTGGTGGAAAAAACTTGGATTTTGCAAGAATAAATTACATCAAACCTCCCTTTGTGGCAGAATAAGGAGCCTTGTAGAGACATGAAGCAGTGAATATTACGTATTTTGGCTTTGGCAGGGTTTTTGGAATGGCCACACACATTTTTAGAGTGAAACTGAGGGGATAAAGCCTCAGAACTGCCTGAGGAGCTCCTTAAAATACTGCTAGCACTTTTCCAACAAAATGAAAGGACCAGCAGGGTATTCCTGTGGCACTCTTGAACCTGAAGTTTACTAAATCTCTTACGAGGGTTGTATTATCAAAGATTCAGGATGAATGATAGCAAGTGGTTCCCAAAGGGAGGATGGTCAAGCACTACATCAACTCTAGGCCTTTCCACACTGGATTCTCCATACATTTTCCCAAGCACAAGTTGGACTCTTTGGGGACAAGGGGACAGATTAAATCCAGGTCCCTTTTTGGGATGCAATGCAGCCACTCAATTTCATGCCTTGGAGCTGCATCAGAGCCACGTACTCAGTGGGATGGGGAATTGCAAATACAAAAATTCCAGGTGAAAATGGGCTCTTTTCCACACTCTTTTCACTCCCTTTGAAAGGCCTCTGACTTTACAGGTGGCCCCAAGGCCCGGCTTAGAGCTACATCACTTAAACAATGGCATCACGAATTGAGTAAAGATGTCCCGGGAAAGAGTTCTGTGGAGTGAGATGGGTGTGCCTCCGTTGTTTTCTAGACTCTGCAAAAAGCCAGAGAAATGGAAATAGCTGACCCAAGCTGATCAGGCTTTGGTCACGCACCAGCCCGCAAAGTCTTTGTCTAGGAATTCTGAGCAATCTCTCACCCACACGAGCTGCCAAAAGTCTGAGAACCCACGGACTGCTGGAGAAGGGAAAGGTCTTGGAACATTTGTGCGATCCTACAGCTGGGCTCCTGACTGTGGAATCTATTCCCTGCTGCACAAGAGAGTGATGCAGATGTTCCCAGCTGTGGCAGGGAATACCCACACCCAGCCCTGGCCCAGATGGTTTCCCTGCCCGCAGAACCACACCGGGGTAAGTCATTAATGGTGAGCTGGGCTAATCAGTTTAATGAGCTCGTACAGAGGAGCTGCAATACAGAGTCTCACTTTGATGCTAATTCCTTCATGGAAGGATTCCTTTCATATCCCAGTCTAGTCTTTATATCACCAGACCAATCTGCAAGCCCCTGTTAATTTAAATCTGTCATTAATGAAGGAAGAAGCATTTGGATCTGACGGCAGGAGAAGAATATTTGATTTATTTCATCCTGCTATAGTGGTTTTTTTTCAAGGTTTGGCCCCTTGAGAGGCATCACAAATGAGGGAAATACATAACATGAGACTCCTTCTGAAGCTTATCACTCCTCTGCTGCAAACAGCAGCAGCTTTGTTAACCTGTATGTTCAGCCTCTTCTTCTATATTGTAAAGAACATTATTGTGATCAATATATCTTTTTTGGGGGCCACAAGTCTGCAAACCGGTTTCTTTGACAACTTAAATACACATCTCATGTCTCCTTCAAGAACGGCTCTATGAGTTTCTTGATGAAAACTATAGAAAAAGCACCTGTGAGCCCATTGTTAGTCAAATTAGAGCCCTTGAAATATTACTTTCTATTATTCACCATTTTAAAGGAGTTTAATAAGCTGCATTTTATCAAACACCACTGTATTTTTCAAGGGATTTTAGAGAGACTGTCTCACCATTTTTGTTTCCCAAGCCACTGATAATGTGAGAAGAAAACGTACCAAGTTTCTCAGGAATCATTCCACAGCTAATTCCAAACCAATTATTTTCTATAAAAGCAGAGGCGTAGAGGTTTTGTGGTTGCTGTATTTAATTTTTAAAGGGCGAGTGTTGATGGCACACAGAGAAAGGGAACATATCCAGAAAAAAAAGTGGCACAACAGAAGATTTAGGGTTTAAATATATGGGCTATCCCTAAAATCCTGTTACTAAATTCAGGATGTTTACAACACCACAGAATTATAGAATGGTTTCAGATGGAAAGACCTTAAAGATCTTATGTTTCCAGCTTCCCAAAGGGATGCCACCACTAGTTCAGAAGCCAGCGTTAAAATTTTTAAACAATGTAAGCAACTTCTTGCCATTTTAAAACAAACATAAACACTGTCTGCTTTTCTCCCCCTTGCCTACAGAGAAGCAGCAGCAATTCTTTTATTGCAGTCCTGCAGAAATATTTACTGGTATTTCTGATTAAAGCATCACACAAAATTAATCGCCCGTTTAGTATTTTAACATCGTGACTTTCAGAGGAAATTATTTGGAATGGGGATATGTCCTGTCTAGAGGCTTTGTCATGAACACAGGTCTCAAATCTGATTCTGCCTTCTCAGTGCTCCTGCAGCCGAGCCAATAAACAGTGATTTTACATGATTTCTACCAAACAATCCACCAGAATGGGTCAGCAGTATCCTTCCTGCTCCCTTGTTGAGGAGGTTTCCTTTTAGAAGGGAAATGGAGCCCAAAGGACGGCTGGCACTTGTGGTAAATGTAATGGATAAATTCGTGGATCAAAGATTTGGTCTATTAAAAAGCTTCTCCAGGGCATCTCCGAGATTCCAAGGCCTGTGGTGCAAGCTGTGAAACCACAACATTTGCAACAGAAAGGACACAGCCAGACTGGAGATGGCCCATTCATCAATGATGGGCCTCCACTTCACAGCTGCTGACATCTGATATCAATCTGGGCGGGGGATCCAGAGGATGATCAAATCAGCACCCCAAAGACGAGATCCGGGAAGACTATTAACATCTTGTCATACTTATGGGAACCCCTTTCAGGACTTCGCTTGGAAATAAAGAGATACATGAATATTTGGACTTTCAGTAGACTTGGCCTCAGGATTATATAAACTATATAAACTAAATAAACTATATAAAAACCATACACTGGACCCAGTGTGTGGGGTTGAGGATGGATGGTAAAGTTGTTAGTGTCACTCTGCCCACCCAGGATTCCATCGATGTTGTCTGAATTTATTGTGGCTTTTTTTAATCTGGTGTTTTTTTCAAAATTTGCTAAATAAATTGTTGTTTTGAATTGGTGTCTTATCATTTATAACAGCACTGATGCTCGGGGCTGTACTGGGATCCCTGTAAGGACACAGAGGGTGACTGAGTGTGGTTTGTGTTGTCACCAGCTCTGGCCTTGGCCGATAAGGTGCCTGACCCAATGGGGTACCTGGAAACACTGCCAATTCCTCCCTTCCCAGAACAAATGTATCCATCCTGGAAAACAAAGGTTTACTTCTTGAGTGCCATCATATTGATGCAAACGAAGCCCTGGTCCTTCGTGGAGCTTTTTGAGTTTCACAACCTCCCCGTGAGCCCAGGCTGCTCAGTCTGGCCACAGGGATGGCCATCCACAGGATCACTGGAAGGGGTTGGAAAGGGCCTCTGGAGATCACCCAGCCCAAGGCAGGGTCACCTGGAGCAGGTGACACATAGGTGTCCATGAGGGTTCGGGATGTCTCCAGAGAGGGAGACTCCACACCCTGCCAGGGCTCTGCCACCCTCAGGGGAAGAAGTTACTTCTAGTGTTGTAGTTTACAAGCAGTGCTCCTCGCTCTGTCCCTGACAGAGCCTGGCACCACCCCCTCGGAGACGTTCACTCAGATTGCGGACTCTTTCCCTGTCTCCCCGGAACCTCAGGGATCGCTTTCCAGGAGCCCTCCCGGGGCTGGGTGCGGGGCCCGGGGCTCGGTGCGGGGCCCGGGCTCGGTGCAGTGCCCGGTGCGGGGCCCGGGCTCGGTGCAGTGCCCGGTGCGGGGCCGGGGCGGTGCGGGCCCGGCGCTGTGGCCGCCCCGTCCCCTGGCGGTGCCGGCGCTCCCGTGCGCGCCCCCCCGGCGGGCGGCGGGGGCGGGCGCCGTCCGGGCCGCGCTGATCGCAGCGCGCCATTGGCCGCTGTCTGCGCGCACGTCACGATCATGATGAGAATTAATGATCGGGGCCGCTGATTTCATTGTGTGACGCCGGGACCGACCCAGCCGTGCCCGGCCGAGCCCGGAGCCCCCGCGCCGGCCCCGCGCTACACGGTAAGCGCGGGGGAGCCCCCCCCGCCGGGGGCGGGGAGCGCGGCGGGGCCCCCGGGCGGGAGGGGCGCGGCGGGAAGGGAGGAGGAAGAGGCTGATGATGATGATGGTGATGATGATGATGATGATGCCGGCGATGCCCCCCCCACCCCCGGGCCCGGCGGTGGGGGTTGGGGGAGGCCCGCGCGGGCTCGTGCGCGCGGACCCGCCCGGCGCGCGCAGGCGCAGCTGCGCCTCCCGGCGCGGTCCCGAGCGGCGGCGGGGGGGGGGGGGGCAGCGCCGGGCGCGCGCCGGGGGAACTGCGCGTGCGCGCGCAGCCGCTCCTCGCGCGCCGGGGGGGCACCCGCGCGCCTGCGCCGGCCGGGGCCGCTCCGCGCATGCGCGCCGGGCCCGGCAGCGGCCCCTCAGCCGGGGGTGCCTCAGTGACAGTCACAGGAACATCACGGACTCAGGAACATCACGGACACAGAAATATCACGGACGCAGAAACATCACGGACGCAGAGGCTGGGAAACACCCCGGGATCCCCAGCACATCCTGTCATCGAACAGCGCCCGCAATATGTGCCACCTACAGCCTTGCCCTAACTCTTCGGGGACGGGGGACTCTATGCCTCCTCCCTAGGCAGACCGTTCCAATGTCTGACCACCACCCTTTCTGTGAAGAAATTACTTACAATGTCGATCCTAAATCTCTGCTGGCACAGGTCCTGTTATCGCTAATTTCCTCATTCCCCGATGTCTCAGTCACAGAATTCCAGAATCACTGAGGTTGGGTAAGACCTCTGAGATCGCAGAGTCCAACCTGTGCCCAATGTCTGCCTTGTCACCCAGACCAGAGCACTGAGTGCCGCCTCCAGGCCATCCTTGGACACCAGGGATGGGGACTCCAGATCTCCTTGGGCAGCCCCTTCCAATGTCTTAGCACCTCTTCTGTGAAGAATTTTTTCCTAATGTCCAGCCTAAACCTACCCAGGCAAAGCTTAAGACTGTGTTCTCTTATGCCACAGGTTGCCTCGGTCCTTAGTGCCCCAGTGCCTTTGTTGGCAGGGGTGTCCCCAGTGCCTTTGTTGGCAGGGGTGTGGAACAAGATGAACTTTGAGGTCCCTTCCAACCCAAACCCTTCTGTGATTCCATGGTATCATGGTGCTAGACACAGCCAGTCATGGTGGTTGGATAGGGAGCTTTGTGCTGCCGTGCTTTTATCCCTCAGGTGTTTGAGGATGAGGAGGAGGAGGACGTGTCCTTGGCTGTGCTGTTCTGGAGGTGTCACCCCTGGAAGTGCCTGTGAGGCACTTGCCTGCCCCGAGCTGTCCCCAGCCCTGTCCCCTGCCCTCCTCACCTGGGGTCTCTCATCTGTGGATAAGATCAGACATAACTCACATAAAGTAGTGCTGTGCCCACTCAACTGGAGTGCTGAAGCAGCTCACATGTTCAAAGTAACACTGCATTTTAATGTTTCTTCCCTTTTTTCTGACACAGGCCTTACAAAACACGCACGTGCTTCGTTTAAAACTCGTGGCTAATCCAGCTGCAGTCAGGAGTCTCATTTGCATCAATAAAGCAGGATGGGATGCATAAACTTGCAGTGTTGTGGTCATAGGTTATTATGTTATTAAGTTACTGAGGGCTGTCTAATTTGTCCCTAATAAAGGGCTGCGTTTTATAGGTAGGGCTGTAATACAATCCTACAAATGCTGTACTTAGTGGAGAGGGAAGCAATTATGCTGCGAGTCACGGATATTTAAAAGTAGTTTTACAAGCTGGCCTGTACATTGCACTCACCCAAGCATCAGCCTCATCTAGTGCACTTGGAGTGGGTGGTTGTAACTGGTTTGGCCTGTGTAAGAAAGAGGCACCAACCTAGAAATTCAGATTATTAAAGGTTGTTGCTTGATGTGCATCCAGTATCTCCACACAGCGTGTAAGATACTGGATGCACATCGAGTGTTGGGGGTTGGTTGGTGGATTGTTTTCTTTCCATTTGGGATGTGGAAAGAGTGGTGAGTTTTTAGTAGTCATGGAAAGTGAATGAGATTATTTCAGTTCAAGTTTCTAAAGCTGGAGGAATAGTGTCACTACTGCAGTCTTGTTTTATTTATGTCTATAGTAGTTTTCTTAGCGTAGTTCCAGTTTTGTCTCTGATTTATATTGGCACTAAGACTTGTTATTTTTTGCCACTGGAGCTCTGTGGAGGGAGCAAAAAAAAGAGATAAATTGAGAGTGTGCTGATTTTCTTGTTGTACCTCTTACAGATGGAGAGACTGAAACAGAAATAGTCTTTGTAAGGTGACTTTTTTCTAGGCAAATGCCTAGAAAACAGCATTTGCTAAAGCAAAAAAGCCTAGAGCTGAAGTTAAAAAAGAAAACTCTCAGAAACTGATTATTCCCTTTCATCACTCTGTGTTAATCTGTGACAGTTTTAGAATGTGTTATACCATAAATATTTTTATACTTAGTTACTCCCTGGTGGCTTGTGTCTTGAGTTAATTGATTTATTTATTATTTATTTGACATCCAAGACTAGTTTTATTGCTGTTTGAAGTGAGTATAAATGCGAGTTTGTTTCCTATTTTTTCAAATTAATTAGTGTTAGTATAAAGATTTATCTTGTAAATGTTTACTTGATTCAGCATCCAAACATTTTTGGAGACTAAGATCATATTGCTACACATTGTAGGCAGAAATTATTTTCCCTCTAATGCTTCTCCCTTTCCCCCCCCCCCCCCCCCCCCCCCCCCCCCCAGATCTCTCAAATAATTCCAGAACAGCTCAGTAATTTCTGAATTATTTGATTACATTATTTTTCCCATTTCTTTATAGTCGTTCTTTCTTTTGTGGCACTCCTTGACATAGAGTTGTTTCCATTAGTTGCTAAAAAGGAATGACCTGGCTTCACCAGGTCTCCCTGGAGAGCTTCCTGATTTTGGAATGTTGGAAGAAGTAACTGGGGTGGAAGGGCTGGACTGGCAGCACACACTGTGGGATCCTGCACTGAGTACCTGTCCATGGGGCAAACCACAGCCTCAGGGGAAAACTCTGCTGGAGGTCTCTGTGCTCTCCCCTCATTCTCTCTCTTCCCAGAGAAGGGATGGAAGGGAAATACTGGGGAGAAGTTGCTCAAACCACTAAAGAAGCCCGAAAAGGTTCAGCTGAAGAACAACCCCGATGTCATCTTTGAGGAGCAGGTGACAGTCACACACTGTCCATGGAATTGTCCTTGGGACAAACTGAAGCTGTGGAGTTCCCATATTTGTCCTTATCAGTCACCCCCCTGGGATCTCCCAGTGCCCCCAGTGCCTGACAGGACTTGGACTGCATTTACACCTCCCAAGCCATGACACAGCAGAGGGGTCTCACAATGAGCAGAGTTTTAATTAGCATTCAGTTCAGAAAGGCATTGAAAACATCTTTATATTGTTGGGTTCACGGCATGCTGAGGGATAGGAGACCATGGGAGTGAGAGTTACCAGTTGGCTAGAACAAGTAGCAAGGGAAATATTGGAAAACCTGATTTTTCAGCTGTCATAGGTTATTCTCTGCATTGCCAAAGACATACTTGGCCAAGGCTGCTTTGTTTTAGAGCAGGGAGATATTGAATCCTTAAATACAGCTTTGCCTCTGTCTTTTAAAGTGAAAATTCAGCTTACTTTCATGGAATTTGCATAATGCTTCACCTGATTTTTATTAAATTTCACAGAGTTCTTTACTGTAGCAAATGCTCTTTTCAGTGCCAATGTGTTGCCAACCAGCTGGACACTTGGCTTCCCAAAAGCTCACATACATGTTTGCTAAGCTGGGCAAGTCAAGATCAAAATGAAATTATGATAAAAATCCATGTGGATGTCTAACTTGGAGTCTGAGGTTCAAGACAAAGGTGAGAAATCCTGAAGAGACTGGAGTGCTCTGTAGGTGGACAGATTGGGAAAAGGAGTTTATTTCCTTGGAAGTTACTGAGGTTATTTTGAATAATAGTCTGTGATGAAGGTGTGTGACCTGCTGATTCCCTTCACACTAATGTGGTTGCTTGAATGTTCAGTAATTTTAGGACTTTGCAAGTTATTTCCTGTGTTAAAGAAAATGTAAGGGTTCATATCTTGTTCTAATTATGAAAACTGATGCTGAACATGTAATACTTCCCCAGAAAATAATCAGCATAATCCTTTGGTGAATGTATCCTGGATTAATTTGTCTCAGAGATAGCAGCATTAGTTCTTACAGCTGTTTGAATACTCAGTGTAGGTAAATTCCCAGGTATGACAGGTGTGGGATGTGAGAAGAACTTGTTGCTTGTGCAGGTGGGATATAGATGCAGCTCTTCCTGGATTAATGGGATGGCTCTGGGCTCTGTGGTTTTATAGGGGAGCTCCCAAACATCTCCCAGGTGGTTTATTCAACACTGGATACTGCTTTGGATACTCAGCACATAAGAACTGCCGATGGCAAACTGATTTCCATCTGCACTTTACAGGTGACATAATATTAGAGAGCTTTGAACCTGCCAGAGACAGAATATTGCCAGATATCCTTCACACTGGTGCCAAATCTATGGAAAATGGTACAGAACTGTCTGTTGACTGAAGATGTGGTATATCCAAGACACAAAAAGCTTTCATAAATCTCACCTGTTTATTTGAAGGTTTAAGCGTCGGAATGTAAACTGCAGCTATGACTCAGTTCATAATTCTGTGGCTGGAGATCCTTTAATTTGTTTATTTAAATCAGTTTCTAATGGTGTCTGCAGGGATCCTCTGAGCTCTGATTTACTGGATTCAAGGCAGAGGCTACCAAGGAATCTTACCAGGACTTTGTTTGCCAGGTGTAGTTCATGAGTGATTAAAATCCGCTGCAGAAAGGAGTTACTAAAGCAGAGCATGACCTCTCCTGAGTTTAGCTGGGCCAAGCCTGTCATGCAATGCTCAAGGGTTTATCTGAAGTTCAAGTGATTTAATCAACACACTCCACCCTGTCTTTATCTAAATTACAGATGTCAAATGCAACAATGGAAGTATTTTAACACGGAAGTGACCTTGGATATAGAAATCCACATAATTAAAAAATGTGTCAAGGACCTGACACAGGTCTTCCCTCGCAGGTCATCAGGTCTGGCTTTAAAAATTTATCTTGCCATTGGAAGAGTCTTCACTGTCATTGATGAACTGTTTGGAGAGCATGATGTGATGAGCCTTTGTATGGAAACCCCGGAGCTTTGGGATGACTTCCTCTGAATCTGGAAAGATGGAAGTTGCAGAACTATTTCTGATGAGGTTGTTTGTGGGAACTGAGCTCAGCTAGATAAAACAGAAGCACTGGTACTGAAAGAGGAGTAGACAGGAGTGGAAGCTGGGTCCTGCCAATCGTGCAGGAGGAAAAATAATCACAAAATTAACTCATCTATGTTCTTTCAAAGTGACGTAAATCAGTTGGTGGCCTGATCACTGTGTATGCACGTGGGAGATCTGAAGGCAATCCTCAACATGAGAAAGTAGATTATTATGAATTTTATTGATTTGTTAATGGACTAATAATTGTCTCCTCTCTTGCTTGCTATAAATTCCTTAAGGAGTAGATTATTCAGAGCAAGTCTCCTTTGCCCAGCTCTGGCTGTGATGGAATAAATGTTGCAGGGGTGGCAGAACTTGGACAAGTCTGACTTGTAATGCAGCTGGTGCTGCATTTAGTAATGCACTGGATTGAGAGGGTGAATAAGAGTTGAGAACAGAGGTAAAAAACATGATTGAAAAATCATCTGCTATTTTATTTGTTAATTCAAAGAAACAGTAATTTTTACAATTTGGTAATTACTGATTTTTCTATTGCCTGTTGACATAGAGAGGAAAGTAAACTCTGAAGTCAAAGCTCTGGCCTACAAGCATTTTACTCCAAATTCTAGATATCAATCTCTTTCTTTATACAGGCCTGTTGAACTCTTAACATTCATTACCATTATGCAGAATAATCATCTTGGAGAATAAAGTGAAAACAGTTGGATGGCTTATGCTTTTGAGCCCTTAATAATTTTATTTGCTTTATATTAGAAGCAGCTCTTTTGCAAATACTAGGTTGATCACCCCTCTCCTCCTTTCCAATCAGAATTTTCAAAAATGCTTGGCTACAAAGGGTTCCCTCATCCCCTTTATTTTCCTACTGGATGATGGCAGGTTTCTTGTCCTTTGGTTCACTCCGTAATGTTGTGATGCATGTATTGCATTGAAGTAACTGGTGACGCGTGATGTTTTTGCTTCCCAAGGCACCAAGTTGGATGCAGGTTGCTCCTGGCTGGCACTTGCATTGTCTCAGCTGGTGGCCTCCTGTTTGGAACAAAAAAAACCCCTGTCTTGGAAATCTGTGATGATAGAGCTCTTCTTTTCTGCCCAGAGGATTACCTTCTTTTCCTGCGTAGATTGTGTAACAAGAGCATCAAGCTCCAGTTTGCTGTTGGGGCGCTGCTGTGTGCTTGGTAATATTGATAATATTGGCAGTCATGTTTGCCTCTTCCAAGCCAGGGCATGAATTTTCACAGGTAACAAATCAGTGTCTGGTTTAATGTGTTCATCAAAGTGCTGCTCTGTCCAGGCCACCTCCTGTGTCCTCACAGTGAAACTCCCAGTGCTGGGAACTGACCTGAGGAGTTGCTGCTGGCCCAGGAGGAACCTGAGCCTCGTCCTGGTTGAGTTCCTGAGCACCACTTTGGACAAAGCCAAGGAGCAGGAACACATCCCAAGGTCCTGAAGCCAGCATTGGTTATATCCCAGGAAAACAACCCTTACACGTTCCTAAAAGTCCAGATTTCCAGCTTTCAGGGGGTGTTACAGCAGCAGAACCTTTCTCAGCCTGAGACATGGGTGTCCCTCCTCTGTTAAACTGGAGCATTTGTTAAACTGGATGGGCAGCACCAGGGCTGGCCAAAGCCCTTTCTTGGGGGTTTTCCCCAAACTGGTCTTCAGTCCTTGATCCTTGTGACTTTGCAGCTGGAAGTGCCAGTCCTGACACAGCAGAAAGACTGGCTTTTGTGGAGTGCAGGAATTGCTGAACTTGGAGACAATGGAAACTTTACTCATGTCAAACAGTCACCTTGATTTTATAACAGATTGAGTCTATTTTTTTGTTCTTAGGGATGAGAGACAGATCTGCTGATATTAGAGCTGCCAATGTTTCTAGTTTGCCTAATGCCTTTAATTCATTTATATTTTTAAGGCAGAAAACTTTTCTTTCAAAATAGAACCTCCTGGATTTCGCAATATCATGGAATATGTATTTATTTGTTTATGAAAAGCAGTCACTCTTGTTCCAAATGTCCAGTTCACCTGTTCAGCCTGAGTCTGTCACAGCACTGATTGCAAGAGGCTTTTTTGGAAAATCGGGAAGAGTGTTGGTAAAAGATTCTGTAGAGAAGACATGTCAATCCTCAGTGTTATGGCAGGCGCAAATGAGAGCCTGTGCATCCTTGCAAGTGTTGCAGTTTCCATTCCAGCTTTCATAGTATCTCCTTTTCCTTTCAGATGAATCTGCGTTCTGTATTTACTGTAGAGCAACAAAGGATATTACAGCGTTACTATGAAAATGGAATGACAAATCAAAGTAAAAATTGCTTTCAGCTCATTTTACAGTGTGCACAAGAAACGAAACTGGATTTCAGCGTGGTCAGGGTAAGCACTGAGGCCTTCCAAATTTGTTAAGCTTACACATTCATTGTTTTACATAAAATATAGAGAGGTCTGGAGTCTTTAACCTTATCCTTGTCTTAAATCAGACTTCAGTGTGTGTGTGGCATTCATTTTTAGCCAGTGAGCCTATTTAGAGTTTGCTTTCACTGAAATAACTTTACATGACTGTTGAATTTAGCAGGGGCCTGACTTGCACAAGGGGTAATTTTTGTTCTTTGTCTTTTTTTGTGATTTTTAAAATTGTTATTCATAACATTTTAAGTTGATTTGCCCTATAGGAACTTTGTATAATCTATCAAAGCAAGGTCACGTTATCAAGAAGCTATTTTTATGCTAAATAAGTTTCTATAAATATATTTAGGGGAAACTAACTGTGAAACTATTCGTTTTGATGGGCTCTGTTCCACTTGTATTCCACATCACAATCATAAATATTGTGGTCCCTTGTGTTTATTTACAGTGAGGACATTCTTTTCCTGTAAAACAAGAATGTCCCAGTGCTAACAGGAGCTCTTCCAGAGTCTATGAATTCCACGGGAAGGGAAATAATAATCCCTTTGTGAAACACTAGACAACAAAATGGCTGTTGTCTGAGAGCAGAAATAGAAGTCCTGAGGCATTAGATGGAAAAATAACAAAGAGTAGTGGAGCTCCCAGGAGCTGCTGTGACACTGGACACTGAGGAGGAGCAAATGGGACCAGTCTAGGTTGGTTTTTAATTTGGTTTAACAGTGGCACATTGACAACAACAATCCTGTTCCCAAATTCTTACCTGGATTTCCCTCCCTCAGAACACTCTGGAAACATTAAAAGTTACTTTCTCAGCTTGAGATGGTAGAAGCTGTGAAAGTCAGCCAGGGATTCAGGCTCCTGGGGCAGGCAGGCAGTTGTAACAGGAATCTGGATGCTGATGGTGCAGCCAGGGCTGGTTTGCTATTTTTGTGCTGATTGAATGTCCTAAAGGAGGCAGCCCGGTTCCCCTCTCCTTGCAGTTCTCTCCATCTTCATGTTTCCTTTCCCTTTCCCTTCCTGCAATCAAGTATCATTCCTTCTGTTTTCTTCCCTTCCTGAGCTCTGATTTGCAGCACTTAAATTTTTTCTTACTTAGGAAATGCAGTGGGAACAGAGCCAGTGTTTGTCTTGCATTTGTCATATTTTAGCATGATCTTACCTTTCTCTTCTTTACACCCCTCACTTCTGCTTCTCCTAATGTCCCCTTTTTCCCTTTCTTTTCTTTTTTTTCCTATAAAACTCTTGGTCAGCAATTGGTTCTTTGCAAAATGATACTTGAGTTGCAGCTGGCACTTGCAGATAGGATTATAATAGGCACATGAATTCCCTGAATACAATTGGTCAGGAGAATGGGACTCTCAGTAAAGGCAAAGCTGACCAGTAACTGACATTTTACTGCATGTTACAAACTGCGCCACAAAATAGACATTTTGTAAAGTTTGACAAAAAAATTAATAGAGTGGAATTGTGTATGGCAGGAATGTTTGTTTTCCTGTAGGAAATCAGTCCCAGTGGTGTCAGTGAAATAAATCATGTGGATAGTTTCAAGACAGGAGGCATGAGAGTCTCAGGATTTTTGAGAAGCTGGGGCATTGGAATTGAGGCTGGGGTTGTCCTGTGTATGAGTTACGGAAGCCAAGGAGGAGAGGCCTGGGTTTCTACCCTGTATTGTTCAGGCCTGTATTTCCACCCCGTCATGTTCACTGCATAATCAGTACATGATTTACATATTTGTAAACTTAGATCTCAACTCAAGCACTTAACATGTCATCAGATCCGCTTAAAAATGGAATTGCTAATTTTTTTCTGCCTCTTTGATGCCTTGTTTTGTGTTTGTTATGGTTGCTGCCGTTGTTTGCAGACGTGGGTCGGCAACAAGCGGCGGAAGATGAGCAGCAAGAGCGCTGTGGAATCTGGGGGCACCCCCCCAGGGACTGCCCCTGCCACTCCCTCCGTGCCCCCGGAAGCAGCAGTGAGAAACGTGGTGAATATTGCTCGATCCCAAAGCCAGCAATCCTCTTGGACCTCTTCTAACAACGACGTGATAGTGACTGGTATCTACAGCCCTGCCAGCTCGTCAGGCCAGCCCAGAGCCGCCAAGCACACGAACACCTCCGTGGCAGAGCTGCACAAAACCTCCATCCCACGGCTCCCGGGCAAGAGCGACGCAGACTTCCAGCAGCAGCACATCCCTCTGGGACGGCAAGTACCCCACTGTAAGAACGCTTCCCTCTTAGTGGGGGAAAAGACCATTATTCTGTCCAGGCAAACGAGCGTGCTCAATTCCGCAAACTCCATCTACAGTCACACGAAGAAAAGCTACGGCGGCTCCTCGGTGCAGACGGCAGAGCTGGTGTTACCTCACAAACCCATGATTTGCCACAGGCCCTGCAAGGCCGAGCCCTTGGGGTGCCAGCGCCTGCAGAAACCCGAGCACGTGGCCCTGGCGTCACACGTGTCCCCCGGGCCGAGGGCTCACCCCAGGGACCCTGCGTGTGGCACCCAGAACCTGGAGATCCGCGAGGTGTTCTCGCTGGCGGTCACGGACCAGCCCCAGCGGCTCGTGGCGGGGAGCACGACACAGAAACATCCCTCCCTGGAGGGCAGCTGCCTGTCCATCGCGATGGAGACGGGCGACGTGGACGACGAGTATGCCCGGGAGGAGGAGCTGGCCTCCATGGGGGCACAGATCCAGAGCTACTCCAGATACTGTGAGGGCAGCGGCTCCGGCCGCGGGTACAACCAAAGCACGGCCGGGCCGGGCCGCAGTGCGGGCTGTGGGGCACAGCTGGGCAGTGCCAGGGATGTGCCTGACAATCTCCTCTACCACAGCAGAGAGTTCCACCTGCCTGCACGGACCTCATTGCACACCACGTCCAGCACGATTTATAACACTGCGAACTCGGCCAGAAGTACCTTTTCTCCTCATTTCACATCTTCAAGTCAACTGAGGCTGTCACAAAACCAAAATAATTACCAGGTAATCCATTAATTTATCTCTGCATTCAAACCTCAAAGCTGAGGTTGTAGCTAAATGCTGTTTCCTTTCGAAGTTGGCAGCTGTTAAGCAATAGGTTCACCCTTCTGCAGGCTGTGCTCCTCTTGCGCCTTTCAGTGGAGAGAATTCCTTCTCAAACCCTGTGCAGGCAGCACTGCAGTGTGGTAGCACTTCTCCCTGTCCAGCTGAGGCCCTGATAGCCATATATTGAAGATCAATGAGGGTTGGCTAAATTTTGGCTGCAGGAGGGTCATACCTATGAGCTGGTGGTTGCTCAAGCCTGTGTTGTCCTGCCCTGACCTTCCAGCACGTGCCATGGCCATTCCCTGGGTGTTCCCCTGCAGACACACGTGGCACCAGACATGGTTTCACGCTGACATTTGTGCATTTGCTCACCCCACTGATGTCCGTTTGGAATCCTGTATCCCCTGTGCAGGTGACAGTCTCTGGACCTGCGTTCTGTCAGGGATTAGGATCCCCTGTCAGGGAGTTAACTCAGCTTCCTTTCCCACAGCATCTAATTCAAGTAATCAGTTTTACATTCAATCCCTTTATTCCTCTTCCTGTACTAAAATCCCTTTAGTTATACTGAGGGGAAATTAAATGCAGATCCTTGAAGAAGTAGAAGATGTTTAGGAGAAACTGCAACACTTGACACGTTTTTTTAGTTTTTGGTATTGCAAGGGGAGAGATACTTGTGCAGGAAACATCCAAAATGGTATTTTTCTTGGATATTTACACCATCTGGCATGAGATAGCCTGGAGACACTGAGGTAAAAGTCTTTTGAGGCTGACAGGATGTGATTTTCTGTGTGTCACCTGCATTCATTTGCCTGTTATTGCCTTTTTATTTTATCCTGAAAATAACCCACATCGACAGCATATCAGCTTTTCCTGTGCTTTGCTCACCAGGATAGAGAAAAAGATTTGGTGACTCATTTTTAGTAGGTTGTTTTGGTTTTGATTTTCCTTTTTTCCTGACTTGTTCTTATCTCATGTGACCATTTGAAAGAAAGCTTCTCAGTCCAAGTCAGTGCCACTTTTCACCTAAATTATTGCTTTTCTGGGTAAACCAGAGGTTTGATGAATAGGGAGTAAATTCTGGGGAGCAGATGACGCATCAGATGAGCTGTTCTCTCCTTTACTCTCATACAGTCTCTCAGCGTTTGCTCTTACTTTTCTTACTTGATTATAGAATTCCTGAAATGCTGTTTACTTTTGCCATCCCACTTTCACAGGAGAGGGAAAGCTGTAAATGTGCAGATCAGTCCAATAAAGGATTGGTAAAAGTGCTTACTATTGAGTTAAGGACCTTTTTTTAAGTTTCATGAAGGGAAATCCATTACTGATGTCTCCATCAGCTGTGTGCATATAGTGCTTTATTTCACTCCTGAAAAGACATCAGAGATTGAATTCTTCTGCTTTTAATTTTTTTTAAAAATGAAATTCAAAATAATTTTGTTTTGGAGTTTTATGGGGTAGGAACTGAGTCTTTTTGAAGAGCTAGAACAGTTCATGGTCAGTGATACTTTATCTGTCTGTGTGGTGTTTTATGGATCGGAATAAGATCTCTGGAACTTTGTTTTGGGTTGTTTTTTTTTTTTTTTTTTTACTTCCCCCTATTGTAACAACATACCTGTTTTTTTGATAAGTAAGGAATTCATCTGTTCCCCAGCTGACCTCTGTGCCTGTCTCAGACACCTGGTTCTTTGGATTTGGAATGTGAATGGAGGGACCTTCTGTTTCCTGTCATATCCTTTGACATTCCAGAGTTTTAAACCTTGGAAAGCTGAGCAGGATGCTGTTAATTCCCTTATTGCTATGAGCATGCACCTTGTGAACCCCTGACGTGACACTTCTGGGTATTAGAGACTTTCTAAGGTGTTGTCTTGGATCTTTTTAGGCTTGTACAGGATGACACTTCATTTTTTTGTAGTCAGTTTATGTTAATTTTATTGCCCATGTTTAGCTAATTTATCCACCAGCACAGCTTAAACTTGGGGAAATCTTCTTGAATTTAAAGATAGATGAAACCTGAGCTAAATGATTATTGGAGTAGTTGAACATCCGAGCAGATGCTTCTTCAAAGTCAGGACTGTGTGATTCATGTTTTGATGAAGTAATTACTGTCATATATTGGTGAGATATCTAATTAGCAATTAGTTATAACTTCCTTACTGGTTCAATTAATCAAATTCATGTTAGTGTAACTTAAGACTAGATTTAATTAAGTGATCAATTTTAATGCCTGAGCAGTTTCAGTAAACAAATTCTTCAGCCTACTTGCTTGTCTTAGTTTGACTTTGAGTGTGTTGTAGTAGAGAGGTTATCTGTGCTGTCCTCCAGGCTGAACTGGGATTTGGTCTTGGTTCCTTTCCCCAACCCTAAGGGATAAGAACACTGTTGAGAGTATGTGTATTTTTATTTACTTAGTTCCCAAGCCCAGCCCTTGTGTCTGTTTGACAAAGGCAGCTCAGACCAGTGCCATGCACATTGTCTTTCAGTGACTTCTCTTGAGATGAGCTACGTTGGTTTTGGCCTCATCCCTTTCAGAGCTATGTGCATTTGTCTTCCCAGCAACCCTTAATGCTTTGCCAGGTAGATTTTTGCTTTATTCCCATAGAAAAGCACTTTTTGTTCTTGTAACCCCCTATAAATTAGTGAAGAGGAGCCACCTAGGTGGGTCCTCAGGATGCCTCAGGTGGGTCCTCAGGATCCTGTGGTGTGAGGCTGTTGTGTGGGATATAGGGCTGTAATAGACGTAACTTTTCAATACAGAATTTCCAAAATGTGTGTGTGCAGTGAAGAAATTAATACTTCAGACTCAAAACCAGATGCAGGCTGGTCCTTGGGAGGGGAGGTGCTCCTTTCCAGCCCCCCTCAACCCTCTTTGTTCTGTAGCGAGAAAGTGTCTGACCTTGGGTGAGCTCTAAGTGCTTCCAGCTAAAAGCTTGAAGAATAAAAGTGTTTTACGTGCTTGTGCAGCAGACACCTGTACCTGGGCTGCTGTGCTTGTTGTGCCTGCAAGAGCCATCAGTGAAGCACTTTGCAAATGCAAAAACTCTCAGTGCAGTTTGGTTCAGTCAGCAGAAGTGCACAGGTTTTTTCCTCACATACGTATCTATAGTGACTTGAGGTGATTTATCAGAGCTGTGTTTAGTCTCTCAAGCATTGCTTGTCAGCAGCAGAAGATGAACATGGAATCTTAAATAAGCCTAAAATGTTCCAGGCTATGACATACCTTAGATGGTCAGAGAAAACAGTCTGAGATTTTTTATTTAATAAAGTCTGACCTCTGGGAATGATGGAGTAGCAATAGCATGGAAGCAGCTCTCCTTTGCCTTCACACCCCTTCCCCATTTTTCTTCATTCTGCTATCCTTGATTTTTCTTTAACATTGAACAGCTCAGTGATAAACGTGAAAACATTTTTTCTGGAAGTTGTAGTGATGTAATTGAAAAAGATGTGAGGGCAGCTCAGTCCTCAGCCCTTGTCTCACTCTAGTCTGCTCACCTTGTCAGTTTGGGAGAGATGGAAAGGCAAACTGCTGTTGTGAAATACAAGTTTCGGGGTACAGAAAAGTACAGAAGTACAGAAACACTCAAGTTGTCACTGTCTTAACTTGCCCTCACCTTCAAAGAAAGTGTTTTATTCTTGGCAGTAAAGGTGAGTGTGACTTTGGTGTTGAATCTTAACCTGTTCACAGACATTGGCGGCAGAATTGAATGCACAGTGTTGAAGTCTCAGTATTGACTCTCAGAGCAACCTAAGCTGCTCTTGTTTTCTGATCTGTTTTCTCCTTCCCCTCTGCAGATTTCAGGAAACCTTACTGTGCCTTGGATTACAGGTTGTTCCAGAAAAAGAGCAGTAAGTACATTTCCGTTTAAGTATCTAATGCGTCAAGTGAAGCAATGAAAAGCTGATAAAAACACATTTTTGAAAATGTCACTATTTACCTTGGGTGGGTTTTTTCCTCTTTTCCTTTGATACAAACATTATCTGCAGGTGCCGTGTTTCAGTTGAGGTGAAGATGATGTGTCTTTAAAAGCAGGTCAAGGTCATAATCTTGAGGTGATGCCCAGGTAGGAATTGTGCTCTTAGCTCAAATACAACATCTGAATTGATAAGAACTGAGAGTTTGGAGTTCAGAATGTTTTTTATATTGAAAGTGAAGTGGTTGTTAATTAGGGCAACTGAATGTTTAAGATACTAACTCTGTCTTGCAGCTTCTCTGCACATGCACATAACTAGTCAGTGCTGGCTGTAGGAACTTGATCAAGTCTAATTTTATCCACATAAATGTCATTTCACAGTAGCAGAATCAGCCAGTTTGGTGGCCTCAATTCAAAGACACCCCCAAACCATAACACAAGGTATGAAACAGCTTTTGTCAGGGAAGGAAAAAATCCTCTGTCCTACTCATTTGTTTAGTTCCTGCTCAGCATTTCCAGCTTGTCTTTGAAGAGATGTCAGTTCTGCCTCCTTAACAGCCTCAGATGGGATGGTACTGCCAGGCTCTCCAGGGGCTGCTCTGCCACTCCAGTTCTGTCAGAAGCAACAGCTGGGGAAATGTCTATCATGGTAGCCAAACTCCCCAGTCTGTGGAGCTGGCAGTGTCCTGGCAGTGGCTGCTGTGTTGGCAACGAGGTCTAGGCAATGGAAGAGTCTTTTCTTGGTTTCTCCTGCTGTAACCAGAACATTTTCCTTGATTATTTTCTGATTTTTAGTCTTCAGAATGTGTGAGTGTGGCAGTGTTTTCCCTATAAGTGGGAATCTAAGGACCATCACATTAATGGCGTTTTCTCTCAGACTTTCTAGGTCTCAGCTGAAGCACTTCCACTTTCTGCAGAGTTTGGTACAATCACTTACTTCTTTTTATACAGAGAGCACTTTATAAGAGCATCTCCCAGAGGAACTGGTACTTTTATACAAATCCTGTTGTGCTCAATCCATCTTTTCTCTTTCCTAAGTGCTAATTCTCTTGAGGAGGCTTTTAAAATGCAGCTCTTTTCTGGAAGGCTCATCCCCTCTATCACTTAATGACCTTTTAGAGCTTCTCACCAAGGAGCTGGGGAATGTCCTTGGGTAGTTTCACAGCTAAATGGGGAGGTTTTCCCCCTCCCTCCCAGTATCCTGCCACCCCATCCATAGCCAATATCCAGATGTAAGGTAATCCAAGTCAGGTGTGTGATCTGACAGGTACAAATTCAGCTGCTGAGGTTGTTTTTTGTGTTCAGTGCTGTTCTGGGGGTCAAGTGAGTGCCAGAGCCAGCTCAGATTTGGCAGTGGGAGCACGGGGCTGGGAATGGGGTGATGTTGGACCCTGCTGCAGCACTGTGGGGGTGTTTGGGCATTATGGTCATGTTAGATACCTGACCCCAGCTGTAAAAGACACTTCTGGAATGATTTTTAAACTTTCAAGGATGTGAAGGTGCCTGTTTATTAATCTTAGAGTCTTTAAGGTTTGAAAATATCTTTAAGGTAATTGAGTACAACTGTCAGCCCAGCATCAGCATGGTCACCACTAAACCGTGTCCCCAAGGGCCACATCTACACGTTTTTTTAACACTTTCAGGGATGGTGATTCCACCCCTGTCCTGGGCAACCTGTTCCAATGTTTTACAACCCTTTCAGTGATAAAATATTTCCTGATGTCCAACCTGAACCCCACGCTGGCACAACTTGAGGCCGTTTCCTCTCCTCCTGTCCCTGTTCCCTGTGCAGAGCCTGACCCCCCCGGCTGTCCCCTCCTGTCAGGGAGCTGTGCAGAGCCACAGGGTCCCCTTGAGCCTTCTTTTCTTCAGGCTGAGCCCCTTTCCCAGCTCCCTCAGCCTCTCCTGCTGCTCCAGCCCCTTCCCAGCTCCATTCCCTTCTCTGTCTCCAGCCTCTCAATGTCTTCCCTGCAGTGAGAGACCATTAAGGATGGTTATTAGGGAATTCTTTTTCCTTAGACCTTTACTCATTTGTCTTTCTAATCAATAAAATGCATAAAACCTACTGGTTAATGCAATCTGTTTGTCAACATATGTGTCCAGATTTCTGGATGCACTTTCCCAGTCTGAGTGCAAAATCAGCCTCCTTCAGGAGACAAATTGAGGACTTGGCACTCTGAAACTGCTGTGCATATACCAGGGGTAAGACAAGCAAAGGAGAAAAAGCTCCTACTTCCTTGAAACTTTGATTTCAACTGTGAAATTCTTCTGAATAAAGAGTGTGAGGGAACAGAAATAGAATCGATAGAATTGTAGAAGTGCCATTATGGCAATTACTGCCATTCAAACAGGAAAAAGGCTAATCTGTATTTTGGTTAAAATGAAGAAGATTGTCTTTTAGATGCTCTGAATTTTTAATCTTCTGCCTTGATGTTTTGTTTCCCTTGCCCTGTCCTTCAACTGTATCAGGAGAGAAATAAAAGCTGTGCAGTTCTGCAGAAACTCTTTCTTGTCTGCTCAGCTCTGCTGTAGGATGATGTAATCCTGATTGTTAATGAATATTAGTCTAGAAATATCATCCTCAGTAACTCCTGAGAGTGCCTTTGGAAATGACAGAGTTCTCTGTTCTGTCCTGGTGCATGTGCAGTGGCCTTTATGCGTGCATTGATTTTTTGGTTTTTCACAGGGTGGTGGAAGGATAACAAGGATTCAAAAATAGCAATGAAGGTATTGTTTAAGGAGAGTTAAAAGGGAGAAAGTATCTTCAGTTCTTAAGTCTTGAGTGTACTAACTGTGCTTCAGATCTGTGTCATCTGAGGTCTGAGCAGAATGGTTTGTGTTTGTAGTAGATTTAAAAGTACTGCTGTGTTCTGGAGAACATTTGTCACATCTGGGCGAGATGTGCCTGAGTGGTGAAGTTTTATTTCAGGGGAGAGAAGGGGCTTGTCTGCCCTGTGCTTCATTCACTTTGGAGTGTCTGGGCTCTCAGACTGATGTATTTGAGGACAGGAAAGACATTAAATTGGTGGAGAGTGCTAGAGTTTGTATTTTAGAGTTTAGATTTGTATTATAGATTTGTATTATAGAGTTTAGATTTAGAATTTAGATTTTTGTATCACTGTTTGCACACTGGCTGTTTGAATAAAACTCTGACGTGGGAGTGCAGGCATACTTTGGGCAGGGGGAGGGGCTGAGGTGTGGCACCTGCCCCCAGCTGTTCTGGGCATGAGAACACAACTGGATTTTGTGGGGGAGGCACATCAGTACAACTCTAAAGAAAGCTCCTTCTTGGCCTGGGGTCTGCAAGGCTCAGGAAAACCGAGATGAGCTGAGAGCAAACACCTCAGAGCAGCTTCACAGAGAAACCCCGGCAGGGATTAAAGCTGCCTGCTCAGAGGGCACCTCAGCTCTGCCTTTTGTTTTAAAACTATCCCAGGAGGAACTCGTGGAGTTCTCTCCACCTTCCTCTGCTCTCCCAGAAGTGGAGAAAACTACAGTATAGTCAACTCAGTGGGAGCATGTCTGAGTGAGACAATCAGAGTCTGCAGGGAGAGGTGAGCCAGCTGGAGGTCTCTGGATGGGAACACTGTGCTTGTTCCTACTTTGTGGCATTTGGGATACTGACTAAAGTGTTTCCTCCTTCTGTGAGATGCTTTACTACCTATCTCAAGATACTTCTCCATTGGTAATGCCATTCATAGCATGGCATGGCCCTCTGGCTGGGAGCAGCACCTCCTTGTCCCACAACAATGCTGAAGGAATGCAAAGGGAAACAAGTCTTGTCATCTTTTTGTTACGTGATGTGCTGCACCTCAGTGCCACAAATCACCTTGGCTTATTGTCTGCTGTGAACCTGCAGGCAAGGAATGCATCCTGTCTGAACAGGAACTGCAAGACATTCTGGTCCAGTGTGAGGAAGACATTAATAGATCAAGTAAGAATCATGAAAATTACCATCTAAAAATCAGTTTACTTTGAGGCTGAACATTCACTATTTCACAAATCAGCTCAAAATCTCCAGAAAAGTGAGTTGTCAGTTTGTGTGGTTTGAGGATTGGTTTGGAAATTAGAGTGAGATGACTGGGTCTCACAGTGTAATTTCTTTGCTAGACTGTTCATTGCATTGATATCTCTTCCTTTTTTCATCTTTTTAGTTGAGTTTGATTTAGAACAGATATTAACAGAATATCTGTAATTTTGGCTGAGTGCTGAAGCAGTTACAGCTCTTCTCACACTGGGGTTCTATGAAATTTTTATCAGTTTTCTTCCATCAGAGCAAACTTCAACCTTACCCAGCCAGTGGGAAAGATGCAAAAAGCCTCTGCTGCAGAAACCTAACAGTGTGTTTGAGCAGGAAGGGTTGAAGGGTGCCTTCAGACACCTTTGTGCCTGAGTTTGTGCAGCTGTGTGTGAGCAGCAGTGTCCAGCCTAAGCTCAGGATGGGTGTCACTGACAGGGGGCAGCTTTGTGGCACTGCTGAAACCTGAAGCTGAAACCTCAGGCTGGAGGAATGTGTAATCTGTGACGTTTTTAATGAGGTTAAATATCTTGGTGTGTTAAGGGAAAATGCAGACCTTCAGAATTTGTATGTGGGAAATCAAGAAATAATAAACTGAAAAGCAAGAAGGATATTAAATGGTGCAGATGGGAAAGGAGAAACATAGTGGAATGATTCAGAAATCACTATTGAGGCATACAAGTAAGATCTTGAAGTGGGAATTGATAATCCTCTGAAGAAAAGATATTGAATAGTGTCAGGGTTCAGAGAGTTCCATGCTGGTGTCACTGGGAAAGGTGAATAAGGCAAAATGACACTGTGCTTGTACAGAAGAATCTGGGATTTGTTCATACCTTGAATACTTTGAGTGCTTCTGATCTTCCCATTCCTCCCAAAATATAACAGAGAAGCAGTGACAGGGATCAAAGGCATGGAAAATTTGTTTGTGAGAGGTTTATTTGTTAAAAATAACCATTACCTCAGCCCGTTTCATCACCAAGTATCAGAACTGAATGTTGATTTAATATGATTTCACTGCAATTGAAATGAACACCACACACAGTGCTCAGCTGCAGCATAAAGGAAAGTTATGTATAAAACCTCTAGTTGTTCCATTTTTTAGCATGTCTTTGATTAATAATCTGAAATTTGTGTATAGCTTTTGTGCACATGGCCTGAAACACTTTCAACTGATGCATAAAGCCCGATCTAAAAACGCAGGCTCTAAGAAAAGGCAGGATGAGGACACTCCACTCCGTGCAATTATTCCTCCCAATTATAGGCACCGGATTTGCACCACAGATATTGCTGCACAGTGGGGGGGATGAGGGGCTGGGCAGAGAGCCAGGAATGTCTCTAATAAACTGGGTCATCTCTTCCAAGGATGATGTTGTTACACTTGGGAGGTCGGGGCTAAGCCGGGTTTAACCCTGCACGCGGCACAACTGCTAATTCAATTTGCTTTTCCTTGGGAATGGATAGGCTGGGTTCTGCTGGACAAAGCCTCTCCTGCTTATTAAACTGTGGCCAGCAGAAGTGACAAATGTAAAGGATTCAGCCAACAGCCAGCACTGCCGAGGGTAAAGCCAAGCCTTGAATCAGCCGGCTGGGTATATGGGGAGAGGAAATGAGAATTGTATTCAGAGCTGAGTTAATGACATAAAAAATAAGAACTGAATTACTGGCTTGCCTTCACCTATAAGTATTGTCATAAATATGAAGCTTTCCAATATTATCTTTTGATATTTTTTTGCTATAATGATGAGTATTATTATATTTGTAGGGCTCTGAGATTTTCCTCTGGGTCCCTCATTTCCTCTGATGATACTAAGCATGAGAAGGTTATTAACTAAATTGATGGAAGCTTAGTTACATGTACAATGTAGAAATGCTATCTTTTATTTTCTGACGGAAGTCATTATGTAATTTTTCAGTAGTTTATAATGCAGGAGTCAAACTTGAGTATGATCCGTGTCGAGGGGATGATCCTGTAATTGAAGGTAGTTGGTGATTTCCCTAAGAAATTGCAGATAAGGCCCATGGCACAGTGTGTTACATTAAGGCAGCTAATCCGGAGCTGAGATTTGGACATGCTCAAGTGTCATTTACGTCTACTGAGCTTAAGGGGTGACACTGATCCCATGATGCTGGTGCAGCAATTGAGAGCAGGGTGTGTAAATGATGATCCTTCAGGATCTCTGAGATCCCACGGTGCTGCTGACTTGGTAGAATACAGGGACTCCTCATCAGTGCTGGTCTTGGCAGAACAAAAAGGCTAAAATGAGACAGAGACTCCAAAGCAGAAAAGATAAGTTACATTAACATAATTATACAGCAGTTGTGAGGTGAAAACCATTGATGTATCTAATAAGGTTTTTATTGAAACCTTCTCAGTAGGTCATCAGAATTAACATCTGTCCACTAAAATGGAAAATATCTGACTCTGCTTTTTATGGAAGATTTTTGAAGGCTGGGTGCTTTTGCTAAATTCTGCTTTTTCCATGTCCTTGTTTTGAGTAAGTAAAAGCTGAGGAGGCTCTGCACCTTCCTGAGCACTATCTCGTGGGGAGTTTGAGGCAGGCACTGGGTGTCTTTTGTCCAAGGCAGGATCCTCTTGCAGATCACTTTTCCTGCTACTGAGTCTCTCCCCTGGGTTCTTTGAGGAGAGGAAGCATTTCTGAATAACTGGGAAACCACGTGGCAAGAAGAAACCTGAGCTTCCTCCAGCAGCAGCTGGACTTTCTGGGTTTTGCTTTAATTTGGCCAACACAACCACAGGGATAGAAGAAAACAGTCTGAGCAAGGTTTTTCCTTTACTTGTACTGTAACACCAGGCACATTTCCTGATGCTACACAGAATTTCACAGAATATTCTAAGCTGGAAGGGACCTCACAAAGATCACTTAAGTGAATGGGTTGAAATGAGAGAGTTGAACATGAGAGGGCGAATTTGGGTGTTCGTGGGGGGTTTTAGGCCGTGGATGTTAAATGTGAGGGATTGCTGCTTGTTCTGTCGAGCACCAGTCACAGGTATCTCTGAGTTCACTGCGAGGGCCTGCAGCTGTGTGAACTCTGTAGAACCAGCAGGCAAGGTTAGTTATTTATCTTTAAAAAACACCCGCTGTCCTTTAGGAGTTGAGGTTGTCCTGAGCAGTCGGGAATGTGAATAGGCCAAGGTTCCCTGTATCTCCACATAGTCTGAGCATTGCTCTCTGCCTTCTGCTCAGTGCTGTGCTGCTGCAAAGCAGAGCTCTTCCCAAGCCCCAATCTCTTTTGCCAGCAGCTATAAAAGGAGTTACTGCTGCAGTGATCCAGGAGATGGCTGTACTTTTGTTCCTTGAACATGGCTTGTAGTCAGGAGGAGCTCAGGTCAGGCGTGCAGCGAGAGCGGCGGCAGCTCCGGGCGAACGGGCACCGGGGATTTGGCTTTGCCCAGGTCTGGGGCTGAACTTTGCTCATCCTAGAGCAGCCTTCAAGGGGAAGACAAGTGGATTCCTTTTGCGTGAATGTGGCCTGGGGCATTCTGCATGGGAGCATCTCCTGTGCTGGGCTGTCTGGGGCTGTGCAGCTCACAGCAGCTCAAGGGTGTCCAGAGTGCTCCTCACCATCCCCACTCTGACCCAGAACATCAGCTGTGGGATGTGCAGGAGGAGAGCAGCTCCCCTAATTCCAGACTGGCATGATGGAAAGATAGCCAGAAAAACACTTGAGTGCCTGCTAAGTACTCAATTAATTGTGGACTCACTAAAGTTGGAAAAGACCTCTAAGGTTATCAAGTGTAACTGGACGATATTTGAATTTATCTGGTGCATCTTTTTACTAGGATTACTTTAGGAAGACAAAGGTTTGATGCCCCTATTTTGTGTTCATGCGTTGAAGAGATTCAAGTGCTTTCTAACATTTTGAGAAATAGTAATTTTTAAGAGAAGACAGTTGCAACAATTACAATATTCTGAAGATTAACTAAAGCTAGAACTAGGAGCTGTACAAGATTGTCAGATGATCCTGGATCTGCAAAATTACTTTTTATTCCACTTAAAATTATTCCTTTCTAACTTTTAGCGGTTTTTAAATGGGCAAACACAGAATTCCGCTATTGAAATCGTGAACACAATTCAGCTACTGAAATAGTTACACATGTGGCACATGGACTACAAGTTACCTAAGTGCAGGCTTAGTGGTTGATTTTCTGTCCTCTGAATAGCAGGAAAAGTTAAAAACATGGGTTGGTGTAATGAGACTGTAGATTTTTGGTAAAATTCTGCATGAAAAACTTCTGATAAAGCTTGGAAGCTCTACTAGAGAAATACACTCTGCTCACACCAGTTCAAACACTGGTAAGATATTCAGGAATTCTTTTTCAGTGTTACTCCTTTTATCACTGATCCACTCTCACATGTTTTGATAAGTGTATACAAAGAGTTTGGGAACTCACAGATAAACAGTGGAACCAATTTAAACTCGAGCTCACCACATAAACATTAAAGTATTCCCTTTAGGAAGTCAGAATCCTTTGAATTATGCATGTATTGTAGTTTGCAGTAAGATAAAAGAACTTTAAGGGGGGAGGGTGAGAAACTTGAAAAGCCTTTAAGGAGTAATTTGCATAAATTGGGTGGAGAGAGTAAACAGCACAAGGGGGGGGAAAAAGTTATTTTCAGTAAAGCCTTATAGAATGAGATAAATTACCAAAAAAAATCAGGTAGAGTTGAAACAAAGCTGAAGTGCCTTAAACTTGTGTTAATGGTGGCGCTGTCTTGACAGCAAATCCCAGGAAACTCTGAAGTGCCCTGGATAAAAAAAAAGAAATAAACCCCCAAATTCTTAAGGGAGACTTAAAAGAGAAGAAGAGCCATGGAGACAGTAGAACGTGTGTGTTGCTCTGTGGGAGACCTCTGGACATGAATGCTCAGGATAAGCAGATTTTTTTTCAATCTAACAGTATTTTTTTTTATCTTGCAGTTACAGGACCGCACACAATTTAGTGACCGAGACTTAGCTACCCTAAAGAAATACTGGGACAATGGCATGACCAGCCTGGGCTCAGTCTGCAGAGAGAAAATTGAAGCTGTGGCTGCAGAATTAAATGTTGACTGTGAAATAGTTCGGGTAAGAAATCCAGAGTCTTCCCTTATCTTGTCACAGGAGCAAAAATAGGACAGATGAAAGGCTTTAAAAATTTCATGAGGAAGCTTGAAATAGATTTCACGTATTACATAATGAATGACCATGTTGGGAGGTGCTCTCCTGCTCTTTCTGCAGTCTATATTTAGTAAAAGCCCTCAGGTGAGAGTCTTACTGATCAGGAGCAGAAGCAGCCCTACGAGCTGTTTGACATTCTCTTGAGTAAGATTTTAAGAATAAGTGTTACATTTTTGAGGGAGATCCTAGAAGGCTGAAAGGTACTATTTATATTGCTAATAAGATACCAAAAAAGGGCTTTTCTAAAGATACAGGGAAAATACTTCTCATTCATGCTTGTAGGGAAAATTATGTGAAAAAAAAAATCCTCCAAAATAGGAACAAAAAAATATTTTGTTCCAAGACAAGACTGTCTTGAGGACAGGTTGAGGTGTGATGGAGGAATTCTGGGTCATTTCAGTTTGATGGTCCCTGTAGGTGGTTGAGGGAGGCACAGATGTGCTGGAGATAACCTGGCTCCCAAGAACCTCTGCACATCATCTCTTCCAGAGGCTGGGAAGTGTTGCTGCTGTGTCGTGGATGAGCAGACACACAGCAGCATCCTGTGGCTCTGGGGTCTCCTTTGCTCATCCCACCCTCAGGAAATGGTCCCAGTGTTTGCAGTCAGACAAAGACCTTCCTTTCCCTCATGACAGGCATGACAGTTGGGATTATTCCTTTCAGGCTTCATTCCTCTTTTTCCAGCTGTTTTCTAAATTCCTGATGCTGCTGCAGGTGCAGGGCTGAGAGCCCTTAGTGAAACTCTCCTGTTGTGGAGACCTCTGGCTCACTGTGTCCAGATGGCTCCAAAGCTGCTTTTAGGGTTAAACACCAATCTGGCTATTTGTTTCTGTGGGCGGGCACACAGGAATTGCAAAAAACCCAGTTGTACTTTTGAAGGCTGAAGAGAATCACTCTTTTCTCTGTAGAGGGAGAGCAAAGCTGCTCCTTGTATTCCAAAGGCCTTACTTTGCTCTCTGAGAGGTAAAGCTGTTCTCCCTGGCAGCATCTCCTGCTCCCTGGCACACACTTTCCTGGACAGCACAGTGACACCCAGGCTCCCTTGGTTTGTTCCCTTGGGAACATCCTCGTTGGCACACAAGGGGTGACACTGTGGAGTCCTGTGCAAACCTTTCCACCTGTTGGAATGTTTCTGTCTTCAGGGCAGAGACAAGGACGGCCTGGAAAGGCTCTGGCATCACCTGCACCAGAACAGACTCAAAAATGATCCCATGCACTTCACAGACCTTGCTGGAAGTGTTTAAGGAGAATGTATTTCAGGGATAGAGAACTCTGAATTTCCCAAATGGCAATTCCAGTCTGCTCTTGCCCTCAGTGTTTTGCTGTTCCAGAATGTTCTCTGTTCAGCAGAGCACACAGGATGTGGAACCTTCTCTTCCCCGTTTAATTTGAGACACTATCAAAACATGTTCATCTTCTCTGACATTCTCAGTATGTTGAATGAAAGATTTTTGCTTTGAAGAGTCTGTAAAAAGATCTGCCTTTCCCAAGTGCCTTTTTTACTAAAAAAGAGGTAGATTCAATTTTAAATGTTAGTGCTGTTTGTTAAAATCACAAGATGCTGAGAAAATCTAAAAGAATGGCAATGCACTGCTTGAAAAAAAAAGACTGAGATCTCAAAATGCTTGTGTGGGGGTTTTTCTTTAATTTCTTTCTCCCAAAACTGTAGGTAATAGAAAAAAAATGGTCTGGGTAGTTCTGTACATACCTGTTGTGCATTCTTCAAAGAGGAAAATCAGCAAGCTGGGAAAGCAAATACCAGCCAACAAAAATGATTTGCTAAAAATAGTGTTCAGCATGTTATCTTTCAGCTTGTTAGGGATGCAACTTTAAAGTATTTTTTTCCAAGGCTGGCACAGCATGAAACTGTGTTTAGTAGTTGGGACTGCTGTTAATATTCCTTTATTTTTTTCTCTTTGGTAATCAAGGTATTATAAGCAAAAAGTTTTTTATTCAACTTTTTCAGAGCCCTAGGAAGAGGAACAGGGCAGGTATTTCTGAAATAAGGCTGGAGTGCTGTTTAGTGTGTCTTTAAAGAAAATCCTAAAATATTTTAATGTCTTGGAAAACTCATTTGGAACAGAGGCCTTATGGAAAGGATGTGCCTTCTGCCATGGCCTAGTCATGTTTTCAAACCCAAGAACTGCTGCTCCTATTTCTGGGGGTGTAGGTGGTGTGGAAGGGGGACGAGAGCCGGCTCGAGAAGAGTGGGAGTAGCAGTTGGTAAAAAATGGATTCCTGGCTCAGGGAAGGATATTTGATTGCCAGTGGAGAACTGATTTGATGGAATGAAGGGTCTGGGGTATAGGGACTGTTGAGCAGAGTTGAGATGAGGTGAGAAGTTGAAAGCCTGAAGGCCACAAGGGAAGGGAGAGCCTTAGGAGGTGAAGAGTTGCAGACAATTCTTGTTACATTGTGTTAAACTCTGAATCTTTAATAATTTTTGGTATAGATGTATCTTCATCAGAGAAGGCAAATTAATGACCAGGTGTACAGATCTACTTGAAGAATTTAGAATGTGTGTCTTTTTTTTTTTTTTTTCTCCTTTGAAATTCAATTTTATTGATGTAAGAGCATCCATCTCCATCCCACCATGGCAGGATTTCCAGGATTTTCTCGGCTGGTTTCATCTCCCAGACTGTTCCCAATGTGCTCCTCTGCACTCACTGCAACCAGCTTTTCCTAAAGCTCTGTCTTACAGCCAGAGGGGACTGAAGGATGAGCTGCTCTGAGATTTATTCTTCCAAGTTTCTTTCTGTCCTCCAAGGGGAGTGCTGTAGATGTGTCACCTTGGCCAGTTCCCTCTGTGCTGTAGGAAGTCCTAGAACATGGGGGATGTTTGGGTCATCAGATGCTTTGGTCCCCTTATGGAAATTGCAGAGTAGGAGAACCTGGATCAAAGACCTTATGTTAAATTAGTTGAATAATTTAGGTGGGCAGAGACTTACAAACTCACCTAGTCCTGGTCTTTATCTGGAGCAGGATTGACATTGGAATCAAGTCAGGTTTCTCTGGATATTGTCCAGTAAAAGGCTGAGTACCTCCAAGGCTGGAGGTACCAAGGCTCCTATGGGCAAACTGTCCCTCTGCCTCACTATAAAGCATTGTTTTTTCTTTTATATTCTCACTTCCAGTCAGAGCTTCCCTTGCTGCCACTTGTGCCTGTTGGTTCTTTTCCTTTTGCTGTGCACCTTCCTGTTTCCCTTGGAAAGCTGAGCCTGCATACAGGATTTTGGGAAGCAGCCTCAGGAGGGTCAAATACTGGGGAATAATCAACTCCCTGAACTGCTGGCTGCACCCTTGCTCCTGTAGCCCAGATGTGCTGATGTCACTTGTTTTGGGGCCTGTTGCTTTTGTTATAGTTTCTGATATCATTCATGTTTATTTCTTTTACAAGACTTGGATTGGGAATCGAAGACGGAAATATCGTTTAATGGGGATTGAGGTCCCACCCCCTAGAGGAGGTCCTGCTGATTTCTCTGATCAATCTGAATTTGTTTCTAAATCAGCACTTAATCCAGGAGAGGAAACTGCTACTGAAGTGGGGGATGATAATGATAGGAATGATGAAGTATCAATCTGCTTATCTGAAGGAAGCTCACAAGGTATTTGGAATGCAGTTACTACTGTGCCTATATTTTCAATTTTGTGCAGTGTGCATGCTTTGGATTCTGTTGTACACATTCAAAAACGTCTGACGGAGTCACAAGCTCCACCCTGCCTGGGCTGAAGGTACTGTTTGGTCTCTTTCTTCTACTTCTGTGTCTCTTGAGTTTTGTTGGGTTTGTTACACAAAGATTGGAGAAACCTTTGATCACACAAGCCACATTTCTGCCAGATTCATCTGAAATGAAATCAAGAGTTCATGTTTTGCTGGTGCAAGTGAGAGCTAGGCAGCCAGTACAGGTGGGGAAGCCTCACTTCCCAAGGAAGCCAGATTTAAAAAATGCTGTCTGCCAACTGCTCAGTTCTTCCCAGCCAGCTGGAATGGCCATTCCATTTGACCACCCACCCCTGGAAGTGTCCAAGGCCAGGTTGGATGGGGCCTGGAGCACCCTGGAAGTGGAAGCACTAGTGGAAATTGTCCCTGCCATGGCAGGGGGTGAAGCAGGATGAGCTTTAAGGTCCCTCCCATCCCAAGCCATACTGTGATTCCATGGTTCCATCCCTGTGATCCTGAGCCACCCCAGGCACTGGTGGCGCTGGAGCTGCTGCTGGGACTGAACAGAGCTGCTGGGACTGTGCATTCCCAGTTCTCCTGGCAGGGAACCCCTCAGCTCAGGCTGGAACAAGGAGCTGCCCAGGCCTCCTGCTGCTCAGTCTGACAGGCAAACACAACCCAGCAGATCAAAGCCAGGAGCAGGGGGCAGCTCAGAAGCCTTGGAACTGCACACACAGGGGGGTGTCCTCAGTAAACTGCAGCATCTGGAGTGAGAAGTGCCTTCAACTTAATTCCCTTTTCCCTCCCAGGAGCACATGGGATCGATGTCTCCCTGCCCCTCCTGTCCATGATCCTGGCACATCCCCCACTCACTAATTGCTCCCAGTGCTTCTGCTCAGAGGAGATCAATGGAGCCTTTGCTCTCCAAGCTAAAAGAAAGTCTGACCTCGGGCCTGCTGCTGCTGCAGCTCAGTGTGCCAGGCTTGATCCTGTCATTTCCTCAGAACAATTTGAAGGGAAGAGCCAGGGGAACGGAGAGCTGCTGGGAATGAGTTTGGGAGAGCTTTGTCATATTCAACTGTAGAGGGAATAAGATTAAGATGATAAAGAAATGGGTCAAGTGATTGCAAGCCAAGTGAGATGAGGAATCTCAGAGTCCTTGATTTGCCTGAGGTGTGGAAGGAGCTGATTTAAGTCAGATCTGCTTGAGAGAAAATGGTGACAGGGAAGAGTCTGAAGTGTCTGTAGTTCAGGTGAGGAATAACTCCATGTTTGTTGGGTGAGGCTTTTATCAGGCAAGGTGAGGCTGAACACTTCGGTGCATTGTTAGTGTCAAAGCAAGGAAACGACAGGATTTCCACAGCATCCAAGAATCCCACTTTCATTCCTTTGTTCTCCCACAACAATTATTTCTGTTCATTTCTCCAGTTCAAAAGAGGAGGTTTCACTGCTGCAGCTCAGCTGATTTTGAATTCCTGGAAAGTATTTCCCCCAGTACGCACGGGTTATGTTCAGTCAAAGATAGGAAATTGTTCTAATGTTTGAGAACTGTAAGTTTTGGTCCTAATTTATTAAAAAACCAAAACCTCAACAGCAAAAAATCACTCTGAAAGACAGACAAAAGCAATTTTTGGTCACCTAATTAGAGTGACAGCTGATAGCTTCTGGTTTTAAAATGCAGTGTGTCAATATAAAAAAAAAATTAACTGTGCTGTGATGCAAAATGGATCATTAAAGCTCTCATATTGCCTCACCTTTTTAAATTGTGTGTTAATTGAATCCACACTGTGTCAGTGGTGGTCATTAGGGTTGTGCTGGGTTCTGTGAGCTGAGGATGAATATTTAAGGAGTTGGGAATGCTATAGGGAGCTGCTTCCTTCAGCTATTGAATCCAAGGGGTGACTCTCAGGGTTACTGGTGTTCCTGGAATGTCCCTGAGGAGCATCCTCACCCAGTGCCCTTCACCTTTCCTTGCTCCCTGCTCCCCATGCTCTCATTTGATCCCATGTGCTCCTGGCACAAATTGTCCTATAGAGCTGTGACTAATGGCAGACTTAAGTTTATTTGAAACCATTTCCAATCAGATTTGCTCATTTCAGAGAGATTTAACTTAAACATTGTTTGAAACCATTAACTGGCTCTGTATGGTCTGGCCTAAATATTTCCCTATCTTTGGTAATCCTAGGGAAATCCTGTTATCCCTGGGTTTGTATGGCGGTGGCAGACCCTGGAATCACCTGAACCTTGCTGCCTCTTCCCTCTTTTCCTCTTTATATTTAATATGAATAATAGATTTATGTTTTTATATTCAGAAGTCAAGTAAATGTGAGAAACAAACTTCAATTTGAGGGGTAAATAGACTTACCTTTCTCTGGGTTTTGTGTTCTCCTTGGCTTTTGAGGTCAATGAAATCATCTCATGCTTTGTAATTAAAATACCAAGATAAAATCTGCTCTGTTTTCAAGTGTTTATACATGAAAAACCACTTTGTGTTCACTGGGAATAAGCATTTGCCATAATCTGGTCAGTTTTTGGTTCAAAGCCCATCAGTATCTGCAAACGGGAAGTGGGATTTAGATATGTACCCCATCATTTCAGGGAATGTGGGATTTTTCATGCAGGAATTGATTTTCATTAAAACAAACACCAACTTCTGCACACCTCTGATGTGAAACTCTTCATCACCTTTGAATATTCCAGCCTGAACCTAAAAACGGGAAGGATTTGGTACGAAGAATAAGTGAGGGTTTTGTTGTTGTTTCAGGTTGCAAGTGGTTTGATGTTGGCCTGAAATTCTTGTGACAAGATGTCTTTTTAATAAGGCAGATATTCTGTTTATGATTAGACATTGATACCATGACTTTGCTGTTGGATTTAGCAGCTGTGACATTTAGTGGTAAACACCATTAGTGGTCCTTCAGCATAAAACTGGAATGAAATCTGACAAAACCAATTTATTTCTGCAGAAGAGACAAATGAAGCTCTTCAAAATGAAGAAATTTGCCACAAAGACGATGACCAGAATCCAGTTTCCACTGATAATGTGGTATGTTTACCTTTCCTTTTCCACCAATTAATAACTCCTTAATTAATGGTTAGGATGTTGTCCAGCATCCGTGATTTTCACTGGGTGACAATGTCAGTTGTGTATGTTGAAAGTCCTTCCTATTTGGGCTTTAAATTTGTGCTAAAAATACTAAAACACAGCAGGAAAAACCCTAAAACCTTCAATAGAAATGATTTGCAGAGATGATGTCCAAGAGACTCAGCTCCCCAACCTGCCTGGACCCCAGATATTATCAATTGGTACAACAATGGAACAAAGCCAGGGAAGAGTTTCTTCATACTTTGTTCTGAAAACAGCGTAACAAAGCTTTTTAAAAATGCACTTAAGATTAGACTAAAATATTTTGTATTTGCATAAGAGATACGGTTTCCCTATTTGAAATTCTAATCTGTTCCTTCCCCTCCTATGTTAGAAAGTGTGCCTAAGAAAGGGAAAGTGAATGTTTGGCTGTTATTTAGAGACTCTTTCCTCAGGCTGAGTCTGAAATCAATAATATTTGAGTCCCAGCTGTACTGAGGGTCTGATGGAGCAGAACTTGGGGACATTTCTGAGCTGTTGTTGCTTCAGCTGGGCTGGCAGACACTGGAGCACACAAAATGTTCTTGGGAGCTTGGTAGGTCTTGTCAGGGAGAGCTGGGGATGCCCCTGAAAGGATTTCTCCTCCTTGATTTCAGGGAAATTCCTGGTGTGCGGGTAGGAGGGACCACACGCTGCAGGAAAAACCAGAATTAAAGCATCAGGAGTGACCCATGGACAAGGATTGGGTCAGTAGGGGCCTTCCCCTACACTGGGTTAAACACCATCCTAAAAAATAGGAAAACTGCTTTACCCTATTTTGTACAGGTTCATAAATGTTCACAATTGTCAAAACAATTAAAACCAGTAAAAGACTTGGGACATATTTCTGAGTCTTAGTGTTAAGCTTGGCCTAAACACTGTGCTTTAGGTATCTTTAGATACCTAAAAAATCCCAGTATAAAATGCTCCCCAAATTTTTGTGAGTTAGGTGAAAGTGTCCATATTTATGCATTTGGAAGTGTTCTTTGGATCAGCATTCCCTACAGCTAAAGGCATTTCCCTTGCACTGTGGCCAGGGAAGGTCAGAGGAGAACTCCTTGATTTCTTTAGGTAAAGAGTAGCTCAGGACTTGCTGTGATGGGTGGTTTATCCAGGTGGAAAAATCTCCAGACCCTCTTTTGCAACAACAGAGCAGAGTAGGGGCTGTGAGGGGATAAATGTGCAACTTAAAGTAAAAAAGCTGGGCCAGGGAGCTTCTCTGTAAACACCCTGAGTCTCCATGGCAGCAGCTCCCACTGGATTCCTGCTGGATCTCCTGGCTGAGGTGCATGATTGCCATCTAATGGGGACTGCATGGCTCAGAACTCCTCAGGAGCCAGCACAGAGCCTCCCTTATCCTCAGCCTTCATTCTCCATCCTTCAGCCTTCCTGCCCCTTTGGGATGCGGATCCTCGTTTGTTTGTCTCCTCTGTGCATTGGAATGAGCTGTTTGCTTCTGTTTCAGAAAATAGAAATTTTAGATGATGAAGAGAGTGATCTGATCAGCAATTCTGAAGTGGATCAGATGAGTTCTCTTTTGGATTACAAGGTGAGTGATTGGGCCATGTCAGGGACAGCAGGATGATCTCCAGGGAGTTCAGGGGGTGGATCTGTCAGGAATTCAGCAAAGGCCTGTGGGATCCTGAATTTCTCTGCTGTTTTCCTGGTGTGCGCATCATGCCCTCATCTCACCTCTAGCTACTTTACCCATGTTTCAACCCAAATGGAGTCAGGAAAACCCCATTTCTACCGAGCTGCAGCTCCCTCCATGTGTCCCAACAAAGGGATTTATGGAGTCGCTCCACCAGAATTGTTCCTTGGAGTGCTGCAGTGCTTTTCCTGCAGCGTGGTGCTGCCAGCTCTGGAAGGGACTGAACAGCTGGAATCCTCTGCTGGAATGAGGGGATCTGAGGAGAAGTCATTCCCCAGGACATGCCTGGAAGTGGTGGCTGTGGGAGAGAGGAGAAGCAGTTGGATCCTCCCAGCTCCTGTCTCCTCTGAAGGCTGAGGGTTGCGTGTGCTGCTCTCACAGGAATTGCCACAATTCCAGGTTTCCTTGAGTTTTTCCCTCCATTGCTGATTTTTTTCCCCTTAGAAACCAGGTCTGTTCTCCTGACAATAATCAATTATCAAAATAATAAACAGATCATCTCTTCAGAACAAAAATTCCTCCTTCCAGCAGCGTCTGCCTGGGAAGAGCAGTGGAGAATGAACCAGGAGAGGGAATGACCTTCTCTTAATGTCACCTGTCAGCGCAGTGAGAGGCTTGTTGTGACAGTGCCCTGCAGAGCCAGGGTTGTTATTTGACAGCACTGATTACTCCCTGAGTTTTCTGCCTAAATCTGAATTCTTCCTGGGCTGGGCAAAATCCAGAGCTAAACAGGCAACTGCTAAGTGTCCATCGAGAAGAACTCAGCTGATTTTTTGTGAAAGCCTCAGAATCGCAGCCCAAATACTTCTCTCTCATCACAGGGTTGTTATCACCTGGAACAGTGTGGTGAGCAATGCTTCCACTGAAAAAAATGTCAATTTTCTGGGGAGAAAAACAACAAAAATACAACCATTTTTAAAGATTTGCTGCAAACCTTTAGAGCATCATGTAGTCACAGCTTTTCATGTCAATTAAAGCTGAATTCCAGCCAGTGTGAGCATGAATATCATATTTTTTTTCATTATTCTCTCATGAGTTGGTGCTATTAAGCAGAACTCTGCTGCAAAAATGAGCAATGCCTTTGATCTTGTAACCTAAATAAGCAATTTGATTTTCATGATCTTTGCAAAGGTGAATAAGCAGAGAAAATGAATTTTAGCTCTGCACTGATCAACAGGTTTAGCATTTTGATCCAATAAGTTTGAAAGAGAAGAGATACTTGGAATAAATGGAAATACTTACCAAATCTGAATTTTTAATAAAGAGATTTGCAATTATAGATTGGGAAAATGCCTTTTTAGCCAAAGCACACAAACTGTTGGTATTTCCTCATTTTGTAATATATTACATCCAGCCCTATAAACAAGTCTGTGGAGGTTGGAACTAAATGATCTTTAAGGTCCCTTCCAAACTGTTCTGTCACTCTGTGATATTCCTGATTATTCTGTAACCCCAGGGATCATGAGGAGCTTGGCGAGCTGACACTTGATCCACATCAAACCTAGCTGCACTGGAGGATGTTATCTTTTAATTTGTGGTAGCTTTGAGGAATTTTCAAGTCATTTTCCCTGTTTTTTTGTATCAAGCCTTCTGCTGCAATAATGGAATTTATTTGCTGTCTCTTCTCACGGCCCCCTGATCACTTCTAGGAAGAAATCTGGGCTTTGGTTGTCATTGTTACTACAAATGGTTTTTAGTGACAATTTAGTTTTAACCCAGGGGTGTTTAGGTGTGCTTATTCCAATGCTTTGTCCTGTCCCCATCCCTGTAGGGATTTGACAGATGGATGTGGCACTTAGGGACACAGGGTCAGTGGTGGGCTTAGCAGTGCTGGGGAGTGGTTGGGCTCAGTCTTAGAGGGCTTTTCCAGCCTAAAGGATTCCATGGTTCTGAGATTATTCCAGAACTCTCTGGTTTCCCCACAGAATGAAGAAGTCAGGTTCATCGAGAGTCAGTTGGAGAGCCATAAACAGAAATATTTTGAACTGCAGACATTTACCCGGAGTTTGATACTTGCAATTAAATCAGATGATAAGGAACAGCAGCAGGTAAATCCTGGAGCAGGTTTAATATCTGTGTTTAATATCAGAAGATGTTTATTCTTTTGTCTTCTGTCCCTCCCTTGGGTTTATTCCAGAGGCTCAAATTATGATTGAAAAACCCAATTAATTTTCTCGCTCTCTGTTTAAAGCACTGCTGACATAAAAACCATACCTAATAATGTATATAATATATATTAGATATGTTTTTCCCTCATAGGCTCTGCTTTCAGACTTACCTCCTGAACTTGAAGAAATGGATTTCAACCACACATCCCCGGAGCCCGACGATACCTCATTCAGCCTCTCATCCCTGTCGGAGAAAAACGCCTCAGACAGTTTGTGATTTCTTTTTTTTTTTTTTTTTCGTTTTTTTTTTTTTTTCCTTGAAGGAGACAGAACAGAAGCCCCACGGGAGAGGTGCAGGGTTCAGGAGAGAGAGAGGCTTTTGCTCTGCAGTGTTCTCAGCCCAAGGGAGCCAGCCCCAAGGAGCCTGTGCTGGAGGGTGGCTGTGGCTCCTCACACTGCCCAGGGACTGGGAATGCTGGGTTTGGAAAATCAAAGGATTGGGTGAGGGAAGGGTTCACTGGTAGCAACTTGGCCTTGGGTAGGATTGACTTTGACTTTCCGGAACAACTCTGGCTCTGTAGCAAAGTCTTTCTGAGCAGGGATACAAGAGTGGGAAACAAATGTTGTGTGACACACAGCGAATTCTCCACCTCCACGTGCTCCCCAGGCCTGTTTATCATATTTTTCCTGATTTTCACTCAGGTAGGTGGACTAAAAATTGGGGATCCAAATAGAATAATGGGCTTTCTCTGAGTTGTGCTTGAAAACCTGAAATTAAACTGAAGTGTTTTTCATTTTCTGACTTGAGATTGTTAAATCTTCCATTTTTCTGACCAAAATAGCTGAAAAAACCTTTAAAGGCTAACTGAAAAAAATTGAATTATAATCAATACATTATAAATGCAAGGAAGCAGTGATAAGTGTTGGAAGAAATGAGGTGGAAATGGAAACCCTGATAGCTGCAGGACACAACCTCCTAATACAGTAGCAATGGGATTGGATGTTTACGCTCTTTAGAATTTAATGATTGTATTGTAGTTGCAGTTTTTATTTGTCAAAGCCTGAATGCTAAGGTTCTTCTTTTTATTTTAAGTCTTGGTTATATATTTTTCTACAAACTTTGTTCCATTTCACCAAGCCAGTCAGAATTCCATAGCTGTCATTGCATCCTGAAAGGTTTTCCAGTGTTGTTAAGTGAGTTTTGTAGATCTGGTTTGAAGCCCTGCCTGGTGTATTTTTTGGCAAGTGCCATTTCTAAGCTGTGATCTCAGTTGCAGGCAGGGGCTGAACTGAATTTCTTCTTTCCCAGAGCTGTTGGCCCCGGATCCCTTCACTCCTGTGGTGGAATGGATGTGCAGAGATGTTCAGATGGATTCAGTGGGGTGTGTTTGTGTCCAGGGAATTCCTGGCCTTGGCAGTGGTGTTATAGTTGGGTTGACAGGGTTGTGACCAGTCCAAGGCAGGTCTCAATCCTGGAGCTCTTTTCCTCCAGGATGGTTCTGTGGGATGCTGCAGGTGCCTGCCCATGGCATGGATGCTCCAATTCCAGCCTGAATATCCCTCAGCAAGCATTTTTCACACAGATACTTCAGTCTGGTGAAAAACCCGATCTTCCCATTTTATGCCAAATAATAATTGACTCTGGGGAATCTTGGTTCATGCAGTGAGTAATCTCCTTAATTTCAGTGGGAGGTCCAAGTGTAGCTCAGAAAATCCAGAGTGTTGGGGAAATAACACCTATTTTTTTCTTTAATACTGGGATTAAACTCAGGTTTTAGGGTTTTCTCAGTCTGATCAGTCCCTCCCTAATCACTTGTACAGCTCTTTTTGTTCAGTATCACTAGTGAACTCTGTTCTTTCAGGATTTTAGTCTCTCCTCTCCTTGAGCATGAGGAGCTTTTAGCAATACTGTTAATTAATACCAGCTGCAGAAAGGGTAAGAACAGTTTTAAAAGGTGTTCTGAAAAACCAAAAGCCTCAGATTTTCTCCCTGTACAATTCTATAAGTTCCCAACAGAGCTGCCCTTCCACAGACAAAGCCCAGAGTTCCAAACTGGTGGGCCTGTGTGTGAGTTGAGGCATTAAAACTCAGAGTGGAAATGGAGGTTTGTGAGCAGAGCTCACAGTGCTGTCCTTCACAGGGAGGATAGAGCTGAGCTGGAATTCTGTTCGCTCTGAAAAACTCATTTATAAAGGGTTTTCTATGCCAGGCAGATAATGGTTTCTATTGCTGTTCCCTTTAGACAGGAAATTTGTGACATTGACAATGAAACCTCTTGTTTTCTGTGGAAAAAAAAAAAAAATAGTGCCGGGGTTTGCCACTATTTGGACCCTGTTTTCCTGCTTCTTCCACTTGAATTCCCATGACAGAGGGCAGGATACTCTTAACAGGAGCTCTCAATTTCATGGTCAGTTAAATCACCTGCCTTCCTGCAAGAAAAACTTTCATTGGTGATTCCTGTTTTGCTGTCTTGCTACTATTTCATATCCAAACAAATCGAAGGAGTGAATTTTGAATGAACTGTTCGCTAGATACAAGCAATTATGTCAGTCCCTGTTCTCCAGGCAGCTGGAATCCTCTTGGATCTGCAGCTGAAATGAGCTGCAGTCAAGGCCCACCCCATCCCTGGGGATTGTTCTGTGGTCCTTTCTCCTGTAGGAAGACAAAACACAGGCTGGGACACTTGGCAACACTACAGGATAGTCAGGAAAAAAGAACATAAATTCTGTCCCTGAATAACAAAGTCTGAGGAGGAGGGTGCTCCACAGCTCCTTGGCTGGGATTTTTTTGTAGTATCAATGTGTATTTCCAAGAAAAATGTGATTACTGTTACCATTAGTGGTGGTTAAATGTTGATGGAGACAAATGAGGCTCTGGGGTGGGTTTGGGTTCGGGGTGTTTCCCCTGTCTGTAGGATGGTAACAAATACCTTTGTTACAGTTCATAATTTCATAACCTTCCATGGGAGATAAAGCTCATCCTGTGCTTTTCTGGGTGACAGACATCAGCCTCATTTCTGTTCCAGTGAGTGACTCTGTTGTGAATTATCACTCAGCAGTAGGGCCACATGTTGGTGGTTTTATCACCTTTCTGTGGCCATGTATCAATATCTGACCATCCTGCAAAGTCTCTCATTTACTTTGTCCATGAACAATGACTTCCCTGGCGTTGTTCTTTCCTAAAGCATCCATGGGAACATCAGTGATGTCTTTCTGAGAAAACCCAGGTGGGAAAGTAGCCCAGAACAGACAGTTTACCCAGAGGCAGGACGGGCTCTCCCTGGGGAGCTGTTTTTGATGCTGGAAGGTTTGCTCATGGTTAAAACCCATTTCCTGGAGCTCTGCCTCCTTTCCCTTCCCTGCAGGTGACACTTCAGTCACCTGCATAGGTCTGACAGGAGTAACAGTAACAGGAACTACTCCAATAAAACAATAAATACTCCAGGAGGTGCTTTTGGGGCAGGTTTAAAGGTACCTGAGCAGGTGAACCTTACAAGGTTCCTGGAGTGCCCAGCCCTGGAGGCAGCTCTGCACTTTAATCTCTCCAAGTATTTCTCTTCAGTAAGGCAATAAAAAGAGTGAAATGAGGAGTTAGGGGCTTTGCAGCCCTGTGAGTGAGGAAAGGAACGTCCTGGTTCTGTTCTCACTTGGGACTGGTCAGCAGCTTTAGAGAGTCTGTTCTCCAAGGGGATAAGCTGTGTCTGCTGCTGGGCTCAGACAGGTGAAGTGATGGAACAAACCAGCGGCATCATGAACATCCTGGCTTGGGAATGGGAATCCCTGCTTAAAATGGGTCTGCCCTCCCCTTTGGGGTGTCTTGCTCTGCTGTATCCCTGACACTGAACAAAAACTCCTGCACAGCACTGACCTTCCCCTCCTCATTCCTGACTGAGCCACTGCTGGCCTCAGGGTGCTGCTGGTGTGAGGAGGGACAGGAATGTCATGAAGGGAGTAGCACAGAATTCCCGACACAGGAACAATTCATAATTTGTTCCAGCCCAAAGCTTGATGTCCAGCCTCCAACCCCTGCCCAGCTCCCCCAGAGCAGGAGCTGAAGGGCTGGAATCTGGCCAGACTCTGCCTTTTCTGCCCCAAACGAGGTGCCTGAGCAGAGTTAGGGGTGGTCAGTGAGGAAACTCCTGCTGCCAGACAGCACAAGCTGGATTGTGGTGGTTGATTTCTCTAATCAAGAGCAGTTTACCACATTGACCAAATGTGAAATCTGAAAAGTTTTGGGGAAAGAAAAACAGTCAAAGCAGCACTACAGAATGGGTGTTTTCCATGGGAGAACAGGAGTTTAGTCTGAGTATTTATTGCTCTGAAAACAGCAGCTGCTTTGGTCAGAAGGCAGCAGAAACGGGGCAGAGCCTTGGGCTTGTGGGGGTTCTTTTCCCACAAAGGAGCAAAACCTCTCGACTGAAGGAGGTGTTGAAGGATGTTCCTGGAAGGAAAACAGTTCAGGTCAGTGCTTTAGCTCTGGGAACAGTTTCCCGTGTTACTGAACTAAGTCAATAACTTTTCCAGCTCTGTTTTACATTTTACACAACACTACCTCTGAAACATGACACCCCTTAAACCCACACAGAAAATGTGAACTTAGGATTTTTTTTTAAACCTTTTATAGGCAATAAATTATTCCCAACATGCATCCTTCAGCTTGTGCTTGGTTTTTGCTCAGTGTGAGCCATCACTTTGTTTTAATTTTAGTGCTATTTTTCTGTATTTGTGTTCATCACAGTCTGTGGAGAAGGAAATAATGGGATATTAGGGAGAAAAGCTTAGCATATGTTAATAGAAGAAAATATTTCTGGTTAAAACTGAAGGATGATGGGGTGGCTGTGCTGGTGTTGGTGCAGTTGCTGTGAGAAATGGGTATTATCTTTAATTCTGGTATTAATGATTGTTGGAACATTGCTCAGTGCATCAGATGACTTGATCTGAGAGAGCAGTCAGTGATGCCAGCACTGTAAGGAAAAGGATTTTACACTTCCTGAGACATCACAGTTCTTGAATACCTCTGGAGATTTTTGTTTCAGTTGTTTCCCATTTTTGGCATAACTTCATAGAGACCTTGTAGAAAGAATTTTGAAGTGTTAAATGAAAATGGGTCAGTAACAAACTGAGGTCAAATGTAGATTTAGACCACGTTTGTATTCAAGTTCCATCTGAAAAGAGTAGAGTTCCTTGAATTTCCCCCATCACATTTCTCTCCCTGGAGTACAGGGAAAGGGGTGTCAGGATGCATAAGAGTGATGGAGGGAATGAGCCACAAGGAGGCAGAAATGAAGGTTCTGGGTTTTAGTCAAGGAAATTTCAATAAACTAAAAGGTTTCTGTGCTGTGGAAAACAAGACCTTCCGCTTTATCTGCAGATTTTGTGAAATACACTTCAAAAAGTCATTGGCAAATCCACTGAGCTGTGCTGGGGGAAAATTGTCTTCTCCAGTAGGAATTTTATCATTTCTGGGCTTATTTCTGGAATTCCTGAGTGTGTGTGAACACACAGGTGCAGATTTACAATGTGCACAGATATGCTGAACTTGATCACAGTAGCTCTACAAAGGTATTTTTAACTTGAAATGTTAATGGAATTCTTCTCAAATATATTTCCTTTGCTCTTATTTTTGTGTGTTGCTGCACATCAATTGCATAGTTCTGAAAATTAGTCAGATACATCCATGCAAGTATGGTTTATCATTTATGTCCTTGCTACTGGTAACTTTTAGGCTTGGAAATTTATGAAAATACCCATAATAATGATATTTCTAAGTGATCTTGGCAAATAAACAAACTGCTGTATTTCTGAAGAGAGAATGAATCTTCTGCCATGATAATTCATGCTTTATTTTCACTGTAGGAATCAGTTTCCTTAAAAAAAAAAAATCTGAAAATTTAAATATTATTGTACAACTTGGATGTTTTCTTTTGCCTACAAAACAGGATAATTGATGATTTAAAATATTTTATCATTTCCTTCTGGGCCAATTCCTTAAGCTTTGTAACCTGAGTGTATTCCTGAGTTTCTGTGTGAAAATCACTATTTATATTGCATTTTTATGATTTGTATCAGTATGTGTAGCAAAGAAACTACTACAAACCTTCAACTGAAGTACCTCCACTATGGTCCAGGACACCATCTGGGCATTTTGAGTGCCAGATGCCCAGAGAAACAGTCCAGATGTTTGTATTGAGTTGGTTTTCTGTGTATATAAAGGGTATTTATAATCTTGTATTAACAGAGTCATCATTGGAAATGCTGATTTCCTGCTCTAGAAGCCTGCTCAGCTATTTTTATATAAAACGTTGGTCTTCGCCTTAATTTTTTTTGGTGAAAAGTTGTGCCATAGATATTTTAACTTATCCACAGATCCTTTACAGAGTTTGCTTTGACTTCTCTTAATTAATTATTTTTTTCCTCAAATGGTCCTAATTTGTTTTCTCCTCCAAATGCATCTCAAGGTTGGTTTGCTTTCTTAATTTTTTTTTTTTTTTTTTTTTAAGTTTTGGAAGATCCCTTCATCTGCATGCTTTGGTAGCTCGAGTTTTTCCTCTGTAGTTTATTGTTTATAGTTTAGAAGAACCTTTTATTGAAACCCCCTGAAGTAATGCTTGTACAAATGTATTTAGGGTGGCCCAGATGGTCAGAGAAAAGGGCTATTTAGCATTGGTAAATTTGTCTACTGACTCAAGGATATTTTTCTACGTCTGTCAAGTTTGGGACTATGGAGAAATGAAATAAAGGTGAACTAACTCCTTTTCCTATATGAATTTCTCAGTTTCTGTGTTTCGTATGGCCTTATAAATGTTCGGAGCAACAAGAAGTAAATCCACACCAGGGCTCAGCCCTAATTCTTCAGTTCCCACCATGTAAATTTATTATTCATGGGGTGGCTTTTCAGAATTAGATTTTTATACAGAACTTGGAGCCCTCTGTCCCAGGAAGAGTGAAATGTCCCTTCCCGAAGTGGGATTTGTGTCCAGTGGAGGCACTGCACACCCAGCCCTGACCCAGCTCAGTTCACATGAGGAGTGTTTGTGAGGCTTTTTAAAAGCTGTTTTCAAGCGAAATGTGAGTTCTTTGTGCTCTTTTTACCCACCGCTTGGCATTTCCTAAGTTAAAAATCTCCAGAGCTAAATCCCGTGACCTCTGACCTCCTCCCCAATCCACCTGCATGGGAACTGGGGGAAGTTGTTAGAGCTGATGCTTGCTGGCTTTAGGAGCAATTCTGGTGCTGAAAGGAACATCCCGGGTGTGCCGGGGAGCGGTGCCAGGGCAGAGGGACTGGGTTTCCATTTAATTCAAACCCAGGAATGGTGAAGGATAGCCGGGAGGGACTGCCCGGAAAAGGGCTTTGGTGCGGGGTACATCCCGGGCTGGTGTCGGGCTGGGGAACGGGAGTGAGATGCTGCCGCTTCTCGAAACTCCTGCAATTCCCGGATCCCGAAATTCCCCATCCCGCAATTCCCGGCTGCCTTTGGTGGCAGAGGCTGGCAGTGGCGGTGTGGTCGCGTCCTGCGGGTGCTATGGGCGCACCTGGCTCCTCTCCTGCGCTGCAGGTTTTCATCATCCTGGTGAAATAGACTCTGGACGCTCCAAAGTCACCCAAACTCCGCGCTCAGCCCCCGGCCAGCTTTGGAATTACGGCTGCAGAGAGGGAGGGTAAAACCAGAGGGAACGTGGATGGAGAGGAGTTAAATCTGTCTGACCTGGAAGATTTATTAACAAATGTTACCGAGGACCTGAACACGGGTGTTTTGGGAAAGGTCCACCCGAACCGGGTGGTGCTGCAGCTCCATTGCCACCTGGTGGCAAAACACCCAGGAACTGGAGAAAAATGCTTTTAACTGTCCTCATACTTCACATTTCAGAATGAACAACTGGTTTTGTCTCAATGAAAAAATAAAATTTTAAAATAAATCTGGCAATTCATAAAGAGGAGACTGAGATCAGACTGAAGGGGCAGCCTTAAACCAGGAGTATATTGTAGTTTAATTTTCCCACATGGATTTATTTACTTGCAGTTGTTATTTTAGTGGGGGAAGAAAGGGCAAGAAATGTGGAAATTTTCAGACTTTACCTGCTATTTGATCTGCCTTTTTGGTTATTTCTTGCTGGAAATCTGAAATAATCTTGGACTGCATATAATTTTTTCACTAGAAAAACTCATTTGACTTTCTTTGAAAGAAAAATTCTCCCTAGCCTTAATCTTCCCTGGCAGTCTCCTCTTTTCTGTTGAATGTGAGATTTTCAGTTAAAAGCCCTTTACCTCTTTCTTCCAAAGGTTTTGGGCTCGGTCAGAATTCAGGGGAATTTGAAGGGAATTTGAAGGAGTCACCCAGCAGGTCCCACCCCCTCAAGGATGGACAGAGCAGGAAAGCAGCAGCTGTACCAGAAGAACTCATTTTGGGAAGGCCAAATCCTTGGAATAGCACCTGGGAAGAGACACACCGTCAGGTCAAAGACCATGGGTTAATTAAACTGAATTTAATGTTCTCTTAATCATTTAACAGTTGCAAACCCATTGCAACCAAACCCCCTCAGGCCTTCATTCCCATAATACCAATAAATGGCTCACTGTGATCCAAACCATAAATAGATTCTGCGAATTCTGCCAGAAATTGAATATTGAATTATTTCTTTATGCCCACATGTCTTTCCTGGTTTGCTTAATTCTGCCAAATATTTAGCTCAGCCTTCTCTTCTCTCAGCAACCCACACTCTCCTGGCTAGATCATCCCATTTTTGGACCATTATTTAAAATTTCAGGAATCAAAACTGATCAGGGAGGAATGAAACAGCTGAAGGTGTTCAGCTCCAGTGTGGGGATCAGGTCGTGGGCTCCTCACAAGACAGCCAAGCAGCAGGGTGTGAGCCCAACCCAGTAATGCTGGCACAGGCTCCCTGGTTTAGCTCTTTTTCGGGGGGGAAAAATCCCACAGGAATGTGTTGTTTGCCTAATCTGGGCTGTGGGAACAGGATAGACACATTTTTGCACCTTCTACAACCACACTTCAGAAATATCTGATTTCCTGAGTTTCCGTTCTTTAAAATATTAATTAAATTAATTTTTTTTTCATACAAAACCCCAGAGCGCGGGGCTGAAAATGCCATTTCTTGCTGCTGTAGAGGGCTGTGAGCTGCCTTGATGCTGTTATGATCTGTGTCCTCAGCAAGAACCAGGACTCACAATTTTTAGAGTGAGTGCTACTGGGGCCTGAAGACAGGTGGAAAATACTGACAAAATAATGTCAGCAATTAGCAGTAAAACCTCCTTAATTTGCTCAAACATTCTCAGAGAAAGACTCCTATCATCTTTGTGGATTATTATGGTTTTCCCCTCTTTTATTCAGCTGGAGAAGCTGGGACAAGATACAAAACCATTCAGTGCTCTGCCTGCTCCGTGCCCTGATGTGCCCTGTCCTGGAGGAGCAGGAGCAGCTGGGGCTCCCGGAGCCATTCCCTGCCGTGCTCCCAGCCTGGGGACAGGGATGGGGACAAGGATGGGGACAGGGGCGGGTGGCAGCGCCAGCTGCTCGCTGCTCCCACGCCAGAGCCATGTGTTGATTCACTCTGTAATTGATTTGGGCAACTCGAGGCAATCGGTTTCCAAGATACCACATCCTTCAGATATTTAAAACCCCTCTCTCTGGCAGTGTATTATATTTAAATGTCGATGGATGATCCGGGTGTGTATTTATAGCCACGCTCAGATGGGCTCAGTGGATGGCTGGGCTGGGAAGTGTGTGTGGCTGGGATTCTGAGGGGCCTGAGTCACCCCAAAATCAGTATCTCACCATGGGTCAATGCATCAGAGGTTCTGTTGGCTCCACCACGCTGGGGTTCAGTGCAGCTCCAATTTACAGCCATTAGTAGTGATTAGAGACTGATTTCAGATTTTCCTTCACAACAGTGATTCCAGATTTCCCACCTGGGGCAGTGACTGGTCCAGCCAGGTGAGGGACATTTTGTTTGCTGTTTCTGTCATTCCTGTCCTTCACCTCCCCACCTCTACACCACTGCCATGGCTCACACAGGGATCACTCCCTTCCAGCAGTGAATGTTGGCTTCCTGGATAAAGGAAATTTCCAAAGAAGAGAGAGGAAGCTGCTCTGATCTCACTCTGGAGGGCCAGCAAAAACAAAACAAACAAAACCAAAACCACCAAAACAACAAAAATCTCAAACAAAAACCAAACAAAAACAAACCACACCACAACAAAACATTGGTTAAATCAGTTGAGTTTTGTGAGACCCGGAGTTGCACACACATCTTGTGAGGTCAGGGTTTCAGTGGAAGGAAAGAAAAGTTGTGTACGTAGAAGAGTGGGCAGCTCTGAAGCAGTCAGGAGAGGCAGAGATAACGTGGGAGGTGGATGGGGACAGGGACACACAGGTCACCCTGTCCTGGAGTGGCTCTGCAGCTCTGCAGGTGCAGCTCTGAGCAGGAATGACAGGAATGCCACTGGAGAGGCAGAGTTCCCAAACTCCTGCTTTGGGCTTCTCCAGCAGGAGGAACATTCACCCAAATCCCAAGGCCTGGCATGAGCCCAGCTTGGGCTCAGTGCACAGCTTTCCTTGTTTCAGCCCAAAACGAGCTGTAAAATGCACTAAAAATGGAGATAAAACAAAGGTTTGGATTTGTGGCCTCCCAACTTTGCTGCCGTCATAATTCGGACTTAAAGGAGAGAGCCAAGATCCAGGATCACACATCAGCCAAAGGCTGGACTCGATGACCTCAGAGCTTTTTTCCATCCTAGAGGATTATGTGAAATCTTTCTTTCATCCATCTCTTGGCCATGTGTAGTCTCAGGATGCCACAGCAGGAAGGGAACAGGACCAATCCAGCTTGGAACTGCAGGTAACAAAGGTTAAACTGAGACACAAAGCGTCCGTGCGCCATGGAGAAAGGGAAACTGGTAAAACAAGGAGAAGAGCTGGGAATGCTCAGAGTGCCAGCCGTGGACATCTAGGTCCTGGGGGAGAGAAGCTGGGAATGGGAGCAGGACCCAACAACACGGTGGGCCCTGAGGGGCTGGCCTGGCTGAGAAGGCTGAGAGCAGTCACCTGAAGAGGACGGTGTCACCCGGTGTCACCCGGGGCTGCTTGGCCCGGGCTCAGCAGGAGCAGCTCCCGGGAAGCGCCGCGGGGCGGGATGTGAGAGCGCTGACGGCGCAGCCCGTGGGAGTAGCCGTGGGCTGGGATGACGGGTGGTTTTTGGCTCAATAAGGAAAAAAAAACAGACCTAAAACCCAACATTTTTTTGTTTGCTTCAAGCCTCACTATGGGCTGCGTATCGTGGAGTTTTCGCTGAGATGCTTTAGGACTGAATACATGCGAGGAAAGGAAAATCCATGCACAAAATAATGGTTTGTATTAAAAGCAGTGTTGTAATGAGCAAAAATTAAAATACAATCCATTAGAAAATCCCCTGCTTAAGAGGTTTTAAAAGCTGTTTTTACCCTTATCTACCAATAATGTTATTTATTTTTTTCATATCCTAAAGGTTTTACAGTGATGAGTATTTTAGCTGGAAGTATTTTTTAGTTCAATGTATGAGAGCTTGAACAGATCCCACACATGGATAAACTGAGTCATTCCAGCTTTCTCATGCCACAATCTGACCTTTGCTAACTTTAATTTACGCTTTTTAGGTGACTCCTTGAACTGCTTCGTCATTTACAGTATAACCATTGAGGCTTATAAATGTGTTTAGGGCTGATCAGCCTGCTGGTCTTTGAGGGATTAAGGACACCTGTAAAAGTTCAGACCATAATTTCCAGCTCAAAACCATCCTGACGGAGGAGGGAATCGGGTCCTTGGGAGGTGTCAATAGGATACAGAATGTTTGGGGTAGGAGGGAGCTTACAGCAAATCCAGTCCCACCCCCTGCCATGGACAGGGACATCTTCCCCTATCCCAGGTTGCTCTGAGCTCCATCCAGCCTGGCCTTGGACACTTCCAGGGATCCAGGGGCAGCCACAGCTTCCTGTGCGAGGGCTTCACCACCCTCACAGGGAAGAATGCCTTCCTAAAATCCAATCTAAACCTTCTCTCTGGCAGCTTGAAGCCATTCCTCCCTGTCCTGGCACTCCAGGCCCTTGGAAATAATCTCCCTCCATCTTCCCTGTGGGCTCCTTTCAGGCACTGGAAGGCCACAATGATTTCTCTTCTCCAGGCTGAACAATCCCAGGTCTCCCAGCCTTTCCTTGCAGCAGATGTACTCCATCCCTCTGATCACCCTGGTGCCTCCTCTGGAATATTTCAGCCTTGTCAAGCTGCAGTGCCATCACAGTTGTTCTGGCAGGTGCTTTTCCCAACGAGCCCCCAGCCTCTGAATTCCTCACCCGTTCCGTGGCCATGCCAGGAATGGGAGCAGCAGCCAAGGTGTCTGCAGGGGAGCTCTCCCTGTTTTCCAGCTGTGTGGAGCAGAATGGAACAGAGGTGTCACTGTGACAAGCCAACAGCTCTGAAAAAGCACTCCCAGAGTCTCCAAGCACATTTGGAGGAAGCCAGAACCGCGGGGTTGGAGTTAAACAAACAAGCAGACAAACAGGGAATGACAATTTTGGGCTCCCCTGAGCTTTCCGCAGCTCTCGGTGGGTTCAGCAGATCCATCAGAGTGACAACGAAGGGAGTCAGAGGGAAATGCTGAGCAAACAGTGTGGCATTTTATGGAGGAAAAATCCTTAATGGAGAAAATATTTATGGCAAAATGTTCTGTACAGAAAATTGATACCATGTGTTTATCCCATTAAAATCTTATCTAAGGGGTCTGGAGGTCTCCTGCTGCTTCTGCGCTCAGGTAATCATCTTCCTCACTCAAAAAACGCCATTAATTGAGTCCATTTGGTGCAAAAGAATCCCATAAATTGAATTCATGGGGTCCAAAAAAATGCCATTAATTGATATAAAATGGGTTCCTAGTTTTCTTGTAGCATTAATACAGATGGAATCATCTCTGACTGAAATCATCTTCCACCTAGAGTGCTAAATAACCAATATTAATAGCTAGGTGCAACATAAAATACTTTATGGCTGTCTTATTAAAATGCATTAAGCAATGAGGACTTTGTCATAACGGAAGAAATACGTTACTTCTGTTGCTACAAGCTTAATGATTGTGCTTAATCACCCATTGTTTGGTGATTGAAAATTTGGAAAGGTGTTTTAATTTAAATTTTGAAGCGTTCTCAGGGTTCATGGGCTTCTGAAAGGCATTGTTGGAAGGCAGTTGTGGCACTCACAAAGGCATAATTTTGCAGTAAATTCAAGTTGGTGCTCTCCCAGCCACATGCTGCCTCAAGCCCTCGCTGCTGAGCTCAGGGACAATTTTAGGTATCATTTAACAAGGCTGACTTCTTTCTTTGAGTTAATTTGAACTTCAGCCCTTGATCATCTGCCTCTGTTTATGAGCAGTTATCCATCCTTGAAAATTTTCCAATTAATATTTCACTGAGAATATTGGAAGTATTTTAATTCTGACTATCTCTTTCAATGGTTCCTGTAATTACAAGGTACGTCATTCATTTGAGATTTAAATCTGCTTCCTTCCCACACAAACCCAGAATTATTTCCTTTTTTTTCCTCGAGATTACTGTTAGCAGATTTTAAAAGTGAGGCTTATTAATTTTTTGTATTAAAAAGAAGGCAGATCTTCCTCTTTTGAAGACTCTTGCCCTGGTGCTTTTTGCTGGCCTTCCAGAGGTGGTACCACACTGTGTTTGTGACAGGAAGAAAAATCAAAGGTTGTTCCTCCTCCTTTTCTGAGATGAATATTGATGCTCAGAATCACATTCTTTAAACTTGCTTCAGAACACCACAAACTGTGAAATGTAAACTGAAACTAGGCTGGAGCTGGGGTTTTGTAGCCTCGTTAGGGAGGTTGAGGTAGCCCACCAGAATTAGTGTTGCTCTGTACAGGTGATTTATTGCCCTGCTGCTGGGCTGAGCTGTGCGTAAGAGCCATTCTTTACAAGTCTGACCTCATCCCGTGAGATGTTTCCTCCACTGAATGCTCCTGTTTCTCACTGGAGCCAATTCACAACATCTACTGAAAAACCCTCCCATTAAGAGCGGTGAGAATCTGCCTCTCACATGGTGTGGACTGGATTTTTTCCTTTTTTCCAGGAAGTCTGCTTGTCTGTCAATTTTTTTACCACTTTCAGCTTTTCTGCCACAGCTCCATCGATGCCTGTGACAGCTCCTCAGTGACAGGAGAAGCAGCTCTTTCGGTGTCACAGTCAACTTGTTGAAGACTCTTCATAATCACTTGTCCCTGTGGATTTGCAGCAAAGGAGGAAATATGGCAAAGAACTGAGAGTGGTGGTGAGCCCTGTCCTTCCTTACTCAGCACTTGGCTGCCCTGTGGCTGTTGGTTATTAAGAGCAAGGTAATAATCTGCAAAGTGTTTTGTGGCATTTCCCTGTAGGAAACTGATTAAAGATCCATTGCCTGGCAATTGCTGCTTCAGATTTGTCCTGGAAAAGCAGGATGTGACTGGGATGACTTTGCTGGCGGTGCTGTGCTAGTAGATAGTGCTGGAGGATGGACAGGCAGTGAACTCCTGCAACACAGGATCCCAGAATCCCTGAGGTTGGGAAAGACCTCTGGCATCATCAAGTCCAACCTGGAACTGGTTCCCACCTTGTCACCCAGCCCGGAGCACTGAGCACATCCAGGCATTCCTTGGACATCCCCAGGGATGGGGAGTCCAAACCTCCCTTGGCAGCCCCTTCCAAAGATTGACCACCCTTTCCATGGAGAGATTCCTGCTGCTGTCCAACCTGAGCCCATCCTGGCGCAGCTTAAGGCCGTTCCCTCTCCTCCTGTCCCTGTTCCCTGTTCCCCGGCTGTCCCCTCCTGTCAGGGAGCTGTGCAGAGCGACAAGGTCCCTCCTGAGCCTCCTTTTCTCCAGGCTGAGCCCCTTTCCCAGCTCCCTCAGCCTCTCCTGGGGCTCCAGCCCCTTCCCAGCTCCGTTCCGTGCCCTGGACTCCCTCCAGCCCCTCAATGTCCTTCTGGCAGCGAAATCAGGAGCAGGTTGTAGTTCTGGCACGTTGACATTCTGTATTTAATATACCAGTGTAAGCCCATCTGAGGGAAACAGCAATTAGAGGCAACTTGCATCATTCCTTAGTCTTTTCAACAGCCCTGTTGTGGCTCGAGAGGCTTCTCAGCCTAGTAAAGACTTTCAGGTTAGTTCTAGTCACTTACCTGCTCATCTCCATATAATACTGTTATTTGTCTAATTGTTTCTATTCTTGTGTGTTTGCTATGTAAAAATGCAGCAAAGCCATTATGCAGGAAAAGAAAAGGAAAGTGGTTGAGATGATTATTCTGTTATCAGTCATGACTAAGATGAAGAGAGATATACTAGCAAGACATTGTTCCCAAAATAGATATCTTGCAAACAAGAAATGTCAGTCAAATGAGGTTTAAATTAAATTCCTGATAGCAATTACTTACAGAATTATCATGCTCCCATTGAAATTATTATGAATGTTGTCACCAGAGTTAATGGGAAAAGAAGTTGGGCTTAAGAGACTGATTCTGAAAAGTATTCCAGAAAGTGCTCAGCTTGTGTCCTGCTGAACCCAAAGTCACAGGGTTACAAAGAACATCCTTGGCTGAAGAGTGGCTCCAAACTCAGGGCAGTGGGAAAAGGTGAAACTGAGAGCTGGGCATTTGCAGAAAGTATTGAATGGCCACAAACAAGTGACCTCACTGGGAGAAGAACTGATGAAGTGCAGAAATGTGATGTGTGTTCCAAATAAAGAACTGATGAGTCAAGTTGTGCCCCAATTGGAACAGGAGCAAAGTCAAGATGGCTGGAAAATAACCTTGACTGTGGTGGAGGAGAAACAGCAGAGGAGTTGTGGTAACCCCCAGGAGCCCCAGAGCAGCAGGGCACTGGAAGGGTGTGGATCTCTGTCCCTTCAGCAGTGGGGACCCTTTCAGCCCTCACTGCTGCTGCAGCAATTATCTGAAGAGCCACACTGATATCCCTGAAGTGGCATTCACGACCTCCTCTCTGCTCCAGTAATGCAGCTATTACTCATCCAGTCAAGTCCTTTTGTTACACAATAAGGAGAAAACAACTTCTAAATATATAATTTTAAATCAGTATCTCTACACTGCAAGACACAAACAGCTACTGCTGAATTATTTCTGACAGATACTAAGTTCCTATTTAATCTTTCAGGTTGAGGCATTTTTCTAAGCATGGCTCAGTAGGAAGTTAATTATAATCTTCCAAAATGGGAAGAATTTTCACCTGGAATGATTAGGATACTGGTTTGAGGCTTGGTATGTGGGCTCCTAGCTAAAGTTAGGAACTGGCAGCATCTTTGGCTCTTTCTCACTGCAGAAGTAACACCTTCTGCTGTCACAAGAACTACCCTGAAGATGGAGATCTCGATGATTTTGGATGCAATCAATCCCTTAAGTATTCATCACTGTTGTTACATTTGCATATTGGAACATCATGGTGGTTTATTCTGCACTCTGAGGCAAAATTCGCTCTGAATTCCAGTTGGATTTTTCAGGCTTGGTTTCAGCTTCAAGGATAAATCAGGTTTGAAGAACTGTAACAAAGCAAGTTGTGGAAAAAGACAAAAGCATGTGAGATTAATTTTTTTTTTTTTAAAAAAAAGGATCAATTGCTTGTGGTAGATTTGCCATCTGTTGGTGTGTGCACACTGCTGCAGTGACTTACTTCAGTATTTAATTACATTTTCTGACTGCACTTGGCTCAGCTAACCTTGGGAGTTCCTATCAGAAATACAGTTGGTCATGCTTTCGTCAGTAGCTTTTGGAAAGAGATGAATTACCAAAATTCTTGTTGATGAGTCCTTAGGAGGAGCTTGGACAAAGCTGGGCCTTGGGGTTTTTCACTGAGTCATTACATGGAGGCTGCAGGATTCCTGTGGTCTCTGCTGGGCTCACTCTCCAAAAGTGCCCACAAAACCCGAGTGTCTATCCCTGCAGTGTCACCCATGGGTGTAAAACCTGCTCCCTCCTTACTCCACCCCTGCTGTGCCCTTGTGGTGGGCCCATCGTGTGCTCTGAGTCCCTTGGCATTTCCCACAGGATTCAGGGAGCTGATGACTGCTCACTACTTTCCTTCTCTTTGTAATTTGTGCACATTGTTGACAACTGTTTCACTTTTATGCCGAATCAGCAGTGAAAACGTGTGCAGAGAAACAGGAATTTCCCCCCTCTTCAGCTCTGAGTGAGTGACCAGCCCAGGAATCCCCAGCCTGGGGAAGGGAGCAGTGCCCAGAGGGATATACACTGTGTGAAATCCCAGATGTGCAGAGGGGGATTGATCCCTTTCCCTTGCAATATAAATCCAGGGAACACCAGATCCAACCAAGCAGCAGGCTCAGAGTGAGACTTTGGTGATAAGGGTGGAATTAGCATGGTGGTATGATCACTGTAAATGTAGATATTCCAGAAAACTTGGGCAAACTGGTAGAAGAAACATGACTGTTCTATGCAGGATCTCACCCTTGCTTTATGAAACCTGAATTGCTTGAGCCTGAGCACAAATCTGGAGCTGTATTTTTAGCTACTGCTTACCCTATTTGTAGGTTCTGTCTGGCATCTGCTTTCCTGGCCAGTGTGCAGACAGGATACTGCATCTTTAATTTATATTTTTCTTTGAGGATGGAGAAAAACTGAGATGTGTCAGTTGGCTGGTTTGTAGCATTCACTCAGTATTGGGAAAAAAACATATATATGACTATATTATGTCCTATAGGACATTTGATTTCAAAATGCATTTCAAAATGAAGGAAAACAAAAGGGTTTTAAGTGAAAACAAGTATATACAAGCAAAAAAAAAAAAAGTCTAGTAGGATCTTCATTCACTGTGCCTATCTGCAGTTTTCATCCTCTACTGTCAAAGCACTGTGATCAGCAGAGATAAATTCATTGTATTTTCCATATGGCTGCGATATTTCTTGAGCTCATTTTGGACAAATGTGGCAAAATTTGCTGCTAAGTCTGTCCTGTGGTTCCAAAATATCCCCCAAAATATGTTTGCTTTGACGGTGAGAACGAAATAGTAGATCTTTCTTAAGGTGTTGATCTGGGAGCACCATCTCCCAATTGGCTTCCTTTTTTTATCCCTAAGTGAGCTTTTAAAACCTTGCTAGGGAAGCACAAGGATGATATGGGGAAATAAAATGAAGCTGAGGCAGGGATTCACCATGGGCCTCTTCCCTCGCATTTTGTGCTCTGACATAACTACAGCAGAGTGGAAGTTCACTCTGTATTTGATACCACATCTCTGTGAATACACATAAATGAGCTTGGCTTAGGTGCACATTTTAAATATCAGAATGTCCAGGATGGGATATGGACTCCCACACTTCTGTTCCATATTCACACTGACAGAGCATTGACCAAAGGTTTTGCCATGATGCTGTTCCATAACTTAATCTGTATACAGGTGTTCAGTATTAGGATACCAGTGTCTAAAATTGTGAAAATTTTGCTGTATTTACCTCCTTAGGACCGGAGCAATTTCCCCTGTGTGTAGAGGATTTCCACATTTTAATGGCCACAGCTGCCCCACTGAGCCCACGGGGGAGCTCCCCAGGCTCTGTGTGAAGCAGTCCCTCCTCTGGAGCAGTTCTGGCAGGGCCTCAATGATACAAGGACATATTTTTGTTGCATCAGGACAGTTGTTTCTCCTCCTCCTAGTAGACTGAGTGGCACGAACAGGACATGCTTTGTACCCAGCAGCATTCATCCACACAACAGGGGAAGGGTTGTGCTGCTCTGACTCTAAAAATGTGCTGAAATCGTATTGTACAACAGATTAAAGGTGAAATGATGATGAACTTCAATAGACTTGCTGTGAGGAATAAACCGTATCCCCCCCAAAATGAGCTTCACAATCAGTCCTAAAGTTCAGCTTGCCTTGAACTGAATCCCCAAAGCCAAATTCGAACCTGTTCCCTTCCAGAGGCATTACCAGAGTCATGCAAGCAGAATGAAACAAGGGCAGCTTCCTCAAACTTTGCTTTTTGAAGTTTCCTTCCTGAGCTCTTGCTAAATGAGGCACTCTCCACATATTCCTCTATTCCCAATGCTTGACTTTCCAGGGAAAAGCTCTGCTGTCCTTGCCGTGGTTCAGGTTCAGTGTCACTAAGCTGGGGAAGGAGGGGTACAAAAGACACTGGCCTGATGATAATATTATTTTTCCTTTCCTGAAAAACTTTCTGAGTGAATGAACACAAAGTTTGCAGCATTCTTCTGAAATGATCGTTTAGGATAGCTACAGATTACCAGAAAACTGGAGCAGGAACATCAGTCTGTAATTAGCCTCTCTGAGAAACGTCCTGCTGGGAATGACATGTGGGAAATGTGCAGGGATTTTTAAAATGCATAAATAAGCTGTTGTTCCTGTGTTCAAACATGTGGTTGGTGATTTTCAGGGAAATTGAATAAATAAAGTTGGTATGGATGCTGTCAGGTGACTGCAGGTGCATAAAACGGACAACTGAGTGCTTGGATTTCATGTTACTGATACTGAACAAGCTGGATTTTGGCTGTATATCCCATTTATTACTATATTATTATTACTTTTGTTTTTATTTTTATTATATTTATTCCTTCCCATTAGGCTCAATAAAATACTACTCTCAGCAACTTTACCATGCTGTAGAATTAATTTTGGAGTGAATCTATATTAAGAAACTAATTATTTTGAACCCTTCATCTAATCAAAGTCCCTCAGAGGTTCTCATGCTGCTCCTACAAGGACTTGCTGAGGGGTGGAATGGGCAGAGCCTGCTGAACAGATGAAGGTGCTGAAATGTCAGAAATATTCAGCTGCAAATTGCACAGCAGGGATGTGATACCCCCAGCTGAAACCTGGGCACCAAATGAGATCTGATACCCCTACAGGCAGATTAGATGCTCTAGAAATAGAGGCATACAATATCCAGCTGTATAATATCTAAATATTCATTTGAAACTCAAGACATGAGGCTCTGATCCTCCTAAATCAGTGATTTGCTGATGTATTTTTGATGGTTTATTTCTCTGTAAAAAGAGCATTTGAGGGGGGGTCTCGCTAATTTTTACATTTCAGTGACATATTGTTGCCTTTTTATTGAACATTTTTTGCTTGGTTGTGAGACTGAGAGTAACAGGAATTGGGAATTTCCTTTTTCTTACAGCTACATACATAATAATTTCCCTTTTCTAGGCTTTGACACAAATAACAATCCTAACTCCTTTAATTATTGCTTTCCTCTGAACTTCTCAAATCCCTGGGGATGCGGAACACTTGTTTGCAGCCTGTTACTATTTGGAGCAATGGGAGAAGTCAGATGCAGGAAAACAGCATCTGCCACAGGAGTTTTAGACACAAGTTCTTGTCGAACACTCCAAGAACTTTCACAAATCACTTCTCACTTGATTTCCTTTATATTTAAATTAAGTGCCTGATGGAACTGATGAAGTATGTACAGATTTAATGAAACAGAAGATTTGACCAGTGTCACCAGTAGAGGCAGTGGGATATGGCTGTGTGCACCAACAGCCTGCAAAGCTCTCCCTTCATCTCCTGTCACTTAATTGCTGTAAAATCTCTGTGTTCACGCACTCCTACCACAACAAAAATAAAGTGACCCAGCCTGAACAATTCCACATTCAAAGCACAAATTCTCTGGCGACATTAACTACCTGTGACTTTGCTCCTCCATTTTCTCACCTGATTTTTGTTTTCTGAAGGACAAACTTTCCCGGTACACACTCCAAAAGCATTTGTCTTCCATGGTTGAGTTCCAGGCCTTTAAAAATAGGCTCGCAATGGAAATGCTGACGTGCCAGCTGGCGGCTGCTGCAGTGACACATTCACAAAAGGCAACTCTTCAGCCACAGGGAACTGGGAATGGGCAGCTTAGGGGACTGGGAATCGGATTTAATCAAGGGTTGCAGCAGCACAGCGTCCTACACTTGACTGTGCAGTGGTTGACTTCTGAGCCAAAAATTCAGCATGGAAAGTGTTTGAGCTATGGGGTGCACCAGCTTGCTCCCTTGTTTATGCTCATTTCATCGAAATTGTTCGGCAATTAAGAACGCTTTTGAGTCTTCCTTTGCTCTATCTAAAGGGCAGGGCTCATTGACAAGACACAGCGTGTTCAAATACAAACCGTCATTGAGGCAGTTTTCTATCCTTTAAAAACATACTTCTGACAGTACCATCTAGTGACTTCCAGCTCCTAAAATCGAACGGTGAGGGGGGGGGAAATACTTTTTTTTTTTTTTCACGCACGCTCTTCATCCTGCCCCCGCTGGGCTGCGCCGCTGTTTCTCTGCGAACACGAGCCTGCAAACAAAGGCGTCGGGGCCGGTTTGTTGTAGCCGCGGCGAGGCGGCTCCTGCTCGCTTCCCACCGCCGCGGGGCCCGGGCTGTGCCTGCCCGCCACCCGCGCTTCCTGTCCCCACACCTCGCAGATTCGGAAAAAAAAACCACCCAAAAACAACCAAACAAAACCAAACGCAACTTCTGGGGTTTGTTTTTTTTTTCCCCCCCCCTCCCTCTCTGTCAGCTCCGCGGGAGGAAGAGGCTCCCCGTGCCGGGCCCGCAGGCGGTGCCCCTCAGCGCCGATCACTGACAGTCCCCTCAAGCCTGTCCCCAAACCATCCCTGTCCCCTCATCCCCAATCCGCTTATCGCCAATCCCTTCATCAATCACCCTCATCCCCCTCAGACCTGTCCCCGCAGCCCGTGTCCTCACCCCCGATACCCTCACCCCCGTCCCTCAGCCCCAGTCCCCCTCATCCTCTGTCCCTCACCTCCAACCCCACTCCCCCTCCCCACTTACCCCCAGCCCCTCCATTCCCATTCCCAATCCCCTCATCCCCAATCCATCCACCCCAATCCCCTTCAGACCCACCCCTCGCCCCCAACCCCTCCATCCTCCATCCCCTTACCCCCATTCCCCCTCAGATCCGTCCCTCACCCCCAACCCCGCCATTCCCAATCCCCCTCAGCGCGGCGCCGCCCGCCCGCCCGCGGCCCTGGTGACGTCACCGCGCGTCACTCCCCCCCTCCCCATGCAGGGGATTCTCCGTCCCGCCCTGACGTCACCGCGGTGCGGCGCAGGCCCCGCCCCCGCGGGCCGCCATGTTGGGGGCGTGCGCGGGGCAGCGCAGCGCGGCGCCGCCCCCGCCGGCCGGCAGCGCCCGCAGCCCGCGCTCCGCCCCGCGCCCGGCCCCGCGCCGCTCCGCACGGCCACCGGCAGCGGCCGAGCCGCCGCAGCCCCACAGCCGGGACATGGTGCCGTGCGCGCCGCTGGACGACGAGCCGCAGCCCTGCCACAAAATGGAGCTGTACGTGAGCGGCGCCGAGGTCAGTGCGGGGCGGAAAGAGGGAGGGGTGGGGGGGATGAGGCGGGCTGCCTCCGCGCCCCGCCGCACCTGCGCTCGGCTCGGCCCGGCCTCCCGCCGCCCCTCCGAGCCGGGCCGCGCCGGCCTCGCCTCGCCGCCCCCTCAGCCTGCCCGCCGCGCCCCCGCCGCCCCCGCCGCCCCCGGCCTGCCCGGCCCCGGCCCTCAGCCGCCCGCCCCCGCGGGCCCGGCCGCCGCCGCGCAGCCCCGCGCAGCCCCGCGCAGCCCCGGGCCCCGCCGTGCCCCCGGGCCAGGGCCGTGACACGTGTGGAGCTAGCGGGACCGGCGCCCGGGGGAGGCCGGGGCTTTGTGTCGCCTCCCGGCTGCTTCGTGTCGCGGGGTGTCCGTCCCCGCGTAGCATCCGAGGGGTTGTAAACTCACTTTTATGGCCGTAGCGCCGGTGGAAAGTTACTTTGAGTTCAGCTGGAAATTTGCTCGCGCTAATGTGGGCGCGCATCCAGGTAGGTTGTCACTACGGAGGTCCCCTTTGCCTTCTCCTGGAATAGTTATACCTTAATTATCCTGCACATAACGACCTGAGAGAACCAGGAGTGCCTGGCTGAGGTTTGGATGCTTGAACGTTGAATAACTAACTCTGCGTTGATTATCATAAACACAGCGAGAACCAGGAGTGCCTGGCTGAGGTTTGGATGCTTAAACGTGCTAGAGAACGGGGAACGACTTCGAGGTATTGCTTAGTGCTCGAGGTGCTTCATCAGCAAAGAGCAAATGCAATTTAAAAGAAAATAAAAGGTAAAACTGGTTCTGTTGCAATGGTTCCTGTGTCTCAGCAGAACGTGGTGCTCAAGTATTAGAACTCTTGCACTGTGAAAATCAGAAATGAAGGGTTGCATATCAGGTATCGTCAGCTATGACAAATAAAAGATTACACCTAGGTCTGTTAGACACACAAAAGATGTTATCTAAATAAAGCTGCTTAAAACTGGTCAGACTTGCTTTCTGTAGTGCACCAGACTCTTCTTATTGTAAGTGAAAATTCTGTAGCAAAATCATCTCGAAAGTACAAAGCGTGCGAGAGTGAAAGGATGTCCTTTAAAGGGTCTTGTTGAAATTTTTCCCCTGATAAAAATTGAAAGGGAAAACCCCCCCCAAATTTCTTAGTGCTTTTGATATTTGGGGATTTTAGGACCAGTGGTAAGTGCTGTAATTATTGGAAATGCATTTTTATACCATGACTGCTACATTCCCAAGATTTTAAAATGTTCTAATGATTAGTAATACTTGCTGCAGTCCCTCTACTTTAGTATTAGAGAACTCCTAATTACATTAGTGAAGCTTCAGGATCAGAAAGTCAGCAGAAGTACTAGGACTTATATGTTCATATTGTGTGTAAAAGCAGTTTGTTGTAATTGAGGTTAGGAAACTTAGTGAAGATCTGAGAACTTTTCTTGGTCCTGTTGAATAGTTCTTTAGGAAATACTGTGAAGTTACGATGTATCGGTGCTAAAATAATCAAGTGTAGAGTGTTGCAGCCGAGCTGGGATGTGCATCCCTGGTGGTTTTTGGCTGGACAAGCCCTCCCCAGCCAGGGGAGCCAGGAGAGCACAGGACGAGGGTGTCCAGCTGAAAGGGTTTTGCGTTTGTGTAACATCTGATGGCAACTGTTTGCAGCAGTCACTCTTTAAATTGTGTTTTCCTCAGGCCTGTACCTGAGCTATTTCATGAGGTCTGCGTAGAGCTCCTCCAGTTGTGCTCTGATGTTGAAAGGAGACCTGGTGTTTGTTGTGCCCGTGTTACGTTTTTCCAGCAGCACTTAAAGCCCATTTGTGCCAAACCAGTTTCTTCAAGTTGAGTGTGAAGTTCCCAAATTCCAGGAGCAAATACTTGTGTTGTCATAACGCTTTCTGTATGTGATCTCAGGTGTGTGCTGCGCTTCTCACTTGTTGGATTTCTACATCCACATGGCTTGGGGATTTAACAAAGGTGTATTTTATGTCCAAATGAATTTTAGTTTGGGCTGAAATTTAATAAAATTAAGTATAGCTCATAGTACTCATTACAGCCTTGTCTGAGAGATCTCTGACCTTGGCCTTGCTGGAACTTACAGTCAATAGAAATACTGTGAAATAGGTTTTTATTTTGAAGATTAACTTGTGCCTTCTGGAACTCTTGTCCATCAGCTATGGCACAGAAGGAAAAATTGGAAGAATGGTTTTCTCTGAGGACTCTGCTTGTTGACTAAATTTAGGATTATGTTATTAGCAGTAAGTGCATTTCCAGTAGCACTCGTGTTGACATGGATTAAAAACACCTGGCAAGGAAAGGAGGTGATCTTGAAAGTGGGAAACAAATTCCCATGCTTCGAGTCACAAGAACAGCATGAACTTTTGGAAGAAATCGTTGAAAGTCAGGATTGAATTATTTTGCCTTTTCTGGGGTGCTCTTTGAAGTGCTGAGGATTTGGGGGTGTGCACTGTCCTGTTCTTGTGTTTATATAGTGTGACAGAATCACTTGTGAAGCTGTTTTGTGACTGGGAATTCCTTAAGCCTAGGTAGGAAGGATCAGTGTTGTGCTGTTAAAGCTGCAAATATTCCATGAACTTCTTTCCCCCTGGATATTGGATTAATAAGTATTTCCATGGTAATAAAAATAGATGTGAGGGTATTGATCATAATCAACTGTTGTAGATTATGAAAAGGTAATTACAGTCTACAAAGAAACAGAAAAGTAGACATTTACGTTTTACTGACCAAGCTGAATGAAATGCAGAAATAGTTGGAATTGGTCAGAATACAGGAATTCGGGCACTTTCTGCCCCTTGAACTGGGAGGATTGCATTTACAATGAGCTGTGTAATTGCTGTAAGCAAGTAATGAATATTGTGAATTGCATAAATGCAGCCTCCTTCTCAAGTACTTATTTTTACAATAAATACTTCAGGAGCCAGTTGCTTAACTGCCCGATTGTGACAAGCAAGACAAGGCTGAAACAAAAAAAAGTGACTGCGAACTAAAGTGTTGTGCTGGAAAACGGGGCTGCATTGAAAGTTGCTGCCCTTCAAAAGACATTTTCGTGAGCTGAGCTCTGCTGCTGTTATGCATAAGCTGCTGCATTTGCCAGTTGAAATAAATACATCTTTGACTTTGGCCAGTGTTTTCAGTCCATCCTCTGGAGCACGTTCTGAGCCTGGTCTGTCAAAGGCCACTGAATTTTGTCAGTGTTAGGAGTTGCATAACTCCTTTGTGAGTAATTACTGGCAGTGACGTGGATGACTCAGCTCTACCTAGTTTTGTGCATCTTCTCAGAACCTCCACAATCGGCTGGTGTTCTGTTAAAGAGAGAAAGTAAAACACTGCCCCTAATCTGAGTGCCCTCAGCTATTACAGCAATGTACAGGTTTTGTAAAGATCTTGAAGAACAGGTTGCCTCTAAAAAAAAAAAAAGTACTCATATTAATGCTCTTAAAGGAGAAACAATGAGTGTCTTTATGCATTGAAAAGTGCTGCAATACAGTAATAATGGTGGTGGGTTTGTTTACCACTTCTGACATTAGTTTTGGAAATCTGCTGTAGTATTCTGAGTCTCTGACAGGAGCCAGGAGTCTGTTGCTGATAGCTCACCTTGCTTCCTGCAGGATACCTTTGGGGACACTTCACAATAACCCTAAATCCAAAGAATGGTATGATTTGTTAACTCATCATAGATAGAATTCTGCTATTTATGTAGTACTTCACTACATTAAGAAAAAGATTTGAAATGGTCGCTTTCCTCAAGGTTAAGTCTGTCGCCCTGATCTTTTTCAGTCTTCGGATGTTTGCATTTTTTGTAGTGAAGTTTCTCTCAGATTTTCATGTAAACGAAGTAAACTGTCCTTTTTGTCCTTTTTGTTTGTCATTCCTCTTTGAGGAGAGACAACTGATGGCCTAGTTTGACCAGTAGGGTTGGGGAGGTGTCAGCCTTCATCCTCCAATCTGTGGTCATTGTCTAAAATCTATATAAATCTAAGTAAAAAAATAAACTTCCTTCTTTTTTGACCTGAAGACCTGACTGCTTGTGTGTCATTTATTTCGTGTCCTGTAGTGACAAAATCTTATCCTTTTCCAGAACTACCTGCCATTAAACCTGATTTGGAGACTGGCTGCTTTATACCCTTTGATTTTGGAGTTAAGATCATGTACACAGGCAGGAATGAAAAGATCTGAACTCATTGCTAATTCAGTGATCCCTGTATTTGGGGTCAGCTTTGTGTCTTGTCAGAGCTGTAACTTGGTGGAGGCACACATAATTCTGCCTTGATCTGATAATGGGAAGGATCAAAATGTTCTTTTAAAGTCACTAATTATATGTTGCTGAAGGTTCGGTGTCCTATCTGAATGTATGATTTGTTTGCCACAGGAAAAGAACTTTATAGCTCTCCCTAGTATATTGATTATGAGTTTCAGGTGTTTTAGGTTGCTTTCTCTCTCTCCTTTACTTGATGTGTTGAAGAGTGTGAGGGAGTTCAGAGGCTTCTTACAGTTGTGGGGGAAATTGAGGTGCTGGGGCTGGCCAGAGTTTGTGCAGGTTGGAAGTGGGTGTGCCCAGAACCCTTAAATTCCTCAGACCTATCTCAGGAAATCCTCAGTAGGCCAATGTGTTGCTAATTAAATTAATAGTGCAAACTCTCTATAGATGTAATTAAGAATAAATGAGGAACAAATGTGGTCATACTGTCAGGATACTTTTTTCAGTGTCTTTTTGACATAATTGTGATTTCTGATGTAAGCTTCCACTCAAATATATTGGAATAAGTATTTGAAGCATTCCTTCTGTGTGTGGGGAAGGAGACTTCTTATTCCTGAGTTCATGTGGGAGAATGGAGGTGCAGCTCTGGGAACACCACAGTAACTTCCCAAATGGAGCCCTGGGAAGGAGGAGCTGTGGAGGATACAGGAGGGGATCCTTGGTGATCCTTGGGTAGAACTTCATATGTTTGAAACCAGACATGATTTTAGGTGAGTGGTGCTGAATACTGATTTTTACTTCTAATTATAGTATGATGATAAAATTCCCAGTTCTCCTTTTTCTAGAATTTTTAAAATTCTGTTTGAACGCCTCAGTGAAGAAATCCAGGGCAGGATGAACCTGCTTTACTTCTGCCACTGCTTTTCCTGGGATTAGGCATTTTTGCTGACCTTTGCCTGGCTTCTTTTAACCAAAACCTGTAGACCCACCAGGTCCGAAGGCATTTACCATGTAAACAGTGAAAACATCCTTAATATGGGGCAGAGGGGGAAGGCAAATGGTTCAAATCTTTAGTAACACTGGGACTCTTCTGTTCTGCTGTACTAATCAGAGGAAAAAACATGTGCAATAGTCATTAAGCCTTTTCCCAGCCCACAGAAGCCCTTTGGATATTCTCCCAAGGTAACAGGGATGGTCTCAGCCATGGGATCCATGGCACTGTTTAAATCCAGAGGCACATTGCTCCCTGTGAGGCAGCTGGGGCCCTCAGCCTGCACCTCTGCAAAAGTGAGTGTCTGACCTGCCAGGTGCTCTGACCTCAACTTTGAGCTCATCTATTTACATAGTTCCTTTTGTTATTTTATACTAATCAACAACGTGGGGTACTTTGTGTCATTTCCAGAATGCGTGTTTGGAAAGTATTTTCAATGTTTGCCTAAATGTCTGAGTTCAGTTTGTGTTTTCATGGGAGTTAATATTTAAAATGTTCAGTTGTAGGACTTGAGCAGCACTGAACAGTAAAGTGATTGAAAGAGGAAGGAATCTCCTTCACAATCATAGTACTGGCTTCTTTCACCTGTTCTTTTTATAGGGAGCTATTTAATTCTCAATAATAAATTTCTGCATTTGTAGATACTTAGTATGTAATGACTTACAGGTTAAAATCGTTCTGTTCTATAAAATCGTTATATGTTTATGCATAAATATTCGTTATTAAATCACTAAAAGGATCCTCACTTGGCTGTGGAAGCTGCATTTTGTATCTGGTTTCCACAGAGGTGGGAAATAAGAATTAACTGTCACTTTACTTTTTTTTTTTTTTGCCAGCTTCTGGTTATTGAAATGTGGCCAATTAAGTGACTGTACAAGACAGTGATAATTTGATTTTTGTCATTGACTTTTTTTAGCTGAATTATTTAACAAGCTACCAGACTTTGGGTTATATACCAAGAAGTTTGCAGATTTTTGGTGTCTTTTTTTTTTTTTTTTCCTGAACAGTGACCAGGCTTCACAAAAAAATATGGCAAAAATGCAGTTATGTCTATCAAGCAATAAAAGAATATTCATGCCCTTGAACATCAAATTTGTTGGACTACAAATTGGCAGGTGTCCCAGTCTGTATCAGTACAGAGAGACTGGACAGGAAAAAACAAATACAAACCAAGGAGCAGCAGTGAAGAGGAAAAGTGCATGATAGGAAATTGTTAATTAAGATGATTACCTGCCATAAAAATCCAATATCTCAGTGTACTTGATTTGCCAGCAAGTTGAAAGTACAATAAATGGTGTTCTCAGGAACAACCTAGATGAAATAACACACTGATTTTGGGTTCAAAACTGGGTTTTGGGTTTGGCTGGTAGCATTGGTTCCAGAACTTAAATTTAAGTAACAAAACTTGAAAAATGTTGCCCATATTTATAGAAAGAAAAGATGAAATGTACAATGAAATCAGTTTTTAAAGTCCATGAAGGAACAGTGTTGCTACATTTCTGAGTACCTGGAGTAGAAACCCAGTTTATTTCTAGTTCTAAATAAGCTTTATGGACAATTTTGGTGGGCTTTGCTTCAGTTCACACTTGAATGTAATCTTATGGTGTTGTGCAAAGAAATTGCATGGAAATGAGGTTGGAGGTCAGAGCTGGGCTGAACTTCAGTGTTATTTCTGGATTTATTACACTAATTCGTACAATAACAACCATAGTGAATGTATTGTCCCTCCCACTGTCTAATTTGGAAAAAAATAGCTTATTTCTTCTTTTGCAGACTTATGTAGCAAAAGAGTAGCTTTGGTTTCTGGATCCAGGGTAATGCATGAGTGATTTTTGACCATTAGAGTTGGGGTGGCAACACATGAGAGACCAATGATGGGCATAGGTTGGAGGTACCATTGGTTAAAATGAGTTATGATAAATAGAAACTTGTAGAGTGAAAATAAATGAAGGTTTATGCTATTTCCTTGATCTGTTTTTCTGTTGGTTTCTTTTTTTTTTTTTCCTCAGTGAGGATATAGTCCAAAAATATGTGCCAGTATCTTGCTACAAAAATTGGAGATTTAATTTTATCAAAAGCATTAATTTGTGAATTAGCTCTTAAAAGCTCTCAAAAGCAGGAGTCTGTAGCAGCAGTGGAAGTGGTTGAGATTTTGGCTGGGTGACACAGTCGTGGTACAAACCTGTCCCTGCAGCCCCACCTGTTCCTCCAGATTCTGGGTTTGGTTCTGAACAGAAGAATCTGTGGGGCATTTCTTTGTAGTCCTGTGCTGACAGTAATATCATATTCCAGTATCTTAGGCAGGGATTTTAGAAAAATTCAGAAGTACAAGAAAAAAAGTCATTACCCAGCCTAAGAATTTGATTGGTTTGACTTCTGTTTTTGAGAAAAAAAGTTAGTGTTGTCTTATGTCGTTTCTAGTTAGTATTTTAGTGTGAGACCTGTGCCATGTAGAGATGCTGAGCAATTAATATATGAATAAATTAGCAGTTATTACTAGCAAAAGCCATAATGGCATTCACCCATTTTGGCAGGTATTTCCAGTTTTTAATGAATGCTTTGCATGTCTGAACAGAGCATGTCCTTCGTATTTCTGGGGTTTGGTTTCGTTTTTTTTTTTTTTATTTTCAGCACTGAATTGTTTATGACTTATGCATTGACTTATAGAATGCTTGAACTAAGTTTTGAATTTTTTTTTTTAAAATTTTACTGCAGCTGTAGACTTGGTATTTTCAAAAAGGCTTGGAATCACTTTTGCATCTTTTCTGTTTAAGCTGCAAATTAATTTTCATTAGAAGACTCTAGGTTTCTGAAAAGCATCTGCAGCATAAGTTTCGTTCATAACTAAGGAATTCTGCATTAGTGTCATCCTGTAGGAGTGGTATCTGTAGCTTTTAAAGGAGTTTTAAATTAATCCCAATTAAATAACACTGGCATAATAATAATAATGATGGCATTTACAAAGGGAGATGCTAAATGATACATAAGGGAGATGCTAAATATAACTACTGAGTAGTAGTGTTTGTTTGAAACTACAGTTTTAAATTAGAGCAACCCCGCCACCAGTTTTCACTTGTGTGCTCTGAAATATAAATTGGTCGAATTTCAAACTCTTATTAATTTGAAATTGTTGGATCTTAATGATGTTTTTGCCTTTTTTTTTTTCTTTTTTTTTTTTTCTTTTCTCCTTTCCTGCATTCCCCTTTCCAGCTGAATGGCCTTAAAATGGCAGATGAGCCTATGGAAGAAGGTGAACCATATTCCTACCACGTAAGTGTTTGATTCCTGCTCACTTCAGCCACTCATTAGCATGACCTCCAGTTGAAGCAAAATTTATGCATTCCCTGCTCTTTAATAACTTCTGAACCCATCGTTTTATTTGAACAATATCTGAGGAGACTCTATGTCTCAAAGATGGCTTTGGAAATTAGTACCTGGGTAGAGACTGTAAATGGCTTGTTTGGGAAAATCTGCTGTGTGAGGCTGAGCTTTATGGAAAGATTCCCTGTGCTGGAGGGAGCATTTGATCCCTCAACCTCAAAAATGCTCGGGCCAACCTGGAATCTTTCATACAGAGTGCTGGATGCTGCTCTTGCTGCAATCATTTTTTCTGCCTTTGTAGTTTTTAGTGTAGCTGCTGTACCTTCCCCTCAAAGGTATTTAATTCTGCTTTTATAGAACAGAATTAATATGTACACCAGTATGTTAGTTTTGCTTTTATGTAGAAATATCCCAGGTAAGCCCCTCTTGAGCATGGTTTTTTTTTTGTTTTTTTTTTTTTTTTTTTTTTTTTCCCCAGTGCCTGTTTAGGAGGTGCTGAAGTGAGATGAGTGTTCTGTGTGCTGGCTAAACCTTGGGCTAAAGTTCATGCTCATCCTGTGATGAAATGCCTGACTTCCCATGGAAAAAACATTGGCCAACATTTCTCAACACACTCACCCTTGTATTTTGAGCAGGGTCACGAAGATGTCTGTTGCCCATAGAGTGCCTGGCAGTGTCCCAGGCCAGGTTGGATAGGGCTTGGAGCACCCTGGGATCGTGGAAGGTGTCCCTGCTCATGGCAGGGGGTGGCACTGGATGAGCTTTAAGGTCCCTCCAAGCCAAACCAGTTTGGGATTCTGGGATAAAGTAGGTCTTGTCACCAGCTGTAGCTGCTGCTTTGTGTTATAATAACAACATGTCTAACAAAAAGATTTGGAGAATGCAGTCTTGGGCATAGACCCACCTGCTGCCTGGACATTTCCTAGTGTGGGATGGGTAAATGAGGTGTCAGAGAGGTCTCACATGTAGCAAAGAAAGTAGCAGTGGATTGTGTCAGTTTTCTACTGCTCTTGAACAAGGAGGAGGGGGAGATTGCTGAGCTCTTGGGTGCTTGGAGCCACATTCCAGGGAGCTGTGACAAATCATGACTGATCCCAGAGCTTTCTGTGGCTTCTTGGCTCCTGGTGAACCTGCTGGGAGCAGGCAAGAGTTCCCTCTTGTGCAACTGGGTAGGAGCTGGTGCCTCAGCTTGGAAAGAAATTTGCTGCTCAAGCAGCAGAACGCAGAATGAGATAACCAAATTTGCAGTTCGTGGAGGCCAAAGTAGAAATGAAAATGAAAGTTGCTTGGAGCTGCTCTGCTCTGTGTCCTCATTCCTTGGTGGTGATGAAGAGGTCTCTCTATACCTCAATCATGCCAATTTTTAGTACCTTAATGATAGTTAGGTAAGTGAAATAATATAGACATCTTTTGTGAAGATAAAACACTTTATAAAAAGAAAAAACAACCCTACCAACTAATTTAATCCATCTCAAGTTAGTCTTTATTTGCATGGAAAACATTTCTCTCCTGAGTTCACATTTAGAAATCCTCTCAGTCTCCTCAGCAACCACGTGTGATGTCACAGGCTAATGGCTCGAGGTGGGTGATAAACACAGGAGAGGCTGAACTCCTAAAGAGCCTTTCTCATGCAAAGTTTCACCGTGTTAAGGAATACAAATTAGGATGGTGAAGAAGAAAGGCTTCTAAATAAGAGTATTTACATATTTCATAGGAAGAAGCAGCCATTAAGTCTGTTGTACAACTTGGTGTGTAATTAGACAACTTACTGCTTTCATGTGTCATCAGATGACTTGAAAATGCTGCTGTCCTTACCTGCCTTAAATTAGGCATGTGTTTAAAAATTCAAGGAAAATGAAAAGATAGGTGTATCTTTCCTCTGAGTGCATAAATGCACAGTGGCCAAGGGGGTTGGATGAGGGGAAGTTGGATGTTTACAGTGTGTCATCAGTGTGTGATGGGGGTATGTGACCAAAGAGGGAAATAAAGTAGCTTGGTTGTGAATTACAGAATTAAGTTTGTTTTCCAGCAGTGTCTGGTGTTAATACCCACCTTTGTGTGGGAAGCAGGCAGAACAAACAGGCCTTTCCCAGAAGGAGGATGAAATAAGAGAGGGGAGGGGAAAGGAAAGGAGTCGTGTGCAGTAACAGCTGGACTACAGTTTGGGAATATATGAAGATGTTTGTTTGAACTCTTTCTTTCCCCCTCTGGACAAACAAAGCAATTAAGGCAGAAGCAATTAATGCAGTGTGATGATTGCTTCTTTTTTTTTTCTTTAATTACTGCAGTATGTACAAATTCAGATGAGCAGATTTCTACTTTGAATTTCTGTGTAAAACCAGAGATTCATCCGGGTACTTCTGTATGAACTGTGATAAAGCTGATTAGAAGTTTTAATTCACCGTCTGGGGCAATAAGTTCACCTGACTATAGCATGATGTTATTTCTAAAACCCAGCTATTTCATCCAGTGCTCAGGTCCTTTCCTGGTGCTGTTTGCACTTCTCATTGAGGGGCTGTAACTCACAGGAGGTTGGTGGGGTGTTTTTCTGGTCTCTGCTAAGAGAGGCTTTCAAGATGAAGGCCTGAAGATGAGGTCAGGATACAGCTGATAATCATTTGATGCCCCAAAAGTGAAGTACTGCAAATCAGATGTGATTTTCACTTGTGATTTTGTTGTGTTCAAGAACTTTATTGATATTCTTGATGTGCTGAGGGTGTTACTCCTTTTCCACCTGCAAGCTGATGTTGCTGTTGCGGGCCTCAGTTTTTAATTTCGAGGGTGCTTGTTTTGACACCTTGCTTGTTTTGGCTCTCGGAAACTTCTCTTACACCATAAAAGCTGCAATCCATCATTGGATTTATTGTCATCTGGAACATTTGTCTTTTCACAACTGGGGCTGCTGTGCCCTGCTTTGCTAAAGATGAGAGGCACATGAGAAAGTCAAAAGAACATTAAATCATTCACCTAGCTCAGAATTACCCATAGCTGTCTGAAGGAGGTCTCCACACAGGATAATCTTCCCAGGAGCTCTGTAACCCAGAGCAGTTTCTTCTCTTGGATGCAAGAATTCTCAGAGTCCTTAAGATGAGTCATCTCTTATTTATGGTCTTCAAATGCTGCCTGTTCCTCCAGCTACAAATGGATGACCAGAGTTATTATTTGCTGCTGTGAAAAGCAATAATTACCCCAAATGATGAAATTCAATTTGGCTTTCATTAAGACTTATTTCAGGAAGGGGTAAAGATGAGAAGAGTAATCACTGGGAAAACTAAAGCTCCTAAGCAGAGGTGAAGCGCAGAAGTCTTGGTTTAAAAGTCTGTGCATTTGTTTCTTTCATATAAAATAATTCAGCTTTTCTGTAGTCAAAATATTTGTGGCAAAAGGAAATGAGCATTCTTTGAGAATTTTCCTTCAATTTAGAAATTTTAGATGCCTCTATTTAAGAAAAGGTAGATGGGAAAACTCTACATTTGAACAGTTTTCCTTAAAGCCTTATTAGAATTTCAAATATTTAATAAAATAAAACTAAACAAAGAAAAATCCAGGTATTTACATGCACTTTCAGCAAGACTTTGTTAATGCAGGCCTGTTTACTGTTGTATTTTGTTTGCTTTGAAATCCCAGGATGAAGGAAGTGTGAAAGAAATTCCTATTACACACCATGTGAAAGAAGGATGTGAGAAAGCAGATCCAGCACAGTTTGAACTACTTAAGGTCCTTGGACAGGGATCATTTGGAAAGGTAAGATGATAAACTTGTTCCATAGACCTGTCCAGACATTCCAGGGAAATAGTGGCCAGCAAGGCTGCTGGGAATGTTTGAAAATGTATTGAGTAATTGAATCCTTTCCCAGCCTTGCTCCAGTGCCATGATCAGAACGTTCTGAAAGAAATGGTGGTTTGTCTTTTAGTGATGGCACTTGACGTGCTGGGAATGTTTGGCTTTTTTCAAGACAGAAAATCTGTGTTTACGTAGCTACAGAAGAGTTGATTGTAGCAGTATGGAACTTAACCTGAAAAACATTTCCCAGGTTATTTTCTAGTTTGCTGTATTTATCAAGTGATCTACAGCTAAAAGACTCTAATTATTCAAATGGCACAGAGAGGAAATATGGCAGAGTTTTTGTTACACTATTTTCCTTTTGAAATGTGCCACTGAGTGTCAGTTTGCAGAAATTAAATTGAAAAGGTGATCACTTCAGTCCCTGTGCTGAAACACAGTAGTTAAAATATTAATCCTAGTGTATAGGAAGGTAATTAATTTTTTAAACCCAGACTCAAAGTACATCTTTTGGAACATCTGAAGTAGTCAGTCAGTTTTACATTTGTTCCTGTTTTCCTGGTTTTCTGCTGGTTCTGTGTATGTCTCTAGGCATGAACAAACCTCTGCATGGAGTGCAATGAGAGAAGAAGAAATTGACATTAGGAAAACATTCTGTGCATAGATGATAGTGTAGAGAACAGACTTCAAATATTTCTTAATGTTTTGAGGTTTTATTTTGAGTTTTTTTGATGGTTTAGGTAACCTGGTAATGTTGAGGGTTGCCGATTCCCTCACACACTTTTCACTGTAGGAGCCTGAAAGGCTCCGTATATTTATTACTCCTGACTTGAGATGTCTGAAGCTCCCTCAGGGTTCAGCGCAGCTGGCACAGCCAACCCTGACTCAGATTTGGCTTCCCAGAGCTCAGGGTTCTGCCAGCCTGAGGAGTGCTCCTGCTTGGAATCCCAGCAGCTTGGCCAGACATGCTCTGGAGCTTTGGAATCCTGGCAGTGCCTCTTCAGGGAGAGCTTCAGGAGCTGCACGGTGCCTGTTGCACACCTGAGCTCAGAGCTCTTTATCTCTGTTCTTTCCATTGAAAAGAGAAGACAAACCAGGAGGATCAGTGGCTGTTGCCTTCATGGTGTTTTCTCTTCCCAGTTTCTACTCCCAGGGTCCTTCCTTTGGGCTTGGCAAACACAAGGGTGGTTTCCTGGTTTTGACATCAGTGCAGGATATTACACCTCCACAGAAATAAAGGGTTAAATCTTCTGAGTAACTGAATTTCTCTCTTCATTTTTTGAGGAATGATGTGCCTTCTAAAGCAGATGTGGAGTTATGGAGGATTTGTCTGCAAATTAAATAAATAGGTAGTGCTTTGCTAGTTTTCAGCTCTTTTTAGTCTTGCTAGCTAAAATTTGTGACTTGTACATGAATTCCTCATGTTCTCACAAGTTGTTGGTTTTTACGATTCAAATATTCCTATCTGCTTATTTTTTATAGTTGTGATAGTATTCATCTACAGCTGTTTTTTTAGTTGCTGATGTTCAAATACTCCCTTTATTTATTATTTTCTGTCTCCTTGGCCCATGGGAGAGCACTGTTGTATATGTCAGTTATTGGGCAAAACCAAAACAAAAACCCAGACAACCCTGAAACATGGTAACATTTTTCTTCTAACCAGAGCTTCAAATAAAAACAACCCCTCTCCCAACCTTGTACAACTTAGTCATAACAGTGCTTGAATTTCTGATTCTAGAATGGAAAATTTGACAAGATCATTGAAAAAAATATATATAACTTCTAGATGTAAATAAATTAATTGTAAATCAAAGTCTGGGTAGGCTGAGATCAGAGGGGTAATGTTGGGGAGCTCTTGGCTTTCTCTTGTGATTTGTATGTTTTTCTGTAACAGCAAAACCGAATAATTCATAACTAATAATTGCTATTACAAGAACAGCAATTTAGAACTAGGAGCACATATCAAACCATTTTATAAATTGGAAGATCTAGTACTTAAAAATTCGTGCAGCTCCATGTCTTTGTACTGCAATATTTTATCTAATATGCTTTTCTCAGTGTCAGGTTATATCCCATCTATCTTTAAAACACTTCTGGAGAGAAAAAAGTAGAAAAACCTGTTGGAGTTGCTATTCCAGAGGGAAAGGATGCTTTGATCTTAAATGTGAGGTTTCCTTGCTTTCATCTCACCACTTGCACAGAATTCATTAATAAAAATGAATGTTTTGTACCTGAGATTTGGGTCTTAAACCTCCAAAACCTCTTGTGAGGTGGCAGACCAGGCAGAATTGTCATTCTCCAAGAAAGTGATAGAAAGAAGCATCTTTCTATAGGAACTTCTTTGATAAATCAGGACAGAATCCAAAGTTTATGGCCAGTGTCCTGCTTTAGAGAACTTGATGCTTTGCAGCTCTGATCTGATCAAGGAATGCAGTTTTGCTCTTCCTTTAAAGGTGTGTGCTTGGTACAGAGCACTGGAAGCTGCCTGATATTAATGGGAGGTTTGCAAATGCTTTGTGAGGGTCTGGGTTTGATTACCAAGCTTGCAGTGATTTAAAAAATGGCTTTATATTGCCAGGTCTTCCTCGTGAGGAAGATAATTGGGCCTGATGCTGGGCAGCTTTATGCAATGAAAGTGTTGAAAAAAGCTTCTTTAAAAGGTAGGTTTGTCTTTCAACTAAGACTTTGGACCATGGGGTTTAGTGCACCTGTATTTAAAAGCTTTTTTTTAATTTTAAATGTTTGTCAGTGAGTTCATAACTCTTCTCTGACAGGAGGGTTTTTTTAGAGTAAGTTGTAAATTCATGTTTAAGTATTATTTTAAATCTGGCCAGGTAGCTTTAGTTATGTGGTCAGAAATGCTCTTTTAAAGTTTAAAATTGGATTATTTAATTCTTTTTAGACTTCTCATATATGAAAACAAGCTAATTTCATAAACAGTTTTGTCTTTTGTTAAGTCAGAACTCTGCTGTGGTTAAAATTAAGTCATTCCTTTGTTCTAGGAGCCAGAACAATTTAATTCAGTGTTTTGGCTTTCAGGAGACACTTGAATGGGTGTGATTCCACTATGTGTAAATAGTACTATTACTGTTAAAGGGGAAAAAGTAATCTTAAAAATACTTCATATTCAGGTCAGAGAGTTAATACAAAAGTTGAAGTTGGGAGCATAGATGGGAGCTTTTTTCTTGAAAGCAGTGTGGATAATCACAAAAGATGGGGATTTGCTGAAAATATGGTGGAGCAAAGAAAAAAGTTAGGCAAGAAGCAAACCAGAGTTTCACTGTCTGCAAGGAGGAATTTTGTGGGAGACTTGAACATTAAAAACACATATAAGGTGGTGAGGGAAAAGATTCCTTTAGCCAGCAAAGCCTTTCTGTTGAGTTTGTGTTGTAGCAAATGCATTCGTTTCACCCTGTTGTTGTTTTTTCCTGTCTCCCCTCAGTTCGGGACAGAGTCCGTACCAAAATGGAGCGAGACATCTTGGTAGAAGTAAATCACCCGTTCATCGTCAAACTGCACTATGGTTGGTACAGATTCCTCTTCTTTACCTGCACTTCCTTTCCCTGCCTGAAGGCACAGCTGCTCTTGTTCTGCCTCACTTTTGGAGGGTCCACATTAGGTTCTAGCAACTCGGAGAAAAAAAAAAAAAAACACGTATCTGTAAAAGTTTTGGGTTCAGCCCTCTTGTAAGAACATTTTGAATATTTCACTGATTCTGTACATTTCATTGATTTAAACCAAACTACAGTAATTGACATCCTTGCTGTTTCCCTGTTTGACAAAGGGGGAATAAAAGAACATTATTTTAATCATCTCCCATGACTAAGATTTTCTTCTGGGAAGAAGTGAGGGATCATTCAGTGAATTACCTTGTGTGCTGCTGAATTATTTCAGTTCCACAACAAAAGTATTACCTGTGACTAAAATTTCCTAGTTGTAAAAGCATTCAGATCTGTTTTGTAGCTTTGTCATACAACTATTGATTTTTATTTACTTTTTGATTTTTTTGAAGCCTTTCAGACTGAAGGGAAGCTCTATTTAATATTGGATTTTCTCAGGGGAGGAGATGTATTCACACGATTATCCAAAGAGGTAAGTACCTAAAATTTTATCTTCACTCACTCTTAGACAGGGATTGGGTTTTGTTGATACAGGATTGCCTTCTAAACCTGTTTTCCCCCATATTTCTTGTCATAGTGAAGTTTTTAATAACTTTTGGGCTTTTCTTACATATTCTAGATTCTGTTCTATCCTTAAGAAACCTGATTGTGTATTGATGAGTAGCCCAAGTTTTAATTTGCAATCTACAAAGTACAGTTCTTTTGTCTAAAAATGTTTTGTTGCTTGGAAACACAACTGAAGTAAATGAATATTTAGCACTGAAGGAAGGGGATGTGTAGTTCTCATGCTCTTAGTCAGCTTAGGTGCTCCTGGAATCCTGCAGCCCTGAGAGCTTTCTGCTGCACTGTAAAATTACCTCATGCTGCAATCCAAATGCTCATTCTGGGTCCCACAAAGTGGGAACACAGAGTGCATTTGAGCCCACTCCCCTCCATCCAACCCTGGCACACAACTGGACCTTGAATTTTTAATTTCTGTTTTTGTTTCCTGGAGGGAGAGCTTCAGAGGAGGGAATGGGGTACAGCTACAGACTGTTGTGTTTTCTTTTTTTTTTTTTTTTTTTTTTTTTTTGAAACATTTGCCATCAAATATTTATTACATGCGACCTTAAGTGTTATGAACACGTTTAGAAAACTTTTATTTTCTTTTGGCAAACCTTTTATAAAGGTCTAAATTTTTAATGGCAGTTTCTCAACAGCTTCACAGCAAGAGAGGTTTTCAGTGTTTTTACCACTGTAAATCCATTTATATTGCCAAAGCACAGGAAAAGCCACTTTCTTAAATGAGAAAACTGTGTTATCCGATTTTTTTTTATGGCACGGAGGAGGTTGTTTATTCCCAGTACGTAAGGCCAGGAGAGAGTTTTTTTCCCTTATACTTCTCGTAAAAATAAAGGTTTGACTTTAGGAAAAGGCAAAACAGAAAGAATTTAAAGGCATTTTTGTTAAAAGCTGAGCTCAGTAACACAGTGGTTCTGTCTAAGAATTGAGTTCAAAATTAATTAATCTGGAAGCTAAAATGGCTGTTAAAAATTTCAAGTGACTGACTTGTCCCAGTTTATTGGAGCAGGAGGTAAGAAAGAGGTCAGGCTCTGTCGATATGGAATATCAAATTCCAGAGGGAATTCTGGAATAGGAGGAAGAGCTGTTCTCTTGTACTAACCCAGCTGGGATTATCCCTTATGGAGCATTCTTCAATAAGGGATGCAGAGCTATCCATAAGAGCTCTTGCTAGGTGTCACCCTTTTTCCATTAAAAAAAAGAAAAAGGATAAAAGAAAAAAGTTCTTTTAAAATTTTGACTTACATAGTCTTAGAATTTGATCAAAGATTGAAAGATGAGGTTAACACCTCTTTGACCTCACTAGTCAAACTAGAAGTTTATCAATTTGTCCTTCTCCCAGAAAAGAATGGACAGTTTTCAAAACATCACTTTTTGTTAATGTTACAATGTGTGATAACTTTAATACAAAAATGTAAAACATCAGAAGGCTGAATAACAAGAGCAACAGCTGGGAGTTGAAAGAGGGTTGTGGTCCTTGTGGGAAACAACAAGTTGTAATTCTCAAGTTTTCTTACTGTTAAGACTCCACGTGTTTTTTGGGAACACTTCAGTTACCTTTTACACTGGCTTTTATATATATAGATAGTAAAAAAAAAAAATCAGGTTTTTATTTTCTGGTGGGAATGACAGGTAGTTTCAAAAGTCCATGGTAAAACACAGCTTGTGGACAATTCATGTGAGAATAAGTTCCCTGTGGCATTCTATACTTTGCACACAAGGATTATTTTAAATTAATTTGGTTTAGTATGAAGTTATTTAAAGGCTTTTGTTGGTCTTTAAATTCTAGTGTGGGTATGAGAGTTTCAGCCATGGCAGTGAGTTGAGTATGTAATGATGTTTTTATTGGCAATATTTAATGAAGCTGACTTGCATCATGTTAAACTTGACCCAGAGAACAGCTTTAGATGTCATTATGGGGAGATGGTAGATTAGCATTTAGCATCTCCATATTCTGAGATTTGCATTTTGGTTGCTCCAAGGGGTAATGAAATCCAAGGAGTAATGAAATCCAAGGTTTTGCGTTGCTCTTTTGAAAGAGATGAAACCCAGCATGAACACTGCTCTTTAAAGGTGTGAGAGTGACACTGTGTGGAGTGTAACAGCATCATTGTTCACCCAAGGTCAGCACCTGTCATTATGGAAATCAGAGAATATTCTGTGCCTGAAGAACAGATCACACCTGAGCAATTCAGAGCAGTGGCACTGAATCAGGGAGCCCAGGTACTTCCCTTCCAGCCTTGCTCAGTGGCTGCTCTTCTCATTCCTGCTGGATCCAGCAAATGAGGGAATAGTTCCCTTACAGCCCGAATTCAATCCGTCCATTTAAACATTCCAAGCACCTCCAGCAATTTGTAGAACATGACAAGAGGCAAAGCAGGCAGAGTTTTTGTATATTAAATTAGAAGCAACCTGTGGAGTATTCAGGACAGAAATGCATCTCTGTTCTAGAAGTAACATCAATATTTCAGTGTCTCACCAGGCTTCTTTAGTTTCATTTTTATTTCCTAGAGCAGAGTAGGTTCTTCAACTCCCAGGCTGTCATTGTTATTGCCACCAGTGTTTTATTCTGCATGCTTTTTTCCTCAATGATATTTGCTCTTTTTCCTTAATTTTATTATTGTGAATTCACACTCACCCAATACAGCAGCCATATATTAAATTTTATGATGCAGCGCAAAACTGTCTGGGATTGTGGCAGGAGGAGTTCTGGGTGTCAATTGCACCAAATATACCAGTTAATTTATTACCTAAAAGTTAATTAATGATCTGCAGTAATGCTGCTGGCTTTATTTAAGTGTTGCACATAGTTCTTTGTGTACTTTATAATTAACAGATATTAGTAAATCATTTCTCTTGACTGAACTCAAAATTATGACTTCACAAGGGACTTTAAAAACTAAGTTTGAAATTTAGGCAGACAGGACTATATTTTTTTAGATTGCAGTTTTAAAAACTGAAGACAAGATCAGAAGGTAAATCTATACAGTTCTTATTAGGTTATGTTTACAGAGGAAGATGTGAAATTCTACCTCGCAGAACTGGCCCTTGCTTTGGATCACCTTCACAGCTTGGGAATTGTGTACAGGGACCTGAAGCCAGAAAAGTAAAGTAAAATGTATTTTACCACTATTATGTGTATTTTGCTTGTTGCTTTGCCTTTTCCACTGTAAAAAATTAAAACTGTTTCTGTTAAGACTTTGTAAAGAAATGCAAAATCTAAACCACATATCTGTGGTTTAAATGAAATAGTATGTGATTGTTAAAGTAATAACAGATTTGAGTATCATAATTTTTAACTTATATTTTAAATGTTTTATCTAAACATCGCTATTTATGTGTTTTGGTGAATGTGAATTTTAATTTTCAGCATTTTGCTTGATGAAGCAGGACATATCAAGTTAACAGGTAGGCACCACTGATTAATACAGTCCTTTGTAAATAAATATTTTTAAGTTTCTGTATTATCAATTTTAAATGCATATAAAATTGCAGAAAATAATTCTGTGAGGAACAATCCAAATATATTCTAGAAAAGGATGTATAAAAAAGACTGACTGTTTGGAAAACAAATTACTGTAAATTCTGGAAGCTTTTAATTACATTGAAGTTGATGACTTTGTACTAGAGATTTCATCATATATTTTAATCTAAGATATTGCTGTTAGAGTCCAAGAGAAAATGAAGTTTTTTAAACCCTCAAAGACTTGATAGAATAATGGTGATAAAAATCAGGTTTATGAAATGCATATCTTTTAAAAATTATGCTATATTTAAATACAATTCAATCCTGAATTTGTCACTTCCTTCTGAAAGTGGAAATAATGAATTGGATCATTGATCAGCAGTAGAAAAAAGGGGTGTTTGAGAGCTGAGCTGGTGTCTTCACTGTATTCAAAACAGGGAGAAAAAGTGTTCTGGGGATGAAATATTCTGGGAATGCAGGACTGTTCTGTACTGAACTTGAGGCAGGTTACAGAACCATGTTGCCTTATGTAACAGCAATAATTTTAGTGTGATTTTACTTATTCATCATTCAGTAAGACCAGACCATGCAGGCTGCATTCCCTTTGAAACTGATTTTTACTTTCATCCAATTTTTTGTGTGAATAAAACAGGCAGTAAACAGGAAATGAGAACTTCTGAGTATCTTAGAGCTCTAAACATGTAGGATTTCAAATGTCAAGTTATTTCAGTGATAATTTTGATGGCTAATCATGAATTTAATGACTTTTAGAATGGTTTTGGAGGTGTGTAGTAAACTAAATGTGCTGCCTCCAGATACCTGCAGTCTCTTGTTTCACAGAGAGCTGTGTTAATCATTTTTCTGAAAATAACCAGCCCAAACCTCTCAACGCTTGCATTTTGAATTACCATATATTGATTGATTTGTTTTCCCCTGAAGTTCTTTACTGGCTGTGTTCTTGTGATGCTGTTGTTGTAGACTTTGGACTCAGCAAGGAATCAGTAGACCAAGAGAAGAAGGCCTATTCTTTCTGTGGTACTGTAGAGTACATGGCTCCTGAAGTGGTAAACAGGCGAGGGCACAACCAGAGTGCTGACTGGTGGTCCTTTGGGGTCCTCATGGTACTGTATTTGCCTCTTGCTTCCCTTGCTAAGCTCACACAAATGCACCTTTAGAATAAGTCCAGTTCTGACTAGGGATGTTGGATGAGGGGGACAATTCAGTGACTGAATTGCTACTGGGTGGAATAAAATTGACTTTTCACCTCCAAGGAATGTTTATCAGGCACCTGAAACATCTTGTGTCATCTGTTAGTAGTTAAAATCAGTTGTAGTCAGTGTGAGCCTTCACTTTGTATAATTATTTTGCATGTTACTTGGTAGTTAAATTTAAAAACAGACTTGAAGACTTAGTTTGAAGGAATATTAATGGCATTTCTGAAAGTGAGCCTGCGGAAGGAGTGCTGGAGTGGAATAGTGAGATAAGTCAGTAATTGCTGCCACTTCTGTGCTTGCTGGGATGTGTTAGAGCCTCAGCCTGACATGCACATGGTCTTGAAAAGTAAACTACTGCTCTAGAATTTACCATTCTTGCCGTTTTGGGAATATGGCAACATCTAAAACCTGCTTGTGGGGGAGATTTTATTACTTTCAGCTAGCTTCCTAATATATAACATTCCTCCATCATCATCATCATGCTGCACTTGCTGCTGTTATCATCATGTAAACTGCAAGTGAGAGCAGAACTTTAGATTTGGGAGCACTTCCATAATCTTTCCAAAGTTCAACCAGTGTGATGTAGAGGTAGGAAAGAGTGCAGTGCTTAACACTTTGTTTCAGCATTTGGGGGAAGAAGTGTTGATTTAGATTAACATTTGTTCTTTCCAGTTTGAAATGCTTACTGGTACCCTGCCATTTCAAGGTAAAGATCGAAATGAGACTATGAATATGATACTGAAGTAAGTATATGTCCTTCCTTTTTCAGAAGTCTGAAAATGTCATTTTAAACATGTTTTAACAGCTTGTTTTAACTCCTTGTGCAGCCAGGTCTTGTGGAAGGTGTCCCCATGGCAGGGGGTGGAACAAGATGAGCTTTAAGGTCACTTCCAACCCTGCAACGGGAGCAAAAAGCAAAATCATTTGATAGGCTTTAGATCCCAGACTGTGAAGTACCATTAAGTATCCCCAGCAATTAAAATCTCATGGATGAATCCATGCTTTGATTGTAGGCATATAATAAAGATAAGAACAGTACAGTGACTGAGAGCAGCTTGATTTACACTCCTGTTGTTTTTACACTCCCTTGCTACTGTTACAGCACACCTTGTTTTGTAAGCAGCAGGTGATCAGGTGTTGCTTTGTGTACAGATGTGTGGAGAGCCCTGATGTGCTCAAATTCTCATCTGAAATTACCCCAGTTACAACAGAAGCTGTTGGACTGGACAAACTGGGTGAGCTGGTGCTCAGTGAGTGGACCTGTTGGGCAAATATGTTCTCATCTGTCTGTGCTCAGTTAAGAGTTTCCTCCTGGCACAGGCAGAGCCTTGGCTCCTGTGAGGGGCGATGGGGAAGGGAAGGAGGGAAAAACTCTGTTCTTTCCAGAACAGGGCACTTGGAGCTTGCCCTGAGAAGGGAGTTCATGGTGGTGCTGCCTGTGAAAAGATGGATTAGACCATGAGCTGCCTCCCTTGCAGCTCCCAGTGATGCTGCAGTTCTGCACAAGAATTTCCTGCCTTGGCATTAGAGTTTCTGTTAAATAAAATAAATGGTAAAGTTCAGTGAGCTTCTATATGATGGCTCAATGAGCCCTGGAGGAATAGTAGCAATCCCTTCAAGGGCAGGTAATTGGAGATTTGGTGAGTCTTTTCTGAATTACTGGTAGTTATTTTGGTAAAAACCTCCTGGTGATATGCAGATACCTTTGAAAATACTTATATATTCCTGAGTTAATTATTTTACTCTTTTTCAGCATAAAGCTTGCTTTGGGGGCTTGGGTGGGGTTTGGTGGTTTTGGTCTGATGTGTTTGTTCTTTGTTGGGTTTTATTTTAAACCACTCCTGTAATAGGAAACTTAAAAAATTGGCGAGTTAAAAAATTGGCGAGTTAAGTATGTGCACACTACAAGGCTTTGGAATAGATCCTTGATGCATCAAACTGTGCAGTGAAATCTATGTAGACAGTTTTTACTAAGATAAAGTTTCTTCCTCTGACTTGTTCTTTGTTTTCTTTTAGAGCAAAGCTGGGAATGCCTCAGTTCCTCAGCCCTGAAGCACAAAGTCTCCTGAGGATGTTGTTTAAAAGGAACCCATCAAATAGATTAGGTTGGTTCATTTAATTGGATCTTTAAATAATCAACTCAGCCTAACTTTTTTTAAAAAAAAAAAAAGAAAAAAAGTAGTTGGTAGAGACTGTCAAGCTTTGGGTGATGCAGTAACATTTGGGTACCATTTCCTGTTAGCTTGGACTTCCTGGGATTGACCAAGGAGTGGTCAAAATGTGGGATCAGTGACTGAGAAGTGAGCCAAGGTTCTTGTTGGAGTCCAGGGCATCCCTCTGGGCACCCTGGAAGGTCACAGACCTCGGCAGAGAGGTTTGGAACCTGAGCAAGAGGGTTTGAGATCTGTGCAGGGGTGTGGAGCCAGTCCAGGGGGATTGCCTGGCACAGAGCCCAGGGAGACAGCCTTTGAGTTCAGTCTGTGGAAAAACACTTCTAACACTGAGAGAAGAATTACAAGTCACAAAGGTGTGGCAGACAGTAGTGCAGTGTATCACCGGGTGAAAATTTTGTAGTTTTAGGGTTCTTAGTATGGAGGTGAATGGGGGACAAGATGGAGGAATTAGGGTGGTGCCCTGGCTGCTGCTTCTTCTTCTTCCCTGGCCTGCATCTTCTGATGTGATGATGGCACAAAGTAGTTTAAGGGGACTGGGTCAGAGTAGAGATGACGCTGTTCGTACAGGTGACAAGTATTGGCACGTAACTGTAAATAAGACACACGTAATTATTTGTATAAGAGGACAGTGACCTCCCATTGAGGGGGAGTCATGCTGTGTCTGTGCAGCAGAGCACCTTGGCTGGGCACAGAGAACATTGTGAGATAACAATTAATAAACAACGAGAAACCAAGAAAAAACAAGACCTGGAGGCCTTGAGGGCAAAAGACTCTATTGACCTAGCACCTGAACCTTGGGAAAAGCAGAAAACCAAACCCAAGAGGCTCTGACAGTGTCACAGCAACTAATACTGACACTGTATTTATGAGCTTCTTGTGCTCTCTTTGCGTGCCTGGGTATTTTACATCCTTGGAATATTTCTGTATTCACAGTTCCCTCAAATAACCATGCCTGTGCAAACTTCTTAGAAATTAACTGATTTTTTGTACAATCTTCAAAGACTTTACCCACAAGTGTATTAAAAGTATTTCTTTTGTTCAGGAGCTGGTTCAGATGGAGTTGAAGAAATCAAGAGACATCCTTTCTTTTCTACTGTTGACTGGAATGTGAGTACAAAAGGATCTGAGTGATAAAAGCTGTTGTTAATTTTTCTGTGCGTCGTAGCATTTATGTAAGTATTTACATCTGAATAGGGCACAGCAAACTGCATTACTGCTGACTGGCACATCCTGACTTCTGTAATTCCTTGGCATCTAGAGCTGCAAGTATTTACTGCAGATAGGGAGTATAAATTATAAATTGTGCATTTACTTTTTAAATAATTAAGAGTTGCAGCATTTTCAAGCTGAAATGATCCATTAGAGTATTTGTAGGTGAGAGAGGCTGCTGGCATTCCCAGGAATCCTTCAGAAAGTGTCTGTCCAGTGCTCCCTGCAGGGCACAACAGCTTCTTGTGTCTATAGCTGTCTTGGACTTCCCTCTACATCACTCCCATCCCAGTCATAGGTCAGGAATTAACTCAAGTGCTCCAAGATGATCCAAAGTCTACAAGATCACAACTCCTGGCTTCAATTCCTCATCAGCACTTCATGATTCTGCTCTGTGGCTCACTCATCCTCTGATCGGTGTTTGCCACAAATGTTCTCAAAGGTGCTGTGTGTGAAATACATCCCTCCCTTTGCTGGGATGGAATAAATAAGATGTGGCTGTGCTGACAGAACTGCAGCCACCTCTTTCTTTGAAGCCCATCATCATTATGCATCTATTTCTCCTACATTTATTTCTGAAAAGTGATTTTCTAGCTGTATTCAGGCAGCAGCTCCCTCAGAGTTTGCTCAGCAACAAGTTATTAGTAACAGCAAAACTTCTCTTTATGTGAATACACTTCAGAAGTTGTTGTCTTGTTTGGCTTGCTTATTTACTTTTTTTCCTTTTGAAGGGATTAATGTTGAAATAAATACCAGCAGGGAAGTTTGAAAGCTCAGCAGTTCTAGCTCTTTCTTTTTTTTTTTTTTTTTCTTTTTTTTTTTTTCTTTTCCAATTTGACAATAATTTGTATTTATTTCACTCTGGTGACACTTTTGTATTTTGTCTCTTTATTTCTTTGGGATGAATTTGGATCCCTTTTCCTTGGGACCCAAATTGGTTGGTTTAGAAGGTTTAGTTTTTTTAATTAAAATATACTGTATGTTTTTTTGCAGGAAAGTTAAATTGAAAAAAACTGCATAAAATAGGTCTAAAAGGAGGAGAGAAATGGCAAGGAAATGCTCTCAGAACTTTCTGAATTTTGCATGGAGAGTCAACATCTTTTGACATAAAGTTTTCTGTTCCTTAGCTGTAAATGGAATTTATTTGCAGATTGGAGATCTTGCCCCGATTTAGTTTAGTGGACTAGGCAAAACCTGGAATAGAGCTTTGAGAATGGGCAGTTCCTTGCCAAGAGGGATTTGCCTGACACTGGTTGAGGTCTTTGTCCTTTCCTCCTTATTTTGGCAAAATAACAGAGCTCGTGGAAGCTTCACTGACTCTTAAATCTTTGTCCTTCCCTTTCAGAAACTGTTCAGAAGAGAAATTCAGCCTCCATTCAAACCTGCCTCTGGAAAGCCAGAAGATACTTTCTGTTTTGATCCAGAATTCACAGCAAAAACACCAAAAGGTAACTATGCTATAAATGGCTATAAATTGGTGAGATTTGTGGGACAGGAGGGTCAAATTAGTGCTAAAACAAGAAGTAGAAAAGCCAGTGAGAAAGTTAGAAGAAAAGGACACACCAGAATTCTAGTGCTTTGAAGGAGGATGTTCCCCTCAGCAGCTTTCTGGTTCTTGAATATTTTGCTAATCTTTGACTCAGGAAGAAAAAAATAAGTGGAATATTAAAAGCTGGACTATGGTTTCTAGTTATAATTGAAGTCAGGCATGCAGTGTTTGAGGGGAAGTATTTATACTAAAAGTAAACTCAGTTTGATTGCAGCAGTGATTTTTTTTAGGGTCAGTATTTCATTGAGAATGCCTTGCTTAAAGAAACATTAACTATTATCATGATTATTGCTTGGTCTGCTTCAAGTTTCACTTCAGGTTTTCTTTTGTGAATTTTTTTCCTGCTGCATCCAGCTTCTAAACCCTCTTCCCACGTTGTTTTTTTTGAGAAGGTCTGTGCTCTTAATAGGCTACAGAAAATTACTGAGCTGTGCTCACTGTGAGATTTCAGACAGTGGATTCAGTGGTGCACAGAATATAACCTGAGGGAAACTTAGTTCTAATAATTTAGAGATTTTTTTTCAGTGAAAATTCACTAATTGAATATTCTTGTGTTGCCTCACTTGTGCCTTGCCAGCAGCTCATTCCCCACTGAACCAGCAATTCTGTTGTTGCTGCTCTGTGTTACAAAGCTGTTGAGCTTTGACAATGATCTTTATTTCTTCTCCATAAGTACTTTTGCTTCAGTAAACTTCTTCCTTAAAACATATGTTCACACATAAATTCCTGCAGTGCTTTGCAGTTTTTATCTAAGCATTGGAATACTTGTTTGGGTTTTTTACTGAAGTAAGAGAGCACAGATAACAAACGAGAAATTTTATTTATTATTTAACATTGGTGTTCCTCTTGTTTGCTTCCCTTCAAGACAGTTTTTACAACACATACCTCTCCTGAATGTCATGAAATGGCCTTGCTGAGATGTAGCCACACTAATCCTCTGTGTCTGTGTGCTTCCAGATTCTCCAGGGGTCCCACCCAGTGCAAACGCCCACCAGCTCTTCAAGGGATTTAGTTTTGTTGCGACTACTACTGTAGAAGACCATAAAATATCACCCCTCACCAATATCCTGCCCATAGTCCAGGTAATGCTTTGCTTTTTGAGAAACTTCTTTGACATGTCAAAGGCTCACCAGTATTTATTATTTACAGTTGTTCTTGCTTTGTTGAGGAGACGGTTGTAAAGTGTGTCTTATTAAATACTTCCATATTTTTGATTTTAAAAAGTGAGTTACTGTATCTCTGCAGGTAGCATTTCAAAGAAAAATCTTGAGTGAGCAGGAGATGCTCCTGCTGTTGGTACCAGTGTAATGGCAAAGAGAATCCTGTTGCTTTACATAACCATTTGCCTGTGTTTTTTTAAAGCAGCTTCATGGAAACAGTGCACAGTTCACTGATGTCTATGAACTGAAGGAAGATATTGGTGTAGGCTCCTACTCTGTTTGCAAGAGATGTATCCACATAGCTACAAACATGGAGTTTGCTGTGAAGGTAATTCGCATAAATTCCACTCTGACATTCTGAAAATATTAGCTTGAAAACTTGTATTTCTGAATTTTCCAGTTATTGTGGCTGTTTGTGTTCATAAGTTGCAATCTTGAAAGCTGAAAATCCTGGACAATGATGGGAACACATGAAATAAAATGGGATTCACAAGGAATGGGATGTAGGGAATTAGTGATGCTTCAAACCAGTGCATTTCCTTGTTCATTGGAGCAGGATAGGCTGCATTAATGATAGAGTTTTAACAAGGATAGAGCAAGAAATGAATAAATGGGATTAGAAGCTGGAAGATTAATTACTCATGATTAGTAAGAAGTAATGAACTCTAGAATTTTTTTATTCTGTTGTTTAAATGAGAATATAAATGCAAAAAAAATGTCTTTATTAAATAGACTTTGCTTATGCAAGTTGTTTTTCATGTTATATTTTGCAGATAATTGATAAAAGCAAAAGGGATCCCTCAGAAGAAATCGAGATTCTCATGCGTTATGGGCAACATCCAAATATTATTACTTTAAAGGATGTATGTACTTCCTTTTCTGCTGCCTCTTATTAGACAGTGCTGAAAAAAATAAATGCAAATGTAGGCAGTTTATTTGGATTCATTAAGTTTCTTTTACATAGAAAAATGTACTGGGAGAGCAGTATGTAATAGTAGAGGGTGTGTTTCAGAATACAACGTTGTCTTGATTTTTTCTAAAGCCTGTTTAACCAGCCTGAAGTGAGAAAAGATGTAAAGGTTAGAAATGCCACATTTCAAAGGAGTAGCCAATGTGTGGGTAACCAAAGAAGAAAAAAAAAAAAAGAAAAGAAAGTAGTGGCCTGCATGTTATCCTGTCTATGCCAGAATGACCCTGGAAGGGAAGAGCAGTAGGGAGTTGTAGAGCTGCTCTCCTCTTCCAACAAAAGTCCTTACACTGAAAAATGTAACTCAGAGCAATGAATTAACAACTTGAATTGAGAGTGATGAATTAACAGCTTGAGTCATGAACTCCCAGGATGACACATGAGCTGCCTTGCACTCCCTGCTTTGGCAGTCCTTGCTGTTTGTGCTGCCCGCTCCTGTGGGAGGAGGGGATTTCTGGGGATGTGTCACTGCAGATGTTGCCTTTTAATAGCTCAGGGTGTATTCTGTGTGACTGCACTGTTCAACCTCTCCCCAGGTGTATGATGATGGCAGATTCATCTACCTGGTCACGGAGCTGATGAAGGGAGGGGAGCTGCTGGACCGGATCCTGAGGCAGAAATTCTTCTCGGAGCGGGAGGCCAGCGCTGTGCTCTTCACCATCGCCAAGACTGTCGACTACCTGCACTGCCAGGGGGTGAGTGAGCCCTCCCACACCCCTGTCACAGCTCTGAAATTACTTCTTCCTTGCCCTGTGTGCTTTGCTTGGCTTGTTCTCATGCTACAGGATTTTGTATTTTATCACAAAGGTAGTAATAGAAATAATAGAGTAATAGAAACAATTTACCCTATTATCCTGGCAAAGCCTTTGGACTCTACACTTCATGAAACCAGCAGATTTTTGTCCTGTTCTCCTTGTTGCCAAATGGTGATGTTGGTACCAGTTGCATTATGAGCCAGGAGGTTTTTATTGCATTACTTGAACTAGAATTTTTAGGTACTTTAAAGCTATATAGTTCTTTATCATAAATATCTTAGTTTAGAGAATAGCTTTCATAAATTGTAAATTACAAACAAACTTACCTGCTGCTTCTAAATGATGGCTTCTTTAATGTCTTTGCTTAAAGGTGGTGCACCGAGACCTTAAACCCAGTAATATTTTATACACTGATGATTCAAACAATGCTGATTCCATCAGGATTTGTGATTTTGGATTTGCAAAACAACTTCGAGGAGAAAATGGACTACTTCTAACTCCCTGCTACACGGCAAACTTTGTGGCACCAGAGGTATTTCAAGCTGCTCTCTGTTTTCTTTATGCTGTTTTTGGTGCATCAAATGTTTAAACGTTTCAGCAATCTTTGGAAAAAAACCTTTAACAGTTCCGCTAGTTTTCTCTAAATATAATCACATGCTTTTTAAACACTGGGGCATGTGTTTATTATAAACCTGCTTTAAAAACAGCAGAGTCCACCCTCAAAAATAAGATGTGAGCCTATTGAAAAACTGAAGAGATGATCTGAGAACAAGAAACATTGTTAGTATTTACTACAATCTGTATATTAGAAAATCAAGAATCAAATCTCTTGACGTGATCCAGAGATGGTCTTACCCTTCCAAAGGCTGTGGTGGTGTTTTTTTAATATGTGGCAAGTCTTAAATGCTCTTTGTTTCATAGGTTCTGATGAGACAGGGATATGATGCTGCTTGTGACATATGGAGCTTGGGAGTTCTCCTTTACACAATGTTGGCAGGGTGAGAATATTTCTGAGCTGTTTTGTTTACGTAAAATCCCAGAATGTTGCCTGAATCCTTGCTTCCATAGAAATGGTGAGCCATGGTCTCATGGAATGACACAGACACTCAGGTGGGATGGGTAGCTCTGAGTCAAAGCCAAATAAACCATATTTATCTCACAAGTAGGATCAAGGTTTCTCTTCCCATAGTGCAGGACTTGGGGGTGAAAAGACTTCCCCCAGTTTTCAGGAGGGAATTGAGTGTGAAAATACTTGGTGGGTTTCTTTTTACCCTCTAGCATCTTGTCCTTCCACTGCATCCCCTTTACTCACCTTGTGTCTCCTGCCCCTGCTGCATTCCTGTGTAGAACACTCTGGGTTGTGATCTCTGGAGTTTCTTAAATGTCCAGACCTGATGAGGCTCTAGGAAGCATCTAGTGGCCAAAATGAGAGATGTTTGCTGAATTCTGCTCTAACAGAAAAAGAGCAGGTTATTAGCCTTATGGCTAAATACTGTCTATTAGAAATTAGTGTCTTGATAAATCTGTACTTCCCATTTAATACTAGAAATATTAATATTTAACAGTATGTGTATATATTCCGTGATATATTTTTGTGGGCAGTGGGATATTGTCTCTGATTCACAAGATTTTACCAATTTCTTGCAATTTTTATCTAATAAGGTGTTTTTGTTGGTTTTTTTCTTTGACCAGCTATACTCCGTTTGCCAATGGTCCCAATGATACTCCTGAGGAGATCCTAGTGCGGATAGGCAGTGGAAAATTCTCTCTAAGTGGAGGCAACTGGGACACTGTTTCAGATGCAGCAAAGGTGTAAATGTGTTTTGGTTTTATATTTTTGTAGAATTCCAACGAAGTCTACTGAGCTTTATCAGTTAGACTGCTCTATAAGTGTAGTTTGTTATTATTATCTGCAGACTTTATTGCAGGGAAAGGGTATCTGCTCCAACATTTTATTTAAAGACTCCATCTGTAATCAACATGGATTCCCTGGGATGGTGTTGACCCCTTCTGTGGGTATCTTAATCACCAGTGTTACCTTTTAAAAAGATCAACATTAATATTTAATATTAATGTTTAAATATTTTTTCTCAATCCTTTGGAACTGTACTACTGTTCATTTCAGTAGGAGTGATTCAGAATGCTTGTTGGCTGCTTCTGTCTTAGCATGAGAAATTCACTTCTGTGTATTTAAGAATGCTTCACATTTTGTACCTAAAACAAAGGGAACATTCTGTCAGCTTGCTCATATTTTGGTTTTATTTCAAACTATTGCTGTCTCTGTTCTGTGCCCTTCACACCCACCTCTTCTTTGGACCAACGTTGTAATTAATCAGTAGCTTATTGCTAATGCTTCTAACAGGCAAAAACAAATGTCCATTGCTGTTGGCTTTATATTTTATGTGGCTTCTTGAAGGAAAAATTCGTTACTGGGTGTCTCACTGTCTCTGAATTCAGTTGTAGTAAGGAGTCAGCAGAGCCCAAAGTGCAGAATGAACAAGGAGAGAGATTTGCAAATAATAGCTTTCCTCCATAAAATCTGCCTGCTACATTTGAATAGGATTTCTAGTCTTTTAAAGATTATATTCATAATAAACATGAAAGGCACAACAGTGAGTTGCTTTGCAATCAAGGCTGGCTCTGTTGAACTGCTCCAATAGTACCACACATTGTTCTCAGCCTTCTGCAGTGTCAGGGCACAGAATGATCCTGTTTGTCTGCTGATCTCTGTGTGTTGGCATTGTGTTAATCCCTCCACATCGGGTGCTTCTCTCATTGCTGCCATCCCTGCTGCTTTAAAGGCCACCTAAGATGATTTGGACTGAGCAATCTTTGTGTTTTCCCTTCCCTGCAGGATTTGTTGTCACACATGCTGCACGTGGATCCCCACCAGCGGTACACGGCCGAGCAGGTGCTGAAGCATTCCTGGATTGCATGTAGGGACCAGCTGCCTCATTATCAGCTCAACAGGCAAGATGCCCCACATCTAGTAAAGGTAAACCCACCTGGGATGCTGCTTCAGCTGGGGGCTGTGCAAGGAGTTTACTTGGTTCAGAGCTACAGACAGAAGTCTCTTTTTTTTCTGTTTGTTTTCCATAGTACCAACACATTTAAGTTACATAGTGAGAGAAATTCATGGAATGGTTTGGATTGGGAGGGACCTTAAAGCTGGGCCATCTGCCGTGTGCAGAGTCACCTTTTACTTTCCCAGGTTGCTCCAAGCCCTGTCCAACCTGGGCTTGGGCACTTCCAGGGATGGGGCAGCCACGGCTTCTCTGGGGACCCTGTGCCAGAGCCTCACCACCCTCACAGGGAGGAATTCTTCCCAGTATCCCATCTATCCCTGCCCACTGGCAGTGAGACGCCATTCCCCTTGTCCTGTCCATTCCCCTGTCCTACATACCCTTGTTAAAAGTCCCTCTACAAATTAAATTAGTAAATAATTATTTTTAACCTCTGTGTAGAGGAAGAGACTTTTGTGTGTGCTTTCTGTGAGGTAGTTCTTCAGTTGTGTCCTAGGTCAGGACCTGAATAACCACTGAAGTGGCTGTATTTGAGAAATTGGTGCTAATCTGGTTTGAAAAATACAAATTCTGACCTACATTAACAGGTGACTCCTACATGAGAGATACAAAAGGAACACGAAAGAGAAAGAAGTGTCAGGCACCCATGCTTATACATTGGAAGAAGTCAACAACAGATTTTTTTTTTTTCTTAACAAACTTTAGAGAATTCACATGACCTGACATAAGTCTTGTTTGGTTTTATTGGAATTAGTTGAGTATTTAATGTTTAATTGCTTTATTTTCTGATTAAAACTTCTATATATATGAATTATTATTATGTATTTCTTTTTTCTCTAGGGAGCCATGGCTGCTACATATTCTGCACTGAATCACAAGACATTTCAGCCAGTGCTGGAGCCTGTGGCAGCCTCCAGTTTAGCTCAGCGACGGAGCATGAAAAAGCTCACATCCACAGACTTATAGATCCACTGGGACACCTGAGCAGACACAAGCAAGGGGGAAACCCAGCAAGTGGCTCTGTTTTGCCTGACCTGTGATCAAAAGGCATCTATGGTTTCCTGCTACACTACTTGAATTCTGTAAAAGTCCTTTTTTTAAAAAGAAAAAAAAAAATCCACAGGTTCATACTGTGTTTGTTTTACAGGCCGTATCTGTTAAGTTAATTTAAACATCAGGTACACCATAATGGATTTATCTACACTGTCCTTTGAGATCTGTTGCAAATATTCTTTCACATTCTGTATAGTTTTGCTGGGTTCAGTTAAAAAAAAATGGTTTAGGGGACCGTTGCCAATGACCAAGTTGTACATAAAGTGTCAGTGTAAGTTTTCTTGCTTCACACCTTTAGACCTTGCTGTGAAGAGCAAATTCTTTATTTTGTAATTGGGCACTTCATTGATTCAACTCAATTCCTTACCCTTGTCCATGACTATTATGCAGAGTTGAACAATGTGGTGTGCCAGAGTTAATTCATCACTGTTGATTCGGTAGGTCTATGTTTGCATGGTGCCAGTAACTGAGGAGTTTCTGTGAAAATACAAATCAAAGGGATGTACAAGGTCCTGCACTTCAGTTTGATCTCTTGTGACCCAAAAGAAAAGCTGGTTATGGCCTCTAACAGGAAAATGAACATTTCTGGTTGTTAGCACAAACTGTGTCCTGCACTGAGCTGAAGAAAGTCAATATGTGCATAAACTGTCAAAATTCAGGCTCTCAGAAATATTGGTACCACTCCAAACCAACATCATGCAGCTCAATCCTTTGTTATTTATATTTCCCATCCATTAGTACAACTACTGTGTTATTTTCCTCAGCAGTCTTTCCACTAAATACACCCAGTATCAGGTTTGTTTGGTATATGAGACAAACTGACACTTTATTATAACCAACTTGGCACTTGGGGTTTACTTTTTATTTATTTGATTTTATTTTTAATAGAAGGTTGCTTCTCTCTGACTCTCTTGCCGCATGTACAAATATTACAGAACAGAAATGCAAAATTCTCTTTGCCTAACTGTAGGGGTAGCTTGGGAAAATAAATAGGCCTTGCTGTGTGCCCAGATAAGGGAATTCTGACCAAGAAATTTCACAGTTAGGGACAAATTCCTTTCAGTGTCCTGTGGCCAGCACTCACTCGTCCTCTCTGTCTGGTGTTAGGACTTCAGCTGTTCCTAAATGCTCTGGTGGAGAGGGAATTCATTTCAGGGCCAGAATTACCTTGGGGTTTCCTGACTCAAAACCAATGCTAACTGCTGGTAGTTCATTCAGAGATACATTTTAGAAGCGTTTTCAAATGTTGTAGACATTGAGCAATTGTAGTGACATAGCAGGATGATTTAAAATATTAAATATATTAGTGACATTAGACTGTGAAGTGACCAAAACTCAAACGTAGTTCAGACTCATTTGTCATCATTGAATTTTCAAATGCAAGTCCCCAGGGCTGACAGAAATCAGTGTTTTGAGACAGCAAAAAAAAAAAAACAAACCCAAAAACTTCCAGGAGAATTCTGGCCCAAGCACCAGGAGTGATGGTGATAACTCAGATCTCACAAGAGGTGTTGGCTGGATTTTGCTTATACCCGTGAAGGACCTGGTGGTGTTGCAAGTACTTTTAGATAAGCTGCTTTCTTCTGTTGTGGTGGGGGAAGATGGACATTATCTGGCCAAATAGTTAGGTATGAATATATGTAGATTTGAGACTTAATGATATAGCAAACATAGGTGTGCTCTTTATATCATGGAGAACATCCCCTGGATGGAATTTCTTGAGTGTTTGATAGATATTGGAAGCTTTAGGGGCTGTTTGTGCCTAGTTTTGAGGTGCCTGTTTGAAATGCTTGAAAGCTTATCAAAGAACTCAACTGCTTCCTGGAAAGCTCCTTGTTCAGTACAAAATCTCCCCCTTTTGCAGTTGCTTCATCCTCCTTTTCCTTACTGAAAACCTTTTCCAGCAAGAATGCCTGGAAACCTCTTGTCTACACTCTGAGTAATTTTTATGTAAATTTAAAGATGACTGCCAGGAGAATTTGAATTCACTCGAAAAAAAACCAAGGCAAAAGTGGTGGAAATTAAACCCACTGAGCCCAGGTCAAGGTGTAATGTGGGTTGAAATGTAGTCCTAAAAGTTGTGTTGAGGATAAGAGGTAATCAAGGCCTGGAATACAATGAAAATGTTGAATTTCAGTTGCCTTTCCTATAAGGCAGCAGCTGATCTTTAATGGCTTTACCCATGACTCATTTACCAGTATTTCTGTTGGTATTTTCTTTTAGCTTGCTTAGAAGCACCACAGTATAAGCACCTTAAAAGCATTTTGCACAAGAGCAGTTAGAAGCAGCTGAAGGGGCTCACGTTGTTCTTGATGTGCAACACAGAGGTGGTGAGAGGAAAAGAACACAAACAAGGTGGATGTTTTGATTCTTTGCAGAGTATTTAAAACACCTTCTGTAAAGTTATCCCTGTGTTACATCACTGCTGACCTTTAGTGCAAGTGGTAAAAGCAGTGTTTCAATAGTTAAAATAACCTCTAGCAAACTTCAAGATTTCCTTGCAATCTCCTTAGAGACTGGTCTGTAGAGCTGTGTGAAATTAATTACACAAGGTTATAATAATTCTCCTGGTTTGTGTCAGTGAAATTAGGCTGAAACATCAATGCAAACACTGGGTTTTATGTATTTCTGTAGCACTTCAACTTTTCAGTCCTATCCAGAGCTAAAAGTTTGCAAATATTTGTGGGAGAGGAGGAAGGAGCAGGTTTTTCTTTCTCAAAGTTTCCAGGAAGCTTCTGAAGCTCGTAATTAGAGTCCTTGTAGGCGCTCTGTAGGGTTAAAGACACAAAATTCTCCTTAAAAGTTTGTTCCAAAGTTCTTCTAGGTGTGCACTGATAGCTGTTTGTGGGACCCCTACACTTCATTCATACCACACCAGCTTTCTGCGTCAACGTCTCTGTCCCTGCTCCAGTTATTTCTTAACTATTTGCTTCTCCAAATAGAACAACAGATACAAATTTGAAACCCCCCACCCTTAATGTATGGCTGAAACTGAGTAATATAATAATTTGCATTATTAGAAAGTCACCCACAAAATCATCAGCAACTGGTTCTCTTGAGATTTTTCCTGTGTAAAGAAAGCAAACTTCCTCTGAAAGCTTTAAAAAGATACTTAATTGATTATGTCTCTTAATTATTAATTTTTGGGCAATAGCTTATTACCAATAATGAGTTTAAATAATGCTGAATCCTCTTGTGAGGTTTTTCATACGACACTGGAAGTGGATCTGCTTTGCAGGACTAGGTGTTCAGGTTTGGATATTTTGCATTAGGCTTTTGAGCAGTGTTTGCTAATTAATTACAGAATCACAGAATGTGTAGCTTGGAAGAGGCCTCCAGGATCATCGAGTCCAACCCAGCCCCAACACCTCAACTAAACCCTGGCACCGAGTGCCACATCAGTCTTTGTTTAAACACATCCAGGGATGGGGACTCCACCATCTCCCCAGGCAGACCATTCCAGTGCTTTATCACTCTTCCTGTGGAAAACTTCTTCCTAATATCCAACCTGTATTTCCCCTGACACAGCCTGAGGCTGTGTCCTCTGGTTCTGTCAGTGCTGCCTGGAGAAAGAGCCCAGCCCCAGCTGAGCACAGCCACCTTTCAGGGAGTTACAGAGAGTGACAAGGTCACCTCTGAGTCTCCTTTTCTCCAGGTTAAACAGCCCCAGATCCCTCAGCTGTTCCTCACAGGGTTTGTGTTCCCAGCCCCTCACCAGCCTTGGTGCCTCCTCTGGATGGACTCAAACATCTCAACGTCCTTCCCAAACTGAGGGGACAGAGCTGGACACAGCACTTGAGGTGTATTTAATTTTTTATTTTAATTGATTAATTGCATTGTCATAATGTCCCAAGCACTTTTGCATCTTGCACTGATGCTCTGGTTAGAGCTGAAACTCTCCTGGCACGTGGCTAAATCTCCATAAAGGGCATTAATTGAGAACAGTGTGCAATGGATTCCATGCTCTCTGAGGTACTTCAAAGATGAAACTCTACACAAGGTCCCCGTTATCAGATATTGTAACTGTCATTTCTTTCTCTTCAGCATATTGTGGATTTTGTATCATACTGTATTTATTTCATTTAATTTTAAAAGAAATGTTTTCTTTAAAGCTCTGTATATATTGACATTAAAGTTTGCATTGTACTACGTTCTCTTCTTGCAAGGCTGGGTCTGGCAGTGCAGTGGTGTTTCTCTTTGCACTGTTGCCTTCAATTACAACACACCAAAGACAACCTCAAAATTGTATTTTTTTTTTTTGTCAAACTCCCTGAATAATCAAAAAGGTACAGTTCTAATTAGCTGGCAGTTCCTTGAGTACTAGAATAAAAGGGTTGCAAATTCCTAACATTTGGTAATTGACAGAAATCCATCACTTCTGCTTTGAAGGTTCACTTGCTTCTGTTTTTCAAATGGATATAAAAAACAAGGAGCAAACATTCCTAAATTAAATGTATATGAATTATTTCATAAACCTTGCCAAACATCTCACATGCATCAAGAGCTCTTTATAAATTTATTTTCAGTCAAGTGTTTCATGCCACACTTGCAGCGGAACAGACATTCAGTGGTAGGATTGATGTGTTACCTCAGGGTGGGATCATCTACCTAGTTTTTAAAGTACTTACTAAATTTGACTCCATATATTAAGAGGAAATAATTTCCTGCAAAGATCTGATCCTTTGAAAGTAGACACTTGCATTACAAGTGGCAGGAATGACATTAAAGATGGGGTTTAAAATCCTGCTGAGGTATTTGATAACGGCCAGTGCTGTTGGTATTCACAGTGGTTTATAAATACTTTAATTTTTTTGAATGCAGTGGAAGGTATTCCCACCTTTGCCTCAGGTCCATCTCCCAGGTGCTGTTTGCTCACACAAGACCCTGCTTTTACCACCACTGGTGGTAGAAGAAGGGGAGGGACTGGAGCCAGACTGGAGAGGAGGCAGCAGGTGCAAGTTCCCCAGATTGTGATGATTTGTTTGGTTTCATTCAAGATGGGCAGGAAAAACGAATCAACTCGGACAAAAAAACATGACAGTAATGTTTTTTTAAGCCCTGAGTCTCAGCTGCTGAGATCTGCAGGCTTCATAAAGGTGTTCCTGGGTGGGAGGAGACAAGACATGGATTAAAAGCCAGCCTTACTGAATTTTTGGAGAAACCAAGGACAGGGATGAGCCAAGTGTTAAGTGACTCCAGAACGTGCCTTAATTGCATTCTGCTCTTTGTTTTTCTGCAAATTTTGGTTCTCAGGAGCTGTTTTCCCCATAATTAATCTCTGTAGCTTTATTACTGTAAGAGACACCTTCCCACGCCTCTTTTGTGTTTTTATGGGATGCAAAATATTTTAAGGTAAAGATGTTTCTGCTTTTGCTTGCCCCAGCAGTAGCAGAAAGAGGCAGCAGGGGTGCGCTGGCAGTTTTGCCAAAATACTGCATTTATTTTAACTTTTAACAGTTTCCTTCCAGAACCTCTGGAGAGCTTCTCCCAGAGGCTGAGGCTTGTTGTGGGCTTCTTGAAAGACTCAGGAAGGTTTTGGCTGAGGTGAGGTCAGTTCTGCAGTCCCTTGAGGCACCGCTTGGACAGGGGTTCCCTCGCCTTTGCATTTCCAGCCTTGGAGCAAATCTTTAACTCTCCGGAGTTGTTTTGGGGCCTGCTCTTTGATTTTTGGCATTCACAGTGTTACCCCAGAGCAGTTCTGTGCCAAGATGTATTTAAACAAGAAGTGCAATGCCCTAATGCTGGCTGATTGTGCTAATTCCTTTATTCCTGAGCAAGGTGCATTTTGGGCACTTGTGGCCCTCAGCATTCAGGTGTGTGTCCTGGTCTCTGGGGTGTGGGTGGAATTACAGAGGGAGGGCTGTCTCTTAATTTAAGGGGGTTTATTGCTCCTTAAGGCTTTTGTGGGGTGAATCATAGTATAATTTTGGCAGCCTTGTGCCTGTCCCATCCCTGGTAGTGTCCAAGGCCAGGTTGTATGTGGCTAGGAGCAACGTCAGATAGGGGAAGTGTCCCTGCCCTCGCAGGGGGTGGAAAGAAATGGGCTTTAAGGTCCCTTCCCATTTTATTGAGTCATAAATCTTTTTTTATAGTAATTGCAGTTACGGAATGCTGATCCAGGCTCTGTGTATCCCTAACCTGGCAGCTGGCTCTGCCGAAAGCCTTGTTTGGAGGTTTTGGCACTAAACTGAAGGCTGATCTCGTAGCAAGGCGTTAGAAACAGGTATTGTGTCATCATCTGCTCGTTTGGGGATGAATTCAGTCGTTCCACGGGCGAGAAAGCGGCGAGGAGCAGGGATGAGGAACAGCGTGGGGAAAGGGGGATGCAATTCCTTATTGCTCTTTTCTGGAGGAACGGGTAGGGGTGGTTACGGGATCACAGTGACCCCAAATCCGCTCGGGATGCTGGCTGGCTGTGCTGGGCTGGTCGCTGTCCCGGGGGATTGTGAGGTCCCGTGCCGGTATTCCCGGTGTTTGCCGTCAGGTCCTGGAGCATCCGCTGCGCTCCCCGCAGCACCCAGGAGATGGAGGCAGCGCCCCGCAAGCCGCCCCCGATCCTTCCCGCCGGGATTGATCCCTGCTGGAAACCTCCAGGGGTCAGCGCGGCTGAAGGATGCAGGGCCGGGAATTGCAGTTCGGTTGCGCCTGTTGGAATGAGTCTGTGTTTTGTTATTTTATTTATTTCTTTCTCCTTCTCGAGAGTGTCTTGTTCTCCTGGTTCTCTTGTTCTCCTGCCTGTGGGATGTGGCTGTGTGATCCCTTCATGTCCATATCCCAGAGAATTTAATAGAACAGCTGCGTGTCTGCTGCTCCAGATGCAGGTCTTGCTGCTCTTGGCTGAGGGGCAGAGAAGCAGCGCCGGCAGGACCAACCTTGGAGCACCTCCCTGGACCCTGGGGTCACACCTTGGCAAGGATTTCCCCATCCTGGGAAATGCGGAGGAGCAGCAATAATGGAATCATAGATTATCCTAAACTAGGAGGGATCCACGTGGATCTCTGAGTCCAACTCCTATCCCTGCACAGACCCCTGTGCCCTGGAGCATTGTCCAAACTCTCCTGGAGCTCTGTCAGGGTTTGGGCTGGGAGCATTCCCAGAGAAAAATCCATCCAGGAGGGAGAAGCGTGGCAGGGCCAGGGCAGCACACAGATCCACACGGGAACATCTGGGCAGTGCATGGATATGGAATTTCCCCCTTGCAGCTCTTCCTCTGCTCTTCCTGAGCAGCTGGAATTGGTGCAGCCAAGCACAAAAACTTCTGGTTTGGAAACAGCAAGCAGCAAACGAGGCAAAATCTGGAAGTTTCTGACCAAGGGCAAAAACCTCGAAATGCAGGTTTTGAGGTAAATAGAAATATTTTGGATCGAAGTACATACACCAGGTGTATGTTTTTAGTGATTTTTTTAAAGCTATTAAGCCACCCAGAAAGATGATTTAAACACCTATATGCTTGTAGACAGAACTTTGTTCATGTTTACTGTTTTCATGAGGAAAATTTACTGCAATTCAAAATGCTCTGATACTCCAGGGTTCAGCATCTGGAGTAAACTGTATGATAGAAAATCTCATTAAATTCTGATAGTAAGACAACGATTTAGGAATAAAAATTAGTTAAGATCTTGTTTTGCCAGATTAGAAAATCACATTATGATCAAGCTGAAGGTGTTCCTGCTCATGGCAGGGGGATTGGACTAAATGGCTTTTAAAAGTCCCTTGCAACCCAAAAGAAGAGATTTCCTATTGCTGCTCAGGCTCCTGCTGCAGAGGGGGGAGCAGAAAATGAACCTCAAGTTAATTAACAGCTCCAGCTGCTAATTCCCCCTGCACCAGCCCAGGAAGAGTATGCTTGCTCATTCCCTGTGCCCCATGGAAAATGATCAAACTCCAAAATAGCTGAAAGAATTAATTTAAATGAGCTGCCAGTGCTTGTCAGGGAGGGAATAAGGGCAGATTTGAGGAAATTAGTAACATAACTCAAAGTTCCCAGCAAACTCCTGGCAAAGGCAATGTAAACTTGGTATCAAATTAATTATTGCAAATAAACATTTGAAATGCTACAGGCCAAATTAATATTTCAGAATTCTTTGCTATTTATTACTGTGCTTAATTTTCTTACTTAAATATAATTTGGGCCTACGGCTGTTAAGAATTTAATTTTTGAGGTACTTTAATGAATTATAAAACATGTTTTAAACAGAAATGAATAGCTAATAAATGCCAAAAGTGATTAATTTCCTGAAACGTGCTAAGGCCTTTGTATTTAATTTAAAAAAAAAATGCCCTAAATTGTTGGAAAGTAAAGAGGAAGAAAATACAAAGTGGATCAATTGAAGTCTGGAATAATTTACTAAATCACAAATAGTTTTCCCTGTCCTGTGGCCACATGTTCTTCCACGAGTTTCTAATCCTTCCAGGAGTCTCCAATCCATTTTTTGTGTCCTTTAGACAAGATGGTGACAAAAACATGCTCTGAAGATGCCTTGCTCTGAACCTCAATTCCCTGGATGAGCAACATTTTACACTGTTAAAAAATTGACATACCCAATCTCTTGTTGGGATGATACAACATCAAAGACACATGTTTTTAAAAGCCCGTGATTTTTCTGATTATTTTAATATATAGGGTAAATAACAAATATATTTAAGTGAAAATGAAATTGTGAGAATGTGGTTTTCATACTTTAGGTTAACTTTTAATATAAATTTTGAAACTGGGTGATGTGTAAAATTCCATGAAGTGGGATTTATGTGCACAGCTCCCTGCACAGTGGGACAGCAATACCTGCCATTAATTTTTTGTGGCTTGAAACTGAGCTTGATTTAGATGCTTTCATCCCAAGGGAAGAGACATTTTCTCAAATCAGCCCAGTGGTAATTGTTTGGAGTTGAGAGTGAACTCTATGAAATTCCCCATGAATCAATTTTGTGCTGCCAATGATTTACACCCCAGCACAAGCCTCCAAACGTCCTTACAAATTATCCAGGGCTAAGAAGGGGATGATTTGCTGCCAGTGACACTTTGGAGACTGTTCAGAAAAAGTATTTTCCAGCAGCTCCCGTTGAGGAAACTCCTGCTCAGCAGTGGGGTCAACAACCCCAAATTTCCCTTTTTTTGGGAAATGAACCTCCCAGCATCTCTTCAACACAGAGTAACCTCTGAGCAGAGCTGGGTTTACACCTCACAGCCCCTCTTCCTTCTCAGCAGAAGACACAAAACCTTGGAAAACCAACAAGGTGAGATGTGACCTGGGTGTCTCTGCTGCTTGACAAAGGTGGGAGATCATGGGGAGAGGAACATGATTTGTGATGCAGGGATAAAAGGCCAGATGGAATTCAGTAATTGGAGGAGAGTAGAAAGGGAGATTCAAAACAACAACCAACCAAACAAACAAAAAAACCTACCCAAAACCCAAAAAACCACCCCCAAAACAAAACAAAAAAAACCCCAACCAACCAATCAAACAAACCCCAACAAACAAAACAAACAAACAAACAAACAAAACAAAACAAAACAAAAAAAACACAAAAAAAAAACCACACAAAGAGGATAAAGTTATTCTAAAAAGCACCACCAGGAAAGAAGCACTAGAAAATATCTACCTGTGATTTTTTTTCATTTCTTGGCAAGTTTCTTTAGCCTGCTATATTTTTCCCTTATTTTTTAGGCTAGGATTTATAGAAAACTGATTAAGTCCTATTTTTTTTTCTCTGGGCTTTGAAATTTCTCAAGTTCTCTTTACTTTGAAATTATTTTTCTTTGGAGCCTTTTGAACACTGGAATCGATTTCTGTTTCTTTTCTTATTAATGAAACCGTTCATCCAAGAAAACTTTGGAGAAGAGAGATCTAATTTGCAGCCCTACCCTGGTGAAAAGAAATCAGGTGAACAAATCAGCTGGACCATCCAAAGGATTATTGCTATTGCAATGTAAACTATTTAAGAAAATGTCTATGGGAAAATAGCTGGAAATGTAATAATTTAATCCTAAATATCAGGAAAACAAAGCGAATTACTGAATACTGAGAATGGAGGCAGGGCCAGGCACTCACCGAGGATGTCTGTTTTAAGTAGGCAGAAAAGGTTTTTTTGGCAGCAATTTTGGGCTGAAGGTGGTTGGGATTTCGCAATAAACCAGATTCTCGGTTTATTGGGAAAAAGCTCTTTTTTTAGTGTGTCCTGGGTTGTAGTTTAGGATGTATTCTATCACCAACTTCAGTTAATGGCCCATCAATGCCTTTTGCATGACTCAGAGATAACTCCCTCCGGGAATTATCTCTCTCTTTAATGGGCCATCAAGGCCCTCTTCCATGACTCATCATCCCATTGTGAGATGCTCCGCCCACGGGGAGGAGCCAAGCATTCCCTCCTGGATATAAACTGGGATTCGGGACAGTAGAAGCAGCCTTTGCCTACTGGATTCCCAGAGGACCGGAGCTACCAGACCTTTCTACGGGATCACTGCTTCAGGAAGACCACCTCACCTGGACTGTTTCCATCACCCTGATCAGGTTGTATTCTGACTCTGTCAGTGGTTTTTTCTTTTTGTATTTATTTTATTTTATTCTATTTTATTTTCCTTTTCTTATTAAATTTTATTTCTGACTTAGAGCCTCTCACTTGGTTTGTTTTCAAACCACAACATAGTGTCTGGATGGCGTGGGACTTGCATATGCTGACACTTTCATAGAGAAATTCTCTTCACTTTGAGTATTTCAAATGTCAGAATATCAAAGATCCTGCTCACTCTTTGTTAGTGCAGTCCCTTATCCTTTAGATAGGTTCGTGTTTCCATCTGGGCTGTTTTGTAGGGATGTCAGGAACTGGGTAAGCACACCACAGCTGACCTGAGAGTTGTTTTCATTATTTATTGCCTTTAACCAACGTTTTCATTGCCCACTTTGATTAGCTCTGCCAAAAATGGCTTCTCTTTCTGGCTGATCTTGGAGGAGGGACATGAAGCTGAATCCATGAGTCCATTTTAGGCTGGAGGAGGAGCTGGATGCAGCCCCTGAGAGGGCGACAGCCGGAGATGGTCCAGGCACATTCAGTTTTTGCCAGTTATGGAAGCAGCCATAGGTTGGAATGGCAGGACTGACTATACCCAGATTTTGGGCAGCTGGGGGAATTTTGGAGTGTCTTCCCTGTGGATCAGTGAGGGATGCTGGCAGAAGTGCTTGTTTTAGGATTGTGTCACTGCATTGATCTCTGCTCACTTCTTCTGTACCTTCCTCTGCGGCCAGCCCAGCAGAGGGAAGGGAGCCAGTGGGATGAAGGAAGGCTGCCCATGGAAGGGATGTCAGGAAAACCTGCTCCCTGCCCACTGCCAGCCTGTGCAGAGCAATTTTTCATGCTGGAGACCCAATGCTAGGAGACATGGGCTCGGGCAGAGGGAATGTCTAGCACTGGTAGCACGAGATCATTGTGCTGCAAGTGAATGAAAAGCGTTTTTTTTTTTCATAACAAAGATAAGACAGGCAGTGAAAGACACTTTTTTCCACGAAGGAGGAAGGCATTATCCTGCTTAAATGATTTAGACAGACTTTATTTTCTTGGAAAGCCATGAGTCTCTTCATGGATCATTGTCTCCAAGCCCAGTTGCTCAGTGAGACCTTTCGTCTGTGGAAAAGAGACCCAGAGGGACTGAAGGGAGCCTGTGACCTTCCACCACTGCAAGTCTGGAGCCATAGAAATGTTTGTCAGCTTTGAAAAGAAATGGTTGCACTTGAGATCCTTTCCTTGGAAAAATCCCTCAATCTGGAAGCCACAATGAGGTGCAATTTTAGCACAGATCTGCCAGGACACATGGGTTCCTTTTTCCTTTCAAAGAAAATATGGAAGTCAACTGGGGTGTCTGAGCTTTTGGGATATTACAAGGAAAACATTCAATTTTCTTATTTTTAATTCAGGCGACGTGGGCTTTGTGTGTAATTGGTTTTCTGGAAGCACAACAAATATGCTTTTAAATCTGGGAGAAAGACAGGGTGACGAATCCTCCATATGAGAACTTGGTGTGGGGGCCTGTCCTCTGGGGAGCAATTCTTGTGTGCAGAGAGAAATGCCCAGGTCCCAGATAAACCAAAACACATGGCTGCCAGCCCCAAAGGCACTTCTGCACTAATGGAGATAATATCTGGTCTGATGTACACCATCACTTGTTCTGGGTGAGATGAAATTCTGGGATTAATGCTAATCTCTTACTTCTTTTTTTTTGTGATCCCACGCTGGTCAAACCCAAATTCTCTCCCCTTTATCTGGAAATTATCCTTTTCTGCTTCCCTCCCCTCTCCTCCCTGTTCTTGACACATATAAAAATAAATGGTGTTGCCCTAGACTGAACTGTGGGCTCACATCGTGCAGAGTTCATGTTTCCAGTAAACAAAATTCATACTTGTTACTTGTAATACTCAGTAATTCCTGGTTTGTCAACAACAACACCAAAAAAGTTGTTTTGTTTTGGTTTTTAAGAAGTTTTTCTAAAGCAGGACAGCATCTCAAACCCACACACGTGCTGACCCTGCCCACAGCAGGGAGTTGGAACTGGATGATGTTTTAGGTCCCTTCCAACCCTTCCCAAAGGTGTTAAAATGACAGCATTAACCTGCAAGATTAACCCTCAAAGTTCATTTCTCCATATCACAGGAATACAGATAATGAACAAGGTGAGAAAACAGATAGTTTAATGCCAGACTTTATGTTTGTGCCCATTAATTTGCTGTTTATTGGTGGGATTGAAGCAGAGGGGAATTGCTTGGGCTCATTCTCACCATGCTGAGCCCTGCTGCTGTCAGGGAAAACCAGCAGGGCTCTGGGGCTCACTGGATTTCCATGCGAGGCTGCATCCAGGGAAAACCCTGAATAGCTGCCCATGGGATGCCTGAGAAATATCTTTTTTAAGAAAATCTGTGTGAAAATGGAGGACATGCACTGCCCTGTAGAGGATAAATTTTCTGTGGGGGATAAAGGGATTTTTTTCCTCTTTGGAGCTGATTATGCCTGATTCGAGATTGCCTTGTTTGGTAACAACATCTTCTACTCATGTGAGTGATCTGTAATGTGAATTCTTCCTAAATTATCCCTTTGGTAGTAATAAATTGGCTAATAATGGCTCAAAACCTGCGTGGTGATTCTTGACCTCTGTGAAAGGCAAAATTTGGAGGAAAATTCGGAGGAAAAACCATCACCATTGGTTTGAAATCAGGCTGTGGTTGATTTCAATCAGATCCACTCAGGGCAATCAGAGCAGGATGAGTGTTACAAGGCAATGGAAAAGAAGTGGATTCTAAACTTTGTTATGTTCAGCATTTTTGTGTAAGAACACTCAGAATTTTTCAGAGAAAACAAGCACAGGCTTTCATTGCAAACTATAAAATAATGGGGTTTTTTTTTCACTGCTGGGTCTTATTTAAACAACATTTACCTACTTAAGATATTAAAATTAATCACTGCTGTTTAGATTAGAAAATTGTCCGTAATACCTTTGGTTTTTTCCCACTTGTTTCTTTCCTGGAACTTGTTTTTCAAAAGCTACACAAAGGTCCAAAGAGCTCAGAGGAGCTGGGAAGGATCTTCTTCCTTCTAAGCCTTGCTGCTACTTTGGCTTCCCCCTCCAAAAATCCCCACCCAATGGGAAATTGGGATCTCTCCTTCCAGAGGAATGGCTCCTGCAAAGAGTTTTGTGTTTGGCTGAGGAGGGTCCTTCTTCCAAGCAGCAATTTCCTTCCTTCCTTGTCTCTTGTTTATGAGGAAAACATAAAATCCCTCTCTGCACTTAAACTCATTCTGGTGATGCTCTAAATTCTATGCTTAAGGATGCATTTAATTAAAGATTGACTATGGCATAAAGTGGAGGTTAATTAAATACCAATCAATCTCTGTATAAAATACATATAAAGGGGCTTTGGCTCGGGCAATAAAAGGACCTCCAGGAGGAGATTCCCCTCTTGCTCACTGTGGAGCTGGAGAGTGGCTTCCCACACTCTTTTCCTTGCTGTATTTGTCATTCAGGATATTGAAGCCCTGCAGAAAAGCTGTCTTTATGGAAACAGAACCATGGTTTGACCCACCCCTGCTGTTCAGAGGAGATTTCACAGGGACTTTTCCATCCCCAATTTGTTATGGTGATGCTGGTGTCATTAGACAAAACGCTCATTGATGAAAGAATAACTTTTATTTTTGTTCTCCCCAAAATTTTTGAGGTCCTTTATAGTGGCATCAAACGAATCCAGAGTATCCAAAGTTAATAAAACAATGTGCTTTTTTTATGGAACCAATTGTTAAGCTGTAAGTGCCTTGTTGTAGGATACTGAAATTTAGGGGGCCTCCAGAAAGGAGAAAAGTTTTGGAGAGTCTGGAAGGAGAGTCCAACACAGAAGAAGCCTCATGTAATTTTTATATCCTTTTCCCCCATTAATTGTTCCCATGAGGGAACATTTTGGGAATCAGTGAGATGTTTCAGAGAGAAATCTGCAGTTTTTTCTCCTGGTGGCTTTTAAGGGGAGGTCAAATGGACAGACTTGGAATAAGAGGTCTAAAATTTATTCTGAACCAAGAGCAGAGTTTAGTCTCTCTTCTGTCTAGACCTAGTTCTTTAGAATGACTTAACATGCTCCCTGTCCTCCATGCTCTGTAGTGCCTCAGGAACATTAAATGGTGAAAAGCAAAGCTTTCCTGCTTCAGAACAGGGCTTTCCTTAAAATAATATAAAAATCCTTGATTTAAAAGTTTAGTACTTTTTTATTGGATGTTCGTTTATTGGACATTAAACATTCGGATGTTTAAACTACCAAAACTAAACCTATCAGCTTTAATCAGGAGCAAAATAATACAATTTTGAAATATTTTAATTTTTAAATGCTCAGTTCCACTAAAAATATTATTGTTCTTTCCTTTCTCACAAATGCCCTGGAATGTGAGCTTTTCTCACTGGGTCTTTTAGAGATTTCCACCTCCTTTAAAAATCTACTTTCCATGGCTGCAGTGATGCTCTTCCAAGGAGCTGAAGGCACATGATCAGCATGGCAGGGCCTCTTAAAAGTATTTTTCCAGCCCTGCAGAAGGAGAAAAGTGAACTTAAAGCCTGTGAAGAAGCAGTCTGGGATCCAGCAGCCCCTGCCATACGAGGTACAGGTTGCAGAAATGAAGTTGGAAGTTAATTGTTCCTGCTGCTGAAGGGCCCAGGTTAGTTGCTGTCATTACACTAATTTTTGTACCGTCTCAGTGACCTTCATATCATATTAACAGTTTTATATTATGTTAGCAAATTGCTCTGCCAGAGCTGCGAGTCTGATTGCATTCTGAAGGTCATTAATATGATATGAAAATATTATTGTATTCTCTCCTTTCATATTTTATTAGTGATATGGAAAGCAATAAAGGAGCTGATTTTTGCTGGGAGGTTCCCCAGGGAAAGATGCTCTACAGCAGTGGTGTCCCACATTGGTTCCTAATCCAATCTCAACGGGAAGTTCAATTTCCTCATCATTAATTATTTAGCTGTATTTAACTGCTGTAAATTCTCGGATTAATTTTTTGTAACTCTTGAGTTTGATGACCTCCAAAGACATTGGTATTAACCAGTGCAATATGAAATGCAGTCCCTTCACACAGGTAGAACCCACCCTTCCACAAGGACTTGTGTGAAGGCATAATAATGGCAAATTTAATTTTTCTGCTGCAGGAGGGAAGGCTTATTTTATTACTACCTTCGGTGCAGTTCAGAATTGCAGCATGGAGGAGGAAGGCGGTGGCAGCTGGGACATTCCTTCAGGGTGAGACTGGCACTGGAGATATCCCCAGGACATTTCCAGTGGTCACCAGGCCAGGGACAGCTGCTGTAGCCCCCACAGCTCAGCTTGTACCCAAAAATTTCATTTATTAAGCAATATAGAGTGGAAAAGTCCTGACACAAGTGAGCAATGGGTAAAACTGGTCAGTCACCACCCAGAGCCAGGGGCGAAGGCAGGAGCTTTTGGGCAGGTTTTGGCTGTTGTTTAAGAACAATGACGCTTTGGACTTGCAAGAAAGTGGGTTAAAACTTTAAAGGGGATTTTGATAGAAAAGAAACATCATTGCTTGCAGAGACAAATGATTTTTGAGGCAACAGTGCTATTTTATAGTGACTTCAGCCAGAAGGGTGACTTTGGTAAGCAGCAAGTTGAATTCTTTAATACTTTAACAGCCCTTAACTCACCCATAGAATGACATCTAACAGGAGTTTATCAAATGTTACCCACAACAATATTGGATTGTGATATCACAGCACACAGGTGCTGGAGATTTAACATGGTTTTGCCAAGCAGAAGGTTTTAATGTTTGAATTTATTTAATGTTTGAATTTATACCTTTTCCCTGCTCCGTGTGCATCGACCTCAGCCTTGTGATGACTCCGACATGGAGAGCCTCAAATCTCGGGAAAACGCTTCCAGAGCAGGTTTGTCATCGGGTTATCGGCAGTCAGGGCTGGCAGGAAAGGTAGTCGGGATGTTCCCCCAGCCTGGGGAATATCCCAGAGGGTTCCTGGGATGAAAGAAGGGTCTGGCACAGGGACGGAGGATGAAGGAGGATGAAGGAGGATGAAGGAGCATGAAGGAGGATGAAGGAGGATGCAGCACAGGAAAGAAGGATGGAGAAGGACACGGCACAGGGAAGACGGATGCCTATTCCATGGAAATTACCTGTTGTGTCATGGAAAGCGGCGCCGGGAGCGCGCGGTGCAGTGCCCGGGAGCGCCGGCAGATGGCGCTGCTCCACCGGGGCCGCGGCCGCAAACGCTGCACCTGGGACAGCGCCCCAAAAATTGCCCTGAGCCCAAAAACTGCCCCGAACACAGCGCCCCAAAAACTGCCCCGAGCCCCAAAAACTGCCCCGAGCCCCAAAACTGCCCCGAGCCCCAAAACTGCCCTGAACACAGCACCCCAAAACTGCCCTGAGCCCCAAAACTGCCCCGAGCCCCAAAACTGCCCCGAGCCCCAAAACTGCCCTGAACACAGCACCCCAAAACTGCCCTGAGCCCCAAAACTGCCCCGAACCCCAAAACTGCCCTGAGCCCCAAAACTGCCCCGAACACAGCGCCCCAAAACTGCCCTGAGCCCCAAAACTGCCCCGAACACAGCGCCCCAAAAACTGCCCTGAGCCCCAAAACTGCCCCGAACACAGCGCCCCAAAAACTGCCCTGAGCCCCAAAACTGCCCCGAGCCCCAAAACTGCCCTGAACACAGCACCCCAAAACTGCCCTGAGCCCCAAAACTGCCCCGAACCCCAAAACTGCCCTGAACACAGAGCCCAAAACCTACCCTGAACCCCAAAACTGCCCCGAACACAGCATCCGTGTGTGCCCTGCACCCCAAAACTGCCCTGAGCCCCAAAACTGCCCCGAACACTGAACCCCAAAACTGCTCTGAGCCCCAAAACTGCCCCGAACACAGCATCCGTGTGTGCCCTGCACCCCAGAACTGCCCTGGACCCCAAAACTGTCTTGAACCCCAAAACTGCCCCGAGCCCCAAAACTGCCCTGAACACAGCACCCCAAAACTGCCCTGAGCCCCCAAACTGCCCCGAACACTGAGCCCCAAAACTGCCCTGAACACAGCACCACTCCAGCACCCCAAAACCTCCCTGTACCCAACACCAATCAGTACCCACGGTACTGATCCTGCACCCCAAAACTGCCCCGTACCCCAGCAGTGATCCCGGGCCCAGCACTGCCGAGCACCTCACCTCTGGTCCTTAACACCTTCTCCACCCTGTCCCCCCTGCACCCCAACACACCCCACCCCAAAACACACCCTGTACCCCGCCCTGCCCCTCACCTCTTCTCGTGGCGTATCCACAGACCCAGGATCTAACCCATCCCTGCTGCCCTCTGGCACTGGGAAGCCATTCCCAGTGTCCTGTCCCTCCATCTCTTGTCCCCAGTCCTTCTCCAGCTCTCCTGGAGCTCCTTTAGGCTCTGAGCTTTCCCTGGAGACTTCTCTTCTCCAGGTGAACACCCCCAGATCTCCCAGCCTGGCTCCAGAGCAGCTCCATGGTCTCTGTTGGACTCACTCCAGCATCTCCACATCCTTTATATTGGGATCCCTAGCCAGGATCTCACCTGAGCAGGGCAGAATCCCCACCCTGACCTGCTGGGGGTGAGCCCAGGCCACGGTTGGCACTCTCTGCCCAAGGATTGCTGCCAGAGCTGCCGTGGTGCTGCTGCACCCCCTCAGGTCGTGTCCTCACCTGGGCAGGGCAGGAGCTGCCCCAGAGCCACCACAGGGCATCACCAGGTCACATCCACCCGGGGCGTGCCCGTGGGACTGCCTGGCCTCAAATATGGGCTGTAAAACTCCAGGAGAACCGAGGACAAAACAGGCAAAGCCACGCTGAGCCCCAGTAGGAATTTTATTGACAATAACAAAGTTCTTTGGTGTCTCTTACAGGAGAGAGGAGCATGTCAAGTGTGATGCTGCCTAACGTCGTCTGAGACAACAGAGTGAGAGTACTGAAGGTAAGACCCTGTGGACTGAGCCATATTTCATCACAGATAGAGCCCTTTAACCAACAAACTTGTTCTGGGAAAGTTTCCAACTCCGACAATCTCTGGTGTTGTAGGGTGGTGGGATCTCTCATGCTAGGAGCATCAAAGGAGTCTCTGGAGATGCTTTGACAGAGGACAGGAGCCTGGGAGGGAGACTTCAAAATCCTGGCAAGGGTACAAATAAAATACCCTTTGGTCTTAAATTAATGTAAAATTTTATGAAACTGTCTCTCGGAGATTATTCCCAATGTGGAGTTAAAAAACAAACAAGCAAACAAAAAGCAAACAACAACAAAAGAATCCCTGGCTGGTGTCCACAAAGAACAAGTGCTGTGGTTTCCAACCTCTGAACGACATTATCCTCCAGGAACTGCCTCTTCGGGAAGATTCCACATTGCCAGGCTTCATCTGCATCCTCTGCTTTTAAAAAAAAAAAAAGAGAGGGACATCCCAGGTCTAAAAAAAAAAAAAAAAAAAAAAAAAAAAAAAGAGAATTTGTCTCCTTTGACCTAAACACTGATTTTTATGCAAAGGCTTTCCTTGGTAAGTCCTGCATGTGCCCTGCCAGGGCTGCACCCACTCTCTGGACATGGACTCCAGGCACATCCTGAATAGCCAAAGTCCCCATCCCGGGCCTCCCTGTGGCTGGAGAGCTGGATGGGATGTGATGGGATGAGTCCATCCTGGGAAGCAAACACGAAATACAAAGGAAGAGGAAAAAAACAAAAAACAAACCGAAAACCAAAACCAAAGAGAAAAAACCCCAAGCTCGAGAAGAGCATGAATTAAAAGATAATAATAATAATATTATTAATGACAAATTTTAATTAATAAGTGGCTAATTAATTTTCTAAGCACCATAAAATTGCCATAGCAGCCTAATTGCTTTGCTAGTCTTGCCACCAGGCTGGGAGGAGATGAAGAGCTCTAATCCCCTGGATTTCGATGTGGGAGGTGCTGATGAAGGGGACACTCGGGGCTCTGCAGGGGCAGTGCCACCACTCAGGGGCCTGGCCCATTCCCCACCAGGTGCCAGTGTCACCTGAGAGCTGCCACCAGCAGGGACAGGGCTGGAGCAGCTCCGGGATCGGGTGGGGCGGTGGCTCTGACCCCATCAGGGATACAGGGACCACAAGTGCCTTGCAAATGGATTTCCAGTTTGCCATGATTCTGGAAAAGCATGAAGACACCACGGGATTACTGCAGCTGCTTTCATCCTCCCTTTCAAACCCTCTTACCCTTCTGAAAATGTTTTTTGACTGAATGCCAGCACAGATTATTGGTTTTATGCTTCTTGCTCTGTAACAACCACGTACTTGTAGGAAATTGCTTGTAGGAACTCACTTAGAGTAACTGGGGATGTGGAGATACCAGCTTCCAAAGCCACAGGAGCTCCTCTTGATGCCCTTCAGAAGAGTCCACAACACCTCAGACTCCTGGGATTTGTTTCTCTGTGCACAGCCCAGCTACCTCTTGTGCAGGGCACTGTTCTGGGGACAGCATGGTGACATTTGAAGTAGTAATTCATTGAGATTTTTTTTTCCCCTGGGCTGTTTTTAGCCCTCAGTTCTGTGATGAGCAATTTGGATTTATCTGCGTTGATCCCTCTCGTGTACAAGGTGTGTTTTTAGGAATGAGTCCTTTCTTTTCCTAAAGGTGGTCATCAATGAAACCACATCATCATTTGCCATAATCTTATTACTAAATGAGATTTCATCTCATCCCACAATCCCCAAAGAAAAAAAGGAATGTCTGGTTGGGGGATATGGGTTCTGTGGGGTACTGCACGAATTCTATTATTTCACACAATTTGTGCTGCTGACTCTTCTGTCTCTGCATATTTATCTCCCCTCCATTCCTAACAAACTTGTTTTTTCAGCACTTCTTTGTCATAAGGATGATGAGGATTAACTAAATGCATGTAAACATAACCATAAAAAGGGGGAAAATTACACTGCATGAGCAAACCTGATACTCTTCCCAGTTCATTAGAATTTAATGAAGAAATACTCAGTGCCCAACAGGGGAATCCTAATTCATTATGTCTTTTGAATTCTCATTAAGCATATGCATGGTGACTACTGGAAACCTGCACCCTTTCAGCTCTGTTGTCCATTACCCTGACTAATAAATAGTCATTATACTTAAATACTGATGAGGACACTCAAGGAAGTTTTATTCCTGTAATTAATTTTCCCTGGTTAACTCCTGATGATTTTCTGCTGGTGGCTGAACCCACATCCTTGCACAGGTGAGGTTGGAGAGAAGCTGCTCCAAAAGTGGTTGGAAGATGGAGAAGAGGATGGGACACACCAAAACCTCTCCACACCCACACAGGGACACATTCTCCCCACCTCGAGAATTCTGCTTCGGGTTTGAGGGACTCTGCTGCTTTTTCATAGGGGGAAAAGCTTTTAATCCATTTAAATCCCTCAAAGTGTTCAAGGCCAGGTTGGACAGGGCTTGGAGCAACCTGGGATAGTGGAAGCTGTCCCTGCCCATGGCAGGGGGTGGCACTGGATGAGCTTAGGGTCTTTCCAAGCCAAACCAACCTGGGATTTTAAGTGGTGTTACCTGCTTTGGGCCCAGTACCAGAATGATGATGGATTTTGGCTGAAGTTTCCCCAGAGCTGATGCTTTGCACAGTTTTCCACATTCTTGGATGAAAGTTTTCAAAGGAAGGCTGTGTCAGGGAACATGGAATTACTAAATCCTTCTGACTTCTTATGTAGCTTAAGGCAATGTTTAAAAACTCTAAAATGTTTAAAATGTTTAATTGCTCGGAGCTGTATTTTATTCCATAAGTGGCAAAGGGTTTTTTTTCATTCCTGTATCTCTTCCCAGTTATTAATACTTTTTTTTTGCTCTGGGGGGGGTGCCAGCCCCCCAAAATCCCCAGCTTATGATGCAAATGGTCACTGGTGTAGGACAGGACCTGGACACAGGGGTGGGGCAGTTTTGTCCACGTGGGAATTCTGAGGTGGTTCAGGGACTGACAGGCAGCTGATAAACTTGGAGTCAGAGTCAGAGTGCTGATACAGGACTCATTTTTGAGCTACAAGTGCTCTGAAAGGTGGGATGAGCCATTCCTGATGGGATGGGAGAGGAGAGGAGAGGAGAGGAGAGGAGAGGAGAGGAGAGGAGAGGAGAGGAGAGGAGAGGAGAGGAGAGGAACACTCGAGTTGTTGTTCACAGAGCTCGGGCTGCCCGTTTGCCATGGGCTGGTGCTTGGCGTTGGATCAAAGCGCATCCTGAAAGTAGCACAGCAGGAATGACAAACCCGGCTGCTGCAGGCAGAGGAGGGTTCCAAGCAGGAGGGGACGGATCCAGCTCCATCTCGGGGCCCTCTGGGGACAGGAGTGTGGGCAGGAGGGGACGGGAGCATCCTGGCTCCCCCGAGACTTCTACAGCTCCTTCCGTGTTCATTCATGGAATTATCCCTGGTATTAGACCTTAGAGCCCTCCCAGTGCCTAAAGGGGCTCCAGGAGAGCAGGCAGGGACTTTGGACAAGGGATGGAGGGACGGGACACAGGGAATGACTTCCCAGTGCCAGAAGGCAGGGATAGGTGGGGTATTTGGGAAGGGATTTTTGTCTTGTCTTTGCAGGGTAACTTTAAGTCATTCAGTGTTCTCACAGTGATGATAGTTTTGTCAAACAAAGGGTTCTTCAGTGCATGTAAAAATTAACAGTGTCTCCGACCTGAAATCAAATGGGATTCATCGGGAAGTTGATCCAAAGCAGACTGCAGTTATTGGGTGTGTTTTGACCAACCTCAGTGGCTTTCCCAAAGCTTCCCTGCAGCTCTGCAGAGATTCAGGTGAGTTCCCTGGTGCAGATGGAGCTGCCCAAAGGTTCCTCATGTTGTCCAGATATTCTTCATGGAAAGGGCTATCCAGCCCTGGCACAGCTGCCCAGGGCAGGGGTAGGGTCCCCATCCCTGGAGGAATTGAAAAGCTCTGTGGATGTGGCTCCTGGGGACACGGGTTGGTGGTGGCCCTGGAGGTGCTGAATTAATGATTTGACTGGATGATCTCAGAGGGCTTTTCCAACCTAAACAATTCTGTGATTCCGTATCGTCCTGGGCTGAGCTTCCTTCACTGCTCCAAACGACATCCACTTTCCCAAAGCACGTGAATTCTTCTTAGATTTTTACTGCTTTATATCAGATTTTCTTTTGCATATAAAGGTGCAAGTGGACACAGTAAATCTGTGTACAAAAATAAACCACGTTTTTTGGTGTCTTTTAACCTATGGTCTGCTCCTGATATGCCCAAGGAGCTCAGGCTCCCTCTCACTCACTCTCCCAGGCTTTAGGAATCAGTCATTATTTGTGTCACTCCAATGACAAATCACCACTATAATGAGGCTTTATCCTTTTAAAAGAAAATAACTTTTATTAATTCTTTGATTTAATAATTGAAGCCTTGACTTTTAAAGGGGGGGGGGGCAGGTGTTTGTTGTGATTAATAGGACACATTCCCTGCGTATCACAGAACTTTACTAAATCTTAGTAATGGTGTGGGGGTCAGTGTCACTGTTATTATAGAAATGATAATTATATCTTTGGGAAGCTGTCAGAAAAGTATTTTTTCTAGGAGTCAGAGCAGTGTAAACAGACTGTACAGGCAGGCACTACCCTTTCCATCAATAGGTAAACAATCTTTGTTAAGCTCATCTTGATAGTCTTATTTTGTTGCCACATTTTAATTACTCATCCTGTCTGTTTATATTCCGCTGCATTTTGCTGAAGATACAAGCTTTAAAAATCATTGGTATTTAGGAAAATCCAAAGCTGGGGTGATGCATGCTCAGGTGCTAATTTATTTACATCAATTAATTTCAGGCCCCTGATGTAAACCAATTAGTATTCAACACTTAATGGAGTCATTATCTGTCAGATTAGCTTTTAGAAATGCTTGTCACTGCTACAGGACCAGGCAGCAGAACTTTGCTAATAAAACTAGCAGAATTAATGGAGTGAACAGCATAGATAATGACTTAATGTGGAACATACAGTATAGAAAAGAGACTGAACAACTGTCTTCAAGAAATTAAGATATCATTGAGCTGGCTACTTTATTCCAAAACTGAGCTCAGATGGGCTCTTTAGAAACATCAAAGGTGTCTCACTAAGCCTCTGCAAAGTTTATTTCATAATAAATAACTTCCACCCTTTGTGCCCTCACATGCTCCAGTCCAGCTTGGTGTGGCACACAAAGAGAGGCTTCCTGCTGTACCTTCCTGCTGTCACTCCAGGCTGCTCCTTCCCAAGGACTGGGAATCACTGGGAGCATCCAGGTTACAGAGCTGTGGGTCACCTGCAACTTCCCCAGGTGAGATCTCCTTTGTGGGATGCACTGATCACCTGCAGGGCTGTGGGGTTCTGCAAAATGAGTTCTATTTGGACAGCAATATTTGCCCATCGTTTTGTTCTTCCAGGTTGAATTTCTTTTTTTTTTTTTTTTTTTTTTTTGTGTGTGTGTGTGTGTGTGTTTTGTAATTTTCTGTGTGTGCTCTGAGGTCAGTCTCAGTCTGGTCATTCTGGTGCCTCGGGGACACATGACACCTGTGCTAAAGTCATCCCTGCATGGAGGGAGATCACAGAGCTTAATTCCTATTTAAGCTTTGCAAAAAACCCCAAAAAATAAAAAACAAAACAAAACAAAACAAAACAAAAAGCAAACAAAACCAAAACCAACAAACAGAACACACATACACAAAAAAACCAAAACAAAAACAAAAACAAAAAACCCCCAAACAAAAAAACCCACAAAAAAAAGCAAAAAAAAAAAAAAAACTCATCCGAAAAACAAGCAAGTACATCCTGAAAAATCATAATGGTGTATTTTTATAGAAGTTCCTGTGACTTGTGACTGTGGCACCAAGCTGCAGATGAGTCTAGTAAAGCTGATCTCACTGCAGGGACAGGCCTGCACCTTCACCCTCTCTTGTGCCCTGGTTCAGGCATTAGGGGCTGGTCTGTGGGCAATGGAATCATCAGTATGTTCATAATGGCACAAGGAACTCTTCTACATAATTATTTCTGTGGCTGCATTTGAAGAAAAGTCCCCACCACTAAGCCATGGGGATGCTGTTCATGTTCAGGTGCCCTTTTCCTTGTCACAAAAACTTGAACCCTGCCACAAAACAAGAGAGAACAAAGCCATTATAAAGCTGTGTTATTTGCTGTTCTTAGAACAAATTGTGATGTCCTGCCAGCTATGTGCTGCTCACCTGAGCTCTTGTTCTTGCTGGGTAAACCAGAGCAGTTCTTACAGTTTTAGGTTATGCACCTTTTAGGAAACACCGTGGGAGAGTTGTCTTGAAACTCAGAGATAATTTCACACATTTTTTAAGTCTTCCTTCTTTAAATAACTGCCTTAACACCCTGTATATCTCCCCTATCCTTATGTAGATGATGTACTTTGATCACTATTTATGCCTGGTTTACAATTATACTGCTTTTTGCATTGATTGTGGTTGTTCTCCTTGATGGCTTTTCACCTTTCGAGAGGGACTCAGTTTATGGCACAAAATCAACATTTACATTTGATTTTCAGCATGGCAAGTGGCTGCTGAGAGTGACTGAGTGGGAAATGGGTGCCTGTGCACCCCCCTCCAGGAAAACCATCTCCTTTCAGCTCCACTGCCTAAGAAACTCCTCACCTTCCCCAGCCCCTAAGGCTTCTTTCCAGGAGTATTCCAAAGGAGGAGGGAGACCAAATGTGACTCTCAGGGTGTAGAGGAGGTGATGTTGCACTGCCCTGACTTCCTATATTGGAAAAACCCCTTAGATGAGAGCTAGACATGAAGTATCCTGTCCCTATCATATCCCCCATGGAACCACAAATATCCGCTGTCCCAACACCCCTGTGACAGAGGTTTTAGAAATATCAGTGACAGAGAGTATGTGTGGATTTGTCTTTCAGCAATTGCAGCAGAAAATCCTTGGCTGTGTGATTTTCTCCTCCAGTTTGTTTATGGGATCCCTGGAGTGGGAGAACTTGGACCATGAGGAAGGAGACATTTGGAAGCAGCCTCAGGAAGGTACAAGTGGTGACAGAGGGACGTCCTCCGTGTCTGGGAAAGCTGGGCTTTCAAAAAACGGTTCCAAAATCACTTTGGAGAGGTGGAGGGCAAACAGCCAGAGCATCTCTGTCATCTTTGTGAGCAAGAGAAGCTGATTTTATGAACTTCTGGCTCAGCTGAACCTCATTTTAATATCTGTAAAGAAATTTCAACCTGGATTAACCTCCACTACACTCGGATTTCTTTGTGAACATTTTTTACAGCTGTTCAGAGTTTTCTGCTGTTGCAAAGAACAGTTAATTTGGGGAACAATAATTCCTGGCTTTAAAGCCTATATCCATATGGCTATCAAGGCAGTTTGTAATTCCATAATTGAAATCATAGATGACTGCTGCAGCAACCTCAAAGGGGCTGGGGTTTTTGAAATTTTTTTTTGTTTTCCTGCTACTTACCCTTTCTCATCAGCCAAAATATTTGCTGGTCTTACCTCAAAACTGATGATGTGACCCTGCTGTGTCCTTTGTAGGGCACAATACGAGGTGTCATGATCCAGTTGCTGCTTTGTGGTCCTACCTACTGGAGATGCCCCTTTGAAAGGAGAGGAAATTGCTGTTGGATAACATCACTCCCCCCATCACAGCTGGCGCTGGCTGGTGCAGATACATGTTTACATTTTGCTTGGAAAATGTAAACACTAATTAAGCATTAATGTTAATGGGGCCTGGGCCCCCGGCTCTGCTGCTGGCACTGGCCTGGCTGCTGTCCATCTCACCCCACTCACTATCTGTGCTTCCTGGCAGAAAATAAGGATAATTATTTATTCCTTTCCAAAGAGGGAGGGAAGGGACACCGGGGAGGGTCATGTAAGGACAAAATATTGTGTTACTGGGAATAAAACCAAATCCTATCAGCCTGAGAGAAAGGCAGGGGTGGTTTTATCCCAGGTTCTGCTGTGGATGTGATCACTCAATATCCTCTGTGTTTCGTCTTCTCACTTCCTGCATCCCAGCTCAGGCAGTTTGCTGGGAAAAGCCTCTCCAATTTGCCATAACACAGGGATAGGATGGATCAGCAGGGAGCGCAGGGGATGGAAAGCAATCTACCTTTCGGTTTTAATTCTCTGTTTAAAAAAAAAAAAAAAAAAAAAAAAAAAAAAAAAAAAAAAAGGACTTTCCTGTTCCCTCTTCATGCACTGCTGGGGGCTGAACTGGTCACTGAGGAGGCTCCACCACTGCCTGGCCCTGCCGTGGTTGTGGCTGTGGCTGCTGCAGGTCTTTGATGGCAGATTTTCCATTTTCCCTTTGCCCGGCCCCGGCGAGAGCCAACGGCAGCGCTTCTAATTAGGAAGGGTAATTTCTCCCAAACGGGTCCTCTCCCTTTGTGAGCCCGTGGGTTTGCCAAGGGAATAAAAGCGCCCTGATTGTCCCCTCCTTTCAGCCCTTCCCCTGATGAGGAGTGTTGCTACACCTAATAAATTAAAGGACACAAAGTTAATGAATTTTTCATTTGAACTCACAGCTAGGTATGGATTAGCGAGGCTGACGTTGCTGAAGAGCTCAGAATTAGGAAGGGTCCTACAGGGACATTTTCCTCTTTGCTAAAATCTTTTCATTCACCTTTTCAAGCATTATCTTGCTGGGCAGAAAGAGTTCTTTTCACGCCGTATAGCCCGTGGGGTCTGCTTTTTTTTCCACATAAATGTGATCATTCATTTTGTTTGTCTAATGGATAAAAATAAAGGGCAGTGTGAGTGACATTCAGACAGCTTTTCTCCTCAAAGAGAAGGGATTCATGGATCCTGAGCAGCACTTTGGAGCACGCTGAGCATTCAGAGTCCCAATTCCTTTAAATTCCAGTTGACACCAGTGGAAGGCTGGTTTTCCTCCCACTTGAGCAGGGCTGGGAGCTGCAGGCAGCTTGGCCTTGTAAATAAAACTACACTCAATTTACTTAAAAATTAATTGTAAGCTGATGTCAAAGGACCTGAACGATTCAGAATTATTTTCTGAATATGAAATTCAAAAGGTTGCAGCTGCTTTTAGCCTGCAAAATGATTTCTGCTTCTTGGAGCCAAACCTGCACATGCTCCATTTGGAGAGAAACATTAATTTGTTATCCCTGTATTCCCTGCCCAAATGAAACCTTTCTGTAAGAACTTCAGTTTGCCTTCACTTGCCTTATGGCACTCTGAAAGACTCATTAAAAGAGCAAATCAGGTTTTTGGTTAAAACCAGAAGCTGTTTGAGTGCACAAAAGGCTGGGGAGGGTGGTGGGACTGGGGTCACTTCCCTCATGGAGTCCTTTCTCTGGACCAACCTGAAACCCCATTCCCAGTGAGCTCTGGCTTTCCCACACCCCAAAATATGTGGCTGAATTAACTGAGAGAAAATTTCTAATTAGAACAGAACCAAGTGGGATCTCTTGTGATGCTTCAAGACAGGATGGGGAGGAGGGGAAAAAAATTACTGCAAAAATTAAAAGGAAAAAAAAAAAAAAAAAGGCAAGAACTCCACAGTAAATCCCATCAGACTTTTGCAGAAAGCCTGGTGTGTGACATGTAGATCCAAGGGGAAAGGAGCTGGAGCTGCTGGCCAGTGGGATGGACAGGATGAGAGTGCTCCCTGTGATGCCTTAAGCTTTAGCTTTCATGTTTTCAGACTCTTTGCTGCCTGGGGATGTAGTTTTGAGCCTCATACTAAGTGCTGGTGAGCTCTCTTCACAGAGCAGGGAGACAAAACAAATCCTCTTCCTGATGAAGACCAAGGACAACTTTCACCCCATCAGCATTAACAGTGGTGGACTAAAGAGACAAAACAAGAAGGATGGGACCTCACAACCTGAAGCTGTAATTGGACAATTGAACCCAAATAAACAAATGGACCAAAACTAATAAAAAGTGTGAGACTTTGTGACCAGCCAGCCATTTTGTGACCATTTTATGACCATTTCGTGACCATTTTGTGACCATTTTGTGACCATTTTGTGACCATTCTGGGTCCACCTTGAGTATTGCCCAGGTCAGGCTCCTGTCCTGCTCAAGGTGTATCCTTCAAAGGCCCTTCAATAAATACCTGCTTTATTCTCTATCTCTGTCCAGTCTCTGTTTCAGGTCAGCCTTCCCAAGGCATCACTTGCAGCCCCTGGATGTGGGAACTTTTCCCAGCAATCTGTTTCTGCCTCTGGGCTTTCACCACCCTTCACTACTGGCAGTGGGTGTTTCCCATTAAAAGAGTGTTGGCCCAAATCCTCCTGTTGGATCCCACTGTCTCAGTTTCACTGCTCAAACTGGAAATGACATTTTTATTCAATTTCTGCCCTAAACATTTAAGTTTTATTGCTGAGTGCTTTTGTAATAACTGTATGTTGCACCTATAAATGCATTTCAGCAGCAGATTATTTTGTGCAATAAAGGTGCAAAGGCCTTTGGGAAGAACCTATTGCCCATTTCAGGCAGAAACACCCCATGCAGGAGAGATTTCCCCACTCCATAAATAATTTGGGATCAAAGGTCCTGGTGCTGGGTTAGGCAAGGGTGAGTGTAAATCTGGCTCTAACAGAGATTCATGTTTCTATTAAAAAGTAATTGCAAAGAACAAATCCTGATTGTCTTAATAACTGATATTTATGTCCCTCAAGAAGCAGAACGTATCCATCATTTTATACACAGCTCTGAAAAAAGGATTAGCACTGCTTGTATCTTTTTTTCCACTACTGCTCCTACCCCTGTGCCTCCTATTCCCTTGTCTTGGATCTCCCAGAGCCCATACATAAGTTACCTAGAATTCCGTTTCCTAACCTAGAAACTACTGTCACCTTCCAATTCAGGAAAATGATCCCAAGTAGGGAAAATTTAATTTCTGGTCTTGGTGACAAGTTTCAAAACCCCCCAGCATGAGTGGTGATGAACAATTCCCGTGCCTGTGGACCTGCCTGTGTCTGCACCATCTGCCAGTGGGAGTATTTGGAAAACTTTTGGGGGTGTAGGAAGGTTGTTCTGGAGGGAAATATTCCTCTAAGGATTAGTCCTGTGCAAATCTTGCTGTCAAACACTTCAGAAGCAGATGCCCTTGTAAGTAGTGTTCTAACCAAGGTCTCTCCTGTTCCAAAGGCAAAGCAGAAGGTTCCCCAACAGCTGCCACGGGGGCACCTTGAAGGTGCAGAGCAAAGTGGCAGAGATTAATCAAAATTATTAGTGGAAACTAATTATAAATGATGTCTCAGGGCTTCAGGGGTTTTGCTTATAGGTTTACCATTTCCTTCTGACTTCTTTTTTTGTCTCTAATAGGAAAAAAAAAAAGTTTTTGCAATCTGTTGATGGTATCGCCACAGAGTGGGAGCGATATTCCAATGTTTGCTTCTCCAGTTAAGATATTTCCAAGTGTTGCTCTTCCCTCTTTTTCATGGATGACTACTCTTGCTGAGCATCTCAGTGGGTTGTTTTCTGATTTATTTTCTTTTTAGGTGAATGTAACTTCTTGAATTAGAGAGAATTTCAGTGTACACATTTGCTTTGTGGCACCTCCTAATCTGCCCAGGCTGATTTACAACTGAAACACTAAAAAATGTATTTCTAAAAGTACTTTTTAATGGAATCAAGGAATTCCAAAGGACCTATTCAGAGACAGCAGACACCTCTGCATCACAAATGTGTTTCTTCCTATTTCCTCCATTCATTATTACACCCGCAAACAATTCGTCATTGATAATTAATATTAATTCCATCCGCTTAATTGACAGAATTACCAGGGGGTGACGAGATCGGCTTCCCAGTATTAAATAATTTTTACCAATTTGTAGTGCTCAGCTTGCTGCTTTGCTGATTTCCCAGTTGCTCCAGCTCCTGCATCTCCAGGCAGACACAGGGGGAATCACGGAGGTTTGGAATCCGCAGCTCAGCAGCCGGAGCAGGCACGACGCCTTCTTTGGGAGAACACCGAGCCTGTGCCTGATTATCCAGCCATGGGATCCTCCTGCTGCTGCTGGAACACCAGAGATTTCCACAATATATTGCTTGGGTACATCCCATGGTGTTCAGCACTGTTAAAAAACCTACAGATTTTGTCTAGTCAGGAGCTTTCTTGCTCAGCTCAACAGCACTGCTGTGCACCCTTCATCACCTTCATCCACAGAGGTGATTGCATTAACATTTTCATGTTCAAATACAGCAAAAATTACATGGGCAGCCTGAGTTTTGCTGTGCAAGAGCTCAGAGACCGCCCCCCCCCCAAATTTACACACACACACACACAAAAAAAACCCAAAAACAAACAAACAAACAAAAAAGTTCTAGAACACAGATCTAATATTTAGCAGGTGGAATGGAGGGAAAATAAACTGCTTGAGGAATTTAGTTTAGTTTATTACTTTCAATTAATTGAATCTGTAAAGGTTTTTTCTTTTCTGTAGTACAAGAATAGTTACTCCTAAAAGGACTTCTAGCGATGATTTTACTGCACAGGTGGTTCTGGAGTGCAAAGAGCTGAGTTAGCACCACAGATGTTCAGGAACTGCAGCACTCAGTGACAACCCCAAAAATTTGCTGTCTGAATCCAGCACTGCCCTTGCACACCAAAGCACCCCCCATGCTTCAGCCCACACCCCAATTAATGTTTTTTCTCTTTTTTAACGTTGTTTCTCACTTTTACCTCCCCTAGGTTGTGCTGTGCCAAAGCACACCCAGCTGGGCACAGGTGAGGCTGAAACCCTCTCATCTCCTGGCTGACCCTTTTTGGCTTTCTGCTGCCATCCCTCTCATTCCCCTTTCCTCCTCCTTGTTTTGCAGAACAGGAGGAACTTCCCTTGCCCAGAATGACAATGGGAACCCATCACTGCAGGGTTGAGATGTCCGGGAGACACCTCCAAGGATCTGCCCGGGGGACACCTGGCCCTGTTTGGGAATTTCAGTGTATTTCAACATAGGAGGTGAATGATGGACAAAGCCCAAGAAACAGCACTGAATCCCTGTGACCAGGTTTGTGAAACCTGGTGGAACTTTCTTTTTGAATTTTCTTTTCTTTCTTTAAGTTTTTGGTTTCCATAAAGCACTTGGGATGTAAAGTTTGGGATAACTGATTTAACCATCCACCTTTTCTCACCTATCAGCCCAGTTCTTCCTGTCCTCTTCTCCTGTGTCCAGGTATCTCACTCCCTGCTGGGTATCATGTATCAGTTAACATTAAATCATGTATTTCTATTTATGTGACACTAATCCTGGCTTGCTGCATACCCTATGTTCTTAATTCTTTGCAACTCTTAACATTTTATGTACATATATTTCTTTTTTAACACTCTATTAAAAAACAAATAAAAAAGGGTGTTAGTGATATAGCAGAAAATAAAATAAATATCAATGACATCATTATATTTGATGTTTTGGCTTTACTTTTCATACACTTGTAATAACTGCCATTTTAATGACCTGTTATTTTCATTACCAACTATCAGATCAGACGTGATTTTGAAAAAAAACAGTGTAATTTTCCAGAGTAATTTGTTTGGGGTAATAGTAGGAAATAATACACTTAATGATTTTGCATATTTTACTTTCACAGCTCCTCTTAAACAGGAGTTACCTCAAGCTCAGTCTTTGAGTAGCTCTCAGTAGCCCTGGGCTGCTGCTTGTTTGGGAGCTTTTGTCTCCAGACTGAATTTCTTCATCCTTTCTAGTTGACAGAAAGTTTCTTTTCCTGCCAGGAAAATTCAGTGTAGATCCAGCGATTTGTGGTGAAACCAGAGGTTTTACAGAAGTGGGATGAAACCTTTGAGGCTGTCTGGATCTTTGTGAATTATCCCTGTTCCTGGGCACTCATTGATGTACCGTGGGCATCTTAGGACATGCAGTGAAATTAAAATGTGATATATTTAAAACAGAAAAAAGCCAAAAAAAATATGCCCAGTGTTTAGTTGTGCTGTACAGCCCACTCTGAGATGTGGGAGCCAAGCAAGGAGCTGGTAGTGGGCTGAGCAGCCCCTGAAGAGGAGTGGTGTCCCAGCAGCCTCCAAAACGGTTCATTTCCTGTGTTTGAACTTAAAACCTCTGAGGACTGATGATGCCTAATCTCGGTTTGGGCTTCCCAATTTCTGCAGCAGGTCAGTGCTGGGGATGGGAGGTGGCTGGTGCCTCTGCTTAGGTGATCTGCTGTGATGCCATTCAGGGCATGGTTGCAGGCTTGTGATGCCACCTCTTTCTTTTTTAGTGTTTCAGAGCAGGGAGGGAATATCGTGATGGTTTTGTGCCCTCATTGCAACAGCCCTGATACAAATTCTTCACAAAGAAAACAGTTCAGCAGTGGGAATTCTGTCCATACCAAGCTTCTGCAAGCTTGGAATCCTCTTGTACAATCCTGTTTCTCACTAGAGTGGGCAGATCTCTGTAGGTGATGCAACATAAATTCAACACAGCATCTTACGAACAAAAAATCTTGCCCTGCTCAGCCCAAACTTCTCCCAACTGCAGCAGAGTTGGGGCACACAACACACTCCCTCACTGCCCTCAGAGCAACACCTCAAACCAGCCTCACGCTCTACCATTTTCCCTCCTCATTCCAGTGTTTGTTATGGGAATGAGGTATCATAATTTTAAAGCCTGGTATGGCCTGTGAAAGACCATAAACATTTAATAGACCCATAAACACTGACTTTATTCTTTCCACTGTGCTGTAGCTGGACTGGCCCTGCTGCCTGTCATCCCCCAGGTCACCACTGTGGACACGAGGGATCAAACAGCATCAGTCCCAAAAAAAAATCAGAGCAGCCCAGTTTATTATCCTCTCCTTTGGAATATATGAGGCGTTGCAATCCCCACAGAATGTTTTCCTGGCTTAGGTTGGGGCAAGAGGAGGAAATGGCACAGAATAAATCCCTCGGGAAGACAGTTGTGGTGATGGGGGTTGAAACAGGCACCACTGAACTCATTCCTTTTACCACTCCTGTGCCCACATGAATTAGCAACAACTCAGGACGAGAGGTAGATGTGTTTTCTGTGGGAAATAAGCAAAAACCCCTCACGTCTTTTCTGCTAAAAGAATTGCTTAGTATTCTTTCATTTGTCATGGTTTATATTGAACAAACCAGCAAAAAAGTGTTTTATAATCAAGGATGAAGAATGTTACAGAGCAGGAAATGTTCACAGGGATTTTGACACTTGGAGATCATCTAAACTGGTGTGCAGCACATGAAATGGGCATGAAGCTGGGCAGAGTTTAGTTTTTAACTTGGATTTAGGATGGAGGTGCTGTAAGGGATGCTTTTTCTCACCAGACTGGGTTGGAATTGCTCCAGCACTGTTTCTGTCCAAGGAGTGACATTCAGAGAGATTCCACAGGGCTTGCTCCCAAGAAGGAAAAGTCCTGCGCAGGGAGTGGAGACCCAGAAAGATGTGAGATGTGCAAGCTGCTGTGATCTGAATACCCAGCCCTGTGGAGTCAGAAGCAGAAGAGCAGATCACAGGGAGGGAAGTCTAGGACCTTTCCCAGCATCTGTTGTGCTCATCTGCATCCCATCCTGGGATGGCTGGGAAGGGGCCAGGATTTTCCCAGGTCCAGTGAGACAGCTCCAAGTGATGTTTTACCACAAAGGTTCTTCACCAGAAAGAAATGTGAACTCAAAAAAAAAAAAAAAAAAAAGAAAAAATAAAAAATAAAATCAGCGTTTGTCATTTTCTAGTGCACCATCCTGAAAAAATTTTTTAACTTGGGCTTTGTACTTGAAATCTAATCCTGTTATAAATATCTTACTATGCAACTGCATATTTTTCCGAGCAAACCACTGCCAGCCACATCACCATGTATTCATTTCTGCAGAGATCTTGTTACAAAAGCAGATTTTTCTGAGGCTCTACTACAGCTTTACTACACTATGAAGGACATACGAGAGTAAACCCCACACCATTGTATTTTCCATTAAGAACTCCTCATGGCTGAATAACTGGAAGTGTGTTTCATCCTCTGCCTGATGCAGTTGAGAGAAGATTGGGCTGAGCAGAGCAGAATTTTGTGTTTATAAGGTGCGGTGTTTGGTTTGTGGAGCATCACCTACAGAGATCTGGCAACTCTTGTGAAAAGCAGGAGTATACAAGATTCAACCCTGGAAAAGCCTGACATGGACAGAATTCCCACTGCTGAACTGTTGCCTTTGTGAAGAATTTATATCCAAGATAATAAAGTTTTAAATCAATAGTCTGAATGTATGCAGAGCTATATAATCTTTGTAGATTTGGTAATCCCCCGTGACATTTACAGGACAGTTTCTGCAAACTCAGAATTCCAGAGCTGAATTAGCATTTCTGAGGTGTAGGAGATCCCCTGTGTCTGTGTGATGAGTGTGGAGCAGCAAAGAATCATAAACTCACGTCTGACAGTGTTTGTACTTCAGCATTAGCAACTCCATTTCAAGAATTAGGGTGGAAAAAAAAAAAAAAAAGAGGCTGATTTTCCCTGTCTGGGAGTGTTTTCTGGCAGGATTTTGATGTTTTCCCTGTCTCCCCCAGCCGTGTGGAGCCTTGGAAAGCCCGGCACAAGGCCAGCCCTGCTTTGCCCCCGTAACTCACAGAATTTGTGCCACGGAGTCAGACCCCCAGCACCTGCTGGGCGCCTTTCAAGCTGCTTTAACTGGATCACAAGTTCCCAACTGTAGATAGATGTAACAGAGACTAATCCCATAATCTGGACAGAAGTACAAGCCCTGGATGGGGAGCAGCTCATGTTACCTCCAGTTGCCCTCCAGTGATGGCAGGGGAGCTCAGACATTCTCATCTCCCCCAGCCATTTTTTGGTAAGATCTGTGGGCTGATTTGATTTGAGTTTTCCTTCCCGAAGTCTGAAGATGAATATGCAAAACAAAACTTCATGCTTCGGCCAAAAAGGAAAACAACTTGGGTTCAGAAATGGTGCTTCTATGCTGGGTAAATATTATTTGTACTCGAGGTGCAGAAGTCAAGGACTGGCATCATTTAAAAAAAAAAAAAAAAGAAAAAAATAATCCAGTTACAGAAAAACGGAGCAGCATTTTGGGTGTCTAAATAACACCAGGGGTGAGGAGATCCGGTGCCCAGCTTTTATTCCCTTATTCCCTGTTTGAAATATCCCCATTTTCAAAGGTACTTTAGCAGCCCCCAGAGCTCCTCGGCGTGGTGCTCTGTGCCAGCAGAACATCGATCAGGAGCCGCCGAGCCCGGAGCCGCCGGTCGATGGCTCTGCAAACCCAGAGCTCCCAGAAATGAGATTTACCATTGGCTTTTTAACTTCTTGTTGACAGGCTCTTGCCAGTGACAGCTCTTCCTCGCTCTCCTCTTTCTCTCCCATCCCAAGATTTAATACTGTTTTACCACTCTAATTAAGGACGTGATTCTACAAATATTTGCAAGCTGCCGAGGCGCTCGCTGGGAATCGGGAGCCATGGATCCACCTACAGATCCCATCTCAGGCGTGTGCAAACCGTCCCTACTCCCATCCCCACCACGAAAATGGGAGTTTTAAATCCTTTTGCTTGTCCTGCTTTCCCCAGTCTTTCAAACTCAACCCCAAACCCATTTGGGGTGAGATTTCCTATACTGCTTTTCAGCATAGAAGTCTGGCTTTCTTTCCACGACATTAAACCAAAAAGTTCTTTACTTTGGCCCTTTCCATCTCTTACAGTGTTAACAAAAATAGATGCTTATTGCTTTAATAAAGGTTTTGATTTGGAAATTATTTACCATTTAGACTTTGTACGCTCTAATTGCTTTTGATTCTTTGGAATATCTCTAATGCAAAGCAGCTGAAAGATTGAGGTTTAAAAATGGGCTCTTGCACATTTAAAGTAAATTTTATCCTGCAATCAGTCGTAAAGATCTTAACTGCAGCTATCACATATCCTAAATATGTAATTGCTGTGGAGCCTTTCCAGTCTATTGGTTACAGGATGCTGGAAAAAGGGGAAAGTGAGCACAAATGTAGGCCCTGATGTCTGCGGATGTTTTAGGGGGGGAATATTGAGCAGGATTGGTCACCTGCCTGAAATATTGTATGTTTGTTTTTTTCAGGATGTAACCCTGGAATTCAGTTGTGCAAAGATTAATTAATAACTCCATTTGCATGGTGAGCTCACTGATGAGAGAGAAGGTGCTCTGGTGGGTAAAACAATTAATTTTGTCTGGGTTTTGGGATCAGGGCACCCACCCTCAGTCCCATGTGCTCCAGGGGGAAGGACTGAGGTTTTAAATGTGTCTCCATCCACATGTGGATCTGCCCTAAAATCAGCGGTGGTTTTGGTAAGTGGATGAACCTCAAGAGGAACATGTTGCTCTCATCTGTTCTGCCTGAGTCTAGAGAATCAACACCTAAAAATGCAGAAAGAAAAGCTCAATGTACTTGATTTTGAGAGATGTTAAAAACATCTTTGTCAAAAGTAGTCTAGGTATGGATTGACTAGGCTGTATTTTGAATGATCTGAAACAACCAGCCTAAAGTGAAATGACACCTCTGCTTGCTTGTATTAATTTTTTGGTTTCAAGAGAATCCTCTCCCATATCCTGTCCATCTTTAAAGGGCGCAGCTTACAAATATTTAAAACTTAACCCAAAGGAAACCCCTGATTATTTTTTTTTATAGTATAATATGAAAAGGATGGAAGATTCGGCCTCAAAAATTGCTGAAGATATTTAGCACTCACCATTAAAATCACAAAAATGGTGCAATTTATTGTAATCGGAGAAACACTTGCTTTCAGCCCTTTCTTTAAAGGACTGTGTGAGATATTTACATACTAAATTAATGTGAATGGCTGCTAAGTACACACCAAAATTCTCCCAGCTGGGAGACATGGGTGTGCAAAGGCCAGGCCACTTGGGTTCTTGAGGAGAATGGAAGGAGAAACTTCCCCAAGGCTGCTGAGATGGAGCTTGGGGGTGGGCAGCTTATATAAACCCTGGATGTGCTCGTTCCGCACCTACTTTTTTATAACAAAGCCCAAATTTGGAGTCCCTCATTCTTATGATTCTACCCCGTGCTTCTCTCCACCCCCTCCCGAGTTTCTTTTTTTAAAAAAACAAAGTATCCCGAGATTCAGAAGGTAACTGCGAAGCTGAAGTTTCTCTCTCCCTTGGTTTGGTGGGGCTTTGGGATGCTGAGCTCCACCCTGATGGGCTCAGCATCCCGAGGCCTCCCCACGCTCACCATGGATGATGGGCAGCGAAGAAGACAACAGTGATCTGTACTTAACATTAGGTGGCACAAAAGAGTTTCCTTTTGCTCGCAGGAACACTGAAATCGATGGGCAATATCCAGCAGAGATTTTCCTTTTCTTTAAACGAAATTCTCCTGTTTTTGTCCGGCTTTCCAGCAGCCTTTGAAGCGCTTCTGTTTATAAACTTACTCGATTTCGTCTTTCATCCCATCCCTTTTGTCTCAAGCTAATTTGTTTTAAAATAAGACATAACCCAGCCCTCGCTGTGGTTGTATTTACAGAGCAGCCAAAGGGCTCTAAAACGGGCTAATTTCAGTGAAACGCCTTCTGTCCCTCCTCCAAACCAAGGCAGCCTTTAGAGCTTTGCCTCTCTGGGCCCGACAGCACGCAGGGCTGGTTTTTAACCTGCAGCTTTTCCTCCGCGTCCTCAGCCGGGGCTGTTTACACACCACGGCTCTTTGGTCCCCACGCCACATTCATCCCGCTCCTGGAGCTGACTGAGAAAAGGGGCTTTTTGCCGGGTTACATTTCCTCCTGCTGTAATCCTCCTGGAGAGAGCCGGAGGCCGTGGTCCCGCCCGGGCCCCGCTGCCCAGCGCTGAGGCGGCCGCAGGCCCCTTCGCCCCCGAAGGCCGCGGTGCTGCCGCTCGCAGAGATTTACCAGCGAAATAAATCACTTTTATGGCTCAGAAACAATGCATCGCCCACTGTTCGCATCCCAAATCGCTCTCGCTCCCAGGTACGGGAGGGCTGGTGTGCTGGCGGCGCGGGGGGAAAGGCGCCTGTCCACTTGCCGCTGTCTATTGACGAGGAGAGCTCGCTCCCTGCTCGGGCCGCTCCTCAGGATTCCTAAAGGTAATTCCCCCCCACCCCTACACTGCCGGCAGAAGGGCTGGGCATTGTTTTCTCCGAGGTTCGGCTTCAGAAAAGGGGGAGAAAAAGAAGAAAATAATAATAATAATAAAAATAAATAATAAAAATAATTTTAAAAGGCCGTTTGGCTGGCGATGCTTTGAAGTTTTCGCCGCTCCCCCGCCTCCCCCAGCACCCAGCGGCCGCCGGGCCCGGCCGGTCTCTCGCCGCTCGCCGTGATGAAGTGATGAAGTGTTATTGTTCCCGCCGTGGGGAGCGGCCCGGGGCGGGGACCGGGGCTCGGTGCTTCGGCCCCTCCGCTGCCGGCGGCCGCGGCCCGGGCGGAACAAAAGGAACTTGCCCGGTGCCCCGCTCGCCGCCGCTCCCCGGGGCCGGGACCCGCATCCCCGGGACGCGCACAAACACTGATACGGGACGCGCCGACCGTGAGCACACGCTGCCCAGCCCCGCAAAACCCGCACAGATCCCTTTTTCCACCCCAAAGCGCTTTTTCTTTTTTTTTTCTTTTTTTTTTTTTTTTTTTTTTTTTTTTTTCCCCACCCCAAAGCCGCGGCAGGTGTCGGCGGCACTGCCGGGATCGGCCCCCGCGCCCCCGGCTCGGCCCGCGCACAAAACACGCACCCGCAGCTTTCCAGCTATTTTTCTTTCGTAAAAATGTTTATTTAAACCTTTTTTATTTTTTTTCTTTTACAACAATAAAATATTGCGTAAGTATTATCCCCTTGACTAGAATTGGTCGACAACCAAAGGTTACAGCCACTCGTGTGTTTCATTATTATTATTTTTATCCGACAACCATTTAGGCTTCATTTTTTTTTGTTCTTGTTTCTTTCTGAAACGTTTTTTTTTTTTTTTATCTTTCCTTTTTTTAAACATAATGCGGAATTTATTGAAAATAAATAATTGTTGGCAGCTGCAATAGGCAATTTTGGATAAAATAGTTGAAAAAAGCAACCTTTAATGAAAATAGCGTTTATTATACATCAGTTACTAAATGAATAAACTAAATGATCTTTCTTTAAATTAATAACTTCCAAAAAACGTTTAATATACAAAACTGTACAGTTATAAAGTTGGCAGAAATAGGCAGGTCCTCAGTGTCAAGTTTTTTTTTTTTTTTCTCTTAATTTCTTTTTTTTTTTCTTCTTCCTTTTTAATTTTTTTTTCTTTTTTTTCTTCTTTTTTTTTTTTTTTTTCTTAATAGCGCTTACTGAAAAATACTTGAAAAATATAAATGTCGAAAGGAAAAAATCTGGAGGGAGGGAGGGAGGGAGGGAAGGAGGGAGGAGGAGGAGGAGGATGCTGTTCGGGACCCTTGGGTGCAGCCCCGGGAGCGGTGGGTGGCGGGGGGGAGCCCGGCCCTGCCCGGCGTCCCCGGAGGTACGGGAGCAGCGCGGGGCTCGGGGGGAGCGCACACACACACAGACGGACAGACAGACACACACACACACGGGCTTCTCGCGGTGTTGTCCCCCCAGTCCTTGGGGACAACACAGCCACGGGCTGGGAGGGACAGCGGGGACACGGGGGCGAGTGCAGCTCGGCACTTCCCCTGCGCCCGACGAACGGCTCCTGGCGTTATTAGCGTTTTTAATTGACTTTGTTTTGGTGGTCGAGGGATTTTTTTTCTTCTTCTTCTTTTTCTCCCTGTTTTGTTTTGTCGGAGCCTGTTTTTTTTTTTTTTTTTTTTTGTTATTTCCCCCCCAGCCCAGCCCACACACATCCCTATCCCCTTAGAAAAAGCTTTTTCCACAAATCCAGCATGTCCCTGCGACGCGGAAAGAAGCTCAGCGTGAATCAAATGCGGGCGTTTTCTGTTTCCTTCCCTCCCTCCCTCCCTCCCTCCCCCCGACACCTCATTCCTCTTCACTATCGAAACAAAATACAGAGAAACCGATTTCCGAAGCGAAAGCGCAGAAGGATAAAGGTGTTTTACTACAGACCTCTCAGTCTGGCGCTGATCAAAAAGCCAAACTCATCTTCGGAAAGAAAAAGACTGGCAAATGCCACGGGTTTGGTTGTGATGCTTAATTTCGGGTAAATCTCTTAGAAATAATTATTTTATATATATATAATTTTTTTTTTCCCTTGGGAGAAGAAGGGGGGAGGCCAGGCTTTGCGACCCGACCGTTTTACGGTGTTGGGAAGTTCTTGGAAAAAAAGGAAGAAAAAAAAAAAGCTGCAACAAAATTAGCCTGCTCTTCACATCGGTGCGGGGCTCCGCGGGCGCGGAGGGAGCCCCATCTCCTCGGGAGGAGGGTGAGGAAGGGCCGCGGCCGCCCTGCCCCGGCCCCGCTGGGTGACATTGCCGGCGCTTGGGGAAGCGGAGGAACGTTTGGACTGCTCAATTCGATACAAATTAGGTCACAAATATTGTGTACAGTTTGTAGTAAAACACCTCAAGACATTTAAAAACGCTATATAAGTCTTTTAAAAATGCAAAACTAGTCTATTGTAAAACAGATTCACCTGAAATACAGCTGATATAACCAAGGCGCTGGAAGGTTATTCATAGGCACACATCTGTCTTTCCTTTTTTTCCTTTTCTGTCGGGATTTTCGTTCTTTTTTTAATTTTTTTTTTTTTTTTAATTTTTCTATTTTTCCGTGGGTTTTCCCTGTTTTTTTCCCGGTTTTTTTTCTTTTTTCCTCTTCCTTTTTTGTTTGGGTTTTGCTCTTGCGGTGAGAGTGGGTGTGTGTGGGGGGAGAGTTGTGTCCTTTTTTTTTTTTTTTTTTTTTTTCTTTTTTTTTTCCTTCGTCCTAGCGGAGAACCGAAAACAAACCTCGTCTGCGAGTAAACACCGTGTGTGATCAGCGGAAAGGTCGGAGAGAGAAGAAAAAAAAAAAAAAAAAAAAAATATTGCCGAGGCGGCGGCGGGCGGAGGGAGCCCTGGCCGCGTCTCCCGAAACCATAAGTTAAAGCCCGGCGGGCAGTCCCGCGGCCGGACAGTCCGGTGTCCGCAGCCCGCGGTCAGAGGTCGTGGCAGGCCGTGTCCGTTTTCACGCCGTGAGAATACACGTCGTGCTGCGGCTGCTCGCCCGGCGGGGTCATGCGCTTCTCCTTCTGCCGCCGGTTGCAGAACCAGACCCGCACCACCTCCTTCTCCAGCTGCAGGCTGTCCGCCAGCGAGGAGATCTCCTGGGCGGCCGGCTTGGGGCACTTGAGGAAGTGCGTCTCCAGCACGCCCTTGACACTCACCTCGATGGAGGTCCGCTTCTTCCTCTTCCTCCCCTGCGCCGCGATCTTGTCGATGCTCGTGGGGCTGCCGGTGGAGGAGTCGGCCTCCTCCAGCCACTTGTTCAGCAGCGGCTTCAGCTTGCACATGTTCTTGAAGCTCAGCTGCAGGGCCTCGAAGCGGCAGATGGTGGTCTGCGAGAAGACGTTGCCGTACAGGGTGCCCAGCGCCAGCCCCACGTCGGCCTGGGTGAAGCCCAGCTTGATGCGGCGCTGCTTGAACTGCTTGGCGAACTGCTCCAGCTCGTCCGAGGTCGGCGTCTCCTCGTCCGAGTGGTCCTGGCAGTGGTGGCCGCCCAGCTCGCCGTGCTCGCCGCCGGCCTCGCCGCGCAGCCCCGGGTGCAAGCCCTGGCCGGCGGCGGCGGCGGGCGGCGGGGTGAGCCCGCCGTGCTCCAGCATGCCGCCCACCGCGAACCCGCCCTGCGAGTACACGCTCAGGGGCTGCCCGGCGGCGGCGGCGGCGGCGGCGGCGGGAGGGGCGGCCAGCGAGGCGCTGTGCGCCGGGCTGGCGCCCCAGGCGCTGGGGTGGTTGGCGTGGGGCGAGTGGTGGGAGACGTGGGGCGAGCGGTGGTGGATGATGGCGCCCAGCTGCAGGTCCTCGCGGCCCGGCTTCACGTCGGGCTGCTCCAGCGGGCCGCCCGCCAGCGCCGCGGGCCAGGGCGCGCCGTCGCTCAGGCTGGTCACCCAGTGATGCCCCAGCGGGTGCCCATTGCCGGGGACGCCCTGCAGGTACTCGCTCTGCAGCAGCTTCTGCGGGCTGCGGAACGGGCTGCCCTGCTGCATGCCCGCGCCCTCGGCGTGGGCGAGCGCGCCGGCGCCCAGCAGGCCGTAGGGGTTGGAGGCGGCTGTGGCCATGGCCGCGGCAGCCCCACGAGTTATACTGTGCCGCCGCCGCCGCGCCAGCCTTTGACATCCACCGGCACGGCGGACCGGCGGCGGCCGCGCCACAACTGGCACCTGCACCGGCCAATAGGGGCGCGCCGCCGGCCGAGCCGACCAATGGGCGCGGCGCGGGGGCGGGGCGGGCCCCTGCGGGGCGGGGCCGCGGGGCCGCGCGGGCGCGAGGCAGGAAGTGAATCACTCCGCCGGCACCGGGGGCCGGGCGCGAGGCGGCCCCGCCGCTTAACTCCTTCCGCGCCGGGCGGGGAGCGGCGGGGACCGAGGAGGGAGAGGGGGGGCCACGTCTTAAATGGGGAGCGCCTGGGAACGGGGGGGGCGCGGGGGGCACGGCTTAAATGGGGAGCGATTAGCGGCGGGCAGAGGTTAAACGGCGGCGCCCCGGCGGCAGCCCCGCGGGACCACCCCGGCTCTGCCCCCGCCCGCCGGCCCGGGCGCGCTCCGGGTGCGCGGCGCCCGCTCCGCTCCTCCCCCGGTGCGGCTGCCCGGAGCCGCGCGTCCCCGTCTGCCCCGGGCCGTGCGGTGCCGCCGCGATCGATCGGCAGGGAAAAAAAATCTGATAAAACCCTCAAATAATAATAAAAAAACCCCTAGTCTTCCCCCCCAAAAAAAGGAGCTTCCCGGCCTCGCCGCCGGTAAATCCCGGTGGATGCTCCTCAAAGTTCGCAGCGCGGGCGCCGTGCGCCGCCGGTGCGCGCCTGGCGGGCGGGCTACAGGGCAAAACCGGGGAAAAAAGAAAAAGGGGGGGAGAAAAGAAAAGAAAAAAAAAAAAAAAAAAAAAAGAAAGGAAAAGGATGGAATGGCATTGAAAGGAGAAAAAGGAAAAGAACGGGGGGAAAGCAGCGCGCGGTGCCCGGGACCCCCCCGCGGGAGGAGCGGGGGGAGCGCGGAGCCCCCCGGCTGGCCCGGGCCCGGCGGGCAGAGCTCCGCACCCGCGGAGCCCCGGCGGAGACACAGCCCCGGGACCCCCGGCCCGCTCCCGAGTTCCAAAATGACCTTTCCCTGCATCGTTTTGGAGGTAACCGAGCTGCGTAATTATATTTGCACTTCCAGAAGACTGCATCAGAGTCCCCTTATTGGTTTGAAATTCCATTAAATATATTGCAAGAGCTCCTAGGTTAAGCTTGATTTAAATTTGCATACATTTTCATATATTTAGCAGAAATAAAAGAAGGCTTGCAGCTACCAGAAAGTCATTAAGGCATTAGTTTCTCTGAGAAGACAGATCTGAAGAAAATTCAAGAAAATGAGAAAATAGATCTAAATAAGGTGAGCGCTCCTCTGGTTCCTTCCGAGCCGGGTCCCATCGCTTTCCTCATTATAATAATAATAATCACAATAATTTCTCGCCGGGGCAGCGTGTGAGAGGGGTAAAGGCAGGGCTGGGTGGTAAGGAGCAGAGCGGGCTGGGACAAATCGCGATATATCGGGGATTTTCTGGTTCCCCGCCGGCCCAGCGCTGCTGTGCTGCGCACCCGCGGGGGTGCGGGGACGGGGGAGGGGAATGGGGAAGAGACTGGGAAAATGAATCAAAAATAAGGAAAAGTAAATTGAAAAATGAAGTTTGCGGGTAGTGAAGCGGCGGTGAGGGGGAGGAGGTGCGGCGGGGGGGTCAGCGGGAGGGTCGGGAGATGGGAATGTCCCCGCTGGAGCCGCGGTCCCGGCGCGGGGCTGTGCGGGCGGTGCGGGGCGCGCAGCTCCGCGGCCGAGCCCGCCTGAGCGCGGGGAGGGCAGAGAAGGGGTTATAGCAGCAGCCTCTTCCTCCTTGGTTTTTTTAGCCTTTCTTTTTTATTTTTTCACCCCCCTTTTTTTTCTCCCTCCCCCCCTTTCCTTTTTTTTTTTTTTTTTTTTTTTTTTTTTCCCCACTCTCCGCCTTCACAAGCTCCTCGAAATAAACATCACCGCAGCCCGCGGGGGGAAAAAAATTAAAAAAAAAAATGTACCAACAACCCCCCCTCCCAAACAACATCAAATCCGCACTGTATAAAAACGTAACTAAATTATTTAAAATTAATTTGCACTTTAACTTCCGAAACAATTTTTCAAATCCCATTGCCCGTGAAAATAGATGTTCAGATCCGCCGTTTAATTAAGGCAGAGTCTCTGGCAGGGAAATAAAACCCCGAACGTCCCATTTTAATCTTTGCTGCAAATGTAGCTGAGGCAGAGCCCGGCTCTGCTCCTGCCGAGGCGACTCTCACCTCGCCTATAGCAGAGTATGGTGGATTTTATAGTGTTTTTATCTGCATATAGTTAAATCTTCTTGCTGTTCTAACTAATCTGCTGGAGAGGGTTTCTTTAGCTCTTTCCTGTCAGTCTAACTTCCCAAGTGTAACAGATGCCGCTCTCAAGCGGTCCTTTCTGCTGCTTTTCTTTATTCAGCCTCGCATATTTCTCCCCATGATCTGGGTTTCCATAGAGAGAGGAATAAAAGGGGGACCATGGCCACAAATCCCCTGCCCCATGCAGAATAAAAGAGCCTTATTCAATAGCCGACCCCGTCTGGACATGGGAGAAAAATAAGTACATGCAAAGCTACTGTTGCAAGAATTTGTAACTTATTTTTCATAGACCGAAACCCATTAAAGTTTTATTTTTTTAATTATTAAAAAAGAAAATTAAAAGTTTTTGGGTTCGGACTGTGCGCTTGAGCCCTTTGGCTCTGGGTGCCCCCACCCCGGCGGGACCCGCGTTTCCTCAGCAAATAACTCGCTTTAATATCTATTTTTTCTGCTAAATCTTTGGCGTGAAAAAGCTCGCACAATAGCTGGAGGCAGCCACCGTCCTGGGGCAGCGAGAAGTCGCTATGGAGAACGGCCCCGCTTTGATGTGCGGGAGCCGGGATTGTGTCGAGTCCCCCTGGCACAGGCGGCGCCGGGGCTTTCTGGGGTCACCCGGCTGCGTGGCTGGGCCGTCGCCGTCCCCTCGGTGGCAGTGGCAGTGTCACCCACGCGTGGGGCAGGGCTGGCTCTCCCCGCTCCAGCCCCACACCTTCCCCTTTAAGAGCTCCGGTCGGGATGCGCTTGTATTCCCGGGATGGAGGTTGGGACCTGAAGCCACCAACGCGTTTATTATCGTGACAGAGCTGATTTTATTATATTTGAGAGATTTTTATTTTCCACTCGGCCCCCCCCCCCTCATTGTTCACCCGCAGGAGGGGAAGGAGAGAAAAAAAAAAAAAAGAAAAAAAAAAAGAAAGAAAAAAAAAAAAAAGAAAGAAAAAAGGTCTAAAAGGGGTTCGTTTTGATTGTGTTTAATACAGCATGAAGCTCGGAGCGGTAAGCTGTGTCTCGGTGTCGTGACCTCTATATTGAAAACTTCACCTTCAACACAAGTTCACTTTAGAGACAGGACGAGTTAGATTGCGCTTGGTGGGAAAAGTGCAAATTTAAAAACAGAGTCAATCATAACGGGGGTGGGGGCTGGGAAAGGGCAATTTAACCGTTTCTGGAGCCAGGAGTTAAGGTTTGCATTGTGTACATCCAGGCGCTGTGGCTCCTGCTGAAGCCCAGCCGCTCCTCAGTGCTGAGAAAGAGGCTCCTGGAGCTCCGGAGAGGCTTTGGGAACACCTAACCAGCGTGGGGGAAGCTTAGAAGCAAAAAAGGAATTTACAGAGTATTAGCAGAAATTAGCCAATGCCAACACAAGCTCAATTAGTTGCTTTTTTTTTTTTTTTTTTTTTTTTTTTTTTTTTTTTTTTTTTTTTTTTTTTTTTCCTGGTCTCTGTTGGCTGCTCTTGAACGTGAGTAAATGCTGTGCAGGGAGAGAGGAGGGAGAGAGCCACACTGCCATCTCCGAGCCACAGCCAGGAGATGGACTGACAGATTGCAAATTAAACTAGTCCTAATGTAAGAGTGAATGCAGCCCCCCCCCCCCTCCCCAAAATCTCTCCCAGCACCAGCCCGGCAGCAGAGCCCGGCACGGAGGGAGCGTGGCTGCGGCTGGGCTGGTCCAGGGAGGGACAATAAAGCCAATCCCGGGCAGGAAAAATTACAAGGTAAATAGTATTCGTATTCTGACTGCTGCGATTTCCGAAGCGGTTTGGGCGACTCCTTGCTCCTCTGCTCGAATCGCCTGTTATTGCTATTTTTATTTATTATCGTTGATGTCTTTTCTTCCACGTTGTTGATGTTTGAAAAATGTACTTGCTGCGGGGAAAAAAAAAAAAAAAAAAAAAAAAAAAAAAAGTCTTTCATTCGTGCACTACCCCGTCATGTTCAGGTCACTGTTATTTTTGAGCTGGGTCGGTTTTAGGAGGTCTTGTCTCAAACATTTGTTTGACGGAGAAAAAAAAAAAAGAAAAAAAAAAAAGAATAAAAACAAACCCATAAATACTCCGGGAAGTCTCTCCAAAGTGCACATTTTTTGCTGCGGGAGCGGTCTCGCCGTCTGTGAAATCCACGAGCTGGGTTTTGTTGTGTTTAGTGGAGAAGTGTGGATGGGGAGAGGCGGCGGGGAAGGGGCTGCGGCCCCGCTCCCGGCTCCTGCTCGGGCGGTGCGTGGCAGCTCCGGAGGTCACGGCAGGAGTTAATAGACCCCACAACAATGCCGATCCCTTCCCTTTTTACGTAGGCACTTTCCTCACCGTGCCATTCAAACAGGCGTGATGACAAGAACGCGCTGGTTTCATCCCGGACCGAAATCCCGTGGTTTTTTTGGTTGTTGGTTGTGTTTTGTTGTTGTTGTTGTTGTTGTTGTTTTTCCCTGTGAAGCTTCTCCCAGCAAACGGGGGGATGCGGTCAGAGATGGGCACCCCCAGCTCCTGCCACTCCAGAGGCCATCCCACCTGTGCTTTAGAAATAATCCAAATACAATTCCCGAACGGACAGATTTCTGCTCAGACATATTTAAAGGAGAATGGGTTGGATTTGAGCACGCTCTCGCTGGCTCGCTAGTTAACCTCTGTTGACTAATTAGACACTGAAGACAAATCGCTCTGTTCCTTGGATGACAAATACCTGCGCTGCTGTTTGGTAGCTTACCGAGCAATTTCCATGTGGGATTTGGGTTTATGTGTTGTGTTTTCCCTTTCATTTATTTATTTATTATTTATTTAACTGTACGCTTTTCCAGCTGTAGCAGTCGGCGTGCAAAGCATCCAGCGATGCTCCTGATCTCGCAGAGGGATTGAAACGCCTCCTGCATTTTGAAGCGCCTCGTCATCCCTAGATTTACGTTTATAAATACGTAGATGCTGCTGCTAATTCTTGGTTTTCTCACAGACTTTCGTGTGTTTACGGCTCGGTGCAAAGTTTCCTCCCCGCTTCCTTCAGGTCGCGTCAACCAAAGCTGTTACAAAAATGAACTTTCAGGCCAGGCTGCGTTGCAAAAAGATGTTTTCGTCGTGAATCGAGCTTGGGCAGTGCAGGATCGTGATGGTGAGGCAGGCTGGGTGTCGTTCGGTCACGCGTGGCCGAGACAGCGAGCCCTCCGTGGTCCCCCCGCCCCAAACAAAAAACCTCACCAGCCCCTGCAAAAGCTCCATGCGCTCCATCCCCAGCGTGTGCGGTTCCCTGGCACCTCCTGGCAGCTTTTTTCCCTCCCTCATGCCCATCAAACTCCCGGTGAAAGGCTCTGGAGGCTGCAGCATCCCTTCCCCTCCGTGCCCTGCCCGTGGCGGGGGTCCCGGGGGCTGCGGGGGAGAAGTTCAGGGGGAGGCGGGCGGGCGATAAATCACCGCGGGCCGCGGGGCAGCGCACACGGGAGAGTCGCCATCAAAGCGGGGGAGACAGCCCTGGGCTGCGAGAAATAAATGGGAATAAATCAAAGTGGGGGCTGCCCGGGGCAGGGGGTGCCCGGGGCCCGCCCCGCTCCGCCCGGGAGCGCTGGAGACGGGGAAAGGCGCTCTGCAAACTTTTAATGAAATCACCGGCGGTATCGATTTTTGTGGTGTGATTTTTTTTTTTTTTTTTTAACGTGCTTCAGACATTGGAAAGTGTCCCTCTGGGGATTGGGGGAGGTGGCAGAAGGCAGCGGTGCAAGGCGAGCTGTATTGGATATTGAGTTATTTCATATTTTAGAAAAATCAACGGCGTCTCTGAGGGTCCTCCAGAGGGGAAAGGACTCCGGCGTGGGGGGCTTGAGCCAACCCGCAGAGCTGGGGTTTAGCCATGCAGGTATCGGTTTGCAGTCCCTTGGTGGAGCTCTAGGGGCCCGTGTTATCCCCGCACTCCCTGATGGAGAACCCCGGGAGAGACGGCTCTCCCCCTCGGACAACACGTTCTTGGAGTGCCACATCCAAGTATTTCCTATTTGCATCTTCTCCAAACTGTTTAGAAATTACTAGTAGCGGATAAGTAAATTGCAAGTAAACCTAGTGAATTAGGATGATTCTCTATCAGTTTAATTTATGTTTTATAGTTAGTTTAGCCTTCTGATTTGATTGCCTTAGTAATGTGAATTGCCTACAGCTGCTGATGATACAGCTTTAATTCTGTTTTAAAGGTCATGTAAACATGTGCCTGTAGCATAAGGAATGCAAATTCAATTCCCTTTTAATGCTTCCTCACATTCACTTCACAGCCTTCACCTAGAAAATTAGCAGGATTTAATAGGGATCCGTGTGGCTGTTGTGATTCCATTAAAATCCCCTCTCCCCCCGAGGCGTGGCTCTCCCGGGCCACCCCCCACCCGTGAGGCGGACACGGAGGCGCTTCCTATGCCCATTTTGGGGAAAATCGCGGCATTTTCCGCCCCGCGACGGACTCATCCCGTTCACCTGTGAGCTTTTAGCCGCAGGTAACTATCCCAAGGCTGGAGAACCCGGCGGCACCGGGAATCACCCCTAAAAGGAGCCAGAGCATCACCCAGGTGTACACCTATGCGTAAGGCTGTAGTACAACGGCGTGTTCCTTACGTCACGGTGAAAGACGGTGCTGGGAAAGAGAAAAATGGATAAAAACTCTAGTTTCGGGCCCAGGTGGGCTCTCCACACCCGCAGGAGGAGAAGCTGCGCCGCGATGCCAAGGTGATAGGTGTAAATGCGAGACGCCTGCGCCCTGAAGACGGGCATTTTCGAATTAATTTTTAAACACAGCCAGCCCTGAGTTCATCAGAGATTGCTTCACCCTGCTGCTGAGGGGAAAAAAAAATGTAGAGCCAGGAAAAAAAAAAATCATACCAGTGTCTTCCCCCTGGTTCAAAGGGTTTTAGTGAAGTTGCTGGGAAGTTTCGCCTTTGAACGGGCGGGCTCTAACGAGCGGGGAAGAGCGTCAAAAAAAGCGACTCCGGAGTCGCTTTGCAAAGGGAACGATCTGCCTCTGCGAAGCGAGCCATGGCGAGAGGCGATTCCGCGGCCCCTCCGGCCGAAGGGACCCGGGCGGCTCCGGGAGAGCGGGGCCGGCAGCGCCCGGGGAGCCCGCACCGGGACCGGGGCACCGGGGGACCGCAGGGACCGGCCCCGCGCACCCTGCGGGCTCCTTGGCTGGGACAGCGGTGTCCCAAGAGGTGCCCCACACCCCCTTTGGTCACGGCGTGTTTTCCTGCGCTCAGCGGGGGCTTCCCCGTTACCCCAAACACTTCCCGTCCGCCCGCGGGATGCGGGCAGCATCCTCCCCTTCATCTTCGTCTCCATCACCCCTGCCTTCATCGCCATCACCTGTGCCTCCCCCTCAGCTTCATCCCCATCACCTGTGCCTCCCCCGCCGGCATTCCCACCGCCGCCTCCATCCCCATCATCCCCGCATCCCCCTGTCTTCATCCCCATCAGCCCTGCCTCCCCAGCCTTCATCCCCACCCCTCTGCCTCCCCACCCCTGCCTGTGCCAGGCCCTGCTGGGTCACCCCACTCCCCACTTGCTGTGAAAATGGCTCAGGTGCCCTCAGGTGTCCCCCGGAGGCCCAAGGAGCCGCGGTGCTGAGGACACCTGCCCCCTTTCCTTGCAGTGGCAGCGAGGAGCCCACCCGGTGCCTGTCTCTCTCCTCGGCAAAAATGAGCTTTTTTTTTTTTTTTTTTTTTTTTTTTTTTTTTTTTTTTTTTTAGCAAAATCTGAATACTTGTAGTAACAGCTCATTGGTGATTCTGCTAATGTTGCACACCTCATTAAATAGCCCCAAACACAAGGAGGTTTAAATGACTCTATTGAATTAAAAATAGCATAGGAAATCACCTATGGTACTTTCATCAAATAATTACTGTAAACTCTATACATACAGCAAGAGATTCCTTTTAACAAATCTATTCCTAAAACACGGGGGGGTTCTGCTTAATGGCTGAAATAACTTAGAGCAGCACAACTTGCTTGAAACATCGAGCCACACTCGGGCACTTCCTAATATGCTCCTGTGTGTTTCCCTGAGTGTTTTTCTTCCTTATCTTTTTTATATCTGAAGTTCTATTCCCCTCCTCTACTCCATGTATTTGATCATTTTTTCAAGTCCCTTGGCTGAACCAATCTCTTTTCATGCAGAGGATAAAAAGAGAAAAACTTCAAAGTAGGTTCAGGTAATTAACAGCTGAGGGGAATATAATCTAAACCATAGGCCCTGCTTTGCACCCAGGTCTGCTTTCAGAGCCAGCCGGCAAGGGAGTGCCTATTCCCTATAGCATCCAAATCTGCTTCCTCTGAACAGCTTTGCCAGGCCTCCAGTTATCACATCTGCATTTCAAACACCATGTCTCTGGCATTAATTATTAATTAGCCTACAGTCACCCCAGAGGATTTAAGTTCCAGCCTGCACATACTTATTCATTGACCTCTATCTTAGTTTTTGTTGGAAAAAAACCCACTAGAATGCTTAATAATTTCCTTTCTCTCAGACCCTCTGTTCCAGTTTCATGGCAGGGAAACAGTATATTTTGAGATGGAAAATCACAGGGTTGTCTAGAAATTTGTTTAGAGCAAAACGCTGTGTCAAGAGTTTGAACAAACCATTTCAAAAGATTTAGAAGGAGTTTTGCTGGAGTATTTTTACCTTTGACAAATGAATTTATGGATTTCCCAGAACTGAGAGATGCTGGAGACAAACGCAAGGCAGTTTTGCTCTGTGTGGAGCAGTGCTCCATGTGCACTTTAAAAATACAAACTGGATTTAATTACTGGGTAGCACATTTAGAGGATCAAACCAAGGCCAATGTTTATGTGAAAGCTCTGGGGTTACCCTGCTATTGACACTGGTAAGAAGGAAAATAAAAATGATGTTGCAAGGCACAGGAGTGCTTGGGCATTAAATCTGAGCTCTGTCCTCAGGAATATGGAACTGAAGGAGCCTATTTTTTGTATCAGTCCCAAGGTAGTTTGGAAGAGGCTCCTTAGACATTAGAATAAGTACATATCTCACTGCTGCTTTCTTTGACATTTTGTGTCTTGAGATTAAGGTTCCAAAAGTAAAAAGTACCAGAAGTAAAAATAAAAAAAAAAAATATTAAAAAAAAAAGCAGATAAAAACTGAGTTACGTGATTCTCTTTTTCCCAAAACTCCATGAAATCCAAAGTGCCTGTTAAAGTCTGGATGAGCTGCTTATTGGATACTCCCTTCTGTGAACGGATTTTAATGCGACAATATCCCACCCCTCTGACGAGGCCTCTTTTAATTCCTCATGCAATTATACCTAGATAAACTTTTTAAAATGTCGCCATGGATTCTTGTTTTTATTTGTGGTGGTGCTATCTGAAATAATCATTGAAACATGAAATATTGCTCCACTTTGCTTCCTAAGGAAGCGTTTAGTCTGTAATCACGAGGTCAGACTGGTTGACTTCTATGCCAGCCTAGAATTGATTTTTGAAAGCATTTAATCTGCACCTAAGACTCTTTGAATTCCTGTTTAGTGGAGGATATGAAAAAGAGCTCTGAGACACAAACATTTGTACTTAAACTGCCGGTCTATCTTGGGAAACAAAAATGCGTTTTTCCAAAATTGCAGCTAAACCAACCCTTTCAGAAAATCATAAGCCTGTGCTGAAATGAGCACCTGAAAATAGATGTAGGGACCAAAACTGTTGACTTCCATGAGGGATCTCTCTCCTCAACCTCCTTGAGAGTTTTGAGGAGTTGGTTTGTTGCTGCTCTTTTATTATTTTCACATTTTGTGAGTAGATCTGGAGAGCATTCAGCGTTCAGTAATAACTATTTTTTTCCTCTGCTTCAAATATTTAGAATACTCCTTACATTCAATTTAAACAGCAAAAAGTGCCTGTATTTCACAAGGAAAAGAGGAACAGGCAATACTTCAAATTTAATTTCCAGGAAGATGGTTCCCATTTATAAAACAACAGATTATATCTTGGTGCTGGAGAGGGAGGTAGATCCAGACTATTTTAATGAGACATCCAGGACCTTTTAATCACTTCTGCAGTGATACTAATACCAGTAATAACAGTGATAATGGAAAAAAAACCCTGGTGTGAAACCAGGGCTGGAATCTGTTCTCGGTAAATGTCAGAATGTTTCTGAAATTAAAACTTAGCGCTAATGTAGCTCTGTTCCATATGAATATTAAAGAGGAATGGGGACTAAATTTCTTCCACAGCAGAGTGAGATGTTGTTTTAGAAAACAGCCACATGGCAGCTCGATCTGCAGGGATGGATCTGGGGTGGTTTTAGGGGGTGGCTGAGGATAATGGCAGCTGGGATGGGCTTGAGCCCTCTGCTGCTGTCCCCTCCTTTTGCCTTTTGCTTGCATTTATTGCCATTTATTAACCAGGTCCTTAGAATAAAGGTTCCATGCCCCAAGATTGGAAAACTGTTACCAGTGCTGTTAAATTACATTTCTGTGTGGTTATAGAGCCAGGAGTGAGGAAAGCATGAATGTACAGATACAGTGGGTTTGACATGTTGTGAAATATTTGTACTGTTCGTGTTAGGAGAGATGAATTTCTGTAAGAAGCCTATTTTATGCTTCATTTTATATATATTTGCATTTATAGCTTTCTGTTAAAGCTTAAATATTTTACTCTGTTGGTGAGATCTAACCCTTGGCAAGCCTGGAAATGCTTTGACCTCCATTCTTATTACACCTTTCACTTTTTTTTTTCATTTAAAATAACACCTGCAATAGTTTTCCAGCCATGCCTGACATCCACCAAGGACTGAGCTGGAACTGCATTTCGTATTTCGAGTGTTTCACATGAACATGTTTGGAATTCAGATTCGGAGGTTGCAGATCACTTTTTATGTAGGGAAGCCACATGGGTAATTCTGATTTTCAATTACTTGAAGAGTGATTATGGTAAAAGACTGTTGATTCCTTGTGTGTTCAGGGTCCATGGGCATCTCCTGCTGAAACCCTGGATGCAGTTTGAGGGAGTCTTTGCCACCTGTGTATTTGCAGGTGGGAACAAAGCTCTTGCAGAAGGGATGGGGGAAGGTGGAGATCCCTTCAGATATTGCTGTGTCAGCAGAAATGGGGTTTAGATTAGAGGAGAGTGTGGGGCTGGCCCTTGAGCTGACATCCCTGGGCAGGGTGGTGCTGAAATTTGGGGTGCAAGGCTGGGTTACAGGAGCAGGGGATGTGTGTGGTGTCCCCAAAGGCTGCACAAGTGACACCAGAATGATTTTGGGTAATGTCTGAAGTAATCGAAGCCTCTGCAAGGTCCTTGTCCTCCTTGCTCATTGCCTGGCAATGTGCAAGCAGAATTGATGTGATGAGGGTGTGAACAGGGAGGATCCATGAGGAGCCAGCAGATTCCTGTGCCCAGGAGGTGCCACAGACCCTCAGATGTGGGAGAGCAGCGGGCGAGTGGGGACTTTGGGTGGTGGCCATCACCTGGGAATCTCAGTTCTCAGCCTGAGCCCATCCTGAAACTGCTGTATCCCTGACTACAGCCAGACCATGCCTGTCCTCCTAAACTTTCCTTTCAGCCACATCAGCCCTAAAGCCCCCAAAATGTGACATCCTCAGAGCCCTTGCTGACCCCTCCTGGTGCCTCATCGTGTACCGAAACTCCGGCCTGTTTTAGCTCTTCCAAGGCAGGGAAGGGCTCAGGCTGAGTCTGGAAGGTGGCCAGCCCACAGCCCCTGCTCGTGGTGACAGCCCCAGCTTGTGGCCACCTGTGGAGGGTTTGAGGGATGGCTCCTGCCAGGCAGCCCTTAGCACAGCCAGGAATATCCTATTCCTGCTCCTGACCCACCACTCCACCTGGGGCACCCACGCTGGGCTGGGCACTGAGCTCCTTGGCAGTGCCCCTGTGGAAAGTTTTGAAGACTTTTAGACTCCCCTGTCCTCCCGCTTATGTATTTTCCTTTTTTTCCTCCTAGCTTATTTTAGTTTCTCTTTCCCCCTCCACGCAAAAGTCGCCATGGCTCCATTTACTGCCCTTGCTGGGAGTTTGCAGAGGAATAAGTTAATGGGGCCAGGTTTGAGGTCAATTGTCACAGTCTGGGTGACTTTGATCAGCTGGCAGTCCAGCCTATTTGGCTGCAAATAACGTGCTTTCCAAAATAAAACCTTTCGTCGCTATTTTGTAGAATATTGGAATGGTTTGGGTTAGAAAATACCTTGAAGATCATCTCATTCCAATCCCACTGCCACGGACAGGGGGAAAAAATTTGAGCAACATTTAAAAAACTGTTTATACATGCAATCCAAAGAATGAGGATGATATTTGGGAATTTTTGGCTTTTATTATCACGGCTGTAAGTTTTGAAATCACAACCCCGAGTATATGTGTGTGCCACGTAACTGCTACCACCAAATCAAATGTAACACTCCATGGTAATTGTGTTCATAATTATGGAGTTAATTGAATTTCTGCAATAGTTAAAAATGGGCACATAAAAGTCTCTCAAGATTAAATGTTTTAGTTAGGGAAGAACACGCTTTTTTGGAATATTGAATAAAATGAAAGTAGTTCTTATATGCAAGTGAGCTTAAGACTGATAAAATAACCTCCCAAAGCAAACCTTGTCCATAAATGCTGTTCCAAACTGTGGGGTCACACAGAAGCCAGGGATTTTTTGCAATGCCCTGAGAAGGAAAAGCAGCATGCAACGAGGTGTTTGTGAGCTGGAGAGCCACGGTGGAGGAGCTGCAGCCTCTGCATCTATGAGGCTTGGGAGGTATTAGGAGTGCTCTAAAAATGCTGTGCTGCCAAATTAGCCCTGCTATTAACAGGGTAATATTGGAACAACGTGTTAGAAAGTCAGATTTTGCTTTAGCAAATTGTAAAAAAAAAATTGGAAAGGAGAGGTAATTCTTTCTTCTTCTTTTTTTTTTCATTTTTATTTTTATTTTATGATCTCATTGGCGGTTTTGTGCCACTTCAGGCTAACTTAGCTCACTGATTCCACAGAAGAGTCACGAGATGTAAAACCACAGAGAATGTGAACTTGTGGGTCTGCTGTCTTTGTCCTGTCTGTTATCAACTGACTTACCTTTGGGGAGAAAAGGATATGGGCAAGAATTCCCAATATGCTAGTTATTAAGCCTGAATATCTCACCATGGGCAGAGTCATCCTCCTGAAAATGAGGAAGGCTTGATAAAAATGTGTTTGAGTTCTCTTCTCTTCTCTTCTCTTCTCTTCTCTTCTCTTCTCTTCTCTTCTCTTCTCTTCTCTTCTCTTCTCTTCTCTTCTCTTCTCTTCTCTTCTCTTCTCTTCTCTTCTCTTTTTTTTTTCTCATTTTTTTTTCTCCAGGAAAATAATTTTTTAAGTTTACTTATTGCAAGAACAGACAAACATTTTCAACATGAAATAATACGTATTTGTTAAAAACAGCCCCAAATGTCAGCTAGCACAGCAATGACCCAGCTCGGTAGGAAATCCAGCTTTAATACCTCTTTTCCAAAGGATCATGTGTGGAGCTTCATTATTTTCTAGTAAGATTCACAGGAGACTGTTTCTTTTAATATCCTGTTTTTCCTACTGATGAGATTGGCTTGAGCGGGTAAAATATAAAATATTGATAATTAGACCTCAGGTCCCTCATCTTTGGCAGCTGAGAGTTTCCACTCACTGCTCTTTTTGTTAAAAGTTGCCCGTTCCTTTCGACGACTGGGTTTTATTTTAAATATCGCTTGATGTGAGCTAATGGATTAAAAAAAAAACCAAAAAATATGAAGTTCCCCCAAAAGTTCCCCAAAGTGCAGGGGCTTTATTTGTGTGATTTCTGCCTCTGCAGCCCCGCTCCCCTCCCCCAGCAGTGCACTACAAAGCGTGTTGTACAGGGACTCCATTAATCCTACATTTCCTAGATGGTATCTGAGGCACAGTGGGTTTCCACAGAAATTAATTTGTCCTGACAACAGGCCTAAAGATTGGAGTCCAGGGATCACTTGGCAAATTCCCTTTAAACTGAGCACAATAATAAACAGAAAGCTGATAACGACAGTTCTGAAAGACCACACAGAGGCCGGAGCCCGAGCCGAGGCGCTCCGTGTGGATCCGCGGATTCCTCCGATAACGGAGCCGGGAGCTCTAACGCCTGATAGGAAAATGAGCCCCCTGATTTATGCACACTTTAATATCCCAGCACTGGGCAGGGCTTGCTCCAGCGTTTTTTTTTTTAACTCTTTTTCTGGAATGAGAGCAAAAAAAGTTCGGGGCTGATGCTGCTCAGCCCGTTCTTATTTAATTTTTATTTTTGACTGCTCCGGGGATGATTTTTGTGCCTTATTTTAATACAGCCTCGATTTCCTCAGTGCGTCTTCCACATGTAAGCATTAGCAAAAGTTTGACGGTGGGTAAGATTATATTTCAAGGAATGAACCAAAAGAGTTCTCTGTCTAAATCTATTTTCTTTGAGATGTGGTAATTCAGGGTCCAATCATCTCCTCCGCGGTAATTCCTTCCTAAATATAGCAAAAAGCATTTTAGTTATTGCCTGTTTGCTTGGTGTTATTTATCTGTGATTATTTAAATGCAGTTGTTTTCCCAGTGATAAGGTCTGGAAATATATACTGATATAGGAAGCAAATAAACAAACATTCAGTGGTTATTTTAGAACTTGTCAAGGTAGGAGCATTTCAACCTCTGATATTCATTAACATAGAATTTAGAGTTTTGATGATAATTAGGATTTGTGGCATGTCAGTAAAGCTCTGCCAGTTGCATCTCTGAAAAAAGTAATCATAATATTAGGAGTTAGGACTGATAGGGTGATGTTGAGTAAGAGAGATGTTGTGTAACTTTTCACTGTTCAAGCACACGGTATATAACGATTTAAGCAATGAGTTAAAAAAAGGAGGACAAGCTAAAAAGATGTGTGGAAAAATAGATTTTATTATTGAAAGGTGCCTTGAAATTAGAGGCTAATTTTGCTCTCGATGTCCCAACTATGAAACAAGAGCCTGTGATGCAGAGGGGACTGTGTAACTCTAATGGGATGATCCTAAAGGTCTTTCCCAACCTCAGCCCCTCTGTGGTTCTCCAAGCTTTCTGGTTCCCTTGACAGGTTTGGTAATGTGCACCTGAGCAGCAGGAGGTCCTGTTTGATCACTTTTAATGGGGCAGATGTTTCTCTGGAGATGAAAACCCAGCACTTGAGATACCCAAAACCAGTGATCCTTAAACATGATGTCTCCCCCACAAGCTTTCCCACCCGTGGAAGCACTGCTGGAGGTGAGCAGTGATGAGCTGCTGTGGATGGGTCGTGCCCAGGAGGGCAGGAGCAGGTGGGTGATCCATGCCCATCCCTCCATCCCTGCTCCCAGAGGGGTGGCAGGGTGCCAGTGGTTGCGTGGTTACGGGCTTGGAATGTCCCTGCCCTCGCCACTTGCCGTGCAGGGGGTTTATGAATAAAAAAGTTCTGTCTCACGTGCTTTTTCCAGCACTGCCAATGCCCAAACCACCCCTGACTTTGATAAGGGCAGCACGGGGTTCGTTAGGTAAGAGCTGAGAGGTGGGACTGCGTCATCCTGGCAGAGCGGGGTGTTTGCACCCCACCTCCCTGCCGAGAAATAAACCCTTTCACTTTCAGTATTGGCTCCACATTAGTTTGTACAATACAAATTAATCAATTACCGCCACTGTATTTTGGAGATGAAATTCAGACCGAGCAGGGCAATCTGTATTTGTCACACTTAAGGTACTCAGTTGTACCAAAAGGCAGAGGATTTGAGAACAACTGGGTTTAAAGCTGTCGAGCTCCTCTTTCTAGAGCCTGCTGCAGGAACAAATTTACTGGCTGTGCCTCTCAGTTCTGCAAAAGAACAAACCCAAAAACTTCCCTCCACTTTTTCTATCAAAACCACTCAATGCATTTTGGTGTACAAGCTATTAGTTTTTTTGAATTTGGATCAAATCAGGCATTTTTCCCCCAGCAAATAGTCCTCCAGTGTGCTTTATACATTTGATTCAAAGGCATGTGTATTATTTGATGTTCTTAGGAGATAAACAATAAACTTTTGAATATGTTTTTTCCATTTGAATACAAGCCTAGGGATGCTTCACCCTGCATCCTAAAGCCTGATTTCCCCTGGGACTCATTATCATGCAGCTCACATGTTCAGTCACCTACACTGTTGAACTTACTATCAAATAACCTTCGAAATGTTACTAGTTATTACGTGTCAGAGGGCAGATTTATGATAAACTAACTTTGAAACAAAATAATGAATTCTCAGCGTTCTCTTTCCAGCAGCATTTCTCGTAATTTGGACGGATTTAAATTTTAAAACAGTAAGTTGCCTTTTTCTCTTATTCTGTCATATAAAACAGCTCCCTCCTCTCATGAAATTTCTCCCTCCTTAAATATGGTTTATGAGGATTTGAGCAGTGCCTATAAAGAACAAAAATGAGAACATTTGTCTGGGAGCTACCAAACTGCCCACTGGAGCTCATTTGTGATTAAACTTTCAGAGCTTTGTAACTTGGCAAAAGTTAAATTAACTTAACCCTTAGCACAGTCCACCTGTGTACAAAACACATCTGGGCAGTGGATGTTTGCAGACAGAAATATTTTCTCCTTGTGCCTTTTACTGCCAGTATTTTAAGGTTTTGGGTGGTGCTCTCTTATCAGGGTGACAAAAATCAGTAGCGTTGTCTTCTCAGAGACCTGGTTTGTGGCAGACCAGAAGGGTTTTCCAAGAGGATATTCTGAATTTCAGCCCCCAAAGTCCATATTTAGGGAACTAAATGATTGGCCAATTTTCATGAAGGCTGAGCATGACTTCAGGGGATCTGTGGGCACTTGGCCTCTTTCAAATGGCAGCCGGAGCGAGCGTGACTTTTAATGAGATTATATCAGAGGGAGGAAATGCAGGTAGATAAATGCCATGCACCCGTTTTGGAGGTGATTAGAGGAGCAAACATCTGCAGATGAAATTTAAAAGTGCTCGCTCTGTCAAAAATAAAGTCTGGCTAATTTGGGGGAAAATCGGCGCGGCCCTTCTTGGCATCAGAGGGGTTTTTGTGGTTGCATTTCACAGGCGCACGGGGCAGATTTATGTCTGCAGGATTTTCATCTCCTACCAGACAAAGTAGGGGCTTTGAGATAGTGCTGATCTGTGAGACTGCACAGAAAGTGCCTGACCCGGGGTGGCCTTGTGAAGCTGGGGATAGAACCTCCATCTTCAGGGCTCTCTCTCATCTCCTTTGCTCCCCTCGCCGTGATTATGGTTCTCCAAGGGCACCACGGGCAAAAGTTCCATGGCAGGCTGCCTATTAATATTTATGCAGCAATTCAGGAGGTAATGCATTGTTAAAATACAAGTTGGAAATGCACCAAATTTAATCACTTTTAGTACTAGAAATTATCTATTCCTACATCAGATAGAAGCCGAGGGGGGGGTGTCATTATGATACTTTATTTTTTTACCAAGTTATTTTCCAGTTCTGACACGGCTTGAATTAAAGGGCAGTAAATGATCTTGTGTAGGTAAAGCTTTTCTGAGAAATGCAAGATATCCCTGTGAAATTTAATGTGTGGAGTTAAAAAATTTTTAAAGTAAGCACTCAGTGAGTCAGGACATGCAGGGATCAGCTGTGCCACGTCAGCCAGGCCCTGTCTTCGTGTGTTGGATCTGGTGTGCATGGAGACCACTGGGATCTGCCCTTTGCTTCCATGCAATTCCTCCTGCCTGCATGGAGAAAGAATATTTTTATCACTGATATCACTTCATTTTTGCAGCTGTCTGCTGGCACCAGGTTAGTAATATAAACTCTGTCAGAGAGCAATCTCTGCCTTCCACGGGCTGCAAAATCCACAATTATTATTTAGAGTTAACCTCCTCAGAAAGTGGTCCTTACTGAAACTATTCAACCCCCAAAAGAATTGTTGGTTATTGTTATTTGAGGACCTCCTACAGTCTTCCCTTGGTCAAGTAAGGCTCTTTTTGTTTTCAATAGGACTTTTTTCTGAGACCAAGCTCCGAGCTTTCATCCAAGTAAGATAAATCCAGCGAAAGCAAAACATTAATTAAAATGTATTTAAAAAATAAAAAAAAAATAAAACATTTGAGAAGAGTGTGGTGCTCAAATAGAGCACTTTTTTTTTCAGGTCACTTGGCTTTCTGATGTCATTTCTGGCAGCATCGTTAGCCTGGCTCCATCACGTTCTGCTCTGAACGATAACGTGATGGGAGATGATCAAAGTGAGAATGCAAAAGGCTCAGGACATTTAAAAAATGTTCTATTCTGGAAATTGTTCTAAAACTATAAACAGATTACATTAAAAATCTGTCTTACCCAACATGGTTGCTCATCATCCTTTTTTAGAAGGAGCTATTGAGAAGTTTGGGTAAACAGCCTTGAAGTCTTTATGATGGCAGGCTGGAAATTTCTCTGGAATTTTAGGCAACCTGAGCCTCTCTGAAATGGAATGTAACCCATTTCTGCTGCTAGGTGCCTTGTTTTAATCTTTATACTTAAAAGTGGCAAAGCATATGGTTCAGATCACCCACTCCTGCTAATGGACACAGTTCCCTGGACTTGGGTGTCCAATTATGCCAGCTAAAGATCTGTCTGTTGCTGGGCTTTATTTCCTTATTTTTCTTGTCTTCCTGATCTCTGACCCTTTATCAAAGGAAAGCCATCTATAATATGGTAATAATATGAAATTCTGAGCTCTCTTTCTAACAATATGCCCCAAAGAATATTCAGGATGTTCACCATTATGGGAAGAGCAGCTGATGAGCAGTTCCAGCCTCACAATCGTCCTTTCCTGGCACAGGGAGAAAGTTTGATACCTGTTCCTGGCCTTGTGATGGGATATTAACCATTTCTGCTTTTCCAGGGAGCAATTGCTCTGTGGGCTGAGTGGGTAAATAAACTCATTGGTAAGTCAACAAAACGACAGGAGGTCATTTTCCCTGATTTTAGCTGCATTGTAGTGCTTGGGAAAGTGAGAAATTTATGAGATTTTTAAGGGCTCCATCCTCTGGTGCTCTCAATCAGTGCAAGGATGTTGCTGAAGCAGGAGGCAGAAATCCACAGGCACTGTGACACCTGGGGTATGGAATGGTGGAGGAAGGATTTCGATCTCTGAGCAAGATTTGACTTTCTGTTTTGATTTATGGGCTGAATATAAATGTGTATTTTATGGAGTCATTAGAGTTTGTGGTTTGAAATACACAGGTTTATGCAGGAAAGGGTGCCTGGGCTCCTTGTACAGCCTCACTCACTTTTTTTATAGGAGGAAACGATGGCAGAGAATTGTGTGTAGGAAGAAAATCCTTCACCTCAGGCTCTTTACACCAAATAAGTGATGGGATGGTCAGGAATGGCAGGATCCATGAGAAAATAGGTAAGGAAAATAGATAGGGAATACCTGTACTCTTCTTCATTGTGAAACATTTATATGCCAGGTGTATTTTTATCTGAATCAGTTCTGGTGGTGTTGATAGGGAAGTGCTTGAGAAGTGCTGGGCCTTGTAGGTGCAAATAAAGAAAGTCACAGCAGGAAGGAGCTTGGCCAGCTGGGATGTCCTAAATGTCAGAGGAGACACATCAGGACAGTGCATTGATCTCCACAGAGAGAGGTTTTGGCACCTGCCAGGCTCCCCTGTCCCCATCCTGCTGCAGACTGGAGCTCCTCTCCTTGGGTGGCTGCAGCACTTGCAGCTGGTGGCCCTCGTTTGGTGCCCTTTGGCTCTGCCTTGCCCCAGCCATTATCATTTGGGTAAATGCTGCTCTTTAATGTTCACAGCAACGGGAATCTGGAGCAGCCCCTCAGCCACTTTTCCAGCACAGATATTGCACTCGGGGTGATTCCCATCTCCTGATCAGTGCAGGTGGAGCCTCCTTCCCAACATCCCCACATCCTGCTCCTCCTGCTCTGCCAGCCCCAGGTGACTGCACCAGCCACACAAATTATCTGTGAGGATGGGGGAGCTGCCCTGGGTCATTTTTCCGTCTCATCCCAGCACTTCCCTTCCCAGCCCCAAACCCAGCCATGGCTCAGGACCCGTGGCTGCAGCCCCCAGCTCCCTCCCCACGCCTCGTGGCTGCCTGGCCGTGACAAACTCTGCGCTGGCTCCGTGATTTGTGTAAGCCCGAATTTTCCACTAATTCACTAATATATCCTAGATGGAAAACACAGCCCCGGGGCTGCTATAAACCATGCTGCTGGAGCCACAAAGGGCCGTCCTGCCAGCTGGGAATCGCTGGAGCGTGTGGAGCGTCGGGGGCCAGGGCAGGACTCAAATCCAGTGGATGCACTTGTCAGAGGGGGCTGTGGTGTTGGGAGCATGTCCAGCCCTTCCCTGGGGTCCTTCCATCCCTGGCTCAGCCCAGTCAGTGCAGGAACAGGCAGGAGGCAGGGCTGTGTGCTGGCCACCATGCTGGCTCTGGTCAGTGCCCACTGCCTAAAACCAGCCCCTGGGTTGGGCTGTTTGGTGGCAAACATCCTGGCTTGCTGTGGTTTGCTCTCCTGCAGCCTCTCCGCACCCCAAGGCTTTGTTTTGTGCCATGGTGCAATCCTCCAGCATTAATTTTCAGTATAAGCCACCCATAGATAATTTAAGAGTGTTTTCTTTTAAGCACAGCGAGAGTGGCACATTGGCTGATTCCCCAAATGATTGCTTGTCTTGTGACAGAGAGCTGTTGACCTGCTCCTTTAATGTTACAAGTCTGCATCTAACTGCTCTCTTAATCCAACCTACTTCCTTCTTTTTAATGAAATTGTCCCCTTAGCCTTTTTCCTGGGCTGGCTTTTCAACACTAACGTTAGAAACAGGCTGCTCAGTTCTTTTCTCCGCTAACATCTTGCCCAGAGCTAACTTGCAGCTCCACTCTGTCAGCTGTAAGATATAGATATACTGTTGTCTTAATTACTCATATTTCTCCTGCTGCTCATAATTCTGCTTGTTCCACCAAAGAGCTCTTCAGAGAGCTTTACTGCTTCCCTCTCCCTTTCTTTGGGGGTTTAAAGGTTGTCAGATATATAAACGATCCTTGTTGCAGAGCTTTGGTGGTGACAGTGTCCTTTGTGGAGAAGATTTAGGGGGATGGGAGGACTAAATACGGATGCTTTTAGGCTCCATCTCTGAGGAAGGAGAGAACACACATCGTGCTACCTTGCATAACAGAACACCAGGGAGGGTGTTTGGCAAATCCCTTCTCTAATGAACGGCGAGGCAGCTGTTTCTTCTGCAGCTTAAAGTGCAGATGCTGATTGTCAGGAGAAGGGTTTTCTTTATCCAACACTGATTATCCGTGGCTGTATCTGGCTGACTGCTATTCCTCTAAAAAATACTGTTGAAAAGGGACTGGACACTTGAAAAAAAAATCACTGCTGTGCCATAGGGAAGCTGTAGTCCTTTGTGGTTTCAGCTCTCTCTTTTATGATTATATACTACTGTTTCTGTTATCTCTATTAATTAATCTGTCTGCCACAGCAAGTATTGAATGTTAAGTGATGTAGAGCAGACTGACAATGTGACATCCATGTTTTTTTGGCAAAGGTTGGAACAAGTTTGTCACCTCTGTGAGCTCTCTAGAGAGTTAAACCTTTGGCCAAACTCTTTCTCTCCTGGCTGCTTTGGGTCTACTCTCCATTTTGGCTGCCCTCAGCTCCAAGGTAGTTCAGTGGCAGAATAGATTTTAGTATTCAGCTGGTTGTCTCAGTTCAGCTGGCTGACAGGTTCAGGACGCAGTACTGTGAGTTTATTGTTAATTGAATAAATTAGGGGCCTGTCAAACTGCTGTGGTTGAGCCTGTTTCTCTCATAGGGCTTGTGCTGGTGGAGTGGCTGGAGGTGGGACTGTGCTTCCCATGAGCAGGGCTTAACCCCCTTGCCCCAGTTTTTGTTGTGGTTCTTTTTGATATTATTTTATATATTTATATAAATTTTTCAAGTAATCATCTGCCGAAAATGCTGTGCAAGAAATACTTGAACAACAGAGTGGTGAGAGGTGGTGACACCAAAGATAACACACAGGTTTCATCTGGTCTAATGGCATTAACAGGCAAATAAACACCAGGCTGCAGTTAGTCATGAGCAAACTCCTCCAGTAGCACAGACGAGACTAAAGAATCTGTTAGAGAAAGCAAATGGAAACAGATGAGAGGAACTGGTGAGAGAAATTAGAAATAAAGAGTGATTTGGTTCTGTGCAGAGGAACAGCGTGGGGAAAATAAATCTTCAGGTCAGTGCTTTGCTCATGGAGAGCTGGAAGGGATCAGAGGAGCTGTCTCGGGCAAGTCAAGTTCCAAGCAAGGTCACAGGAGTGAGGACACGAGGGAAATCCTGGCAGTTGTCTTAGTTCAGACCATTGCCTGTAGGAAACTCGGAGTCAGGGAACACCATGTGGATAACACACGCTGCAACCCCAGCCCCAGACTGGACAAGAGGAGAGGTGAGGATGGCTCTGTTAAAAGTCCAGGTTCCCTGAGGTTTGCCACAGGAATGTGTCTGGCACAGAGGAAACAGAGCCACAGGCTGTGAAGTTCAGTGTGGGCATCTCCTCCATGGGCAGTGTGAGCTCTGCCTGGGGCCAGGCTGCCCCAAAATGTCCCTGCCTGGGCAGAGCAGGACACCAGGGCTCCTCCAGAAGGACTCTGGGGCCACCACTGAGCCTGGCACTGCTCTGAGGGCTGCTGCAGGCTGCAGAGTGGTGAGCTGGTGCTTGGCTCTATTTACCCAAGGTTTCCTCTAGGAACCCCAGAGCTGCCTGCTGGAGCACAGGGCTGGGTAAGTTGGTGGCCAGGCAGCTGCTTTGGCACCGTGGACACTGGGCAGCCCCTCCCTTGCAGAGGTGTTGGGCAGAGGCACTGACCTGGTGCCTCAGCTCTCCAAATATAGGGATGTTTCCCCATGAACTCCTCTCTGCCAACCCAAGGGCTGTTAAAAGAAGAAGGTCTCGTGACTGTGTGGTGCTTGGATGCCATGGCAATGTAATTAGCTGCAGAGCAATCTTACTAAAAATGTCCCTGGTGGAGGAGAGGACGGGGTGGGAGAGGATGGATGTTAAAGGGGAGGAAGTTTCCAGACCTGTGGCTTCACCACAGCTTGGCTGCTCAAGCCAAGTCCTTCAGCTCGAATATGAATCCGGAGGTTCAGAGCATAATGTTTACTACAGCGTCCATGTGGGAGGGAAAGCAGCACAAACTCTTGGAGGTGTTAAGGGATTATGTAACAGCTTCCCACCCCCAAGCCTTTCCAAGCCTTTGGAAAATTTTATAAAGTACCTTAGGCTAAAAACCTCTTTGAGCTGCTGGATAACTTGAAGCAAACTTCAGAAAAGTATTCCCATTACTTTTCCCTTGTTCTCCTCTTTTCTCTTCAATGTTATCTATGGATCCAGGAACTCCCAGGCTGCTTAATCCAGAGGAGGCAGACACGGGGTTCTGCATGGAACTCGGAAAGCCTCGGTGCAGGAAAGCTGTGCTGCTGATTACTTTATCTCTGTTACTCTGCCAAACCCTCAGAATTTGGCAACCCAGGCCTTTTTATATCTGCTAGGCCTTTTTTCCTCCCTCCCTCATGACCTCTGTGGCTGCGTTTGCCAAAAGTTCCCTGTATTAGATATGAGGCTGTGTATCAGCATCCACAGGGCAGATGCTCCCAAGCTGCTGAAGTATTGAAGAATTCCAGAATACTGGAATAGTGTGAAGCATTTGAAGTTCAGCTTTAGCTCTGGTGGGCTGGAAGTTACTGCAGAGAGTAGTTTCACCAAGTTCTGTTCTCAGCTGTGTCCTCTAGAGAGGAAGAAATCAGTTTCTGTTGTTCTTGGTTAATCCTACTGCACATTTATATAAGAAATTATAGATTTTATTTTTGGGTTAAATGAAGACTAACCATAGGAATAAAAAGTAATGTTTCACAGGGGTATTTTTTTAAACTTAAGTGAGATAGTGAAGTGATCCAGTGGAGGGTGAGCTAGGATTTGGTGGCATTTTGGTGGGTTTCTGTATTCAGACATTATTCTCTTTTATTTGAATTTTCCTGCATGTTAGGACAAGGCACAAGGAGCCGTGTTTTCCATCCTGATGAATGAAACAGAGCTCCAGGAGCTGAGCTCAGATTGGCTTCCCCTGCAAGAAAAATTTCTCTCTGCCACCTGAATCATAATTTTAAAGTGTGAAAACTCTTAATCAGGACAGCAGCATTTTAACTCCTTACATTTTGCTACCTGATCTTTGCAGAGCTAAAAAAAAAATAAAATAAAAATGTCGCCTTTCACTGAAGTTGTTCAGAGTTTGCTCTGGGTTGCAGAAGTCTGTAAGGTCACCTTGATTGCTCAAGTCAGTGTGGTCCCCACAGGCTGTTCTCGAGGAGACAACCATTGCTGTGATTTAATCCAAATCTGTTTAATCACATATAATCCACATTACTCAAATATGCTCACCCAGGATCCAGTTTCAGAGCTGTACTGAAGGGAGGGAAATCTTGTGTTGTCACAAGTCCTGCTGACATCAGTGGGGTTTCTTATTGATGCAGGACTTAGTGCTGGCACATGCAATTACAGCAAAATTTGAGGTTTAGTATATTTGCAATTTACTGTATTTTCAGGAAGCTGTTGCTTGGAGGTGAGTGAGTAAATGAACTCTGGACCACGTCCAGCAAAATCTTGGACTGAAGAGTTGTGCCAAGTGCCAGGGAAAATTATACAATAATCTGAAATAATTTGTGGTGTGATTAAAAAAACTGTAAGTGTTTGGTTCATATTTTTATCTTAGAAATTTCACTTACTGTGAATGAAAAAAGATCCTGTGCTTCCCTCAAGGCATTCTGTGTTGGGTTAGAAATGTTTCAACAACAAAACCCATAGGATTTGTCAACACAAATAACACCCAGATGTTATTGAAGTGTTACTGGTTATGATTTTCATCTCCAAGTTCCCAAAATCTATTCAGCCCCCGTTACTGGGATGTGGAATCATTAACTCCCTGTCCAATCACAGACTCCTTCCCCCATGGTGTTTACTAGGAATTTACATTTCCACAGCTCTGTGGCCTTGAAGCCTTGCATCCCAAAACCTGCATCTTCAAACCTGCATTCCCAAACCTACATCCTGAAACTGCATCTCAATCCTGCACCCCAAAACCTGCATCCCCAAATCTGCATCCCAAATCTGAATCCCAAAACCTGCATCCCAAACCTGTATCCCATTTTGTAACCTTCATTACAAAACCTGTATCCCAAACCTGAATACCAAAACCTGAATCCCAAAATCTTCATCAAAAAAGCCTCATCCAAAGTCTGCATCCCACAACCTGCATCCCCAAACCTTTTCAGAGCCAGGGAAGCTGTAAACAGCTGAGCAATCCTGGTGAACAGAGCCCACACAACTGTGCGAAGTAATCCCTAAAAAAATGATGGAAAGGGCAAAAAGAAAGCATCACACTTTCCAAACCACTGACACCCCAGCCAGGCTTAAAGGTAAATACTGGAATAAATAAATAGTGCATGATCTGAGAGGCTGAATCTGTACCATTACTACAGTTTGTTGCTCATCTAGTGAAATAATAAATAAAAGGTGAACTTTTTTCAGCTTGCAAACCGTGTCACCTCTGGTGCATTTCTGACGTGACTGTTTTTTTTTTTCTCTCTCTGTGGCCATTTTGCAATTTTCTCTGGGTTTGTTTTGATTGTAAATAGGCACACACATTAGCTAAAGCCAGATAATTTTCTCCTGGCCAGCTTTGCCAGTAAATCACTGAGCTATGTAATTGGGTTTGTATAAAATTATGCACTGCAAACTTGGGAATAAGTAAAACAGAAACAAAAAAGTGATTTTTGTAAATAGCACCATTTTTTTTCATTCAAAACTTCTGTTTGCCTGTATTTTTCTGTTCCCTGTAATGATCATTCTTTAAATGTTGAATGAAAGTCCAGCTACAGGATTTTCAGGCTACAGGATAAATTCAAACAGAACTGGTAATAATTTCTGATTTGGCTCGTAGGTGGAGTTGAATGCAAGCAATATGTTCTGAAGATGATGGTGTTCAGACAAATACCCAATTTGATTCTGATAAATTGGATGCAAGACTTTGACCAGCATGAGAAGAACAGGTGAGAACTCTTGAGACTGATGCAGAAATAATCAGTATTTTGATGGTCAGGAAAAATATTGCTCCAGCAGCACAATAGATCTTCTATTAAAAACTCAAAATACTAATTACAATCTGCCTAAAGACTTATTATAAATGAAGTGGAGATAGAAACATGTTTATATTATGGGGAGGCTTATTTGCAGATAAGCAGGAAACCAGTCACACATCTTCACAAACATAATTTTAGCTGTTTTAATTAGCAGGTTTGCTTTGATTTAATTTAATTCAGCGATTCCTTCTATCTTTACTGACACATGTGCAAATAAAATGGGCTGACCTGACTCCTGACACCCCGTTTCCTTTCTCATTTCTGGATTTGTTGTTGTTGATTCCGGCAGTGTTTACGGTGGAATGATGGGGTCAGCACTTCCTCCCAGCACGGCCACAGATGGAGGGTGGGGATGACAACTCTGCATCTGAGGGGGCTATTTTTCCCCACAGCACTGCTGATTCCCGAGGTGCTGGATGTCAAAGGCCAGCAGGAGTCCCAATAACCTCCAGCTTCCAATTCTATTTAGGGTAGGAATGACAAAAAATGTAATTTTTTTTTTTTTGTGTGTGTGTGTAGTGGTAAGAGTGAAGCGACCTTTTATTTGCTATAGAGCCAGACCCTGGAAAGAAGCCCCACGTGTGCATCAGCTTTGGGTGGAAAAACAAGCTTTAAAGCTGTCAGAATTCATATATTTTATGTTTGGCGATTTGGTGGGTTTATTTAACAGTGAAAGTTGTTATTGGCAGAATAAGAACACGTAGTCCAGGATAAAATCACGACATTAATACACTGACAAAACCCCAATCTGTGTTGACTTCGTTGAGCTTTTTGTTGGTCTGAGGGCTTGGAAAGTATTTTTTCTTCTTTATGTCAGAAAAAATGATTGTTAAGCCAGGTGTTGTTCTCCCTTCCCTCTGCACCCCTCCCTCTGCAGTCTCACAGCTCTATGATAGGTAATTAAAACAATCACTGAAATGTTTCAAAGCCACTGCAGCCTTTACTTGACTTTTAAAATTCCTATTTGAAGAAGAATGTTAAAATTAATTTGTATCTGGTTCAGCAAAGTGCTCTTTACTTGAGCAATGGACTTTACAACATTGCCAACAAAAAGAATGGAATTAATATTATATTTGCCTTTATCTAGGGTTATTCTGTTAACTGTTTTATACTGGAAATTAATTTCAATATCATACAGATGCCTACAAGTCTTGAATGCAGCGGTTTTAGCATGCAGCCACATCTCTCCTAGTTCGTAATTGTGGTAAAAATAAGAATTCAAAAGGAATAAACTTGCCAGGACAATTAAATGATTCTGCACCCAGATAATGGAAGGACAAAGTTTTTATATTCTTGGACTGTAAAATCTGTGAGAGGAAAAAGTGTTATTAAAGAAGTATTGTGTGGTTATTTTGAAAAGAATGATAATTTTACAAGTTTCTCTTTCTACTGAGAAAAAAATACTTTGGAGACATTGGGGTAGGAGCATTTTTGATGTGGAAACACGCCTCAGTTTTTCTTCCCCATCTCTATTTTTTGTATTTCAGTTCCCTGCTTCTGTAGGTATCTGGAATCCTTGTAATTCGTCCTTTATGGAATTCTTGGTCCGTGGGACGGGATTTTATTATTAAAATAAGCTTTCTTGTAATGTATTCTTTTTGATCCTTAAAAGACCCTTAATCTCTACAAATGAGTGTTTTATGTCCCTGTAAAGGGGATCCTCTCCCCTCCTTTCCTGACTTGTCCCTCTTTGGGATTGGCACTTCCCTGGCATGGGCAGGAGTGGTTTCCACCACTGCAAGCAGAAGAGACAAGCTGAGTAATTTTCAGGACAAGTGGAATTGGTTCAGGCTTTAAAATTACTGATAAAAAAAAAAGGGAAAAAGCCATATAGGATAGAAGGTTTTGTATCTCCTTCGTTGGTGTGTGGGGAGTTCCTTGCCTGGTGTGGAAGTCAATATGTGAATAAAACAAATGTTTTTACTTGTATATTTATTGAGATCTGAGGGATACCAGGGAACAGGGTGCAAACCAAAAATATCAATCCTGACAAATTCAAATAGGGATTTTCCCCCCATTAAATCTCATACATACGACTATTTGTGCAAACATTTCTCATTTGTGAAAGACAGCATCGCCTCATCCTCTGTTTTTGCTCCTTTGTGGATATTTTTAACTCCTTCATGAACATTTCTAAATCTTTTTCTTCTAATCACACACAGGTATGGTAAAAAAATTTACAAATGTGGATCAAAATGCAACTTAGATCCTCATCTGCGTCGTTGCTTTAACACACCTCAATCTGACAGTGTGTTTTTGCCAGGTGGAACAAAGAGCAATAAATTAGTCCTGAACATTTATGATCTTGCATTATAAAGACTCCAACTGACTGTGTTCAAAATCAATTGTCAGAGTGATGGGGATTAATAACTCTGGTTCCGTAACCTCTTCCGTATCTGCAGCCTGGCTGAGGGCACGTTTCAAGATCTGCTGCCATATTTCATTATTGCAACCTCTGTTTGAAAGACCTTTTTGATGCTTAAAAAAAGGGAACAGATTAGTTTTTAGTAGAGCTGGATGAATAACTCAGAATTAATAATTCACTCAGTGAATTTTGCCTCTTGTTCTGTAGGAAGAAGGGAGAAAAAATAGTTGTCAGAGTTTTTCTCGTGACTCATTGGGGTTTTTTTATTTAATCAAAAGTAGAAATCAGAATTCAGGATGTGTTATGTATTTGTGATTGATCAGTCGTGTGATATTGGTTTAATTCCCCAAGTAATTGAGAACAAACACTGGAATAAATTTCATGATTAATTATTTGAGGAGACAGTATTTAAAAATCTCTTTCCACCTGCTTAAAAATCAGGTTTGGAAAGAACTCTTGAAAGCAAAAATCTGAGTGCACGAGAACTATTGGAAAGGAAACATAAATAAGGCAGGAATGTGGCCAAGCCAAGTTTATTACAGGACACAAATAAGTTTGAGGCTTCCACGAAGTTTCCCTTAGCTCCAGCACCTGTTTTGGGAGAAGAGTAATAAATATTGGTCTAAATATGGGAGAAAGACACATGAGAGGTTTATTGAATTTCCCTGCCTCCCCAGCCACTGTGCTGTGCTTTATGGGAGCAAAATATTTGATGTAAGTGAAACCAAGAGAGGAACTGGCATCTTTTGGCTCTCTCTGCCTCCCAGCTGGAATGTTTGCATCCCACCCGTGCCAGCCTAAGGGGCATCCGTGTCTTCTCCTGCATTTTCGTGCACTTGACTTTGCCTTCCTCCTAAACAGAGATAAAACAGTTAAATATTTCCCAACAAAACCCCCACATGTGATCTCCAGGGCCGTGCATACCATCAAACTGTCATTTCCTTCGATTAACCTCCACCTGACCTCCCTCCCCGAGGCGCTTCCCCATCCCCTTGTTCCTCCACTTAAGCCTCTGGTGCTCTCTCAGGTGAGTGCCTCTGTCACTCAGGAGCTGGACATGTTCCTGGAGAGCCCAGTGGACGTGCTGGGATGGAAAACTGGGCAGAATTTACCCTGGATTTTAGCCCATTTTTTTTTTAGCCCAGAGCTGGATGTGTCCAGAAGTGCAAGAGGAAACACAGCTCAGGGATAAGAGCAGGTGAAGAAACTTGAATTTTAAGAGTGTCCATTAAGTGTTTTATGAATATTGTGAAATATTTAAGGACATAAAAGGCTCATGATGAGATCCACAGGACTTTTCTGTCACAACTCCTTTGTGTTCTCAGGTTGTGGAGAATAAAATCATGATCAGGAGAGGATCAGAGTTAATGAGTCACCTCCTTGCAACAACAGAGTTTGGAAATTGCCAAGGTCATCTATTTTATCATTTTGAAAACCAGCAAGTCTTTTTTTAATCTAGATTTTTGTCTACAGGTAGCAAGAAAATGAAAATTAGGAAGGCCAGAAGAAATGAAACATTTCAAAATTATTCATCCCTACAAAAAATTTCAGTTGCTCCAAACTGAGCTGTTTTGCCTGGTGGTTTGCAAAAAATGCTGATGTTTGTGTCAGCTTGGGACAATTTTATTTTATTATTTTTGTCCTGCAGTTTCTCTAGAGAGAATGATATGGGACTGAGATGTTATGAATCCAGTCATATCATGCTTTGGGCTGACAGCAGAGAACAGCAAAGCCTACACTGAATCCATAACTTCTGCTTATGGAATAAAATGCATTTTGGGATGATAACAGAGGCCATGTGGGGAAGAATCTCTTCATCCCAAGGTAAGCTGGTACAGTGGCACAAGCTGAAACTAAGCGCTTTGGTTCTAGGCTTAATTTGACTGTTAAATCTCATATTTTTTTGCTGAGAGATTAAAAATGTGCCATCAGAAGCCTCAGCATCACACCAATTCCTATGGATGAGGATCGTTTATCCCTTAAATCAGTCTGTGATGTAGTAAATAGGTCAGAAAATTCCTCAACATTTCATCACCCAGCGTAATTTACAGAACTTACAGGATTTTTGTAGATAGAGGATCCTGCAAATGTTTAGTTAGAAAAGACCCTTAAGACCATCAAGTCCTTTTTTTTTGTTCCTGAATCCCACTTTGTCCTTTTTCTAAAATTATCCCATTAACACTTAAAGAACAGAGCCTAAATATGCAGCATTCCATGATTCCTACTCAACCCCTGAGATCATGAAATCTATTAGAAAATATTTTTAAAGCAAGAAAAAATTTCAATGTAAGATTCCTGTGCGAACACTGGACCCATTCCTTCTGCCAAGAGTTTATAATCTATTTTTAAGCTTTTATTCGTGCTGGCTTTTCTCCCCCCCCATCCCCATTCCTGTGGGAATGCTACGTTTGTAAACCAGGTGGAAACAGATATTGCAGATTACAGGGGAGATGTTGGTGAGAACTTCCAGCATGACATGGTTGGTGGACCAGTAGTACCAGGATCCTGCACTGGTGGGAACTGGAGTGACTGATTCAACTCTGTTTTAATTAATACCTGAAAAAAAATCCTTCTCTAATTCCACAGGGACTGTAAAAAAAAAAAATCTCACTTCTGGAGTAAATGTGACCTGTTGTTGTCCCTGTTAAGGTTTTTTGGAAATGATTCTCCGGAAAAAAAGAAAATAACCACAATATTTTCTGTGCAATCCTCCCCCAAACCAATCTGCAGTGACGGGGCTGTACTCACCTGCTGGAGTGGAGAATTTAAATGGAAGAACAAAAAGAAACTGAAATTGCCTCAGGGATTGAGGTCAGGTGAAGGTTAATCAAAGGAAATGACAGTAAAATGGCATTCAGGGCTCTTGGTACATTTTTAATCATTCCTCTCTCTGTCGCTCATAAAAGACACAAAAGATGTCCAACTTTTTGCCATTGTATTTAGTTAAGGATGACTTTTATTTTTGTCTTGATTGTTTTAAAATAGCCTTTCTTTTTGATTTCTCTCATAGATTTAGCTCCTGAAAACTTGCATTGCAGTGCCTTAAAGATGTGTGTGGGAATTTGGGAATGTGTGTGTGGGGGGAAAGAAGAATGTTAAGAAAAGGGAGTAATTTTCCCCAGAATATCTCTCATTTTAACTTCTCTTTCTCGAGTGATAGATTTTGAAGGATTTCTAGAAGTCATGAGTTTAGGGGATAAATACTCAGAAAAGCTAAATATTCACATTATTACACAAGTGTCAAGCTAAGTGAAGTTCATGATTGCAACTACTGGAAACAAGAATAGTTTCTTTCACACTCTGCTATCTACAAGTTAGTGTTCTGGTTTTAAACCAAAGTATTTTTTATATTTTTTTGTAAAAGATATTAGAATAATCTCCACGATAGCTATGAAATGGTGAAGCCATGTCTGAATTTGCAGGCTGTTGGTTATATCCTGATTTTGAGTATGTGAAAAGGCCCCGTTTGGGAACTTTTCTGTCCCAAGTTTGGAGTTGCCACTTTATGCCCGTCACCTCAGATAACTTTGGCACCACTACAACAGGAACAGGAGCAACTTTATGTAACTTATAACTGCCCGAGGCAACTTCTAAAAAATGTGAGCAATGCATTTTATTTTTTTTTTTAACTATGTTTGTATAGACTCCCTTCCTCCTGTAACACAAAAGGTCCTAAATGGGATGGATTAAACCCAAACGGCTTTTAACTGAGGTAACTTGGTGTAGCAAATGTGTTCTCCCTGCTCTTTTCATCAGTGCTGTACACTGAGCCCCTTGAATGATGCAGCTGGAGCTGAGCTTAGGCAGGACCCTGAGCCAAGTTTAGGCAACATTTAAAGCCTTTGGAGAGGTTTAGAAACATCCTTGCAGCCCTGTGCCTTGAGTGTCCCCACAGCGAATAGCAGAAAAATGAGATTTTTATGGATATGAGATGCTCCACACTTTTGGGGGAAAAAAATAAAAAAAATAGTCTGGGAGTGATTTCCCTGTTTGTCCCTGTGCTGCTGTGGCCGGGATTGCCACTGGGAATGTGGCACTTTTCCGCCAGATCCTGCTTAGCAAGAGCTGCCACATGGATGCCAGATGGGCTCTTTGCCAGGGAGGAGGAGGAGGAGGAGGAGGGAAAGCCCTGCCCACCCTGCAAACGCTGCCGAGAAAAAGTCTGTCAGGAAATTCGTGTAAAAATCGGGGAAAACGGGAAATCTGTATCAGAAGTCTCTGAGCAAAGGTTGAGTTGAGCTGAGCTAGTTCCAGGGAAAGGGAGAGGAACACGGTGGGGAGGGCTGGGCTCTGCTGCTGGCAGTGCAGAAGCTCCCACCAAAAAGTGTCTGGTATTGCAGGCACAGGGAGATGAGGAACCCGGGGATTGCCTTGTTCCCAGCGTCTGGCTGAGATTTTCTGATGCTGCGACAATGCCAGGTTTATGGGGGGCATTTTTCAGTGCAGCCTCAGCCCGGGCAGCCAGTTCAGCCCCTGTAAATCCCTGTCTGGTAAAACCTCTGTCCTGCTAACAGAAATCCACACGGTTTTTGGTGTGTCTTTGGAAAAAACAGGCACATCTGTTTAAGGAAAGGAACAAAATGTGTGAGAGGTCATTTAAAATGAAAGTACCTGAGTACTGAGTACCTGAGTTGAAGGGAGCATTAACTGCTGACAACTTGGACAGAGGGAATGTGATTTTTCCAACTGGTCTAGTGGAAGATGCCCCTGCCCATGGCAGAAGAGTTAAAACTGGATGAGCTTTAATGTCTTCCAAACCAAACTGTTCTATGATTTTTTTTATTTAACAAAAAACATGATCTCAGAATTTTGCTGAAATTCTACACTAGAAGGTCACGGCCAGATCACATTTCTATTTTGAAAACATCCAATAAAAATATCCAGTCTATTATACTCCTGCATGCCCAAGTATTATTCAAGTATGGCAAAGATCATGTTGGTTTGAGCATTTTTATTGCAGCTACTGGGATCATCATTCCCTCTCCTGCCCATGGAGCCCATCCTGGATCAGGGCTTCTTGTGAGAACAAGAAGTTATGATCTGAATGTAGCTGGATTAATGGGTTTGGGTGCTTGCCATGTGGCAAAGTCACTGTGGAATAAAGTAGGTGCATTTAGAGTTTCCCCATGGGTGGAAAGTGGGGTTTGTGGGCAGAAAGAGGGGTCCTGTGTTCAGTCTCTGTTGAAGCTGAGGTGAGGGCAGTGAAGCAGCAGAGCTGAAGGGAAACTCTGCCTGGTGTCTCACAGCTTTTCAGGCTGTTTTTAACATCTTGTAATGAATTACCAGACTGAGAGAGGGGCTCAGGGTGAGGAACCTCACTGGAGCATCAAAGGAATATGATAAAATATGATGGAGGAACAGCAACAACCGATGGCTTTGCATTTCTTTTGGCTCCCTGTTTTTGGAGAGAAACCTTCCATGCGAGTATTCTCAGGTGATGCCTTGGCGTCTGTTGGAATAAATTGCTTGTCTCAGTTTGATCCCTGAGCCTTTTGATAAAAAATAATGTGGTTTTGTGCCTTATTAGAGGCATGGTTGAGTGCAAACCCTGACAGGGCTGCGCTGGGTGCGAGGGATCAGGGAAGGTCAGGGATGTGCTGAGTACAGAGGCTCTGGTGGCTACTGGCAAACAGAGGGTTTGTCTCTGGTGCTCTGGGCTTCCCACCTCCATTTTCCACCCTTCCACCATCAAGGTGCAGGGATGTTCAGGAGAAAATTCACGCTGTCTAATTTTAGATGTCCAATTTAGGTTGCTCCTGGCTGTAACAAAGCACAAGCTCTGCTTGCTGCAAGTCTCTTCGGTTGCAGAGGCAGATTTGTGTTTGAGCCCAGCTCTGGGTGAGCAGAAAGCACAGTGGGAGCAGCTCCACACCTCAGACAGGGCTGTTCCCCTGCCAGAGCTGTCACCAGGCCACTGGGCTCTCACTGAGCACCCAAACCAGATCCCTTGTTGAGGCAGGACCAGACACTGCATGGCAATTTTATTGTTGAGGCAGCTCATTTCATCGTGAAGGTTTCTGTGATAAATCCTCCAAGTAAGCAAGCTTTGAAAAAGGAAGGAGTCAAAGCCTTTGAGAACATTTCTAAGTGGGGAAGTTTCACAGTGAGCTTGGGGTGAAGCCCAGTTTTCACCAGATGCTCAGTCAGGTGGGAATAATCTCTGTTACAACCTGCTACTGGGTCATCACTTCTCCTGGTGCTTTGTCCCATCTTGCAGCTCTGGAATCTGTGAGAAGCAGAAGGCAGCCAGATCCATTTTCAGATTAGAGGAGGTATACCCCCTTCCTATTTTTTGATTTGTTTTGTTGCATCATCTGAAGTTAATTTAATGTTTAAAATAGCGACAAACCAGTTCTAAGGGATTTTAACCCTAAAATGCACTGGGAGCAGTCACTCCCTGCACTCTCTGCTGCAGGAGGATGGAATTCCAGAGCCATTTGGACACAACCTTGTGTCGTGTGCTTCAGGAAGACCTTGTCTGGGAAGGGAGGTTGGCACCAGTAGTGCCTCCAACCTTACCATTACTCTGTGATGGTCTGGAGGAAGGTATTGACATCCAGGACATTTCTCTGTGGGCTTGGTTTGGAAACAGGAGCTGCCTGGAAGGAGATCTCTGCAATCAGGGAGGTTGTTCCTACTGAAATCATCAGAAATTTGGAAGGGTCGTGGCTGCCTGGGCAGCCCTGAGAAGCTTTGGACCCTTTGCTGAGGCCACCTGTGGTTATGGGTTTAGAGAATCAGTCAGTATTTCACTCTGGCATCCTCTCAAAGTCCTAATTCTGTGCATCAGTGTCTTTCAGATGAAGGAAGTGAAATCCTTTCTTGCCCCTGGTGTCTGAGTAAATTGATATCAAATTCTCTAATGAAAAGACAACTGTTGTCAGCAGAGGCAAGCAACAAGAAAATCTGGGACAGGAGGCAACTTCATGATGGATTCTACATCCTCGGGGACTTTCTAAGCTCTGAGGATTAATTTTCTATTATATCCACGTGTGGGGCTTCCCTTAAATACACTTCCACTAACAACTTAATACTTTTTTCAATTACAGAATCATGAAATGTTACAACTTTTTTTGACATTCTGCCACTTGGAGGCCAAGGCTTTCATCATTGTGACTGTTGTTGCCCCCTTTTGCTTTTGTTAAATGAAGCATCTTTTTGCTGCCCTACTGAAGCCATGGGTTTGTGGAGGAAAAGGAAAAAAACAGGGGAAAAACCCCTTGGGAACTGAATTTCTGCAGGGGTTTGCATTCCATGAGCTTGGTCTACAAGTCTTGATGGACTCGCAAAGCCTTCAAAAGTGCCTCTTCTCAATATTTTAGTTCAGTTGCCTCAGTTTACTTTATTTTTTTTTAAGTTTTCTTTATATATTCTTTATTTTACCATATCTATTTCCTGTACAGTAACTCTGAGAATTCTTCCAGGCAAAAAAGGGCATTTTCACTTGTCCACAGGCTTGACTGTGTGAGATAAAGCCAGCGCATCAGAGATCCAGATTTTCCTGCAGTGCATCAGAATTTTATCGTGCATCTAAAAATTAATTGCTCAGGGTATGAGCCAATGGTTTATCAAGAAGGAGGATTTGGATAACTACAGGTTACAACCTATTTTAGGAGGGTGGTCAGTAGCTCAAATAATTTGGAGTTCTCCACCTGGAAGTGTAGGGAGTTGGAGAAGGAAAAGTAGTGTGAGGTGCCTGAAAGTGACCTGAGTGCTAAGGAGAGGCTTTAGCATAGGTGGGGCTGTTTTCCGCTTTGGAGCACTGATGGATCAGTGCAGCCACTTCTGGTAGAACAAGGCTTGAGAGGACTTCTTCACCTGGGAACTCACAGAACCCCTTTGAATTTGTTGGCACCGAGGAGGAAGGATGACCTGATTTCACAGGACAGCTCAAAATTCTGTGATTTTGGGAATATTAATCCAGTTGCCCCCAAGTAAATCAGCATTTTTTTTAATGTCTTTATGATTTTATAACCAAAAATAGTTATCTTCAATGTAGATATGTGATTTTACAGCACAATGTTACCAAATCAGGACAAGATGAATTGAGAAGTTGGAGGTGATTGCAGGAGGAGCTTGGGCAGGTATGGAGATTCCCATGGGAGAGAAGAGACTCCTTGTGCAGGCACTGGGCAGGCAGGGACCAGGAGCTCTGTCTGTCCCCCAGCCAGGATGGGATCATGGAATTGTTTGGGTTTGAAGGTCCTTAAAATCCACGCAGTGCCACCCCCTGCCGTGGGCAGGGACACCTTCCACTATCCCAGAGTGTTCCGATCCCAATCCAACCTGGGACACTTCCAGGGATGGGGAGTCCAAAGCCTGTGTCAATAGAAGGCTTGGAAAATAAGGCAGCCCACATTTTCCATCTCCTTCAGTGAGGAAAAGAGGGAAAAGCCTTCCTGACACAACGCTCACAAGGGACACGTCACCGAGTGTCAGCTCAGGGAACATGGACTGATCCCAGTTAATCTTCCCAGCTTCCTTCCGCACCTCCATTTTATAAACTGGAATTGGCAGGGAATTATGGCCACAAAACCTGATTTCTGCCTCAGTTCTGCTCCCCGGCACACAACTACCTGACAATTAATATTTGTGTATACCTTTTGAAATCTGTGACCTTTGGGGAGTTGACAGAGCTATAATATTGGTCTTTGTGTGCTCGCCTGGCTTTTAAAGTCCCTGCCTGGTGGATGTAAGTTCAGTGGATACAGATCTGAAACTTGATTTCCTCAGTATAGCTGCATTAGCATTCAGCTGTGGGTATGTAAGATAATAGTATTAAAAGCAACCTTCCATCCTGTTGTCATGGATGCAGCACAGCCCAATCCTGGGAGCACTACACCACCAGTCTTTGTACAATCTCATTTTTATCTACAAATTTTGATTTAATTATACCAGAAATTCTGCAGCCGTCTATAATATATGATTTTATTTTCCATTTCAAGCATAAAAATGTAAGAATTGAGCAGCTCGAGCTCTTTGTCCAGCGCTCTTTTTTTTTTTTTTTTGCATTCCAAGTATCTGTCAGTATTAGTTATGAGACTGTGTGAAATAAGTAGCCATGAAAGATGCCTGCTTTTATGACAGAATGAGTGGTTTCATGAATTTTAAAGGAGCACATTTGTATTTTCTGTTCTTGAACTACATGGGCTACTCGCAAATATGACAGAAGATAATTGTTTGAGGAATTATGATGCCTTTCAAGATTTTGCGGGATATTACTATTTTCATAATCTTTCATTTATCAGCTTCTGCGCCTTGATTTATTTATGGGTGTAATTTGGAAATTAAAGTACTCCCACTCTGGCAGCAAAGGTACACGTTTGCTTGGCGTGGCCCGTGCTCCCTCCCCTTGGCAAAAACAATGAATGTGATCATTTTTTTTGAAGGTGTCAGGACTGGGGGCATCCAGGTGTGATCCTGGCCCATGTGAGCCACGAGGGAAGAGCCCAGATCCTTTGGGATGAGTGGGGATTTCAATCTCCAGCAGCAGCACCCATGGCAGCAGGCAGAGCGTGTGCTCAGTTTGTTAGGATTTAAATGAAGGCATTGTTAGCAGGGATTTTGTGTGAGCGAGTAAAAGCTCCCAGCCTTTAATTGACTCGGAAAATCTTTTTAGTTGTGATTAGAGGGACAGATACTCAGCTGGTGAGGACTGATGGTGCTCCATTGAATCAATTTTCATACCCTGTCTGGAGTCAATGGAGCAGGGCTCATTTATAACACTGTACCTGGCCTGTTATTATAAAAAAAACTTTCCAAGCCTGATATCTGAGTGGTACAGTAACCTTTTATCAGAGAGCTGTTTGGCTCAGTTTAAAAAAATCATCAAAATCAGGGATAAAATCCTTGGGCTAATAAATTCAGTGGCATGAGCTATTTCCATTTGGTTGGGAATTTAAGTGTGGAAACCTATGGCTATGTCCTATTTGCTTGAAAGCTCGGTGATGGATCTGCCATACTTTCATATTTAGCATAAGGTTGTCTTCTTAAAGACTAAAATGAAGCATCTCTATATCTATATGAAGCATCTCTATATCTGTATGAAGCATCTCCATATGAAGAATCTTTTAAAGACTAAATGAAGCATCTCTATATTATTTTCTGGTTTAGCCTTGAAGTATTTTTATTTTTTTTCCCTTGGTAATATTATCTCACTTTCCATTCCGTGATAACTGCACAGAAGGATTTTATTTTATGGTTAAAAAAGAATAATCTGGATATCTTTCTGTATTAAACTTGTCCCTAACATCTGAATATTATCACTGAAAATCCCCTCTCAAAATGCTGTGCACGCCCATAATTAAACTGCTCTGAAAGGTGCAGTCAGGAGAACCAGGCACCAACATTATGGAGTGAAAATTAAAGAGGCAAAACATCAGAGTGTCTACTGTATGTGCCTGCTGTTAGACACTCAAGCATGGAGAACAGGATACACCTCTATGGATGGATGGCTTTCCTTATTAAAAAAACACAGTAGGACTCACAGTAGGGGAACACACTAAAACAAGGCTTTGTAGTAATTTCCTTGAAAGAAATTTCCCAAGATAGCAACTTAAAAAAGCTTTTAATCTCACGACTGGCTCTACAGTGAGTTTTACTGGAGCTGGGATAAAAAAAGGCTGTTAGATTGCAGCCGATCTGGTAGAGTTGGTCTGAAGCCTCTTCCCTCCCAAGAAAAGGATTAGACCTTCCTTGCACCAGAACAAGGACTGAATAGATTGATGTGATTCTAGCATATTTAACAACCTTAAATACATATCTCTCAAGTCTGAAATGATGTGGGAAAACAGAAATCCCCTTTCCCAGCTGGAATACTTGGCCAACCACGCTGCCGTGCGACACCGAGCCGATGCGCTAGAGCAAGGTTCCTTCTACCTTCTGTGGTTCCTTCTATGCCTAAATTTGAAACCACTGTCCCTCATGATTTTGAGCTGGTATTTTATTTTGGGTCTCTGAGCAGTGTCCTTTCCCACTTGGGAGGAACATACAGTGTTTCTCATAAATTCCTGAAGAGGAATCCAACAGGACCGTGTCCTGTTGTTGTAGAGTTGTGCTGCAGTGGGGCGGTAACTCCCTCACTGGGATTTGCCTGACCTGCTGTCTATTCCACACGACTATTAAACACCAAAGTAAAGGAGAAAAAAACCCCCCAAAATCTGGCTAAATCTGCATGCAAACCTGCTGGAAGTCTGGCCCATGTGTTATAGCTACCTGATAACTCTGAAACTGCTGTGGCCACAGCTTCCTGCTGCTCTTGGTGCCATGTCCAGGGACACACTCTGAAATCCTGTGGCTTCTCCTGAGCTTTCTCCTCCCCTGTTTTGGTGCTGTGGCTGTGGGGAGGTGGCCCCGGGGGCTTGGTAGAAGGGGCTGGAGGCTGGAGGTGCAGGAGGAGCTGCCCACAGTCCCCTCCAGGCAGCTCCGGAGTGCCCAGCACCGTGTGTGAGCATCAGCGGAGGAGAGGGAACATCTTGTACCTATCTTGTGTCAGCAAGCTGAGAACAGGCAAGGAACATGTCTGAGAATGTGTTTCACATTGAAATAATTAAAGAGAATTGTTGCTGGAGGGAAATGTGCCTTTAAAAATTAACCCTGACATCTCTCCGACAATTTGGCGTATTACAAGAGATCCTTTTTTGCCCTCTTTTTATTTTTTTTCCTCTTCTTTAGTTTTACTAAACTTGATATGCATTTTTCAGCACTTTGGAAAATGCAGAGCCTTTGAAAACTTCCCTGTAAGAACAGTCTATACTTACAAGAGCAGCCCCATCTATTTTCCACTGAACTACTCGTAGGACTGATGTTTAAAGGAACGGGGCTGAAGTAAATGACACGTTCTGCAATGCCCTGGAGCCTCTGCTAGTTATTATTGTTTGAATCTCTGTCTTGATTGCATATATTGCAGTCCTCTATCACACAGGGAGCCAGTTTTGAAATCTGAATGTTGTTCCTCAAATAACCATCAAGCAGCTCGCTTTATTATTTCTTCTTACGCTGAAAAAAAAAATTCCTTGGAAATTGAAAGTAGTCATTTCCATAAAGCACTCAAAGTTTAACAACGTTCTTTTTGAAGGAGCTGGAGTATATGAAAACAAATGTTAATGTCTATAAACGCAGTATTACTTATTTTTTTATAGTTCGGGCTGTGGCAACACAAATTACATCCACATTTTTGTCATCTGTAGGAAGTTAAATATACAACCAGGTATCAGTCATCAGGACGTTTGGCTTCACTATATCATGGCTAAAAGTTATTTACTGGTTGAAGAATTGCACAACTTTTTATTGGGGTGAGTTTCTGTATTTTCTGTTCTCCACAATCATAATATGTTTGGTCCAGGGGTAGGAAATGTTGGGTTTCCCTCCTTTTATTTCTTTACTGATTTGAAGCTGCATTTCCAGCCTGGAAAAGGGTGCAGAAGGTGTCAGAACTGGTGAGGATGCTCAGGCTGATTCTCCTCTCCAGTGTGGCTGGAGCTGCCTCAGACCATGTGGATTCTCCAGGCTCTTTCCCTGTGCTGGTCACTGGGAGGAACCTGAGGGTGTTATTCCTGACCTGATGGCTGGAATTCTATAATTCCCTGGCCTGAGGAATGGCTGAGGTGCTGCTGAGGCATTTCTGGCTTTCAGTTCTGCAACTAAGAAAACAACGCACAAATTGTCCTTCAGATGCTGCAAAGTCGTTCTGTTTTCAATTTTTTTGTCTTTCTCGATTTTTATTTTTCTTCTTTTGAATAATGTGTGACCAGATGGGAGGCAAGCACAGTGCAGTGGACAAGAGCAGGACACACTTTTAATTTATATCTGCAGTTCCCAGGTTGCAGGGCAGATTCCAGGGTGACACCCTCTGTCTTGGAGCCCCTCGGGCTGGAGTTTACACTGACAAAATTACCTTGCAGGAGCCAAACCCTCCAGCATTCCTCAGTCAAGGAGAGGAGATTCAGCCTCATATTTCCTCTTCTCTTGAACTTTTTGATGATTTGGTGATCTTGAGCACAATCCTACAAGATGCTGAGTACTCCCACAGGCATTTCAGCAGGACAGCTGATGGTTGGTGATGCTTCCTGTGACTGGATGCTTCCTTAGTTAAATTTAAATTTAAAAACACTCCTTAAATACTTTTTTTTTTCTTGGCTTGGGAAGGATTTTTGCCCCTTTTATAAAACCAGCAGCTGAAGAAGTATCTGTTAGCTGGGATATGTGCTATAAGCCTGGCTGTACACAATATTGCTGGGATGTACTTTTTGGCTATTAAAGGCTCATTAAAAAAATTAAAGTCCCCACAATTTACAATATTTTCCATTGAAATAGCATGTTAACACATTTCTTTAATCAGTGTGTAACTGTCAGGGGAAAGAACAATTCATCTAGTATATGCATACATTAGGAAAAAAATTATCAGATTTAATTTTATTTGTTTTATATTCAGGGCTTTTTTTGAAGGAATTCCTGCAGGGAAATGGTTAATCTATTTTTAACTAAAGCTTACTTTTGTAATCTATCCAGTGCTTAGAGTTCTGTCATTGATCTATGATTTATGTGATTTAAACCACCTCTTGGCTGTAACATTGGTTTCTATCCAAGATGCTGAGCTGAATACTAATTACGAGATCAAATTTATGCTGTTGGGCTAAGCAGCTGAAGGAGCTTTCCATGCAGGACTCCCTTAAACCATGCCACCGTTGAGCATTAGTGGAATATTTGGTGAGGGGGATGGGGAAAAAAAGCTGGAAAAGGGGAAAAAAAATACAGCAGGAAGGCTGAAGTGTCCTTTGAAAGCTTTATTTTTAGTTCTCTTGAATGAGTGCACAGTGCTGGATGCAGAAATTCAGTGTGTGAATATGCACATGGGGCTGTTTTTCCAGCAGAATCTCACTAATTCCCCCTAATGACTGGGAAACCCACTGAGAAAAGCCAAATGGCACCAGCGAGCAAACAAATAAATATGATTGAGGAGATTTTATTCCAAGATGTATTTTATGCCTTTATTTTGACAAGTATCACGTTGTCAGAATGATTTATGGTGTTTCAGAGCATACCAGTAAATGCACTGTAGGATGGGTCCTTACAGGAAGAAAGTCTGGGTAACAATAGCTTTGCTTTACCTCTCCTTAAAGCATTTTTGCTGAGAAATCAGCCAAGATCACCAATTTTATAGAAAACATAGGTTTTCTTCAGTAAGAATGAGTAAAAATTCCATTCTCCTGCATCACCTCCTTTGCTGAGGAGGTCAGCATGGCAGCAATTTTCTTTGGGGGAAAAGGAGTCAAAGCCTGTTTCAACAGCTCAGAATCCAAAACCCAGCCTGAAAAAAAAAAAAAAAAAAAAGAAATTTCCTATTGGAATTTTGTTGATTATAACTATTTTTGAGAGGAAACATGTTCCAGTGCACCATTTAACTTTCATCTCTGTTGGTATATTGTCGAGGTGTTTCGCTTTGATAATGCTGAAATATTTCAGTTTGTTCAGCCCTCTTGTATTTTTTGGTGTTTATTTATTTATTTATGGTGTAGTTTTCCTGTTTCCTAATGCTTTGCCTTATATTTTGTTCCAATTGGGCAACTGGAACATTTTCAGCCTCCCACTGCACCTCATTAAAACGGAACATTTCCATAAAATCCTTTCCCGAATTCAGCTTCGCCAGAATCATTTTAGGAACATTTCAGAGATCTTCAGGAGAAAATTTAATCTCTCTCACTTGGGAAAATGCTGGGATTTCTCTCAGAATTCCAGGCTGTGACCATTTCTCCTGCTTTTTTAACTGGGGAGTGGCACATTCTGCCCCCGGAGTTTGGGAAATGCCAAAGGCTTGGCCAATGGATCAACATGTAGGGGCTGTGCTCAGACACAGGGCAGGGGAAGGATTTGGACCCTCTGCTCTTTTCCCTGTGATATCCATGTTGCCATCAGTGTGGATCATTGTCTGGAGCCCCATTTGGGGGGGTTGTGTGTCCCCTTCCCTGGCAGAGATTCCTGGAGCCAGCAGGTCTTCCAGCTCTGGAGGCCCCTTAGAGGGGAATTAGTTTCCTTTTATCCTTATTCTTGCTTGCTTTAAAAAGAAAACCCAAAGCAAATAAAAAAAATCAAAAAAAACAACAACAGAAACAGAAATAAAGCAAACAGAAAACCTTGAAGAAGTTTCTTCCAAGGGTAATTTTAGACTAATGACCTCTGGTTGTGTATCTATTGCTAATTATCTTCCTCATTTATTATTTCTCCCAATTCTAATGTGGAGAAGAAATTCGTATTTCAGTTAAATATTTTTTCCTTTTCAAAGTTATGTTATTTATAGTCCACTTGATGTCATACTTGCTTTTAATGTGCATTGTTATAAACAAGTTGCAATGTGGAAATAATCCACATTGTGCAGATTTGGGAAAAGCTTTTGAATGCACATATGCACACGTGATGCTGAAGTGGGATGTGCTTGGAGACAGCTCTGCAAAGAGGTGCCAAAGTTCATAATCCCACTTGTGTATTTTGTTATCCTGTGATGCCATCCTTACCTGTCCTCTCTATACCTGCAATAGATTAATCCCTAAATACTGCCAGGCTTAAACAGAATAAATTTCCGTACAGGCTTCAGTCTGCAAAAGGGACATTATTAAAAAATTCTGGATGAGCCCAGGGACACTGGAGTACCTCCACGTTGTGGCTGTGATTGTAGTCAGGTCACTCTGGCAGCTGGCTGGAACCACTGGATGTGAGACATTCCCTCACTGCCTCTGCAGGGAAATAATTTGCACCCTTAGTGATGTTGTTGGTCTTGAATGATCTGAGGTGAAACAACAGAAGTGAGGATGGGTCTGGAGTTAATTGCTGTCATGGTTTGAGGGACTTCAAAGGGATGGTTTTACCAGGAGCCTCATTAAAAGGGTTGGATATTTCACTGCGCTGAACAGGTGGAGTGCTGGAGTGCTCCAAAGGGAAGTGTTTGAAGATGGGAAGCAGCTCTGGGACTCTCTGTGCCCATGGAGACACCAGGGCAGGGAGGAGCTCCAGCAGAGGCTCCCAAGGTGGGCCAAGGGCTGGATGTGTGTCAGGGGAGACTTGTGGGGGACACAGACCCCAGGCCACACCAGTGGGGTCCTCATCCTCAGCAGGAGCTGTTTCTTTGGAGCTCGTGGGACTGATGCTGTGGAAGCCACACGGGACCTGTGTGGCCTTGGGATGTTGGCCAGGACTCTGGACCCCATGGCAACTTTCCTTCCACGCACCAGGCCTTGCCCTAACCTACACCTGCCTCTTACAAAGCCTTTACAGAGCAAAAACTCACTGAGGAGCAGAGAAATCCTCTATAAAACAGAATAAAGTAAAATTCTAGAGGAAAGATATACAATATTCTGAATATATAGGTATAAACACACACACTAAATATTGGTTCTATTTTCCTTTTCTTTCTCTGCAGCAGAACTGTTAATTAACAATTGGTTTTGGCAATTGTTAGTTTACCAGTTTTGCTGTTAAATGTTTGGAATTGAGGGGATTTCAGCTGAAAGTACATACACTAAAATTGATGTAACACATCCCTGTGCTTACACCTGGGTATCTAAACCGTGATTTATGCCTGATAGATAGGGAGATATTTTTTATATCTTCATCTATATATCAATACCACACAAGGGAATTTATTTCTTCAGTCACTGAACCAAAATAGAATGGTTTGGGTTGAAAGGGAGCTCAAAGATCATCCAGTCCCATCCCCAGCCATGGGCAGGGTCACTTTCCACTATCCCAGGGTGCTCCAAGCCCTGTCCAGCCTGGCCTTGGACACTTCCAGGGATCCAGGGGCAGCTACAGCTTCTCTGGGCAAGGTAATCATGCCAGGGGAAATCCAGATTTTCTCTGCTTCCACAGAGATGCTCCATAATCCCACAGATGCAAAACTGACTAGCAAAAGGTTTGAGCCCAACTCAAGGCTGCTGAACACTCAAGATGAGGAAAACACACCACACGAATCAGTTTTTTGCCCTTGGGAATTCATTTTTCAGCAGCACCCCATAACAGCTTCTCCTTAAGTTTAAATCCCAGAGAACAAACAGCACAGAAATCCAAACCATATCAGGCATTTGGGATGCCCTTCTTAAGGAAGCAGCAGCCCTGGAAGAGCTGAAGTACCTTTAAAGCACTGTTGGGTTTTCACGGAAAATGATTACAAGTTCAGAGATAATTTATAAAAGAATGTAGGAGCTCTGTAGTTTCTGCAAACCAGTGGAAATTAATAAAACCCAAGGCTGGCTATTAGATAAACCCGAGCAGACAAAGTGTGTGTAACTACCCGTAGAGGGACTGACATGATGAATGATGATGGATCCAAACCCATCTGAAGTTCTTTAGGAATAATAGCAGCATAAAGTCATTTCTATAGGGTACCTAAACGTGTCTAAAACAACACTATATTGAAGGTTGCATATTATGCTAAGAATGACAAGTATTTATGATTGGAAGGTGTCTGGGCTGGGACTATCAGTTTTTGTAAACCTTTCCTCGCTTCTTTAATTTTTGATTTAAAGGCCCATCCAGAAATTGGGGAAAAAAAAAGAGGGCTGATTCCTAGAATTGTCCCACAGAGATAGTAAATACCCTCTCACTTCAGTGCCTGGTACTACACAGATGCTTTCCTTCTGGAGGAATGAATGTTTTCCTTGGGGAACAGCTGAGGAGAGGCACCTGAATAGCAGGAAGGAGGGTGGGCAACAGCTCAGCCCAGTTAAATTAAGCTCTGCTCAACTAAACTCCTTCCTAGGACTGGGAAAGAAAAATCCTTCTGTGTGGTGCTAGTTGTGTCTAGTGGGCATTGTATTATTGCAATTGTAAATGTTGTTGAGTTTGCTGTTTGGGGGTCTTTTAAGTGTTTTGTTTTAATCTATGGTCACAGCATTTAGGGTTAAACATGGCAGCTGAAGCAAAATATTGACTGCAAATGTAAAGAATGGAAAGAAATGTCTATCATCGCAAATTTTGGCAGTAAAATGTCCCTTCTGCAGAACTACTACCTTCCAGTTGTCTCTGTGCCTCTGGAGCGTTGTTGTCCTGTTCAAATGAGAAGGAGATGTTTAGATGCTGGGTTTTGCTGAGAGTATGACAAGCACAACCTGCATTTGTCTCAGGTTCAGAAGGAGGGAAGATTTTGTGCCTTGCACAGATTGATTTCCAAAACCTGAGGGTTCCAGCTTTCCCTGACTTTGCTAACACACTGCAGCAATGTGTTCTTTGAGTGTGTTGATTCTCTTAGGCCTGTGAGTGCCTTTGAGACAGAGCTGATTTTTTCAGCGTTGACTGGGGGGATTTGTGAGTTCAGATGTGAATGTCCCTTTCTCAACCCTGCTGCCAGTGACCCACTGCACAGCAAGTGTCTCACATTATAAAGTGCTTATTCACAGAGGGCTCTGACCAAGGCTATCTGGAGGGTGGGAGATGCTTTCCTGGCAGTAGGATGTGAACATCATGGGGCAGATCTTCAGCTGGGATAAAAATCCTGCCTGGTCTCTGTGGCTCAAAGGACGTCTGTTAATTCATGTGGAAAATTTGTGACCCCGGGGAGATCACAAAGTTCAGTGTCCTTGAGCAAGTGCCACACTTTGCAGCCAAGATCAAAATGTCTTTCTCCCTTGAATTCCCTTGAATTTTAATTTTTCTAGAAGTCCCTTAAATTGTTTTATACTGAGACCTATAGTGTTATACAAGAAAACTTTGAGGAATGCTCTGTGTGTTCTCCCTTTCTCTTTAACTAAGTAATTGAATTTCCACTGAATTTCCAATGGTAGGAATGAGGAGCCCTGAAAGTTCACCTGGCTCCTCTGCTCATGGGCTGTGCTCATCCTGTGCAGAGGCTGAGCTCTGGCTCACCTCATCACCAAAGCAGCCATCTAGGACTTTATCTGGTTATCCTTGAAAGAGCCTCAATCTTTGATTTCCTATTTAGTTACATCAAGTATTTGAGGAAAGTCTCTAAGCTGGAGGATCTTGGAGGGCAGACTGGGAGCTGGTTTGCCTGCCAGGGGTGTGCTCTGGGCCCTTTTCTCTCGTGTTTTGGTGGTGAATTGAGAGGTGGGATTGCCTGGTGCTGGAGCAAATCCCCTGAGCAGAGGATTTGCAGACTCCTTGGCATCACTGCAGTGCAGCCAAGCAGCCTTCAGGCAGTGCAGCTTTCCTCCTCTCCTTTGGAGAGCAGCAAGGCACTTGGAAAAATGAATCATCTCCTGGCACAAAATCTTTCCTCTCTTGCTGCAGGAGCTTTTGTCTTCTTGTTGGGGCGTCAGACTGCTGCTGTTGTGCTTGTTCACCTCTGAAGGCACAAGTCATTCGACTTGAATTCAAACCAGCAAACCCACAAAGGTGAGATGCTGTCCAGGGGAACATTAACCTGGGGACTGGAGGGACCATCAGCATCACTTCACACACCTGGTTACGTAGGAGATGGGGGCAATAGTTTTTGCTATTGCCCCAAAATGTCTGTTTCCAACCAGGGAATGAGCCCTTTGTCCATCATACAGATGTGACAGAGGATTTTTATCTTCCTTTTTAATCCTTGGTCCATGCTAGAGGTGATGACAGGCATAGAGTGCAGTCCCACTGGGTTCCCCTCTCATTAACACCTGGGTTGCTTCCCCCTTAATCCAGGCACAAGTGCAGCTGTGTTCCACAGTTCTGCCATGTTTGATGGAGTCTGTTATTGGTGTGATTCTTTCTTCGTTTATTTCTTTATTTTTAACGTGTTGCACAAATGCACACAAACATCTCAGAGACCTCCCCTCCTTCCCATCATCTTCTCCTCATGGCTTCTACTGCAAGTCAGGGAAGGTTACCTCCACCACTGTGAATTTCATCAACTTGAAAAGTAAACAATTAAAAAGAAGTGGTTTCAGGCAGCAAGGTGGCCCTTGAGTGCCTCAGTCAAGTGTTGCGCTCTTCACTGAACTTTTAATTATTTTTTTAACATTATTCTCTTGCACTTGTTGCTTTATGTGAGTCCATGGAGCAGATAAAAGGAACCATGGGGAGGAAATGTGCTGTTGGTATACAAAATGCTGCCAAGTGGACACAGCTTTTGAGTTTCTCTGCCCATCCCTTCCAATCTTTTTGGTTAATAATGACTTCTCTTATTATATAAAGTAACTGCAGACTAGAAAATGGAAGAAAAATTTAAGTTTGAAAATCTGAGTGCTCAGTGTGGGGGAAACTTGGTTGTTAAGAAGGTCTGTCAGCTTTCCTTTGACTTACAAAGGGTTTCTCTAAGATGAGTGTTGGGAAGGTGCTGGGAGCATGGTTCTGTCCTGAGCAGGACTATAGATAATTCCAAGTTCATGGATAAAAAGATTTGTGAGCGGTTGTTATAAATAATTTACTGTTCTCTGCTCTTCACAGGTGGGAGGCTCTGGCTGGGGTGAGACCCAGTCTCTGGTGTGCTCCTCTCTGGGGCAGTGGTCCTGGGGTGACAGGGCACCCTGTGCCAGCTGTGCTGCCTCTGCCCCCCACCAAACCCCTGCTCTGTCCTGGGTCAAGAACCTGAAAGCCAAGACCTGCTCCTAGCAGCAAATCCACCAAGTATAAACACTGTGCTTCTTTGAGAGCCACTGTGTCATTAACAGATGGACTTGATGGCCTTAGAGTCCTTTTCCAACCTACTTGGTTCTGTGACGAGCAGGACTCCTAGAGCCAACAATTTTAGCTGTAGGCACCTAATTTCCCTGTTCCCAAAGGTGACCCAGAGCAGGTGATCTCCACGGCGATGCTCTCCAGGCCTTGCTCCTTTTCCCAAACAAGAAGCTTTTCCTCCAAGATGATGCCAACCCTGCTCTGCCAGTCTCTGCCAGCTCACTTTGTGTGATGCATTTCCCAGTTTGTGCTATTTTGACCTTCTCCAGCAGAAGGTGTGGTAGTCCTTCAGTGAAGGGCTGTGGAAGTGCCCTCGGGTCCTCCTTCCTCAGCCAGTGAGTGCCCTGCAAGAAATGCTTCCTTTCCTCTTGTCTAAAAATCAGGATTGCTTTGCTCTGTGCTGCCACATCCCCTGGCCAGCCAGCAGGCTCTTCTGGAGACTGAGGCTTCCTGGATTCCATTAACATTTTGTTAATGAAATAGTGCTTTGTCAAAGAGTCTTGAAAACTTAAAAGGGTATTTAAGCTTCTTCCGTGAGTCAATACCATGTAATGTCAACATTACCACGAAGGGATAATTCAGAGATGTCACACAAAGCTTGTGTTATGCCATTTGCAGCCCGGCAAAACAGCTCAGCATTTATGCTGTTTAATCCATCTTCAGAAATCTTTTGTTCTGAAAAAGTTTGAGATCAATCTTGTCAGTATTTACTGACACAAAGCTGATGTAAGTCACTGTGCTCCTATTGACTTCATCTGAGTTGTAACGATTTACCCCAGGCTCGAATTAAACCCAAATTAGGCATATGAAAAACTCAATACCAAACTTTTAAGGAAGATGGAGCTGAATGGCACAGATCTTGGAAACGAGGATGTGGATAGAAGTGGACTGGAGGAAACAGTTTGAAATGACCTGGGACAGTAGAGACACAATTCAAAGAGACTTCAGGAAAAACAACCTTATCTAAAGCTTTGCATTGATGAAATGATTTATTTCCCTGGCTAGAAGGAAAGAGGAAATACAGAACTGGAGTTCAGATCTGAGCACTGTCAGTGAGGTTGGGGGCATAGGGACTGAATTACACAATGTACGTGCTGCAGTGTCCTGGGCTTGTCACTGTCACAGCAATTCTGGTCAAGGTACACAAACCCTTTTTTCCATTTCTCCTCCCCTTCTTTTTCTAGCAATTCTGTAATCATACCCACCACAGAAGGAAGCTGTTTCATCCTCCTGTACACTGCAGTGATGCTGTTTGTTTTACCTTTGTACTTTTTAATCCTTTTCCATTAAAGCTCTGTAATTGATGTATTCGAATGTGGTGAGCAGTGGCCTCAGCTTGCTTTGAAGAAAATAGACTGCCTTACTTCATCCTTGGCAGAATCCAAAAATGCTTTCCCGTGATTATTTCTTGGCTGTGTTAAATCTATTTCCCTTTCAGACTCCGCAGATAGATGGGATCAACTCCTCAATATCTGAAGGGATGTGAAGTTTTTCAAATTATTCACATATTTTGGTGGCCAAGGTTTAGTGTTTCATTCACATGCAGGATTTTTGTTTCCAAACCAGGCACTGTGGAAGCAGGCAGCATCCCAGACCAGTGGAGGAGCTCAGCAGGAGGAGAACAAGCAGAGGAAAATATTCCCAATGCTGTGTGGCTGCTGGTGGCTCAGGTATGCTGAGGTAATTTGCAGGTTCTTTGGACTGAGGGAGACTTTCTGGTTCGATTGCACACAGCAGGAAGAAAAATAGTGTCAGGCTCTTCATTTGTACTTTTTTTTTCTCTCTCTTTTTTTTTTTTCTTTTTTTTTTTTTTTTCTTTTTCTGTTTTGCAACCTGGGAGATATTTGGGGCATAAATCAATTGCTCTTTCAGCGAAGAGCCAGGAAGATTTGCAGCCTCCTTGCTCCAGGTGAGGCCAGTGCAAGAACAATGGGAGTGAGGATAAAACATGGGCAAAAGGGAACACAGTGCAAAAGGGGGTAGTAACCCCTCTGAGAGCAGGTTTGAGCACAGAATGTGTTCCTTATGGTGTGAAAGGGCCTGAAAGTGCTCAGCTCTTCTGGAGAGATGCCTTGTCCAAACTGGGCTGTACCTGGGTATGTGCAGCACAGGAATAACTTGGCAATTGAATTAAATTTTAGCCTTAACCCACAGATCCCAGTATACTTGATCAGGTGCTTTAAAGGAATAATGAACTTTCTAAGTAGAAAAATGTGAAAAAAACCCCTTGAAGATGTTATGTAAGAAGCAAATCGGACATAAAGTTTATGATCCATCTTGGCCTGCTGTTATAACCCAAACGTGGAGGGAGCACAGTGAACCTGAAACACCACAGTCAGCTCTGCAGCAAAATGAAGCGTGGCAATAGAGGGGATGTTTAAATACAGGATTTAAAGAAAAACAAACCCAGGGACTTCTAACAAAAAGTAAAACCTGATATGGGGAGTAATGCATGTGTATCTGTGAAGTGCCATTCAGGCACAGGCAGTCCCAAAGGCTTTACAGCTTTTAATAAAAATACAGTGTGAATAAGAGGAGGCTGAGATAGCTGTGCAGGATGACGTGCATGTTAATCTAGTATTTAAAAAAAAAAGGAAAAAAAAAGAGTCCTCGGAGACAGCAAAAACTGAGGAGCTGTTACAGGAGGGAGAAACTGCGCAGAGGTGGGATTTGTGGCTGTGGTGTGGATGTTGGAAGAGGAGGGATGTGGCCACGTCAGGTGTGTGATGGCACTGGGAGCAGGGAGAGAGACCCTGCTGACTCAGGACAGTGGGGTTAAATCCCAGAGATGGCACTGCCCTCTCCCAGTAGCAAATAGGGGAACCCTTGCTGCATCTCATAAAATCAGATGTCACAGTGATTTAGTCCAAATTGGTTTTAAAAATATTGAGTCCCTGATACAAAGACTCTGCAGATAATCCATAAAACTATTATGTTTCTCTTTCTCTTAATCCTATTCTGATTTTTCTTACCCCTATCAATAATATTAAACACCTCTACCTGAACTTGCATCTCCCCTTGTCTCAGGTCTCCATGTATAAATTTCAGACAACAATGTTTTCTTCTGAGGTTTTCTATATTTCCTGTGAAAATGATAAATTCTGGGGCAAGCATCTCTGAACTACTCTGTGTTTAGACACTGCCCATCCAAGCAGAGCCCTTATGTCATCCAGGGGCTTCCAGCTCTGATTGTGGTAATTTCTGAACCAAGAAAAAGAAAAAATATTTCCTCTCTATTTCATTAAATTGGGTAATTGAAATAAATCAGTGTTTTTTGCTACTCCGCAAAATTGAACAAATGTTTATTGTAGTTCCCCTGTTTCAGGCAGCTTGAACAGAAGTCTGTGGTGGTCCAGCTCATTGGAAACTTTTGTGCTGGAACCAGGAGGATGCTACAGCTGGAGCTAATCCGTGAGTAAGTTTTCTGGAGGCCATTATGTCTCTCACAGTTTTGAGGTTTTTCTCTAAAGGAGACGTTTCTCTGAGTGTGAGGCAGAGAGAAAGAGCATTTCCTCGAGGGTTTCAGTTATCACACCGGCTAAATACCCCTTATTTTTAGTCAGAGCCTTCTGAATATGAGATCCCACTACAGGTAGGTGAAGTGACCTCTTTGGGTTTGAATCTGCTCCTCTCTGGCGGAGCTGCAAAGCTGCAGCTTTGAACAGGAGCCCCCTCCTGCTCTGTGCAAAGCTCTTTGAATTGCCCCGATAGGCTTCTGAGGCTCCCTGGTTTCGTGCCAGGTGCTTTGAAGATGAATGCCCAGAACGAGGGGAACATGAAACAAAACTGACTCCCTTATGTCAAGAGTGAGCAGCAGATTCCTCAAAGACCTGCAGCACAATGGTGCTCCTTGGTGGGTGAGAGGAAATGGGCTGTGGCTCGCCAGCTTGTCAGAGCAAGGGCAAAATTGCAGAGCAGGGCTGTGCTTTGGGTGGTAGAGCAGCAAAAGGAAGGTTTTGGGGGAGCTCCATCACTTTCAGGTCTGGAAAAGCTTGTTTTAAGCAAAACTTGTTTTCCTTTTTTTCTGGCAAAACTTGTTTTTCCTTCATCAGGCTCCGTCGGGTCTCACTTGACGAAGGGAAGTTTATAGTTATTAATTTTGCTTCCTCCAGAAGTTTGCTGTGTGTATTCCCACGTTTTCTTGAGGGGGAATATTTTTCTTTGTCTCCATGAAAATCCTCGCCCCAAATCCTTAAACACTCTGTACCCACCATAACTTTTTCAATACATTTTGATGGTGACCACCCATGGTCCTGGGAGCTGAAGGGCCCTTGGGGGAGTGGCACAGCTGTAGGAATTTTTTTTTTGTTATTTCTCTTATTCTGAATATTTCTGTGACAGTTGATGTGAAAATATCCATTAGTGTCTTTTTAAAACCTGATGGATCTTCTGGCTCCAGTGTGTGTGATCCGAAAGTTTTCATTAGCATCAGATGTATGAACCCATTTCTTTGAGGGGTTAATGGGCTTGTAATGCAAAAAAATTGAACTGATATCTCAGGAGAGACTGGGTGTGGGAACAGAAGGGAGGGGAACAGGAAAACAGATTAAAAAAACAGCGAGAGATTTGCTAATAGTGGTTGGAGATATTCTTCTCACCTGTCCTGGGTGACTGTTCAAATGCAGATGTGTGAACTCCTCTAAAGCAAATGAGGAAAAGCAGAACCCTTTGGGCCATAATTCTTTTCCATATGTGATAGATCCCTCTTCCTTCCAATCAATTAATTGCATCCTAAAAACATCTATTTCTCACCATTGACTTTAAAGGGATTTTAGATGAGTGGCTCAGATATAGCTGTCTACACAGTAAGTGATTAAAGTTGGGTTAGATGAGCTGGCAGACTCCACGGGGTTTTTTTCTTCCTTCATGCCAACCCTAAATCAAAAGGCATCTCATCAGAGTATTATAAAATACAGCCTTCAGAGGGAGAGTCTTCTACTTCCATATTCTGGCATCTGAAGGGAGGAGGGAGACTCCCATCAATTTACAGAGAGGTAAAGATTTCATCTCCCTCTAGAAATCATGGCCATAATGGGAAATTCAGACATTTATGAGATTTGCTTAGCCAAGGCAGAGCTGAGCATGTGGATGTTTCTGTTTGTAGTGTTGCAGCAAAAGCAGAGTAAGAGACTATGTTTTAGGAGTTATTTACATTTTTTCCCCTCTCTGGTTAAGTTAATAGCCCGACTTTTACCTGGGGAGAGGCAGACAGAGTCTGTGTGACCTCACTCATGCAAAATGGGGATAAACTGGGAAATGGGGCTGATTTCTGGTGTTTATTAATGGGGAAGCTCCCAAAGAAACATTTTACCAGCTCACCAGTGAGGAACCTCTTGCAAGTTGCGCCTGGTTTATGTTTCAATTTTAAAACCAGGTAAGGTTTTAAAACCAGGTTTTAAAACCAGGTAAAAGAGATGAGCAAGTTGCTGGCAATTGGTGAATATTTCCCTTGGATTTCAAAAGCTGGCAAACCTTGAATATACTGTAAATATGTTCTTCATACCATAAATATCCATATATTTTAAGGCAATGTGAATTCCAAGGACGAGAGAAAGCAGAGCAAGAACTGACTTAGTTTTAAATCAGAAAGGGACATGTATTTGTTTCCTCTAAATGTTAATTCCTCGACATAATGGGTAAAGTATCAAATTATTATTTAAACCCGCAAATAAAGTGCAAGTCCCTTTTCCCATCTCTAAGTAATGTTCTCCTGCCAAAGGATAGGCATGGCTGTATTTTTTCCTAATGGAATCTGCATAGCTTTGCCCTGATAGTCCACTGCTGAATATTGATGGTGCAATAATTGGCTCTTTATTGGTATATTGTGTTTTCTTGGGGGTTTTTCTACTTCCTGCAGTAAATCCTTTTCGAGTTTTGCTCCTTTTATGGTTTTGTGTTCACAAAAGTTGATAGTTCTGGTGGAACTGCAGGACTGTGAATAAGACTCAGGATTTTGGTTTGTTGTAGGCCATGTATCTGGTAGCTGGTATCTCTCCTTTTATCTTTTTTAGTGGAAATATCTCTGCTGTTGCTGTCTATATTTAGCAGGAAAACTCAATCTCTCTCCTCTATCTGTTTTCTCCTATTTGTCTCTGGCTTGAAGGGTTGGTGGCACTCAGTGCTGGATAAATGCAAGGAAATCTAATAATGCCTTTCTAATATACCCATTTATCTGCTATCATATTTTATTTTAACTCTTCATGCAACTGTGCAATCATTGCTCCATTGCTATAATTGGATTTCAAAGTATATTTGTGCCATTTAATTACATCTATAGCTTCTCTGTAAGGGCATTCAGAGTAATTAGTAATCTTCTACTTTTTAGTGGAATTATATTTTATATCAACTGTGCTCACTTTTCTCTTCAAATTCTTCAACCCATTTACACCAGTTTTGCTTTTTAAACTGGAATTTCCAGCATAAATAATCATTAGGGTTTTTTTTTCCTCCCCACTGTGAATGTGAACAGAGTCTAATCCAGCTTTCACTGGAGTCAATGGTAATCTTTTCATTTCCTTCAGTGAAAACTGGATCAAGTTAATAGATTGAAAATTGCATTCAAGGCAAAGTCACATCTTATCATAGAAATAGTTGTGTAGCAACTCCTGGGGTATTGATAGAAAGTGCAAAATAGATGGTTTCCATTTTTTGTTATGGGGTATTTTATAGATTCTCTTATCCAAATTTATTAAATTTTTAGCCTGCAAGTTATGGCATTGCAATAACATTTAAAAGATTAATTTTAACCTGATTTTCATGATTAAGTAAATGCCTTTCCACTTGAAGATTTTTGTGATTGGATCTAGAACTTTGCTTTCCAGACCACAAGTTCATCTGTTCATCTCCATTAAGATGCCTGAGAATGGGCATTTTTAAGTTTTAAAAATACTTTTTCTTAATTTTTATTTCAGGCCAAATATTTGCCAATTTTTAATTTTTTTTTTGCCAGCTCTCTGTGTCACTTCAGAGCTGTGTCAGTTCATGGACAGATTTAGTCCTCTTGCTGTTGAATATGAAAACCTGCAAGCTCTTCCCTCTGAAAGTGTAATTCCAGCAAATTACATTCTCAAGTAGGCAGAAATTTATGATGTTCACTTTTTCCAACACGTCAATTTTGCCACTGTTGGGTGGTAACTATATGTACCAAGAAAGATCTTTATTTTTTTAAAAAAATATTATTTCATCTGGCTTGTTAAGGAGTTATTTTTCTCTTCTGCACTGCTCCCACTCTGTTGATTAGAGGTTTGTTGCTTTGGTAATGTGCTTCTCCTCCAGGCTGTTAATGATTACAGACACCTCTCTAACCTGTAATTTTGGGGGAAGGTTATTGACAAGGTGAGATGACAACAATTGTAATTGTTTCTATGGCTTAGAAACGTCCTTCATCTTTGCTGGCCATGTGTCAGGACTTGGGATTTAGACAGAAAGTGGAGCTGATGCCCAGGATTAGAGGCACTTTCTTGTGTTATTTATTCCCAAATTGTGCCAGTTCATAAGGTTAGAAAGAACACTGTGAAAGATGGCAAATTGCTATTTAAATCTTGATGAAATATCAATGAAAATGGTGCCTATTCCACCCCCAGCAGAAGGTGACTTTGGTAGGTTGAGGATAGATCCTCCTGGATCTCCAAAGAGGTGCTCACCCTGGTGTGATTTTAGAGCCTCGGGAACATTTGTGAGCTGGAGCATCTTCAGTTTCAGAAGGCAGGATAAGAAATCATTTGTTCATCCAGCCTTTTGATCGAGAACAGAGACATTGAACCATTTGTATTGGAGATTTTGTTGTTTCCAGCACAGGGAAATTGTTTATGAGCCTTAAATGGAAAAAAACCCCTAAACCATAACAATAGTTATAGTTATAGTAGTTATATAGTTACAATATAACAGTAATGAATAGTAATTCCATTACTAATCATTTGAATGGAGCAGCATGAGCACCCATGCACCTTAAATTCAAACCTGAAATCCTGCAGGTATTTTCATGTCCTGAGAGGAGCCTCACCATTAATGGGAGCCACATTCCCACATCACTCCTCATTGGAGGCTGGATTTTTCCAGCGGATGCCTTTGAGCACTTTGCACTGAAATTTTGTCAAAGAGTGACTGGTGTTTTGCCACTTTAAAAACATGGCAACATCACAATGTTCTTTTAGAAATGACTCCAGGAATTAATTGCAAATGACTTATTAATGAAACAAATATTCAGCTGTCACTGGAACCAAACTCCACAATACGCTTAATGATTATTTTTTGAGAAAACACTTTTGTGTTTGTTTGATCTGCCTCGTGTTAACAGCGGTAGGAAAAGAGGGAAGCATTTGGTGTCAGAATGGAAACTTGAAACTGGCAAAAAGGAGAGGAAAAACATCAGCCAATGACTGGGAAATAGGCGAGAAGCCCAAAGAAAGAGCAGATGCCTAAAAATTATGTTGGAAAACTGCTCCCCCAGGCAGGCCTGGTTGGGTAATAAGGGTCAAACCTGGGGACAAATAGGGGAATATGGAAGGGAGAGATTTCACAGTAGCATTAATTTTGCCACATTTGGTGTCTGGAAAATGAGCATGAAAGAATTCGCCTCGTATGGGGTTGGTAAATCTTTGCAAACTGCAAAGAGACTCTCAAATGAATGTGGAACATCAGCTGTGGCTCTGCAAATGACCATAAAAATAGATGTTGCCGATTAGGGAATGTGCATTCCTCATGGTTCTGGCACTGGTCTGGGATGCACCACCACACTTCCCTGCCCAGAAGTGTGTGCTGGACCCACGGACCCTCCCGGGTGCCCACGGGCCACCCAAGGGAGATTTTTCCACAGGCAGCTGGCTGAAGCCATGCATTTCTCCAAGAGTTCTCCTCTGCGAGGGCCAGATATAAATAGGTAATAAAGCTTTTCCACGGCTGCTGTTTACAAGAGCAGGAACACGGGGCAGGACACGAGCGAGGCGGATCCACCCGCCTCAGGAACACATCTCAGGTGTCCTTCTGCTGGTGCTGCTAAATTATTTACCACTCAGCTAGCGTGTGCCTGCATGAGATATTGAAAGGAGGGAATCTGAGGTGAAACCCCATCCGTTTACCCAGAGCTGACACTGGAATATTCATTATCGCATTAAATCCAGCCACAGTGAAAATGAAGGCTTCCGTTGATTATGTGCTTGCATAAAAGGCTTCTTTGGTGGCAGGCCCGTGTGCCAGAGATCTGAATATAAAATCAAGTAAGTGGAAACCATTTTTTTTTATGGTAAATTTGCCTTCTTGGAAGTTATGAGAGTTGGCAGGTTTAAATTATGCTTTAAACCTGCGGTGGATTATGTGATTTTTCTAACTGGCCGCAAGCAATACGAGATGAGCAACACCACCCCAATCCCAGCCACAGGCCTGAGCCAGGATTTCCAATGCAAATAAAAAAAAAATGCAGATTTTATTTGCAGGGAATGGTGCATATTCATCTCAGTGCAGTGCTGGTTTGGCAGGGTTGGTGAGGAGGTCTCCTCTTCCCGAGTGCTGGGTCTGCACTCACCTGCCTTTCCCTGTCCCTCCTCATCCCGACTTTATGTTGGAGCGGAGAGAGAGCACAGCTCAGAAAGGGGATTCAAAGAGCCCATTGGATTTATGATTGTGGGAAAGTATGGGAAAATATATAGGATTGGCCAAAAAAAGGCATGAGGGTTTTTTTCCATCCCTCCATCCCTCCACCCCTCCTGTGCTTGCTCCTTCCCTGTCTTCCCCCTCCACCAGGAATCCTACTGAATTAAAGGCTCAATTAAATCTTCCTCTTTGGGAGGCAGCAGAAAAGATAAAAATGCTGAGATGAAGCAGCACCATGTGATGAAAGGCCACCTCTGGAGCAGGTTGTCCCATAGGGAAGCAGGAGAGCTGGAGGCTCTGGGTCGTTTAGGGCTGTGAATGAGCTCTCAGGAAAACTGGCACAGTGAAGGTTTGGTGGTTGTGGGCATTTAAGAACAAAATGCTGTGGGATGTAAGAAAAAAACCTATTTCTGTTGGTGCTGAGAACAAGGATTTGCCCACAATTAGTAATTTACTGAAAGCTGTGACTGGTTGCATCAGTGCAAATAATTTATAAATAATTTAATTTTTTTTTTAAAAAAGTCAGTGTTCTCCATCCCGTAATACTTTCTAATTTGGGAAACAACGGGTAAGAAACAAGATGATCAGTGACCAGATTTGCCTGGTAAAAGATTGAGATGGATATATCAAGATTTGGAGCGTAATTGAAGTGAAACCGTCATCTTCCAAGAAGTTATGGGCTTTTGTTTTCTGGGAATGCTGGAGATATTCTATGGTATGTTTTTCCCTTTCTGCCTCCTGTTGTCATCTGTAATTGGAAATGTATTTTGTGGGAGAGAATAAAACAAACATTGAATAGATACAAAAGCATCAAGAACTTTCAGCTTTGGCTAATCCCTGTAGACAGCACAGAGAGAAACAAAATGATCTGTAGCTATAATTGAGAAGCAAAAAAAAAAAAAAAAAAAGAAGCTATGTTTAATAAACATTTAAAGGAAGAATTACATGTGCCACAAATCCCCTTTTATATTGCACTTAAAATCTCCTTACCTGCCCTTTAGTTTTCATGGTTTTCCTTATCTTCAGTGTCACTTAATCACATTTCAACAGGATTTGCTTCCTCGCTGCCCATCTGCTCTTCCTTTCTAGTGCAGCATTAATGCCACAACACCATCCCAGTAGCTCCCTTCTCTGCCACTTTGAAGTCAGACACCTGGGGATTCAGGGTTTTTTCATTCAGGTTCAGACAGAAAAGAAAACTACCTGGTTTGGGGGAGTGACAGATGCTGATTTCAAATGGAAATGTCCAGCTCGGGGTGGGGGGTGAAGGGGTTTTGACTTTGACTCCTGTGGGTGTGGAATGTTTGGATCCAGTGGTGATCTGTACTTCTGCTGGCCATGGGGAGCTTCTTCTGGGCTTGGGGAGGTACAGGCACTGCTCTGCTTCAAATCTGTGCTGAAGAAGGGTCACCCTCTGAGGATATTAACAAAATTGATTAATGAGTGCAGAGGACAAGGCTGGGTTCCCTCCTGGACACCCACCTGGCTGGTGTGGGCTGCCCAGCTGGATCTGTGTTTGCTGAGTTAGAGGCATCACTTGGAGAGTCTTCATGTGGTTTATTAATCCTAAAAGCATTGAATTAATAATCTCTGTATTTATGACTGTCTAATTTCCAGAGTTAAGGAAGATTTTGTGTATTGTGTCTTACCAGTTCAGGAGCTCAACAGTGTGGGAAGGTTACCTGGAAAGGGGAGAATGTTTTTCTTTAGTGTTGACAGAAGCTGTCCCAAAAGAGTTATGTGCTGCCCTTTGCACTAAAAAATGTGAAAAAAAAATTATAGAAATCCATTGTAATTCCTCATATGATTGTAAATGAGTCTATAGGGCATGGATGGGAACAGGTCTGTGGTACACCTGGGGGTATTATTCTCTCTCATCACACTACCTTTGCTGGACATCAAGCTCTTATGATAATTCATAAACCCCCCTTTTTTAAAGCTACCTGATGCTTGCAGTGATCAATACTTGGACCTCTGTTCTCGAAACATTTTTTAATTAAATAGATAAGTTGTGGGGTTCTTTTTTTATAAGAAAGTCACTCAAAGTGAACTTAAGCCAAATTATTCTGAGGTGTTTGTGCCAGCAGAAGTCACTCTCGGTGTTTCAAGTAACATTTGTCTCAGATCTTAGGAGGCAGAGCAGGATTCCAGAAAGTCCTCTGTATCTGAGTGGGGATCAGGCTCAGCAGATGCTCATCCATGCTCGGTGCTGTAAAGACAAAAGACATCAGAAACTGGATGTGCTAAAGCAGTGCCAGAGGCTCTGCCCTTTGCCTCCTTGAACACAATTCTGGACCTGCTCCTGGCTCAGTCTGGGATTGTTTGAGCTGGTTTTGGTGGGAACAAACCAAAATGAGGTGGGGCCACCCGAGCCCTGTCAAGGAAGGGTGCCCAGGAGGTGACAGGGGACAGATTTTTTTTAGCCCACAAACTTTTCCTTTAAAGTCTGCTTGGGACAGACCTTAAAGGACAAGTTTAAAAAGAAATGGTGGCTTGGAGGAAGATGAAAGTGCTTTTCTTCAGGACACAGATGTGACAGTGAGAGGGAAGAATGCAGAAAGACTCAAGGAAGCCGAAGCAGAGGCTGCAGCTGAGGCTGAAACCTTGAACAATGAGAGGAATGGGTTTGTTCCACTTTGATTTGGTCAATGAATATGTGGTGAAGACAGGCAAGCACAGATTGATTATCTGGGGGGAGGAGGTTTTCAGAGGAAACATGTCTGAGGCAGAGGAGAAACCACAACAAGGTTGGTCCTGGGACTGACACAAATGAAAGGGTTCAAAAAGGAGGGGTGGCTTCAGCAGTGGAAACAGGAATTAGCAAGAAAATGGAAAACTAAAACCACTCTGAGCCACATGGAAAGCATTCTTTATTGTTATTAATTATTTTTATTGTAATTATTAGTATTACTCTATTAACTAAAGGCTGACTTGAATCTTACGAAGAGCTTCTGTCAGAAGAAGAGAAAACAAGTTCTAAATGTTGAATTTTAATTCTACCCTGTTTATTAAGGACCGTTGGTTCTGTTTTGTTAATATCATGTAAGTAAACAGAATGAGAAAATTCAGTGAGATAAAGATGATAAAGATGATGAACCACTGAAATTTGGTTCCACACTGGGCACATAAGGGAGAAGAGGATGCCAATTAATGTCTTACTAAAAGAGAAACACTTCTAGAAGTAATAATAATGGTTCTCTATTATTTATGGTTGATTTTGGAAGAGAGAGAGTTCATGTTTATCCCAGAGCAGTTGACACGAGCACTGAAGAGAAAAAACCCTTTAACCAAGCAGGAATTTCAGCAGTGAGCTGTTAAAGGAAGTTGAGCTGAATATTGAGGAAAATTCAAAAAGATAAAAACGACTTCAATTTGGTAGTTCTTCACCGGTTCTGCAGTTTGGCAGCTGTCAACATCTCAAAATATCATCTCACCCAAACTGTTGAAAGAAAGAAACCCTTTGATTTTTCCCTTGAGACTCCCAAGCTGAAAATGGACTCTTTGTAGTCTCAGCCTCATTTCAGACAGTTTTTTTTTTTTTTAAAAACATTCTTGCTGGCAGAAACAACTAATTCATAAATAGACTCTCTGTTAATTAAATAAGTTTTATCGTTTTAACTTGCCTTTTAAAATGAAAAAGAAAGTAAATCTCTAACATTTCCTGCTTTATTATGAATCTTAAGGGACTAAGCATCACATTTCTTGCATCATTAATAATGCAAATTAGTTTTTGTTTGCATCTCCTACAAGTTTATAGTTAGAAGTAAATATTTAATGCACAGATCTGGGAAGTCAAATCATGGCTAGTGGAAATTTTCCCTTAGAGGTATTGAAAGGTAATGTAAGAAAGATGGGAGGCACTGTGGTTTCTGTTTATTTAACCTTTCTTGCTCTTGCTTTCCTTTCAGTAGAACTCTTTGTGACTTGTCATTAAACACTTCTCTATTCCTGCAGTATCTGTTTTTATTATCTTTACAGTAGCCACAGAATTCAGCTTTTAATACCATTTAAAGGAGAGGTTAAACACATCTGTAGCCTACTTAAGGCTATAAGGATTGTAGTTTTGGTCCTGATTATTGGCAGGAAAACCAGGTGATTATTTCCAATAATATCTAAAAACTTGTTGACTTTGTAGCAGTTTTATTTCGTTTGCTTAATGAAGCAACGGCCAAATCAGATTAAACTTTGCCCAGGGCCTCTACATCATGCACAGAAATGCCTTGGGAGGGTAAAATACTCTGAGCTGTTTATGTGTTAGCACAGGACAGACTAAATTTAGTGTATACATTCCATATCGGCCTTTCCCCTATTTTTTTTTACACAGTATTCTTGCAAATATTGTAGCACCCTCTGTATGAAATGTCTGTAGGAACGAGATTATCGCAGACAAATTACAGCTGTTCCCCCACCACATCTGGGCTTTCTGCAGTGACTCTTCTCATGTGTGTGGTGGATAACAAAAAATAATAAGTATCCTGTTATTTTGGGCGTGAAATCTGATAGTGAAAAACACACCAGGGAGAATTCTTCAGTGATAAAAATTTAAATAGACCCATTTATCAATATGACAGAGATTTGACCTGAAAGTTAAAGTGTTTGGAAGTTAAGTGGGGTTGTGTAAAGAAAGTTGAGGCGGCGCTACAGATAGACCGTGGGGTTTGTAAGTTATTAAATCAAAATAAAAGGTATTGACAAAACAATAAATTGCCTGGATCACCCCATCTAATAGGTTCTGGGAGCACTAAATACATTTTCCACACTGAAGACGTGTGAAGCCTTTTCCTTTCTCATACTTTTGTTCTCCTCCTTGAAAACATTTGCACCGTGGTTGGTTTTATAACAGATTTGGCACCAAACTGGGCCTGGGGATGCTTTGCCAGGGAACTGGCTCGGAGCAGTGGTGGGAATCAGGAGCAGGGGCACTGCTCTGCTACCAACAGGATTATTGGACTTTGCAGGTGGGGTACAGGTCACTCTCTGGGGGATTAAAATAATAATAACAAACCTGGTATTTTTACTGGGAGAGGTATTTTAGTAATATCGTCTGGTGAGACAGCACTGAGGTGCTCTTTGCTCTCCTCAGCACCATTTCCATGCTGGAAATCCGTGGGATTCAGAGGGGGGAGCAGCATCTGGCAGTCCCCTCCAGCAGGGATGCTTTGGGAAGCTGTTAATGCCACCTCCTCATGTCACCCCCCTAAACCTTTCACAATAGCCATCATCTTCCTGGGAGAGGGGCTGAGTTTGCTCATGGAGGGGAAGGAAAATACCTGTGGGACTCACTGGGATGGAAAGGCTGGCAGTGGGTGGTGGGACAGCTCTTCACTCCCAGAGTCATCAGCTGGGCCCTGCTTTTCCCCAACTCCACAGGGCTGGGGCTGAGTACCCCCTACCTCCTGCTTCCCTGCCGAGGAGGGAATGAGGCTGGCCCTGTTTGCCTTGAAAATGACACAGATTTGAGACTATTTCCCCTCCTGCGGATTTCTCCGTTGAGAGGAGCATGGAAGACATTACTATTTATAGTGCACAGTACGTGTGCCCAGCGGGACATCCCCGAGCAAACATCCTACCAGTTTGGAGGTGGGATGCTTTCCAGCTCCGTGGCCCCCAGATGCCCTGTCCCCTCTCCCAGGGAGGTGGGAAATCACACAGGGACACCACCCATCTCAACTCTGCCTCTCTCTCTCTCCTCTTTTGAGATGAGATGCTCACCCCCTGCCACAGAGCAGAGGGTGAGGCTTGGAGGCAGAGCAAGTTTTCAGCACAAATAATTAGAGGAAAGGGCCCCAAAAAATGAAGGGATTAGGGGGGAGTCTGGTTTGCGGATGGGCAGCTGGTGTGTGTGTGGGAAATGAAGGTGGAAACTTGGCTTAACTAAAAGGGTTTGTGGGGATCCAAGGGGACGAGGACCAGCCGTGGGACCTCAGATCTGTCACTGCCACTCTCTGCCTGACCACCTGGGTATTCCTGTGTGGGTTTGGGATATCAGGACCTCTTCAACTAAGTTTAATCTTGATATGGAAAAGATAGCTGACAATGGCAATAAAAATAACAGTAAGCAGTTGGAAAGGCCCAGCTCAAATCGTGCTCTGTCAACAGCTTTCCAATCTGTATAAATATGAGAGGAAAGACAAACAGCTGTGATTTCTCTTTAAGAATGTGAGTATCCATTGTCATGGATTTAAATTAGGATGTTTTACTTGTACTGTATGTAAATTCCTCCTTGGCAAATAACCCATGTCCACTAATGTATGTGTATTTTGGGTCTGTATAGTTTGGGTCTCTGTGAAATACAATGAAATTTGATAGCACGCAGAAATGCTTGCATGGAATGTCAAATTTTTTGTGTGTGCTTCTCACATATCCATAAATGAGTTTACACATTTCTAATTACTCATTCAAAAAGAGACTTTACAGCACTTTTAAAAGAGAGCAAATTTTTTCCCTACTGTGTTCTGTTTTTACAGCTTGTGGAAAGCTTATTTAACGAAAGTTTAAGTAATCAGCGAAAGTCATTTCTGAGCAAAGACTGACAGATATGAAGCCTCTTTTTACACTTCATAAGAGGTGGAGAGGGTAGCCATAAAATTTACAGCTGAATAGTACTCTGTTCAGCTTAAGTTATAGAATTATTAGTGTTCCAGGCATGTGAGAGGTTTTAGGGATATGAAGTATTTAAAGTGACTCTCTGGGTTTTGTGTAGATGAGCTCTGAGTGCAATACTAATAACAACCCACCCTTCCAAAGGCAGCGACCTGCACGTCCCATGGGGCTGATGTTGTGCTAAAAATATGTGTTTGCAGCTAACTGAGCTTCATGATATATTAATAAAACCCCAGCAACGCGTTCCCTTTGCAGAGACTCACCTCTGGCTATGAAAGTATGAATTCCTGGGATATGGAAATGAGCGCACGGGTTGTGTGGGTGAGGAAGGAGTGGGGAGGGAGGTGGCACTGTCAGCATCTCTGTCCCAGCCCCTGCAGCACAGGGACAAGGTTTTCCTGCAGGAGAGACCTGGATACAGAGTGCTGGGACAATCGGTGGCTTCTGCAGGTCATGACCAGTTGTGTTTAAAAGGGCTGAATAAAAGAAGGAGAGCTGGGCTGTGTTATGAGACTGAGAAATGGGAAATCTCCCTTCCAGGTGGTAAAAATGAGTGTGGTTTTTAGAGCTATTTGTATGCATTTGAGTGTGAATTGTTCTAAATATCATGAGGTGGCCACATGTTGTAATTATGGGTATTACATGCAAATATTTATCATTGAATCAGAGAATGGTTTGGGGTGGAAGGCAGCCCTAAATGCCATCCAGTCCAAACCTCTTGACATGAGAAAGGACATCTTCAGCTAGACCAGGTTACTCAGAGCCCTGTCCAAGATAATCTTGAATGTTTCCAGGGATGGAGCACCTTCCACCTCTCTGATCAGCCTGTGCCAGTGTTCTGCCACCTTGGTTAAAAAAAAAAAAAATTCCTTATGACAACATTAAGCAAACAGAAGCAACTACTAAAGAAGTTAAATATTATGCTTGTTTTTCCATCCTTTCAACCTGTTAGGTTTTTGTTGCTTATTCTGTTATGCTTTAGCTGTACCTGCTTACCCAGGAACAAACAACAGAAAATCTTTTGTAATCATTTAAAACTAATTGTATGAGATGGAATCAAATGTCATTGCAGTCAGCTTCAAGGTTGGCCAAGAACTGAATTGGGGAGACATCTTCCAGCCTCACTGCTCAGCCCTGGAGAGCAGAGACACAAGGAGGTGACCCAGTGTACAGCTGCCATGAGTATACAGTTTAAATACACATATTGTAAGGTTTATATTTTTTTAATTCGCTTTTATGTGAGCCAAATACAAGCAGCCTCGTAAAGCTCACTCTTGCACCAGATTAAAGAGGTGTCTTGGTAGCATTTATTGGTGGTTCATAAATCATGGTGGCACTTTGTTACTGTCCACGAGCTGGTTTTGCTGTTAGAGGTTTCAGTCATGAAGATGTACAGTATTACTCCAGGCACAGTTGTAGGCCTACTGAAATTATGCTGAAGTGTTTTTGGAGGCCTGAAATTTGTGGAAAACCTGTGTGCGTGGAGTGATGTTGGAAAGAGGACACATGGGGTACCTTTAGCTGCTGCTTTAAGAAGCACTTTAACTAAATACATGGAATATTGTCCTGTGTATTTATGAAATTCAGGAAAATCACTCATCATGCCAGTGTGAAAATTCCCAGAGTTTCCCCCCGACATCTACTTCAACCCAATTTAAGGTTTTCTGGGTGCTGAGCATTCTGATTTCAGGTAAAAACCTCAGTTCCAGGGGCAGTGCCAGGATTTGTCAGACCCTGCATGTTTCCAGTTCAGGTTGTTAATGCCAACAATTCCCAACCCTATTCCCTTGACTCCAAACTGTATTTGGGAGGCGTTTGGTGCTCCTGCATTCAAACAGTTAATTTTCACTATGTTCTGTTAAAGAAAAGGAAAACTGTCACCCTGTCATTTTAGAGTCTGACACTAAGCTTGTCAAAAGAGACAGCTGTTAAACTGAATTACTGTTGACACGCAGAGAAACGGCCCTTGCCAGATGTAAAGGACATCTGCGGCAATGAAGTGGTACAGGGTGGCTTTTAAAATGTGGTCATACTGGTATTTGAATAGAGCTCTATGGCATTAAAACGTGGCCTTGACTCAGACAGTTTAAGGCAGCGAAGCAGAGCCAATGCCAAGCACAAAGAAGTGCTGATCTGTTGCTGTATCCATAACTTAGGCATGAATATGAAAACAGTGCAGTGTCAAAGCTATTGAGCTCTTATCGTGTATCCAGGAGGATGTGGGTTTAAAACACAGTGGGAAATATTTTGTATTTCTGGCTCCTCGGCTGCTCGGGTAGGTGAAGTGGAAATTCATAAGGTGGATTATGCGGGGAATGAATGGAAATAAGTCGTCTTGTCTTCAGCTAACAACTGCTCAGACAAGAATTGCAGAGGGCATTAGGCTTAGGAAAGGAGGCTGGATGTGCCTCACCGGCGTTCCTGATAACACTCCCGGGATGTGAAGGATGTGCTGGGTGCTGGGGAGGTTCCCCTCTGGAAAGGGGACAAATAAAAATCACTGAACAGAGAGACCTGTGAAATTCTGCTTGTGTATCTTTATATGCTTTTCCTAATAAAAGAACCAGGATACCGAATTATTATTGTAAAAACATATAGTTATTATGAATATTTAAGAATTTAGCAATTGAACCAACAGTAGGGAATTCTGCGCATTATATAATAGTGCAAGTCTTTGATTTGCATGTCTTTAGTGTAGGAATGAAGCTGTTTGGGAAAAAAATGTATCAGTTAAGCAATTTTGCTAAATGTATGAAAAATGAAATGTTATGAGATGAAGCATGTATTCATTATGAAATGAAATTGATGTTTGACGCCAAAAAAAATTATTCAGGCCAAACATCATTTTAAATACGTTAGCAGATCATATCTTGATTTAGTTGTGTGTTTAGGGATAGCAGAAACCAAAGAGTTTCCATCTGGGAGCAAGAAGGCAAATGGTATTTCTAAATGACAGAGGTTATCCTGCTCCTTTCTGCAGGAAAACAACAACACCACCAGCAACAACAGTTTGCTCTAGGCAGGAAAAAAGGTGGAAGAGGTGGGGCTAAGAGGGGTTTTCTTCTTCAAAATAGGGAATGTTGCTTTCCAGTCACCTGTATGCTGGAATGCTGATGTCAGGTGAGATGGACTCATTCCTCTGCAGGGCTGTGGAAAGACCAAGGTTTGTTTAGGCCTTGGGGTGATTTGGGCTGGTGCCCTGCATTGCTCTGAGGGCATCCCTTTCCGATGGAGATCATCCCATTCCCACAGAGATCATCCAGTTCCCATGGAGAGCACCCCATTCCAATGGAAAACATCCCATTCCAGTGGAGAACATACCATTCCCACAGAGAACATCCCATTCCCATGGAGAACATCCAATTCCAATAGAGAGTATCCCATTCCCACAGACATGATTCCATTCCCACAGAGAATATCCCATTCCCACAGAGAACATCCCATTCCAATGGAGAACATCTCATTCTAATGGAGAACATCCCAATCCCACAGAGAACATCCCAATCCCATTCCCAGGGAAAACATCCCAGTCTCACAGAGAACATCTCATTCCCACAGAGAACATTCAGCATCCCGTGCTGCTGCCTCTGCCCACCGCTGCAGTTGCGAGAGGTGTAAGATCCAGCTTGTGGTCCAGCTGGGCGCCTTCCAGATGGCCAGAGACACGACTTTAGTGGGTGATTTATGGAGGGGTTCTGGGCAGGGCTGCTGCCCAAGCCGACCCCAGGCCACCAGCACGTGTGGCCAGTGGCGCTCCCACCACTCCATATGGCCATGGTTGGCTGGGGCACAGCAGGAGAGGATGTAGCAAGTCCAAATATCCACGACTGAACATGGCCCATCCTGAAATCTCATTTGTCAGCAGCTGGCAGAGCTCTGCCATGCACTCAGGAGTGTCAGGGTTTAACATCTGTGGCACAGAGTGTTTGAGCAACCCTCAGGAGTCAGGGCATCCTGCTTTGTGCCTGCTGGGAAGCTTTGGAGAGGAGCAGTCAGGATGAATGTGCTCCCCTGGGATAAGAGAATGTGGATATGTTTTGGGGTTCAGGATCTTGGGAGAGCTGCTTCCTCAATAATAACTCTGATGAATAAATTCTGAATGAATTTTAGTCTGTGGAATGCAAGGGAGCAGGTGGCTGCCCAGCAGGATCATCCCTGGGAGCCACTGCATCTTCCAGTCTGGTGGAGTAAGGGCAAGACAGATTTAGGAGGAAATTCCTTTACAAAACACTGGCATGGGCTGCCCAGGGAGGTGGTGGATCCCCCATCCCTGGAAACATTCAAGGTCAGGTTGCACAGGGCTGTGCTAGGACAGGGATGATCCTCACCCTGCTTAATACTGGAGTTATTTGGGCAGAACCTCCTGTTCACCTCTAGAAGGAGGTTTTATTCTGCAATAAAAAGGGCTGAAATCTCCGTCCCTCTTTTCACTGCTCAGTGCTGCAGGTTTTAGCCAGAGCAGACTCACCTATTTCCAGAGGCTGAACGTTGCTATAATGATTAACTTTTTACAAACAAACACAAAGTGGAACATTTAAATAAACAGGAGCAAGCTAATTATTAGATGGCAGGGGTTTTTTTAGAGCTCTCATAATGTCAGCGTTAGTTTATTAAAGCTTACCATGAAAAATCTCTTTCTCCTAATCTAAGCTCTTTCATACAGCTTCCCACTTTGATTGACACCAAAATAAAATAACTAACCTATAAATTATAATGTACGGTTTAAATGATGGATAAATGCATTATTTGCAAGGCATTGCAAGGATCAACATATGCAATTTCTAGAAAATAAAAAATATTTTACGCAGATAATAATAGGGCAGAACTCAGCTCTTTTTGTGAATGTTCTCACTGCATACTGCTATTAGGTGATCCTTAAGGTCCCCTCCAACCCAAACTATTGCAGGATCCTATGTTATTTTTAGTAATCAAACAGATCTGGGGGAAAAAAAAGCCTGATGTTAACATCCATTTCAACAACAGCATCATCAGCACCAGGTCAAAAATCGAAATCATAGAATCACAAAAGGGTTTGGGTTAAAAGGGACCTCAAAGATCACCCCACTCCAACCCTCCTGCTGTGGACAGCGACCTTCCAGCAGATCAGGTTGTTCCAAATCCCACCCAAGTGAACACTTCCAGAGATGGGGCAGCCACAATTTCTCTGGGAAACCTATGCCAGGGCCTCCTCACCTCTTCTTTCTTTTCAGAGACACCCCCAACTTTGTGAGTCCCCAGTAAGTAAATTTCTGTCACTGAGGCCACCCCAAAATCCATGTCTGTAAATACATCCCTACTCACCTGTCTGCTGATGATGGAAAGGTGCCTTTCTTTCCCATCCTTTTCATGCCAAGGAATGAAACTCCCTGAGCTCCCTGTGTTCCCTGGGAGAGGGAGAGCAAGGCTGGGTTAGTCCAGCTGGAGATCTGTCTCCAGGCTGGAGTGTCCTCTGCAGTGTTGCAGACATGGGAACTAAGTCATTTACCAGCAGAAAATAATACACAATGGCTCCTTACAATCCGCCTGTTTGCTGGGAAAACAGGGATCTCCAGGGAGGGAAGGACTCCTTGTTACTTTTTACACACCCTATTTGAAATGGAGGGGTTTTAGACCAGCTTTTATGTAGCCTGATAACTGCTCCTTACTGGAAGAAGAACCTTGGATAAATGGAATCTGCTCTGTCAGGGCTCTGCCTTGCTCAGTGAGGCCACCTCAGAGTGCTGAATACCATTAATGGGTTTAAATTTGACTCTGCAAGTCCCAACATGGAAAATGTGCCTCTTGTCCCCAGAGTTTTGCAGCTTAAAATGAGTTAATAGCACATCTCAGGCTAGATCTGAGTGCATATTATAAATGACTAATTTACTTCACAAATTTAGCATTTCCCCTGCTTAGATTGTGATTTCTGTGAATAATTTTCTGTATAAAGGTTTTTTGTTTTTTTTTTCTCTCTCTCTCTTTCTTCGTGGTTCAATTTGAAGAAATATTTGGAAACTGAGGTGATTGTTACCTTTCTGTGCTTGGGTGTCCAAGGAGTGGTTTTGGCTGACACCTAAAATTCAATTTCCAAGGCTGGTGGCAGAAAAAGACAAGTTTTGTAAAGACAAAATGAGACCAAGGGAGAGAAATTTCCTCCCAGCACACTGGAAAACTTCTCAACAATAAAAAACACCAAAGGATACACAACGTGTGTGGATGTTGTAGCTCTGTATTCAATCCAAAAACGAGGCAACCTTTCCTCTGGATTTATGGAGTTTAACACTGCAGGGAGTTTGGGATCTTCACAGACGATAACCCACATTTTAGTGGTGCCAAATCTTTTGTGATCCTGGCTCGTTTGTGGTGGGAATAGGCTCAAGATAAGGTCATGAGGAATTATATTGTTTCTTTTATTTCCCCTGTGTGGAATTCTCAAAAGCCCGTTGCTGACTGGATTGGTAAATCACATCCTGTATAAATATATTGATAAATACCAATGTATCTTCAGCTAAGAAGAATCAGAGATGTCCCAAGGAGGAAAATTACTCCTCTTCCATCTTTATTTGCATTGAAGAGGTTTCATGTTTCAATGACTTCTTCCTTAGAATATCTTTTTGGAAGCCCTGTGAAAAGCCAGGTAATATATCCTTACATATCCTTAGTCCTGTCCCATGTCCATGTTTTAAGATTAATATCACAGGTACAACCAGTTCTTCCAAATGTCATCTTTTTCTCTTTTTGACCTTAAATGTTAATGTACTCTTTCTGCTTTATTTTCTTTTCAGGAATTCTGTTCATTACTTGAAATGAACATACAGCAAATAGAAGTTTTCTCTAAATTGGGTCAAAACTCCATTTTTTTGCATCTATTTTCTCATATAATTAGCTATCAGATTGGTAAAGGGAATCTGATTTTCAGCAGAGGAGCAGTTTTCTTTATTTTTGCTTCATTTATAGGGATTTTTCGTATTTCATAAAAGCTGTAGGTACAGGTAAAGATCTCAGGAAAGGGGAGGGTAGGTACTGGTGTGCACACTGAGTAGCTGATTTAGAGAAATGGGGGTCCCCTGGGCCTGACTTGCAACCAAATGACCAAAACACTTTGCCTTTTATTTATTTATCCAGCTACTTAACACTTCTTACTGTTTCTCTTAAATGAATTAATTTACCCTACAAAGCACTCCTTGCAATAATCAATGACTCATTACACTGAAAGCCCGCAGGAAATACTAATTAAATGAAAAATGTGCAAGAGGAATGTGCAACTTTTGTATTTCTAACGACCCAGATACTCAGTGCTTTCTTTTTTTTCTTTCCCTGAGTTCTCATAAGTTACAGGAGAGGTTTTTGCCTCCAGCCACAGGGAGCTGAGGTGGCTTGGAGGGTGGTGATATTTCCCAGACATACCAAATCCAGTTCATTTATCATCAATATCCACAGGAAATAATAATCTGTTTATGCATCACATTTTTCTGAGCTCTGTGAGGTTCTAGTTATGAATTCCTTCCAGCTGCTTTTCTCATTCCCACAGCAGAATTGCTTGAGAAGGGTTATCCCTTATCCATCACTTACTCCAACAATTATTGACTGATAGCCGCTGTAATTCCAATTCTCCAACAATCTTTGATAAAGGTTTTGTGTTGTTGTTGTTATGCTCTGAAATGCCTCCTCACCCATAAAGGCCTTGAACTCCAGGCTGGGTAGTTGATACAGCCACCTTTTGGGGATCTTTGAAAAGGAAGAGCTTAATAATATGGAAAATGGAGGTTTTATGAGGGTAGAAATGCTGAACATGAAAGTGGGTCCAAAACTCCTGCCTCCTGCCCTGTGGAAGGAGCTGTGTCCTGCTTCCTTTGGTGAAGGAATATCTGAAGCAATAGAGGTTTCTTTTATCCTGGACACCAATTTTTGGAGAATGTATGTTAAGCCAGGTCTTGAAATAAAGCAATCAAAACAAGGTAAAGAAAAACACCCCCTAACCACCACCACCACCACAAAAAAAAAAAAAAAAAAAAAAAAAAAAAAAAAGCAGCAGTGGCCAAGCTCATTTCCTTCAGATCCTTTGCACTGCTGGTTTTGTAGGATACCAACTTTCTGTTCTGGTCTGTTCCCCACCAAATCACACCTCAGATTTGTTGGTCCCTCTAAATTTGCTTACATTTTTTCCACAGATTTATGTTTTCTTGACCACGAATCTGTACCTGCATTCAGGTGCACTCAGGTACTGCTGTTCCCATTTAGCTCAGCACTGACCCAATTCCAGCCTAGGGCACTCCCTATCCTGGAAAAGGTCAAGCCACAAACACCAGAAATAATTATTTTCCTTTTTAAGTAACAGGGGGAAAGAGGGAGAAAAAGAGAGGAATGAATTCCATGCTCAGTTTTAAGGCAGCAAAAATTCAAGTCAATTTAGCTCCCCTTGCTAATTAATACTCCCAAAGAGCCATAAAATGTAGCAACAGAGAGGATGAATCATTTAAAGTGGAGGTGACCAAGAAAAGTCTGGATGAACATGATATTGCCTCTAGTTTTGGTTTTCAGGCAATAAATTGCATTAAAAATGGTGGCAGAGTATTGAAGATTTTGGTAGGACTTTGTTCTCAGCTGTAAGGAGTCGTGTTTCTATAGAGATATCCTGGGCTGCAGGACAGGGAATGCAGGGCAGGAAGGGTAAATTAGAGAGCAAAAGAAGATTTCAATCCCAAATAGATGAAGCTTGAGATAGAAATGCCTGTTTTAGCCCTTAACTCTGGATTTTTAGAGAGAAAACAAATGGTGGTAGTGGTAGTAGTAGTGCGCTGAATTTATTTATTCTGTAAATCAAGAGCTGGATATTTTCCTTTCTCTTTTGTAATTTTATTGAAGGAGAATTATAGAAATCTTTTTAGTGCTTCAAGGGATTGATACAGGTTACATGCCTGGCTTTCAGTCTGGTTTCTCCCTCAACAGCCTTTGGAATTCAGTGGGACTGATGGATTACATAATTTCAGGAATTAGGCCCTAAATTCTGATGTCTACAAAACATAAAAGAGCTTGAACTGCGTATATTTTGCCCTCAACCTGCAATATATTCCTTAAATACAATAGAAAAAAAAAATCATATTAAATTGTCTCTATTTGGAGGTACTTTAATATCAGAGGAGATTTGCTTCCAGCTAAGAAAACATTTGTTACAGAACTAAAAATGTTTGATATGCTGCTGTATCAGATAAAGTTTGTTAGTGCACAGTGGCACAGCACTGATAATTGAAGAACTGGCAGGATTTTTGGCAGTAAAAGATCCCCAGTGAGTGCTAAGCTCAGTGGGGAAATGTGATGTATAAATCTGCAGTGAGAGCAGAGGAACAGGAGGGGAGCAGCTCTGCACTCAACCCTGGGAACCCCAAACCACCACCAAAGGACGTTAAAGAGAAATAAAAGGGAAGAGATGATATCTTGGGGCATAAAAGCTGTTTCCAAAGAATTTTCTTGTTAAATATAATGTTGGACAAGAGCCCACGGAAATTCTCAACTCACTGGGGACTCCTGCTGTCGCTTGGCATGGTCTGGTCTAGTGGAGGAATCAGCCCCTAGCCCTGCCTTTTCCTGGAATATCTAATTCCATGAGGAGAACTGGTCACTGGAGATATTGAGAGAGATAAGGAAAGTCCAGGCAAGACAACCATGGCCAAAGCTGATGGATAAACTGGTTTTGTGTGGTGGGATGAGGAGCACCAGCTTGTGAAGGACTGATGGCCACGATGAGGGTTTGTTATACCCTGAATTAGCCAGCCCTGGGTGATTCCAGGAGGAATGATGCAGGTGAGCCTGGAAAGAGACGGAGAGGGAACAGCAAAGTCACCAGAGGAATGTGACAACAAACTCCAGAGAGCAAAGGCAGTGCCACGGAGGGGGAGGCTGCTCGGGCACCTGTTGTGACAGCTGTGACTAAGCATACAATGACCAGATCAGGGTGAATAATGAGACAATCTGCTCATTTAAGAGTGGATATACAAACCCAGCAGGGACATGAAACTGTTTTGCTTTGTTTTACTGATAATGTGTTATTGGAGTCATGTCTCTGGCTGTGTCCTAGAGTGGGTTCAAAACAATTACTTACATAACACAGGATATATTTAAGTCAGGGAAAAGCAGGGAGGGAGAAATGTGTGTATCTCAATTCCTGGTTAAGAAGGAAAATGAAATTATGTTTTTCCGTATAGATTTATTGATTCCCGTTTTTTCCAGCACAGGGATCCCCGCCTCAAGGGCTAGATCCCCCTTGCAAAACTTGAACTGGAAAGTAATCAAAGAACAAGACTAAGCCCTGTGTCCATCCCCTTCCCAGCTGCTGCTTCCTACCCAAAAAAACACTAATTATTTTAATTGCAAACTTCTTTAAAATAACTCAACCAATGCATTCTCCAAAAGTTGGAGGCCACCTCTGGATGCCTCCAGCCTGGTCCGTGGTGGCCAGGCAATATTTAATGCAGCCCTGAAGTGCTTTTCTCTTGTAGTGCTCTGCTTTAGGAGTTGTCACATGTCTTCTGGATCAACTTTGGGGTTGACTTTGAGGTGGCAAACATTCTACTTTCACAAAAATTTCACCCATAGGTGGAAGAGCATGGTGTTTGCTGCTCACAATGCAGAGTAACGTGCAGGACAACAGGGAAAACAAAAGGAAAAATTAAACTCCCAAAGCTGAGGAATCGCAGAGTCCAGGGCAACCGCCCATGCTGCAAAACTGATTCACAAGTAATGGCATTCCATGAGTGAGTGACCACCCCTGCTTTAATTTCAAATGAAAACCACATTGAGAAACTCAGAATACAAAGACGAGATTTGTGGAATGTAAATACCTGGTGGGTGCAGCCAACCAGCACAAAATATCTTAGGAGGGAGATGGAGCTCAGTCCCTGCTGGAGTTCCCTATGCCTACAGATCATCGTGTGCAGGGAGTAATTGCAGCAGGGTTTGTCAACTAATTTGGTGGAGGGATGAATTCTTTATCTATTAATCAATGTAGGGAAGCATGAAGCGCCTATAAACCATTCATCTCACTTTGGCTTCTTGTTTACCTTTAATTAGAGTTCTGATTTGATTGGGAAAAAAGGTACCTTGGAATAGAGAGGTGTCAGCTGGAGCATCTTGGACAGCACTTCCTGCTGTAGGATCCTCAGGGAAATGGGTCTAGTTTGGATCTTTATTTCCAAAATAAGCATCCATAAATTGCTCACAGGGTAGGACCCCTAAATCAGAGGTAGATAAAAGGATGGTTACAGTGCCAAATACCTCACCAATTAGAAGGAAGTTTGTAGCAGAGTGGATTAATTAATTTTTAATTTATACCTGCTGTGGGTCACCCCTCTTTTCTCTCTTTTCCCATTCCCTTATTGCTGTATTTAGGTACAAGGAGGATATTTATTTGGAGAATTTCATTTTTTCACCTATTTCTTTATCTACAGTTGAAACAGAGTGAGACCAATGTTGTTGTTGTTGTTATTATTATTACTATTATTATTGTATAATATATTTTTGTCTTTTAAAATTGTTTACTTTTCTTTTCCCAGAATTTCCATGAGGATTATAGGCAAGTCTGTAACACCTATACAGGGCTATGGGATGTTTTATAACTGTTGTGTTGTGTTGTGTGTGATGCAGATAAAGGCAACTGCAAGCAAAGGAAGTCCCAGTGGGTGACTCACATTTCATTTCATTTTAGCCTGACTTTCAATCAGTGATATTCAATTTTTTTTTTTTAAGAGAATCCTTTAAAATGCTTTTATAAAATGAAAAGTCCTGGTAAAGCCTTAGAGTCCTACATGCAAGCGTGGAAATCTGCAGCCTCACTAAAAACCGTGCAGTAAATGTGCCATTCCTTGGTGCACGCTTATTATGGGTAAATATTGTTCTCTGGGTAGTGCCTAGAAATTGTAATTAATTTCAAATACGCCCTCTTTTTGTCCACGTATGCAGATTTCAAATCTGTGCCGCCGCCGGTTTTGACACCGTGCAGTGAAGCATCCCAGCTCTCAGATGTCTGGCTCTTCCGAGTTGTGAAATGAGAAAACAAACAAACCCAGCCATTCCAGCCCTGTCAATCTACTTCTCAGTGGACAGATGCCCTGGTGCCAGAAAAGCTTCATCCCGTGATCCCACACCTCTTGGCAGTGCCAAAAAAAAAAAGAAAAAAACACCATAGATCTACTGGATGCAAAAGCACGACTGTTCCTCACCTCAAAAAAAAAGAAAAAAATTGTGTTTATGGCCACACTGAAGCTCCTGGATGAGGCTGTGGGGAATTTGTTCTTCCTCTTGTTCTTGCATTCCTCCTCTCCCAGATAATCCATCTGATCCATTCCTGGAGCAAGGTGCCCCTGGACAGTGATGGGTTTACTGGTGAGGGTTTGTGCATGGAGGCCTCTGGAATGAGCCAGGTACGTAGAGTTTGTGGATTGCATTGTTAATTAATTAAATGGCATCATTAATTATGGTTTTAAATATTTTATTGGGTGCTTATCCCCGGGGGGAATTGGCTAAACTTCCAAAGCAAAATGGAGAGTTTGGGTTTTAACAGAGACAGGTCTCTGGGCTGTCTATAGCCATGTCCCCTTGAAGGCCATCACTGGAGCTGCCAGGTCAGGTGTCCTGTTGGGCACAAAAATCCTGTTGGGCACAAAAACCCTGTTGGGATTTTTTGAAGGGAGACAGTTTTTCAGTCTGGTCTGTCCAAGCAGTCCAGGGGACACCTTAGTGGCCACAAGTTCCAATAAAGCTCAGCCTGGTGCTGCCAAACCCCCCAAGATGCACAAAACCAGCCTGGAGGTCTTGCAAGGTGGGTTTAAAACCCTGCAGATCCCACTGAATTAATTTTACAGCAAATTGGCACTGGCTGAGCCAACGACCTGGTTTGGCCCAGAAGAGGCTTTCATTTGGGCTAACGATTTGTTTTTAGTGTCACACGTGGCATCCCAAGAAGCTGCAGCATTCAGGCCTTTTTAATGAATTCCTATCCCTTGCATATTAGTGGGAATATTTCCACTGTAGCAAACACCATAAACACTTTCCACACTGGGGTGTGTTATACTGCCACCAGAATTGGTTCTTCTGATGGTTCATTTCTTTTATGCTGAGAATTCAGGACCAATTCAGCTCGGTTTTATGCATCATTAGAGATTTACAATTACTTTGCTATAGTTTCTTTCTGGAAGCCTATCTCTCATGGTTAATGCTATGGGAGTCCTGTTGTGTAGAGGCTGCTCTGAGCCACCTTATAGCAATAAAGCATTTGAGAAGGATTTGGAATTATGAGTGGCTAAATTCTCCATGCAGTGCCTGTAATGCTGTTATCCCTTGCTGAGCTTGGGTTGAAACCCCCTTTTTTTTTTTTTTTTCTTCCCCAAAATTAGAAAAAAATTAGTGCTGTTTCTTTGAGAGGTTTTGAATCATTTACACGTAATTTTCTTTTTTGTTGAGCTGCTGCAGTCAGAAATGAGGAATTGTGCAAATTTCCATTTGGATTTCATGATCCTTAAAATATGTTTAGGTCGTATTAGTATATAATGAAATAAGGCCTCCTCTTTTTTTTTTTTTTTTTAATCTCACTTTTAAAAAGTCTAATTGTTATTTGGGACTTTATTTTTGTTTTTGTATTTTATGTGTGTTGCTAAAACCAGTAAATTTCACAAGCTTTGCCCTGGTACAGTAAGCAGTGGATCTACATGTGTTAAAACACACGTAATTCACAATTTACATAAATACACTATTGCACTGAAACAAACATGATATGCAGTGAATAATATGGGCCTGATCTAAAGGCCATTAAAATCAATGAAAAGATTTCAAATTAACTTTTATAGCCCTTAGATCAGGCTCTAAATGGGCAAATTACAGTTATGGAGTTTCCCATTTACATACCTGTGTGCTGCATTTAATGTATTTTATGGAATTGAAATTACTTGGTCCTCTTTTTCATGCTTTTTTAGGCTAAGAATTTGCCAAGGGCATCAACAGCAGTTTTCCCAGGCTCCAGCACAAGGATTATGTAGTCAATCCACAAATGACTCAAATCTTTGAAGAAAAGGACATGGTTATCAGAGAGGCTTTGACGACAGCAAGGACGGGAGTGCTATCTGCCTTTTTCCATCAGAGATCCCCATTCCCTCTCATTAACATACTCAGGACATCAGCACAGCCATCGGGCCCGAGGGAATTGCTTCCAACTTTTAAGGGAATATGCACAAGACCTCGCCCTTGCGTTGTTTCTGACAGATCAAACCAGATTTGTCTCGTGTAAGGTGAGAAGGAGGGCTGGGGAACAGCAGCATTAGGGGAGGGATTCAAAGGTTGCAGGGAATTCTCAAATCCATTGTTACATCTTGGTAATCTTTCTTCCTTTACAGGGTTCCTCAGTCCCACTGAGGATGTGATGAGAAAGCCGCTGCTGCTGCTGTAAGTGGGAAAAGGAGATGCCTCTACCTGGTCTCTCCCAGTGCCCTGTAATGAAAAATGCTTTTGGAGCAGCACTGGAAATAAGCCATCAAAATATCTGATTAAACCTCTTAGGAAACTCTCACTAATCACCTTCTCTGCTCTTGATGGAGTGTATTTATGCATTATAAATATACTTACTGTGTGTGTGTGCTCCATAAATCACACCCAGCACTTGTATATGATGTATAAGCACATTCTATAGAACACACACAAATACCGATGCCAGGCTCCCACAGAGTTCATCACTGGAAAACGTTTGAAGGATCTGATCCTTAATATTTAATGAGCAAGATGCTATTTCCTTCCTCAGCTTTTATCTCTGGTTTGGCACAGTCATTAAATTTGTTGTTTCCTTGCAAGATTATATAATTTATGACCTAATTTTAGACTTCTGTGTAACCGCGTTGGAACACTCGCGGCGTATCCCGATTTCTTCACGCGGAGAGTTCCAGCATTTGACACCAGCTCCAGCACGACTTCTGTGAGCTGCCCGTCAGCAAGGAGTTACAGGCATGAAAGGAAAACAGCCCAGAAATGTTCAGGCAGCATTAGAAGATTAGTTTAGAGGGGGGTTTGCCTTGCAAAAAAAAAAAAAAAAAAAAAAAAAAAAAAGAGATTTAGCAGCATTTCCAAAGCCGTCTGCGGTGCTGGCAGGATTCCCCAGGTAAGACAGGCAGCACCCAGCCACTCCTATCACTGAAAATATTTTCATGCAGCTGCTTCTGACTTTCAGTCTGCTCTGGCACAGCAGCCTGCAGTGCAGGGAGGGGTATCTGGAGGTGGGGAAGGATGACACTCTGCTTTAAAGCAATTGCCAGCCCCTCACTCTCTGGAATTTCCTCCCAGCACCAGCCTGGCTGCTGGGCTGATTTTTTGTAGCACAAAGTGTTGCTGTATAACTCCAAAATGTCAATTATTCTGAAGCTGAAGCCCTAAGTCCTCTTCTTTATTATTATTTTGGTGTTTTCTCTGTGTCCAGAGTAATTCAGAGGTGTTATAAATAGTGCCATGAGCTTCAGGTACTCTCAATTTAAACCATATTGTTTGGACCAGTCTTTCATCAAGTTTAATATACTGGCTGTCGTATTAATGCACTTTGAGATCATTTTATGCTGGTGTTCCATAGGGAAGTTGCTTGTGGCTGAAGAAGAATTTGATGTTTCCTTTGGGCTGCTGTTTGGAGGAGTTTTCCTCTTTTTCCACCTTATCCTGAATATCCAACAGGGATGGCAGGTTTGGAGTGCTGCACCCTCAGATCAGCAGCAGAACACAAGGGACACCCCTCTAACTTCATGTACAGGGTGAGGGGGGTGCCTACATGAAAGGAAAAGTACCCTCATGGAAAGGAGACATTAATTCCTGAATTAAATAAAATTGGAGAGTTTGTCTCCTTGGCTTTAATGGAGCAGTTCCAGGAAAGCAGCAGAGAACAAAGTGTTTTCAGTATCACATAATTCAAGAGTAAAATCATATTTCCAATTACCATTGCAGCCACTTCTGGCCTTGGGAAACCTATGCTAATATTTATTATTATATGATTGACCTCTGATTTCTTCATCATTTACATTAGCAACCCTGATATCCTTAGTAACATCCTTTAAATCATAGAAGCAGGTGTCAACAGTGCATGATGAAGTCACATCCTGCAGATTTTTTATTTACTGAGTCCACTTTTTCCTGGTTAAATAACATTGTGAGATGCAAAATCTAACCTCCATGGGGTGTATATAATCATGGAATGCATTTTCTATAATCTCACAAAATGAGTCAATCCTATCAGAGGTACAAACAGTTTAACAAAGTCAGTATTTAACTCCCATCACTGCCTGACATCATCTTCCACACAGCACAAGAAAATATTTACTTGGCTCTTTGACATGAATTTCTACAAAACCTTTGGCACAAAAATTGAAAAGTGAGAATTAAAACGGAATAACTTGACTTAATGAATTTAGCCTCTTTTCTGTGCGCTGGATTTAGATGTCAGGTGATTTCTTAAAATGTTTGGGATGGACACAAACACCTCCAGTCCCTGTTCTTCAGTGAGGTTCCTACACATGGATCACAGAGATGCCCAGAATATCCAAAGCTGGAAGCTGATCCTCTTCTCCATCACCTAAATATTTTCTTTGGATAAGCGAGCATTTCTCTGGATGGATTAAGTCACTGCATTAATTTTCCAGGTGCAGGTGAGATGCCAGGGGCAGCCTGGGTCTTCTCATTGCCTTCAGCAGAGTTGATAAAATTGTATTTATCCACAAAGAGACAGAATCTTTTTTCAGATTGTTCTCAGATTGAGTCAAAAAGTTAAAATTCTCTGTCTCCCATACCCACTGCTCATCTCCCTGCTGCTGCTCACTTCCAGAGAGCACAGCCAGGGGCTTTTCAGCATCTCCTCGGGAAATGTTCCCCATCTGTGGAGCAGGGGAAAGTGGCACCCACCCGGAGAGGGCTGTCCTTGATCATCCTTGTTTCTCATCCATCTTTTTATTCCATCTTTTATTATTATTATTATTATTATTATTATTATTATTATTATTTTATTTTTTTATTTAACTGAAATTAGATTCTTCTGAACTTACATTGCCTTCAAGGGTTTACCTGGCTCAGCGGGTGACAGGATTCGGGATGTTTCAGATAGATTTTTGCATCATTTGGGACAAGTTTTTAAGGTCTGTGGGCTTTATCCAGTTGTCAGGCAAGGCGGGTCATGTAGCCCCGAAAACCCTCTGATTTCTGGATGTCAGCGAGGGGAAAGGGTCAGAGCAGTCCCAGATCCCGCTCCTAAAAGCTGCCAGCGTGTAATAACCATCAGCAGCCTCTGTAATGACACAGGTTACAGCCATGGCACCAAACACCTGCAGGGAAGATCCTCAGGCGAAATTCCCCTCGGCTCCAATCAGTTTTTTCCCGGAGCAGGGACCGCTGGCTGCGCTCAGGGCGATCCGCCCGCTCCCGGCTGAAGAGGCACTTCTAATCGACTGCTAAGAGACTTATTAGCAATGTAAAAAAAGGCATTGGAAGCGAGGAAGGTATTCTTCCTGGCAGAGATGTGCTTTGTAAAATTAGTTTTGCTGACAGGAGTAATTGGGTTAAACTCCTCGTGACTGTGGGTGCTATTTGTCACCCCTTATCTTACCCAAGCAAAGGGTAACGAGAACTTTGAACTTCGTGAATAATTGTTTCCGAAGTGTTGGATGGGTTTTTTTTCTCTATATAAATTCTTTAGAGAAAATCTAGTTTTTAATTCTTTCTCTGCCAAGGCTTTTACAGCCTTTTCCCACTCTAGATTTATTTCCTTTTCCTATTTAGATTTTAATATTTCGTAGCTATTATGAAATATCTTTTAAGGGGGACTGCAGAGCTTTTGCTCAGATTGGGAAAATCATTTCTAGAGCTTTAAGAAACCGGAGAGAGAGAGAAAAAAAATAATCAAATGGAAGAACTTTATTGTGTACTGTGGCAGATGTTGGGCTGTGGTGTGATGTGTGTCCAGAGCCTGCCCAATGTCCAGCGCAGGCTCCTGGACTTCAGTCTGGCTTTTTCTCACTCCAAATTCCTGGGGAGTGAAGAGTTTGGACCTTTCATTCCTTCTGGGCTGAACCAGAGCCGGGATTTGCTCCTCCCTCCCCAGCCCCACCCTGCCATTGCTCTCTCCCTTCTGTGCTGAGGAAAGGGGCATCTTTTTCTTGCAAACACAATTTTTTTCTCAGTTTTATTTCACTTTGGCGTCCATGTTGACAAGTATTAATGCAGAAACAGGACAGAAATCGTCCCAGAGTGTGCACAGAGTGTGCAGTGCCAGAGCCTGCAGGAAACCCTTAAACCTGCATAAACCCAGGGATGTGGGGAAAACTGAAATGCTGGAAAAACAAGGCATTATTTTCTCCAGGATCCTGGAAAGTTGTGTGTGAATTCTTGTAGTTATCTGCTATTTATTTCTTTACTTACTTTGGCACAAGACACAAATAATGATAAATACTTCACTCTTCACTAGAGCCAGGGTTGTCCAGCATAAGGGAAGTAATCCCTGAGGAGCCCAGCTGGGACATTTCCTTCTTGTCTTCAAGTAGTGAGTACGTTCCTCCTTGATGTTAGGAGGCTCCCATGAAGGCTGATCTTCCCTCCTCCTCCTTCAAAGCCAGGGATTTCAAGTCTTGGATGCCACCCACAAATCTCCAGGTGCTTGGATGATGGTCTGTTCCCTGCCCCATGCGAAGCAGGAAGGAATCTAAAATTTAGAACCATGGAGTCATTAGGGTTGGGGAAAAACTTTAAGGTCGTCGAGCCCAGTTGTCAACTCAGTACCACCACCACTGAACCATGTCCCCAAGTGCCACATCCACAGGTTTTTTTGAGCCATTGCAGGGATGGTGACTCCATCATTGCCTTCGGCAGCCGATTCCAATGCTTTACACCCTTTCCATGAAGAAAGATTCTCTAAAATCCAGTTTAAGCCTCTCCTGGTGCAACTTGAGGCCGTTCCCTCTCCTCCTGTCCCTGTTCCCTGGGAGCACAGCCTGACCCCCCCGGCTGTCCCCTCCTGTCAGGGAGTTGTGCAGAGCCACAGGGTCCCCTTGAGCCTTCTTTTCTCCAGGCTGAGTCCCTTTCCCAGCTCCCTCAGCCTCTCCTGCTGCTCCAGCCCCTTCCCAGCTCCATCCCCATCTCTGGACTCGCTCCAGCCCCTCAAGCTCTCTCTTGTAGTGAGCATCTCAACACCTAACACAGCATTCCAGGAGGGGCTGGGGTATTTTTTCCCTGGAAAAAAAAAAAAACCAAAACCAAAACACCAAAAACCAAAACCAAAACACCAAAAACCAAAACAAAAAGTACAAAAACCAAACCAAACCAACAAACCAAAACAAAAACAAAAAAACCCACAAAAATCCCCAAAAACAAAACAAAACAAAACAAAACAAAACAAAACAAAACAAAGCCTCCCCCCTCCCCCCCTTCCCCCCCCCCCCCCCAAAAAAAAAAATCAAAACCCCACAAAAACAAAGCAAAACAAAACAAAAAATCCAAAAAAACCCCACAACTGGCTGGCACCCTCGCTGGCATCACTCCCTCTGCACCAGGGATTTCTGCTCTGGCAATTTTGGGCTCCTTTAGTATCCTCCGGAGCTGCAAGGAATTCGTAATGCTGACGGGGAAACTTGGGTTTGCAGATTGAGAGGAGAGATCCTCTCTCCATGCATCACTTTGTTTTGCGCTGCTCTAAAATCGTTTCCCTTGTTCCTGCAGGTGCTGTAAAGCCAGAAGAGCTCTCCCAATGGTTTTGGTTTTTTTTTTCCCCCTCTCTGATGCCTTTTTCTCCTCTGCTTACAACTATAAAAGCAGCTTTTCATGCTCCAAATCAGAGATAAATGGAAATTGAAATGGAAATCCTTCCACAAGGCTAATCAAATTGTGGCACAGGAAGCAGCCTTCAGCCAGTGCATTTTCTGAGAGCTATTTTTATACTACATTTTTATTTTGTCACTCCATATGGGAAGACAAACCCATATGGTTCGGGAGGATGGAAGGTTGTGCTTTTATAGTGATCTTGCTAACTATCCCAGCTCAGCTTTGTCCTTAAACTCGTGCTTAAATCCAATTGTCTGAGCTGGAGCTGGAGCACATCAGCTGCTCCTGAGGTTGTACCAGCACAATTCCCTCCTGAGGTGTAAAACTATTCTACATTTGTTAAACCAGTCTCCAGTTAACTCAGCTCTTCTTAGTTACAACTTTTCTCACTCTTACACCTTCCTTTTTTTCCTTTTTAATTTCTTCATCTCTTCTCCAGTGTTCTGATGCCCTGCTGGATGTGTTTGGCCCTTTATCAGCCAGGATGCAAAGCTGAGCATCCACAGCCACTACTCTCCTGCTCTTCACAGTAGATGTTCCTGTCTTCCACGTACCCAGATTAATGTGATTTTGAGGAATAGGACTTTATTCTGCCCACAACACCCTGGCAAATTCTGAGTACACACTATTGAAGCAATAATTGGCTAGAAAACGTATTTTCCTTCTGTCACCCTAAATGTATAAAATTGGAAATGTATCCTCAGTGTCCACCCAGCAGAATATCCATTTTTTAAGTGTCAAAAGTTTTTCATGATACCAAACCAAAAGTTATGTGTCTTTTAAGGAATTTTGTGGCATGGTTAAAAACACCGACAGGAAGTTTCCAACGTGGTAAATTTCAGAGGATCATTTTATGAGTTTTTCAATTGTAATCCTGGAGTTTCTTCCCTTTGCAGTTTTTCAAATGGTGGAATTAAACAAACCCAAACAACAGGAAGATGCAGCTGGCTGCTTTTATAGGTAAAATAATGAGAAGAGGCTCAGAAATGTGGGTGATTTGGTTCAGTGGATATGGTGGGATTGGGAAGATGGTTGGAATGGATGATCTCGGAGGTCTTTCCCAAACTTAGTGATTTTGGGATTCTGTCATGTGAATTACAGAGGCTCAGGGTAGCAAACTGCCCGTGGAGCTGCTCTGACTTAGGGAAAAGTAATTTTCTATGTTAGTTTTGATTCCAGAGTTGTATTTAACCTCAGTGTAGAAGCAGAGCTAAGGAAAGAGCAGGGAATTGGCAGTTAATATTTTTATGCCTTTTTTCTCCTTAGGAAACAATTCTCCTTTTTGAGGGGATGAAGTGCAATGGGAATAGGACTGCTCAGTGGAGAATTCCTTGTGGCAGAAGGATGGGCAGCATGGAGATTTCTGAGATGGTCTGGATGTCACTTCCATCAAGTAGAAGGAATGTTATGCTAAAGCTGTTCATAAAAACTGAGACTTCATGGATTATTTTGTTGGAAAGTCAAGAAAACAACCACTGTTCTTTTTCCCCAGGGCAGAGATTTTGTGTTAGAGGAGAAAAGGAGAGAACAACCAGGCTCCAAAATAGGGGAAAAGGGAAAACCTGAGATTAGAGCAGGGAAAAGGTATCAAAATGTGTAAAAGAAATTTGATTAAGTCCTGATTGTACTCAAAATCCGTAATTGTTATGAAATCAATAATTGTTTTGAAATCCAAGGAACTACTATCACATTATTTGTTTGGAGAGGCTCTGTAGTCAGAAAGTCCTCATCACTTTCCAAGGTACAGTCTATTCTATTCTGAAATTCCAAAAGGAAGGGAAAATCCCTGGATTTGTGATGGTTGAAAGCATCAGAATTAGACACAAATAGCTGGGTTTTCCCAGGAATGTTACCCTGGAATATTTGAGTAACACAAGTTCTGGCACAGCTGCTTGGACGTGTGATGTGGGTACAGCAGCACTGTGAGGTGGGATTTGTGATGGTGTGATGCTCCTCCTGGACATCCCTTGGCACATTGGAGCATTGTGGTCTGGGCAAATCCAGCCAGGAATCTGCTGGTGACTTCAGCAGAGCTGGAATTCCCTCCCAGTGTGACACGGGCTGGTGATGTGGAGTGAGGTCAAGTCACTAATCCAGTTTCCACTGATGTAGAACTGGAAAGATTCCTTGTCACACAACTGGTCCCATTGGGTTCCCAAATTTCACTTGGGATTTTTTTACCAAGTTTCCATTCCCATTGCAAATATATGGATGTTTAGGCATTATCCTTAAAAAATAAAGAAATAATTTCTTTAGGAAATGAGTGGTCTGTGGAAGACATTTGTGTAATTTTGCATTCTAAATGTGATTTATAATTATAAATAAATTTGTATAAAATCTCCAGCTCTTGATTGTCATAGTTCTACTCTACCCTTAATTCAGATATTCAAAAAATGTATATTATATTTACAGCTGAATAAAAGCCATAAAAAGCTGCCAAGAGAGAATAATGAGATACACCTTGTGCCATGTAGCCATGACAAATCCAGCAGCACCATGTTTTTAGCCAAAATAGGAGGCCATCAGAACAGAGGGAATATCAGCACATAGAGATTCCTTTGATTTTGCAGACTAATCTGAACTGGGGGAAACTCATGACACAGGTTGGTAAGGGAAGATATTTACCTGCAAGATAAACAAACCCCTAAAATGAGGAAGAACAGTTGGTTTAAATGGCAAAGGTTTTTTTTTATTATTTTTATTATATTATTTATACAATATGTATTTATCAACCATATTTGGACCAGGCTCTGCATGTATGCAAAATAAAGATACCAGAATTCTTGTAACACAGGGGAGTTTGCAAATGATTGGGAGGTTTGCCAGTGATGTACAGGCTTATAAAATATGGTTTGGCTATGAGGATGGCACCAGGGAGGAGGGATGTTGAGATCCTTAGTCAGTAAAGGGCTCCAAATGACACAGATCTGGATTAACCAACAGATTAAAAACTGCGTCCCTCTCATCAGAAATTAACTCAAACATGAGGAGATAATTATCCCAAATGAGGGTGTGAAAAACCTTAGCTGATGGTGGTCATAGAAAGGTAAATAAAAGATGCAGAGAAGGTCCAGCCTCTTATCCTGATGAAGAGGGTTAAGGAATAAGTAGCCTGGATTTTTAAGAGGACAAACCTTGTGTTATCTGACTTTATGTGGCTGATGCAGGTAGGTCTCATCACTCTCTGGTTTTACCTCATCTCTGACTATGCCTCCCAGTAAAACTTGGATTTTTTTTTTCCCTGTTTTTTTAAGCTTCTGGAACCGTCTAAACCCACCCTGCTCTTCAAAGCTTGTGTGAAATCCATTAAAGCTGATTTCCACAGTGCTGCTGACCTGTTGGCTGAGTTATGGTGGTCTTGCTTTAATTAAGCTCAGTATTAAGGTCAAACACTCTGAGAGTCACTTGATGATTTTGGAAGTCTTTTCCAACCCTAATGATTCCAGATTTCTAAGAGTGGCTCTCCAGGAGCCGGGTGGCTGCTCCAAGGCACTTTGCAGGATGAAGGGTGATGAGGGGACATGTCCAGTGTTCCTGGATAACTGACCACGTGGAATTCTTGTGGTCAGAAGCAGCTGTGACAGGCTCTCCTGCAGAGCCTAAATTTTGCAGAATGTTTGCTCTTTCCAATTTTATTTTACGGCAAACTTGTGGGTTTGGGGTCTGCTGTTTTCCCTTTGGGTTTCCTCTCCCCCGTAAGAAGTGAAGCACGGGTTTTGTGCCAAATTTTAACCTGACACCAGCCAAGTTAACCCGGTGTGATTCTGAGCACCTCGTTGGGAAGGTGGTGAGCTGTTCAAGCCCCGAGAGCTCTCAGCATCCTGAAGGAGAGATCCCTGCGGTGCAGAGGTGTCGTGAATGGGGACAGCTGAAAACTCCCTTCAAAAGCTGAGCTTTGTTCTGCTGAATTGGGCAGTGAATGGTTTGGGCACCCCAGAGAGCCTGGCCAGCCCTGTTGACTCCTAAGGACCACTCGTGTGCCTTTATTGAGGCAGCGCTTGAGTGCTTTAACTGGGTGGGATCAGAGCAAACATCCCTGAATGTCAAGCTCTCTTCTGTGTCTGTTTTTAAAGCTAATGACCACCAGGCATCACAAACCCGGTTCTGGGCTTTGGAGATGCTGAGGCATCTTGTTTCCTATTTGTAAAGGTGAATGCCTTCTCCTTAAAATAAAGTGCCTTTACTTTCAAGATGCTGGAGCATAAAAAAACAGTGCTGTAAACTTCATGCCCTTGGAAGTTTTAAGCTATATTGAAATGTCCATAACTTTAAGGAAAAAGAACAAAATAATGCTGCTTAGAAATATTTAAAAACAAAAAAGTCATGCTCAGCAGACAGCTCTTATGACAAGGCTCTGCCCAGAGTGAATTTTTATGCTTGAGTTATAAACCCTTGAAAAATGGGGATCCTAATACAAAAGCTGACACAGCTTTAACTAAAGCAGCTCTAGTAAGTGCTGCTATAATTATTTGCTCATTAATTACAAATTTTGCAAGACATGAGAGTAACACAAATTGGAAAATAGGAATAATTATCAGTAATAACGCCACAGAAGCTGGACACATTGAAAGTATCTTCCTCTTTAAATTTAATAATAGCAAGACAGCTAGAAAACTAATAAGAAATACATAATTGAAAATTAACCTTGCAAATCTGCTGTTAATAAACCATGGTACTCTTGCACTACAATAATTTTACACAGCCCTTAATTTGCATTTGAAGTGTTATTCCAGGTAATACTTCGTGCCTTCACAACAATTAATGCGTCTTTGAATTAAAACAAAAAGGCCAAGGTTGAATTTGGGACAGCTGGGGAGGAGGGAATGGTATATCCTGTAGTTTTTTAGCAGCTCGGAGCTGGGATGGCTGGAAATCAAACACACAATGGGGATTTTTGTGCTGTGATGCCTCAATGCTGTTTTGTTGCTGTTGAATTCAGGCATTGTGGTGTTCCGTGCCTTCATCCTCCCCTTGTGTAACCCACCAGTGGGGCTCTCGGATCACTTGCACTTTCTCCTCCTCCGAGGTGTAAGACTTGCTTCCTTGGGCATGATTTAAACATCCAGGGCACAGGGAACGGGGAGTGTGTGGTCCTTGAGCTCCCCTGCTGCAGCACAGGCTTTCGAGTGGTTTTCATGGATCTAATGGGAGCAGAGCTGGAGGCACTGGGATTTGCTGGGCAGGGAAAGTCAGTGCAGCCTCTGGCTTAATGAAAGGAGCTGCTGGCACCTCCTGCCTGAGGTTTTTCCCCCCCCACTCAAAGGGAAGTGGCATTTCCTTATGAATGTTTTATATCTGTTAGCAATAGAGAAAAGCCTCCAAAAATCTTAAATCAATCAATTTGCATGTAAAGATGAAGAGAATTGTTTACTCAAAACGCAGACTGAGTCAACTGCTCTTGCTAAGCATCTCCCACTCATAAAATAAACCTGATATATATCTCTGCCTGCACAGAAAATTCGGAGCCAAGAAGTGTTTAATAATTTTGGAGCTCACATCTAGTGGGCTCTGAGTGCTCAGCTGAAAGGAAGGATAGATTTTAGGAAAAAAAAATCATGCCTGACAGCAGACTTGTGTTACATTGCAATACTAATGACAGTGGAGGTATATCCAGGCACTCAAAGTTGTGTATGACCGAGCATCTTTAAAAAAAAAAAATAAAAATCGAAAAAAAAAAAAATAACCCAGGGACCTCCAGTGTTTGGCATCAGAGTGGAGGAACATTGTACACAAACAATTGGGTTAAGAGTGTGCACTCCAAACAGGGTTTCTGCACAATTCCAAACTCCATCAAGGGCTGCATGTAAAATGTTGGCTTCTTTGTGCAAACCCACAAATCCTGGGGAAAAGGCCAGGCAGGGTCAGCAATTCAGCTGTTTGCCTGCTTACTTTATGTAAGAGGTTAGCAGCAGTGTGCTTTTTGTCCCAAGCCAGCAATAGCAGGAACAGCTTGTTTCTGAAAGGGCTGGAGCTCCCCTCGTAGTGCTGGAGAAGGGGTCCCGAAATAAACCTTGGATGGGGATAGTCTTAGATTTGACCTCTTCTCCATTTATTTGGCTTTGTGTGTTTGACTCCCGTGGCTCCCCTCAGCCTGTAAAGCTCAGATACCACCAGCACAGGTATTTTCCCTTTGTTTCAATGTGTTTTAGGGAATTTTGAGAGCATGGCAATGTGGGAAAATAAGGAATTTTGGGTGCCCAAGCTCTTGCCCCAGAGGAGCTCAAGGGGTTGGATGGGAAACAAACTTTACATCTGCTCACAGCCTCTGGGTGAAGTCCCAACAGCATCCCAGGTCTCTGTGGCTTCAGCCCAGGGAGAGGATTTCTCCTTCAAGATACCTCTGGAACTGAAAAACTGAAAAATGAAAAATTTTTTTACAATCTCTTCTGCTTTCTGGCAAAAGCTCTTTGAGCAGTGGAGTAGAGCTGATTTTAGGAGTGTGAGGCCTCTGACACAGAGAAGCTGTGGCTGCTCCTGGATTCCTGGAAGTGTCCAAGGCCAGATTGGACAGGGCTTGGAGCAACTTGGGATAGTGGAAGGTGCCTCTGCCCATGGCAGGGGGTGGATTAGTTGGTATTTAAGATCCTTTCCAACCTAAACCATTCTGTGATCCCATGATTTGTGTGAACTCAATGTGACAAAGTTTATACTTGCTGATTTGAAGGATATTTCACTTGATCCACTAGGATTTGGAAACGGGAGAGAGCAAGAACAGGAGTCCTCAGCTTAACCCTGGTGAGGTTTTAACCACTAAATTTGAGAATGAAAGAATTTATGGTAAGAGCTGACCAGGGAAGGGCTGTGGAAGGCTGGGTGGATAAATCTGCACGTCCACATGTGTCTGTAGGTCTTTCTGAGAATTTTGTGCAAGCCCAGAAGGAGTTTTGTGGCTGTGCTGGGTTTGGTGGGGGAGCTCATTACCTCAGCCACCCCACAGCATGTCTTTGTCAGAGACATCCTTGAGAGCCACATGGATGAAGAGGAGCAGGGAATGGGCAGCCACAGAGCCAACCTTGGGAAAAACGAGATGGAAATACCCTGTCCTTCTGAAAAACCAGCAGGCTGGGGGAGAAATGTGCCTCTCACACAGCTCCTGAGGCTGCCTCTGCCAGTGAATCCCAATCAGTATTCTGTTCAACCCTGCTTTCTCAAGGAAAGACATAAAGGAGCAGCGTAGCCAAAAGGAAGCTATTTTTAGAAGATGGAGAGATGATTTCCCCCCCAAACCATTCTGCTGTTATTTATGTTGCGTGGTTCTTGAGTTATTTATTTCAGTGGGAGTTGATGCAAAAGTGGGATGGGGTTTAATGTGTGGAGGGATGGTGAAATCCATCCTACAGCTGTCCTTGCTATTTCAGGGCTGGCTTCGAAATTCTTTCCAACCTGCAGATTGGAAGGTGGCTTTTTTTTGGATGTCATCAAGGTGCTGCTGATGCCCAGGGGTGTTTGTTGTCCCCACTCCCTCCAACTTCCAGTGCCCTGACCATTCTCCTGTGGCTGGCACTGCAATATATTCTAACCTGGCACTTAAGCCACCCGTATGCATTTTTTTTTTTTTAAACCCTGAAAAAGATCACTCCAAGTGTGCTCCAAGGTAAAAATAAAAGATGTTAACACTTTTCATCGATCAAAGCTAATTTATGCAAACTGGGCTCTGCTGGCAACTGCAGCAAGGTATAAATGGTGACATCATGGAGCGTGAGCTCTGCCAACCTGGGTTAGTGCTGGAATGACAATGGAGTGATTTAGCTATTATGAGCTCACTTAATATTTCATACTTAAAGTGGAGCCTAACCTGCAGCTCAGGGTTATGTGAAGTGCACGTTGTGGAGTTGTTTCAGAACAGATTTTGACACAAACTTTGCAGTTAAGGGAAATGTTTGAGTGACACACATATTGCATATGCTGTTACTCTGCAAGGCTGGTGAAAATCCTTTCAGAAAGGAAAACTTACTGGGGAATGTTTTCTATTTTCTATATATGTGTGCATGTACATAGACACATGCACACCAAAGGGTGGAAAATCTGGAATGTTGTCTTAAGCTTTCTGCTATGAAATCATCACAGGAGAAGAAAATCACTTGGATCACACAAATATAGCTGCAGTTTTTAAATCCCAAAACCTGTCACTCTCACAACAATGACAACAAAACACTGTAGATGTGATGGGTCATGAGTTTGAACTTTTAACACCAATTTAGGATTCCAGCCTCTTTTACAGAAACAGTGCTGAAGTGACCTCCCATTCAGTGAGGGAAGTATTGCAGCTGGTCTGAAAAAACATCAAGTAAAGGACCAGGAAAAGAAAAGCATGTTGTAGTTGATGCTTTGGCTCCCCAGGTTTTCAGCTGATGAGAGAGGATGTGCTTCTCTCCAAGCCTCAGTGGCAGCCCCTGCACTGAGCCTGGGAGCCTTCTGCTGCTTTCCTCATCTTGCTTTTTAAAATTTTTATTATTAGTTGTCAGAGAAGTGGATTACGTTTGGAAAAACTAGTTTTCCTGCTTAGTGCATGATGAGACGAGGCAGAATTTAGGCTGAGTTGTGTTGGTGGGGAGCAATATCCAGGATAATTGTGTCAAGGCTGTAGGACAGTGACCAAAGAGCAAGTGGGGACTGGAATTCTTCCAGTCAAAACCAAAGGCAGGATGCTTTTATATATTTGGGATAAAACACAGTGGTTGTAGGAGGGATAACTTGGCCCTGCAGCAGGAGACTGGGACAGCTGAACCATGAGAAGGTTTTTATATTTAGGTGGGTTTAGCCGCTTTTCAGACCCTTTAAAGGACAGGAAGGAATCCTTTGGGATTATCCTCGGAATATGGTGATGTTTGCACCTGCAGTTTAAGTCTAAGATTGGCAAAGTTTCATCCTTGATGACCTTAGGGACCAGTGTTTCTGCTCTTTTTTGGAGAGAACAAGGACAGTGAGTACTCCAGAAGAGATGTGGTCGAGCCCTGAGCCTACAAGTGCCTCATTGTCTGGAAAAATGGCTTTTTTACCCCTTAAGTCTCTCATGTTCATCAGATTCTGTGTCACAAAGGCAGGTCTGGTTGTACATTGTTGGCCAGCAGCAGCCTGTGTCTGAAAGCACATTTTGGGGGTTATTCTGCATGTCTGAGACATTTCATATTTAGGGAAGGTGCTAATGCTTTTTCAGTCACATTTGAAGCTGTTTTGCAGTATCTTCCATAGCAGTGAAATGACTGTGCCACTGCTATAAACACTTATCCAAAGCATTATTAGTTCAAATGTTTAAAATACTATGGCATAAGAAATATTCACCAGTATGACTCTTCTAATTGAATTAGAACAAGATGAAGTGCAAATCCAGAACTGTAGGATTTTGGGTTTATTTAAATGCTCCTTTTAGGATCTTTTCCTGCCCACAATGAATTTCCACTGTTCCTTACATCTAACTGACAATTTTATGGTTTCTCAATCAGAATTAGTTCAAGCCACTAGAAAACATCCTTTGTTCCTATATTGATAGGAACGCAGTATTCCCCTTTCTTCCTGTTTGGCCTCCTCTGCCCTGGATGCAACGGGAGTAAACACAGTGGAAGGATTTGTGTTCCAACAAAGAAGAACAATTGCAGCAGTGTTCAAATTCACAAGGTTTGAGGATTGTCATTGGAGTTTATTTGAGAGTGGGGGGAGGAAATGTTTATCCCACTTCATTTTAGAGGCTCTCCCTTTGCCTCATCCCTGCTTATCACAGAGGGACAAAAGTCTTTCCCTGTAACGGATATAATTCCGATTGTGTTCCAAAAGGCAGCCTAGAAGCCAAAAGGATGCCAGGAATAGGCTTCTCCCTCTAGTGGCAGCAGAAAGAGAGATGCAGAACTCTTAGACCAGGTAGTTTTCCTTTTTTTCTTTTCCTCCTCTGGGAAATCATATGAGATGAATGAGCTGCTGTTTATTTACAGCTCCGAAGAAATATATGAATATGGCACAAAATTTCTGCAGCTGCCTCCTGGTTCTCTTTTAGTCACTGAAATACTTTAAAACCAACACACTGAATTGTGTCTTTCTAATTTTTAAGAAGATCTTAAGGCTCAAAGTGCAAGAGACTCAACTTGAGAAACACAAATTCTGGTTAGTTTGGTGTCCTGCTAATTCCTAGTGGCAGAACCATAGACCAGACACTGTACTTGGGGAATAAATTCTGGAATTAGCTCAGCATCCCTCCCTGCAATGCCTGGCACCAGACAGCCTGCAGAGAGGGAGGGATGAGGGTACTCAGAGAACTGCCTTGGGGGGTGTTTGAATCATATCTGAGGCTACTGTGTTTATTTGACATATAAAATGTAAACCCCATGTGCTCTCAAGGACTAAACTACACTTGTGTCCCTGTAGGAAAAAAACATCTGCATCTATAAGCAGAAGAGGCTGAACATCACCTGTAAGTCAAATAATAAGCACAGTGAACACAGAGAAGCTGTGGCTGCTCCTGGATCCCTGGAAGGGTCCGAGGCCAGGTTGGATGGGGCTTGGAGCAACCTAGGATAGTGGAAAGTGTCCCTGCACATGGCAGGGGATGGGATGAGCTTTCAGCTTTCCCTTCCCACCCAAACCATCCTGGGATTCTATAAAACCTGCCTCTTCTGTCCTATTTCTGATTTCCATCTCCTGATGGTGCTGTAACTGCCCAAGAAGAGCACAAACCCACTAATACTTGTTTTAGATGAGCAGAAAGGTTGATCTGTGGGGAGAGCCTGAGTGAAACATTTGTCCCTGTCTGGCTTCTGAATCTGTCACTGGCGTTTTAGACCCCATGACTGAATCCCTGCTTCTGGTAAGGGTTTCAGTGTGAACTCTCATTTTAACAGATGACATGAAGGAAAGGTTGAAACAGCATCTTAAAAACAGGGAGAATGTGTCCTTCAGGCTCTGGTGCTGAAAATAATGTTGAGCCAAAGGATGTTTTCTGCTACAAATAGAAAACACAAGGCACCCTCATCCCCCATGGTATTGGGGTGCAGCTCAGGTACTGTTTGATGTGGGGCTGCAGAAGAGGTGCCCTTAGCTGATTTGGGGGTAGGAATTGTGAGAATTCCCCCGCGTCCTTGGGAAGCTCCACCTGGCTCTGGGAGTGAAGAGCTCTGCCTTGGGAAGGGCTGAGGAAGAAAATATGTCCAGAATCTGTAGTGACATTATTACATCCTTGGGACATAGGAAAGGTCTACCTGACCTGGGAGGTCACATGAATCAGTCCAGCAACTGGAAAGTCTTACAGGAGGGAGGGACTTGGTGACTTGAGAATGAAGTGAAAACTCTGTTCCTTCCAGCTGGAATTGAGAACCGTCAAGGCAACCAAATTCCAGTTTCTTTCTTCAAAAGTCAGTGGTATCTCTTGTGTCCTTTCCTAGGGCTGTTTCTCTGGGACCTATTCCATGTTAGGAGTCTCTGGGGGAGGACATGGCTCAGGAAGTCTGGCAGGGCTCTGAGGGATGGTGGTGGTTGCCTGAGCTCACCTTGGTTGGGAGACCTTGTCCAAGGATTTTTTTCCTGTTCCCTGATCCTCAGGACCAGCTCAGCTTATCCTGGTGTTTGCCCAGGAGCCCTCCTCAGGCTGCCTGAGGGGTTCCTAAGGACAGAAAACTCTTTGGGATTTATCTCCTCCATGCCACCTTCTGTGAGGCGATTTAAATTTTAGTTACGTTCCAAATCACAGAGCAGTATTTTAGGCTTTTAGCACTTCTATGGGTAACAACACCTTGTCCTGACTCTGGCAGATACCTGGTCTGCTTTTTCAGCCTCTTGTTTCCTCCCTGGACCTGAAAACTGTTCTAATTTTATTTTACCTCCCTGTAAAGTTTCTTTTCATTCGCTGCCTTTGCTTTTCTTATCGCTTTTTATGCTCTCAACTTCATTATGCAATTGTTCCAACCCTGCTCTGTATTTGATGTTTTATAACTCGTGTCTGCCTTTTCTTCCACTGTTGATTACTTTTACATTTTGATGTTCCTTCACACTGGCTTTATAGGAAAAAAAATACAGAAAAAACAACTTGAACATTCCCTGTGCAATTACTGGGAGGTGGCACACACAACCCCCGGGCATACATTAATTTATCTTTGAACACTTTCTATTTCCTCTGTGTCCTTTCTCTCCCCAGCTTTATCATGTTGAATTTCACCCTGCACTTACTCTCCCAACTTTACTGTGCCAAAATCTAATCTACTTGTTTTCTAACTTCTGGTTGAACATTAATCCTGGTGAAATCCTCAAGGGCTGAGCCCAGAGTCTCCCCCACACTTGCATGCACTCATAATTGCCAGTGCAGGAGCCTTGCTCAGGAATTATTCCTTACAAAAAGCTCCCTTCTTTCCAGACATGCTTCAGATGACCCAAAAAATACGTGATGAGACCCCTTGCACAGTAAAGGCACAATTTTTCCCCAGATTCTCAGGGAATGTATCTCATATCCTCTCCCCCATCTCCAGATTTGTCTTTCCCCTTGGTGTGGTCTCAGCTGAACATTTCAGCATCTGCCTGATTTTGAGCAACTGGGCCGTGGGTCTCAAGTGCTGGAGTTCTGATACTTCCACAAATTTCCTTAGGAAAGAACCAACTTGGATTGCTAAGCAGAAAGTCTTCATGTTAATCAGCAGAAGGCTTGAAACACTCTGGGTGAGCCCTGGACTTTTCTAGACCTGTAAAACTATTTTCAGGAAACTCCTGAAGGTTATTCCCATTAAAAACACTTTTTTATAGATGCATAAATTCCCAGTGCATACAAAATTCTATCAGGATGGAAAATTCCTGAGTGTGTTTGTCTTGTTCTTCCATGCCTTTATCTAGTTCTTATATTATATGTAATTAACACATTTAATACTGACTTTAATTGACCTCATAAATGTCATAGCTTATTAAGCTTTTTATTGTGTAATGTTCTTTTTTTTTCCTCTCTATTGAATGATCACATACATTTGTTTATCATAAATTGAGTGCTTGTATTTTGGAAAATAAAATTGAAATGCCAAGTGCCTTTCAGAAATTCTTTCAAGCACAATAGAAGAGATACCTTGGTAGTTAAATTTTTATAAAATGCAACATGAAAACATGTCTTTACCTTCCATGCTTTTTCTGTCTTCCACCTACTGCCTTTTTCCGAGAAAGGCAGCTGACAAAAAATAAGAAGGAATATTTCTTGTGTTAAATGAAAACAACTTAAATATCTTTTTATTTATTTCATATTTAATCTCAGGTGGAAACTTGTAATCAGAACCTGTGCTTTCTGATCAAACTGGAAAAGTATTCTTCACATGTAAGTGTTTGTTTGGAGGGGGAGAAAGCTCTAATTGTAACTGTTGGGTCTCACAATAAATATTTCTGTAGTGAATTTGAATTGATTAATCTGTCACTTTTTTCAGTAAAGTGCAAAATCAGATCAGCTCCCATCTTGCTTATTTACACGGTCAGCTTTAATTTGTCATTAGTTCTATTGAGTAGCAAAGCTTTTAGTGCAGAAGATACCTCTTCCACTTAATGGATAATCATTTAGTGGAATATAATTTAAAAGGATTTATCTGGTCTCTCTGCCATGGCTGTAACCTAACCCCAGCATGATAAACTTTCTCCAGGAGAAGGATTAGCACTTTCTGGTGGCTTTTGCTTGGGGGTTTGTTCAGTCATTAGTTCAACACCCAGCTTGGCCAAAGTGCCCTGAGAGCTGCACTTGGGGGCTTGACACAGTAAAAGTATTTCTGGGTTTGGCTGCACTTTGCATTAGACCACTTCGTGTCAATAGGATTTCAATCCAGACCCCTGCCTTGTTTTATTTGGAAGATAAGAGCTAGAAATCCTAAGCAGAGGCAAAGAGAGTTGGAAAAGTTTCTCGTGAAACAAGGGGCTAGGAGCTGTACCTAGAAAAATGTAGGCAATAGCAAATGAAAACAAGTTTTTGAGGAAGTTGTGGGAAGAGACTGGACCAATCATGACAAGAATTTTGACTTGCAGTGAAGGGCCATGAGGGGAAGAGTTTTCTGGTTCTTCTCAGGAGTTGCTTTTCTGGGCACCAGAGCCGTATCCCCCCAGCCAGAGGGATGGGAATGTCAGCCCTCCCAGAGAAGCACTCTTAGTTAGGGATGCAAATTGCTGTAACTTTGTTGTGGTTTGAAAACAAACCAAGTGAGAGGCTCTAAGTCAGAAATACAATTTAATGAGAAGAAAAGGAAAAACATAAAATAAAATAAATGCAACAATACAAATAGAAAAACCACTGACAGAGTCAGAATACAACCTAATCAGGGTGATGGAAGCAGTCCAGGTGAGGTGGTCTTCCTGAAGCAGTGATCCTGTAGAAAGGTCTGGTAGGTCTGGTTCTCTGGAAATCCAGTGAGGGTGAGGGCTGCTTGTCCTGTCCCAAATCCCAGCTTATATCCAGGCGAGAATGCTTGGCTCCTCCCCCTGCGGGGAACATCTCCCAATGGGATGATGAGTCATCCAGGAGGTCCTTGATGGCCCATTAAAGAGAGATAACTCCCGGAGGGAGTTATCTGTGAGTCATGCACAAGCCATTGATGGGCCATTAACTGGAGATGGTGATAGAATACATCCTATACTACAACCCAGGACAAACTTTTACACTCCTAGAATCTCAAATGATGAAGAATCCTGACTTCAATCCATTTTCTTTCTCCCTCATTGCTGAGCTCTGGCACTCCTAGAAGGTGGCAAGGTCGGCTCTGCAGTGTCATAAGCTCCAAAATCAAGGCAATTCATCTTTGTGCCTCTCCAGCACAGGGCAGGTGTTGTGACAGGTGCAGTTTGCACCAAGGAGTGAAGGTTTTTCCCAAGAAAATCTGCAGCAGGATCGGAGGAGCACTGTATAAGTCCAAATACGACATTTTTTTTTTCAGGGAGTGTGTGAGGATATTTTCAGTGGTGTTTGGGCTGATATGCTGGAACAGTGACAGCAGAAAGCTGGACCTGGAGTCACCAAACTAAAGATTTATGGGCAAAACATTGAATTATTACATCATTAATAACTGAAAAGGTGCATCACTCCTCATCAGCATGGATTGACCTTGCTTTTAGTGTTAAATGTGGAAGAAAACAGGCTTCCAGGGCTTTAATTTGGTTTTTCTTCATTCAGCCTGAGTCTACCTGAGTTTCAGAGCTGTCACCACCGTGGAACAGGATCATTCCAGCTCCTGCTGAAGCTCTGTCAGTAGGGCATGGCCAGGGTTGGTGACAGATGTGACAAGAGGGTTTTGGTTGAGTTTTCTTTTTTTTTGCACCTTTCCTCTAACTCTTCTGCTCCTCTCATTGCTGAAAGAGAAGTTTTAAACTCCCAAACAGCAAAAACTGAACACCCATAACACCCTCTCCAAAATTCCGTGTTGCATTTTTAATGATCTCTTATGTTTGTGTAATAATCCAGGGCAACATTCTGAAGCTTCATTTTTGGAAGGGATTAACAGGGACTGTTTTAATCTTTTCTGTACTGTATAAACTGCTGGAAAGCAATCCAGCAATCCAGAGGCAGTTATGTTTTCACTGATGCCTGGAATTGAAATACTCGTTGATTTTCACTTTATTTTTTTTGGCACCATTTCTACTTGAGGAAAGAACTTGAGTGCAATCAATTAAAGAAAGGATCTGATTTGCTTTGTAATTGTTTTTCTGTCTCTATGAATGATGTAAGGGCATTTTGGAGGAATTCTACTTCACTACTCTGTCTTTTCTAAAACAACAGGTTTACTGGTTGATTTATGGGTTGTTTGTTTTGTTTTTGTTGTTCTGTCTGTAGGTGAGAAAAAGGTTAATTTGCTTGAGAAATCATGTCTATGCCAGAGAAGGTCAACTTGTTTCATCATCGTGTTCTGCCATTGGAGCTGACCTCAACCTAAACACGGTGCTTTAAGGCAGGAATTAGGCATCCTGTTTTTCTTCATGCTTTTCCCAGCATTTGTTTTCTCCTGCTGTTGTAGCTTCTCAGAAAAGGCAGGAGGGTGTGACTCCCAGGAATGAATTCTGTTCCCTCTAAAGTCATATTTTTGACGCTGTGCTTCAAAAACTTCAATCTTTGCTGTGACTGTGCCAAGCTGTGTCAGGTGCGACTGCCCACGAGCCAAAACACCAACAAATCTATCTGGGATTGTGTCAAAGGCAGGAAAAAAACTGTGAAAGCATAAAAATTGGGAAAGACTGGGAATATTAACTCTGTAAAAGTTAATGTCCATGGATATCAGAGTGGGCCCTGTGGTTTCTGGGGATGTCTCAGCTCCTCTTCCTCTGCTATCTCCATGACTTGTAGGAAGCTGACCACAAATGATGGACCAAAGCATCCAAATCCTGCTTCTTGGAGCAAGGGGAGATGCTCTAGGAAGTGATTAAGAAAGATGAAGCAAAATCCCAATAATGACTACCTGCAGAGTTTAGGAGAAGTGGCAGAGGAAACATTTAACCAAAATGCTTAATCAATCTGTGGGATTCACTCTGGATGTGTCAGAGTTTGTGTTGGCTTCTCCCTATTTCCCTTTCTTGTTCAAAAGTCACCAGAACTTTGGAAATTGGCTTGGAGGTTGCATCTCTTGTGCTAAATCTGGCTTGGAACCTGGTTTGGTTTGGGAGAGAGGAAAAGGGCAGCACAGGGAGTAAGAGCTGGATTTAGCTGGGAAAAGGACAGGACACTGCCAGAGGGGAGGCTCTGGCTGGAGACTTGTCTCCACCCAGACCCAACTTCTACAGTAGTTTTAGGAAATGAATGTGAACAGATTTTGTGACGACTTCGTAATAAAATGGTGGTTAGGTGGCTAATGTCAAACCTGAGATGGTGATCAGCAATTTTGGTATGTTCTATGTTGTCTCCTGGGAGATCCACACCAAAAAAGAAGCAATTAAACAAACAAATGGCTTTTTTTTCTAGTTAGTCTCATACCTGTGGTGATATTTTCTTTGTAGGTATGCAATTGCTATTAAGTTACAAGGGATGCTGCAGTGGAAACTGGAAAGAAAAAAGCTTTTTTTCTACTTTCTCTTACTGGATAAGAGTGTGAAATGTGATTGGAGCTTGTCAGCATGGAAACAAATGTCTGAATCTACTTGCAAGTCTCTGATATCTTCAGCCTGTTCAGATGTAGAACCCCCTGCAGTAAAAGGCACATGCACAGGATTTTACGTGATTCTCTATTTTTGATGAAAAACCACACCAAAGTGACACCTGAGGATCCACATCCACTGCCCTTTGATAAAAGATGGAAGTTGGTCAGTCCTGTTATTGACATTTATTAGTGCTGATTCCCAGGGCCAAGGAATGGCAGGGAGAATTGCTTATACAGTAACTTCTGAACTGGGGTGGCAGAGCTGGTGTTAAAGACTCTTGGATTTGCTTTAGGCTTCCTGTACCTCCACATAAAACTGAGTGGTCAGCTGTTCATGCTCTTGCAAGTCAAAACACCTGATTTATTTTTTTTATTTTCTTTATTTTTTCTTTTCCTCTTCTTTTTCTGGTTTCTCCCCACTTCCATTCCCCCCTCTTCCATTTCCCCCCTTTTCCTTTTCCCCTCCTTTTCCTTTTCTCCTCCTTTTCCTTTTCTCCTCCTTTTCCTTTTCTCCTCCTTTTCCTTTTCCCCTCCTTTTCCTTTCTTTCCCTTCCTTTCTTTCCCTTCCTTTCTTTCCCTTTCTTTCTTTCCCTTTCTTTCTTTCTTTCCCTTTCTTTCTTTCTTTCCCTTTCTTCCTTCTCTTGGGTTTTTTTGGTAGTTTCTTGACCCTTTAAAAAAATCCTCATATTCAGAGTAGTTAAAATGTTGTTAAAATGTTCACAGAATAAGTGCTGAATTAAAAAAGAAATAAATTTGTGCATCCATTTTAAATTTCAGCACAATGGTTCCTAGGATAGGTTTTACCAACCCGCAGGATTGCTCTTGGCTTTCCCCTCCTCAGGGCAGATCATGTAGCACACCCTGTTTAACTCCTTCAACAGACACACGAAGAAATTCCCCTTCTAGAGAGCAATCAGACCTCCCCCTGCCCTTGAGCCCTCAGGGGAAGGATGTATGAGTTGGGATTTTCAAGTACATATTAAGAAGTTTATTGCCAGTGGAGTATGCATAGATCAATATTCAATATAGCTGTAAACACACGTCCTTCACACGGATGCTGGATGCCCTTCCTTGGGCCTGCAGCTCCCTGAAACACCACTTACAGCAGGCCACAAATAATAAAACATCATCTCTCTGCTTGCCTGGCCCCAGGGTTTGCTTAAGCAGATGCTCAGAGGTGAGATTTTTACACTTTTGACCCACTGGTTCCACCTCCTACTTGATTTTTTTTTTTTTTTAAATGTGAAATATTCAGGTAAGGAGAGGTCTTTTCCCAGTATTTTACAGTGTTTTGTCACTGTTGGCATTTATTAGCAGTTGGGGTTTCCTGCTTGTTGGAGTAAAAACCAGATGAAATGTCATGTGTAGACCTTTGTACTTTGCTGATGGGAAAAGCCCTTGGAAAATTCCTGTGAAGGTCAGATGGGGGCACAGCATTGATCTGTTAATTAGCATCTTCCAAGAAAATTATCAAAATTTGGACCATTCCTATCAATAAACCACAATAATTGCGAATCTTTGGGAAAAGGTTCTCCTAACCCCCCCCAAAAAAGGCTCTTCATCGTGTCCCTAAAGTGAGGGCTACAAATCTTTCCGTGTTAAACTGGGGGAAAGAAACTGTGGTTGGTTATAAAAGTTAAACTGCTGTGTAAGGAATTTATGCCTATTTTGTTGTATCTTGTTCAGTTTGGGATTGTTTTGAGCTGGACAGGGAGTTTGTAGGGATCTGAGGGCTGTCATAGCTGAGAATTGGGCTTTTTATAATGCAGAAGAGGCTCTATTCAATTGTTTATCCTGTGTCAGAAGGGCTGTGCATAAGAAGTAATTGCCAGGGAATAAAACTCCTGGCAGTTCCCACTGAACCCACGGCACATGCTTGAAGTGCCATCCAAGCCTAAACAGCACTCAAAATAAAACAGGGATTTGTTCCCTTCTGTGTGGATTTCCTGGTTCGAGATGTCTTGTCAGGCAGGCAGAAATAATTATTACTGGGAGAAGATGGGAATTCTTCTCTCCAAGATCCCTCGTTCATTCATTTGCCAGGAGAACAATTAATGACAACTCACTAATGGCTGCAGCACTTTATTTTCTCTTTTCAGTGGCATGTGCAGTCCCAGGTTTCTGAGTGCTGGGTACTCCCTGCCTGGCCCAAATTACTTTGGCAGGGAAGATGGGATGCTGCAGAGCTTTCCCCTGGCCAAGCAATTCCCAGCCAAGGATAGGTTGGAGCTGCTGGCACTGAAGTAGTGTCTAGGAGCAGCACTGGGAAGTGGGAATCACTGCCTGGCTCCAGCAAAGGAAGAGCAGTTGAGGTTTTAACTGTGTAATTAATTACCATAGATTTGGATGGGGAGAGGGGAGAGAATTTGGGCTTCAGGGCTGAGTGGAAATATAGGAGAATGTCCAATTGACCAAGTATTTCCTGTAAGATGAAACCAATGAAGCCAAGAGATGGAAAGATCTTAAGAACAAATATGCTCTGGAATTAAAATAAACCCAAATTTGCTCCATGCAGTTTCCTTGCCAAGGCTTTTGCCCTGAGTCTGCAGGTAAAGCATGGGCTGGTATCAGTCTGTGACTTAAGGCTGGGTATCACCAAGATTCCTTGTTTTATGGCCCTGGTGGCCCAAAAGCTGCAGAGCTGAGCTGGAAAAGCCCATTTTGGTCATTCTGGAGGCTTTTGTCCTGGGGCATCCACCCAGCTCATCACCGGGGCAGGGGGAATTAAGCAACACCAGCCCAAACCTTCTCCTGTACCTCTCACATGTTGCAGAGATGAGAAGCCAACTGACTTGGCTGGGACAGCCCTAAAAGTTTCCAAAATCCTGGTGGATAAATTCAGTATCTTAATATCAGATGTGTCAGTGGAGGCCAGGAGCTTGTCTGTCACGTCCACTAAAAGTGTTATTTTTAGTGCATTACATCTTCAGACTTGAAAGGAGAAAAGCCCAACCTAGCTAATAATTAAGTGATTAACTCTAATAATATGCTACACATTTTGAAGTGAGCAGTATAGGTTCAGATGAATCAGGAGTGAATTTATACGTTAATACATATTCAAAAGTGTGTTTTATGATTTAATTACAGTTCTAAAGGAACCAACCCAGAGAAGGAACATAATGCCCTGATGTTTGCATTACTCTTGCACAAGAAAACATCCAAAGTTTGCCTGTTAATTATTGGATCCTGCGTAATTTGTTTGTATCTGCACTGCCTTTCCCATTATGCTGCTATGGCTGATCTTGGGAAGCAGAGAGAGGAGACTGAGTTCAGGAAGGGATCACTCCTCATCCCAAAAGTGCTGCTGTAGCAGAAACTGCCTTTGATCCCAGAGAGATGGTTGTGAGATTTAGGACTCACAGCGTTCCCATTGCTGAATATGTAATTTAGGTCACTGAACTATGTTTTGGTGGAAGATACTTATCTATTCCACTTCTTGCTGATGTCATGTGCTGGGAAATCAGATGTTAGAGTGCAAAAATACATGAGAGGCCAGGCTTAAAATGGCATAAAATATAAATGTCCCTGTGACTGGCTGCAGGTCCTGGTGGTGGTTTTTGGGGATGAGGATCACATCCCTTCTTTTCTGCTTCATTCTCCTGCTCCATCTGAATACTGATAAGAATAGAAAAAAAAAAAATCTGGTTTATCTCTCCTTTGATTTTTAATGGAGAAGGGGAGCAGAGGAGCCTCAGAGGAAACCCTGTCTCTTACTTTCTCTGCTCTAACACCTCTGTTCAATTTGGAAAAGCTGAGAGGGTGTTAAATTCAACTGTTTTCCCTGTATCTCCAACAGAGATGTTCACCACCAGTACGAAAGGTCAATTCAACCCAAAATATGCCTCCTAAAGAGGATGAAGGATTTAAAAGATGTGAGGATACCTTATTTTGAGAAGAATTAATTAAATCATGTCCTGGTTTAATGCAGTCATGGTCTGCAGGTAAATTCTCCTCTCTGCATTTACTGTGAGCTACTTCTGTACTTTTCCTAACTGTTTTTTCCCTTCTTCCCCCTTCCCCTTTGAAATCCTCCATATTTTTACTTTAGGGAAGTTGTTAACAGGGAGCAGACTCGGAGGAAGATATGGAGGGGCTTATCTTAGTTGTAAAAGTACTCAGAAGTTCGACTGATAACAGCAATGCAAATTTAAGTAAGTAATAAAAACCCTCCAAACCTCACCCGTGGGTAACAAAAGAAAAAATGGCTCTGAGATAATTCATCAGGCAGTGCTCAGCAAACACAAAGAGAAAAACACTTTCCCCTCTCTAATTCTTTCAGGGTAGAAGAAAAAAAAAATCAGGAAGTTTTCCACTTCTATCTATGAAATTTTAGCAAATAGTGATCAGTAAAGCAGTTGTGAGAAATATCAGCTACTCTTGCTAGCCAGTATTTGAAAATCTCTAATTTATAGCAGCAGCTGATGCCAAGATAGCAATCTGGATTTTACAGATCAATCTCCTGTAGCTGCTGAGATGTGAAGTATCAGAACTACCAGGTTCACTTTTTCTGTATTTTTCTTTATCAGACTCTGACCTATCTGTAAAAGTCCCCAGCTTTCTGACACTGTGCCTATCGAACAATATAATCCAGGGTACCTACAAATCATTAATGGCTCATCATTGCTTTGAAATCTGAAGATTTTGGAGCGAGATTTTCCTTTACTTCTGATCTTCCTCCTGTTCCTCAAAGATGAACATACTGTAAGAATGCTTAAATAAATAATGTCTATATAAACATTATATACAAATGCACACACGTTTATTATTAGTTGGCTGTACTTATTTGTTCTTGCTAATGACTAATTAATTTGGGAAAAACTTACAAAGCTAATGATGTATATAATGCTAAATTCCATGGTAAATCAAAGACATTACCCTAGAATTTACTGTGAGGTGGTAATTGCTGAGGTTATCAAGCAGAATGTATCTGCATTTGGCATAATTTATCAGTTATTACAACTCTTACTAAAAGTTCCAGGATTTACAGATGAGTTGATCCAGATCACCTTTGTACAGCAGTTAATTATTAGCTCCTGCACTACCAGATTTCACTTCTAAATTACCTCCTTGCTCCTTCAGTCTTGCTTTCAGAAAGAGTTGAAGATTATATTTGCCACGAGGCTGCTGAATTTATCTTGGGCACTGGTGACTCAAACTCCACACTGAGCTCTCTCAACACACCTCGGAGTGAAGCTGTTGCTCAGAATTTTTCTCCAGAATTATTAAAGGGATCATTTTTTAGGAGCATGTGGCACAGATACTGACGATCTCCCAGCAAGGAAAAAGGCACAAATAACTGCTGAACTCAGACAAATTCCTAGAATTTCCCCTTTCTTCAGTAGCTTGCCATTGTGAAATTAAAAAAAAAAAAATCATGTCCAAAATAATTAGGAGGTGTCAGGGAGATTTCCTGCGGCAGCAGGGATGCTGCAGAATTCAAACTGCAATTTTCCAAATGTTCCTGAGCCTCTTCAAACCCTCTCCGATTGCATAAACATCTCTAGAGTGGGGTGGAAAATAAACACGGGGATTATTCACCAAACAGAAATTTAAACTCATAGTCTATGAGATGAGGGTGAGATTTTGCAGCTGGAGTGGGAAGATGTGGAAAAGGGGAACAGGTACATCCATGGATTTTCTGTTTAGCACTACAACTCCATTTTCAAGTTGAATATATGTTACTGTGCAAAGAAAAAGTCTTTTGTATTCTCGTTTTTTTGTTGTTGTTGTTTTTTCCTGGATTATAGTAACTTTTTGTTTGCTGGTAGTCGGTTCCTTTAGCCAGTGGGATATATTGAGACATAATTCAAAATGACAGGACAGGAGTAACCAATACACGGTGCACAAATGACTCCCTGTTAACATGTCACGTATTACATCCTTTATTAAAACCAGCCCCTGCTCCGTGTTGGCAAACAGCTTTTCCAGCCATCCCCCAGCACAGCTTTATGATGGATTGTCCTGGAGCTTGCTTGTATGTGGAGTAAAATATTAGCATCCCTATAAACACACAAGGTTGTTGTAATGGAGGGTCTTTTCCTTTATATTGTCTTTGTAGGGATTTCCATTCAAACATTCTTTTTAATCACAGCTCATAGTTTTAAATAGGCTTCCCAAGGCAGCCTGGATTGCAAAGCTTGGAGGTATTTCAGCATCCCTCTTCTGCAGAATCAATTAATCTGAGGGCTAAGGCATACCTGAGCAGCTGTCTACCTCAGGTCTGCACCTTCCTTGAATTTTGCCCAGTATCCTAAGTTTTTGTACAGTTTCCCTTGTACCAGATACAATGACTCTTCAAACGATATTTTTCTTTTTATCATATTTGTTTCTTTTATATCATTTATCACTTGAATTCCGTTTAAAAAAGCAAACAGAGCTGTGCACAAATCCCAAATTGCTCCATAAAGGATTCAGAATTCCCACACGCTCTGCCCAGCTTTACCGTCTGTGCCTGGCTCTGTTTTCTTTTGTGCTGAAGCTGGAAAGTTCTGACTCTTTATTCCGGTGTCAGTGCAACAGATGTCGGAGTCCCATCCTCAGTCGGGGTTTCTGGAGCAGTGAGTAGGGATGTTGTTACTGCAGGAGAAGGGAGAATAAAGAAATATCAGAGTGTTTGTTCACAAGGTACCAGGAACTCTTTTAAAGCTGATCCTATAATCAATAATATGTGCTATAATTTATTTTTTTATTTATAACGTCCCTCACACAACGTGAAAGCTTTTATCAGAAAAAAAAAAAAAAAAAGAAAAAGAAAAAGAAAAAGAAAAGAAATTTAAAAAAAAAATAAAAAGAAAGAGTAGGGCATGATCTTTACAAACAGCCATAGCCCCCAAACCCTGAGGGGTGTGTAAGTGTGGGGAAGAGGATAGAGGGGAAGTGGAGCCGGCGGGTCTGGCTGCTGCGGGAATTCCACCCTGGGGTACATCCCTGGCAGCTCTCCATCCCACGGTAAGCCCAGCCCTGGAAAAACGCCCCATTCCCGTGGTGAGAAAGGTGATGGTATGTTTATCACCGCAGCCAAGAAATAAATGGGAGCCATTACAAAGGTGTATAATTCAGCAATTACAGTTATTTGTTTTTTCTGACACCCCCCTGCAAACAGTTATCGCTTCAGTCAAACATAATCAAATTATCTTTTTTTTTTCCCTTTTTCCTGGTACTGTATATTAACAGGGCAAATAAAAGGGAAAATAGTGCAGTCCCTTGTAATAAAGAAAACAGCAGCAAACTATTAATGCTCTTTGAAAAGAGTAGTTTTAACAAAGTAAGCAAGAATCATTTTCTTTGGTTGAGTGTTGATTCCCCAGTGTGCTCTCAGTAAGTAATTAGAATGGCCCAGTGAATGTCAGCATCAGCTTGTTTATTCTCATTATTTTATCATTTTAAAAACCCTCTAGGTGATGAGACATGCAGTATAGAACATAATTACCATTATTAGCATACTAATTGGACACAAAAATAGGCCAACTACAAGGTAGCCAACTGAATAATTTCACATTAATCAAACACCATAGTGAATAAGCCTATTGTTAAATTGACAGCTACAATAATTGGCAATATTTCGCTGCGCAATATAAGAAATTCCTTGTAATACCTCTGCCACGTTATATAATTTAGTAATTTCCCACATTTCCAGCCTTAACTTTGTACACCTAGTTCAAGTTCAAGAAAACATCATGATAAGATTATTAGTCTATTATCAAGTGGACAAAGTATATAAAGACCTGCTTGTTAGCATTCAGGAATAGATTTGCTTGATAAGGAAACAAAAAGGCTCCCAATTTAGTTACTTGTTGCTTCAGCATTGAAAATGTACAAAGGTTCTTGATAAGAATTCTTTAACTGTATATTAAAGTCCAACTTGCCTGTTCAAGAAACAGAGAAAATGCCAAAGAAATTTTTAAAAGTAAGTGGTAAAATTAAATAAAATAAAACCCAAGTGGGAACTGTGACTTTCAGCCTCCAGGATAATTTTCTGGTTGAGATTTGTCTGGTGCCATCCCCATCTCTTGAACGGCGAACTGGAAAGTTGCAAAGCCGTCGCCCGAAGTGGGAATTCATGAACTGCTCAATTAGCAGCAGGCAGGAAGGGAAAGCTGGCCCTGGCTGGGCTTCCCTTTGAAAACCTTGGGGGAAGCAAGACAGGAAAGGAGTGAGTGGAAAGGAGAGGAGAAACAAGGATGGGGAAAGTGCGAGAGGGGGAAAACGCGGGTTGTGGCAGAGGGAAGGCGAGCGATAAGGAGAACAGAACCAGATGGTGAAACCAGAGCAGCAGAGGCAGGAGAGGACGAGAGGAAAGAAAAACAGTGAGGAAGAAAGAAAATAGTCATCAAGAAGAGGGAGGAAGAGAAGGTAAGGTGAGAGTCGGGGAAGGCAGAGCAGATTTGGAAGAGTATGAAACAATATTCTCCTTTTAAGAATTCAAAGGCGAGGGGAAACAAGCATCTCGCTGAAAGAAATGTTTCCTTCCCACTCCCTGGGCTTTGGGAGGTGTGGAGGCTGTGAAGAAAGGCAGAAAGGAGTCACTGAAGTCTCTGTTTATTTCAATAAGGAAAATATTTTTTGAAAATTGTTATAAAAACGATGTTTCAAGCAGTCATTCACTCGAATATTGGGCGCCTGTTAAAGGTGAGGCACATGGAATAGGACAGGTTTGGAACCCCCCAAACATTTCTGGGTGACTTGGTTAGAAACGTTTTGATGAAATTTGGAACTGTGTGGCTAAACTTGATGGCGTGTAATTTTAAAGAGATGAAAAGGAGGGTCAGAATAAGAAATAAGAACGGCATAACCTGTACAAAGTGCCAGTTTTCACAGAACCAGAGGTGGCCTCTCTGGCAGCATGTGGAGAAGGGAGGTTGCCTTGAGCATAGGCCAGCAACTGCCTGAAATTCCCTTCTTTCAGTTAAATAATGAAATTATTTCAATTTCAGTCACCAAAGAGGCAGATTTTGCCAAGGATTCGTTCTGGTAGGGGTGGCTCTTGAGAATTTGCTGATGTAATTAAAGGCAAAAGAAGTTTTCTGGAATAAGAGACTTCTAAGTTTGTTGAAATTTGGCTGCTTATTTTGAATTAAGCTGTAGGGAGAAAAAAACGCTGCCTCACAAGCAAAAACAACATATTTTTTCCAGCTGTTCTTTGCTTATTAATCTGTTAATGGGTAATTCTCTGCTAATGGTTGGGGATGCCTGTTAATATATCACAATCCCAGAGTATTGATTAGCTGCTTTATTTCCCTTTGTATGGCCAGGCTCTTCAGTAGCAAAGTCACAGGAAGAAAACAAGCCTGTACTTCAAATATCTCTGGGTACAGAGAGGAGCCACCATGGGACATATCAGAGGGTACTAAAATCAGCTAAAATATGCAGTATGTGCTCAGACTTTTCTTAAGCAGGAGTGTACAAGCTCCAGCTTTGATTTACTCACTGAACTTGGGAAATACATCTCTGGGCACTCATTGCTGGGAAGTCTCTCCTTGAGCCAAGTCTGCACCTACAAATGACTGTAATACCTGGGTCAGGGAGGTCTTGGAAGAGCTCTCAAGAAGTGATATAATCCACCTTTTATGGAGCAAAACTTACAGTGGGAGAAGGGAAGAGTCCTGTGCCAGGTTTACAGCAGAGTTAAGGATAACAGCCAAGGCCATACTTTTGCTAATACATTAGGATGGTTCCAAAACGTGCCAACTCCAGAGCTTGGGATAAAGCAAACGACAAAACTGAAAATATCCTTGACAAGATGTCTCTCTTAACACATTAAGAGGCTGTCCAAACTGAGAAAAAAATCCTCGGCAGTTCCTCTCCTTCTGTCACAGAGTCTGTGCTCGGGTGTTTGGAGTTGCGGGGCTCTGCCACATGTCAGGTGCCGGGAGAGGAGCAGCTCCTGGGCACCACGTCGGACACAAATCGTGTCAGACACAGAGGGCACTGCAAAATCCCCCCAAAAACCTGGTGCATTCTCCAGGGAGGCCTGGGATGAGAGTTTGGACAGGCATGCACAGCCATTGTATGTTGTTGTGATAACAGGACATTGCAAATCAGATGTTTTCGCATCCCTAAAATAACACCTGAATAATCAGTGGAAGCACTCAGTGGAAGCACCCCACACTCTGCTCCCCAAAAACCCCAGACAAACCCCAGAGCTGGAAGCAGAAGGAAAGAAGAAGGATATTAAGCACATTCAGTCACGGTAAACACAGAAGAAAAACACTGCAAAGGATAGTAGTGGAATACATTTGAATAACAAATACATTTGAGGAAATCCCAGTCTGCTTGGGGACAGAGAAGAGGAAAATAAATTCATCACATTATTCACTGGAAATTATTTGTTCAGCTCCGCTCCTTAATGTGTCAGCTAAAGATGATTTCCAAGAGTGAAGATTTTCCTTTCTTGCTTGAAATGACTCAAAAAGAAATGAATATTCCAGCCACCAAGTGAGGTTAATATATGAGTTTCATAGGCATTTACTCACCACTGCTGTTCCCTGCAGAGTAATGGCACTGGAGGTGCATTCTGGGAGTGCCAGGGGTGAAACCAAAGTAGATGTTCCTGAATAATTTAGTGGTGTATGAAAGCTTATTTCATCATCATCAACACAGTAATACCTTGCACCAATGGACTGCTTTACATCTCTGGGCTCCAAAGCTGTGCAAGTATCAGCATTTCCATTTTTCAGCTGGGGAAACTTCGGATTAGAGGGAGAAAAAAAAGATATTTTCCTGAGGGAGTGAAGGCTGTGGCAGAACTGGGATAACAATTCCAGTTCCTAGGAGGAGTCACCTGTGATGCCTGAGTTGAGCGTGGGTGAAGATGCTGCAGTTTAGACCTGTTTATGCTAAGTGAAAGATGAGAAATATCTCAAGGAAAGTATTTTTCTCTTTCTTTTTTACTGCAAAACAATAATTAAATTAAATTATGAATTTCCAGGATAAGTGAAATTTTAACATATCACCTTTTTTCTGCTCACTAGTTATTCCAAAGTTGCAGAGAAGGTTCATTTCCAAATCTTGGAATGGCAGGAGGCACCACTTCCATTACCCAGTGATTATTGCCATTAGGCTGAAGGAACAGAGAGCCCCTCATGCCTCTCTTTGGGCTGTTTACACATGCACATAGCTGGTAACTTTTTTTTGTGTTTAAAGACTCTAACGGCTCATCAATCTTATTCTTCCCTGAATGTAGATTGGTCTTTAATGAGATCAATGAATAGTGCTGGTACTTTGCTGGCCAAAATTGTAAATGTGCTGTTCCATTTCCTATTTACCCTGTAGCACAGGGATTTCGGCACGTTACTGCTAATGTGTTTTGCATCCTATTGCTTTCCTACAAAATTTATGGCCTGAGAGAGATTGCAAGAAACAGTATGGGCAAAGAGAGCTGGATTCTAATCTCTCTACTGCACTCAGGTTTTAAAAAAAATATAGGGGTTTGGAATAGCTGAAGAAAAGTGAAACAGAGAGCAAAGAGAGAGCTGGGAAAAGATGTCAAATTAGTTTAATTAAAACAAAACTTTGGGGGTTGAGATACATCAGAGACAGAAAAAACTGTGGTTTAAAACAGCTTTAATAAAGGTGGGATGTAATGGAAGTGCCGTTAGTCAGCCTGGCCAAAATCAGAAGGAGAGACGAGCTGTTGGGCAGGGAAATGAGTGTTGGAAAAACATTCGGTGTTAATTAGAGCTCTGGAGTGGCCTGAGATGACAAGTGCTCTTCCAGCCCAGTCCCTTCTCCTCACTGCCCTTGTTAGCACTGTTTGGTCCTGTTCCAGCTGTTCCAGAGGCATTAACCTCTGGAACCACCACCCCAGATCCTGGAGGATTTGTTTTTCCTGCAGCAGGAGCCATACAGACACCACTAAGGTCTGACTCGAGGGGGTTCCCCTTGGTGTGTGGGTATGAAGGTTGATGTTGGAGAACCATGTCTGTTCTGTAAAGTGATGTAAAGTGACGATTTCTGTCTTTCATTTTCTCTTTTGGAGCTTTCCCTCATGATCTTTACTCCTGAAGCAGCTCCCAAGGAAGTTGCATCCCACAGAGATACGCTTAAAAAACCTCACTGTGCCAGGGAAGGTTATTTGGCATCCTTTGCATATTAATCTTTTTATTTCAGTGCACAATGGTCCAAAGCCAGATAAAAGTTGTAGTCTGAAGCTCTGATATATCAGATGGGAAATCAGTGCAAAGGGTTGACAGCTCTGATAGGCTTCTCTTGGCCCATTTGGGATAGGTATGTGCTGAAGGGAATTTCCTGTTGACCATCAACTTCACATGACAGGTGCTAGAGAGGCTGGACAGGCTTGTTGATTAACCCAGTGAAATGACTCCTGGAATTCCTGCATCCCAGAGGAAATGCAGCCTGGCCACTCAGGGACCCTGCAAGGATCCAGGTGACAAATGTGATATTGCTGTCCCACAGCATGCTCTGCCTATTAAATCTGACATATGGAGAAGAGCCCTTCTTTGGAAAGCAGGCAAATACTGAACCACACAGAAATGGACTTGGGAAATTTTAGAGAATATTACTGTGTTATCTGTCAAGAAAAGTGAAATCCTTCTGAAAAGGGCAAAACTGCAGGGGAAAAATGGCTCTGCCCACCCAAAAGCCTGGGCTGATTGCAGAGACATGCAGCCACAAATTCCAAGAGCTCACTGAAATCCTCCCACTGGGTTTGATGGTGCCAAGCCTCTATAGAGCCACTAGAGATGATTTTCTGGGAAATGTCTCAGCAGAAAAGAGCAGAGAGGTATCTGCTCATCTTTTGGCTCTGGCAAAAGTGGATGGCTTGGACATAAAGGATGAAGTACAGAGCTGGGGCAGAAAAACAGGTTCTGCATCCCCTGCGCACCAGGAGGGATCCACTGGCAAGGAAGTGATGTGTGGGAAGACTCAGTTTACAGGAACTTCAACATCTTCCCTTGCACTGGGACCAAACTGAGGCCTGAACTCAGCATTTTCTTTGCCAGGTCAGCAAATCAGGCTTCAGACCATGTAATTTCAGGAGCTGAGTGGAATAATGAAGATAGTGACAGCAGACACAAGAAAATACATAAATGGCTTTTTGGGGAGGGGGCCCAAATTCTGTTCTTTTTTACTGTGATTTAATAACAACTCCATTAGGATCAAAGCTTTCTCAAGGGTTCATATTAATCTCAACTGATTCTGATATTTAACCTCATGCTCTGGACAGTATGGTTTTCCATGCACTTCTTCCACGTGAGATGCCTGTTATATCTTATGCTCTTACCCAAATTTCCTCTGCAAAGAGCAATTAATCTCTCTGCTGCTTTATCCAGGATTAAGTGCACATTCTCCTTTTAATTCTGCACACTTCTTTTTTTACCTTCTGTCTTTCCATCCTTAAGTATCACTGAGTTGCCAGATAACACAGTTATTGTTCATATTACTAGAAGATTTTAATGGATTTATATAAAACTCAGACAGTGCCATTGTTCTTGAAGTCCATTTTATTGTAATGAAGTTCCACTCTTAATATTCCATGATCTTCAATGTCCTTTACAAGTAACTTTTTATAAATTAATCTATAATAATCTAATTCAAGTCAGTTAAAGTGGATAACTATACTCCAATTATGATATCAGGAAGAGTTTTTACATAATGAGGGCTTTTATATAGATGGTTAACGCTAATACTGTAGTTTACAACATACTGTATGAATCACTAATTAAATGCCTAAGTAGCAATAATGGAAGTGGAACTATCAATACAGAGACGATATCAGTGATGTAAGGCATTAATAAAACTTTATGGTCCCATTTAATCTTTTTTTATAGGTACTCCATTATGTCAGTCGAAAGAAAAGGCAGAAAAACAAGAAAGTGAGAGAGGGAAACTTAAAGAGACCAGGACACAGAAACTAAAATGGGCTTTCTCTTCTACCATGCTCCCAAAATGGGCGAGATGGAAAAGTGATGAGAAAACTGCCCAGTAGAAATAAGTTTATCACATTTCTAAAAATAAGGCTGTCGACTGCAGCTGGATGGTTTTAAATGCTCCTTAAATAACCCACATTCTATGATTTAAATGAAGGGCAGCTTAAAGAGTATCTTCAAAGGGGAATCTGAGTTTAGCACCACTCTGGCCCAAAAGGAACAGCTCAACTGTTGTGCTCCTGCCATTGGCCAGCAGAGATGACTCAAAGGGTAAATACATAAACATTTATATTGGAAAGAGAAACTACTAACAAAGGTATTTTATTTTGAAGCCAGAGCACAAGCTTGGCTCCGGAGCTGCCCAAGGAGCGTTCGAGGCTGCCGGGCTGCTCTCCTGACAGGACATCTCCTCTGTGTTCCTTGGCCCCCAGCCAGTGTCCCCTGCAGGAAAGCAAGCTGCCCATTTGCATATCAAAGCAGAGGAATAAGCCAAGCCCAGCAGACCTCCAAAGGGAAGCGAGAGTATATGGGAATTTTTAGTTTTAACTTTTGAATAAAGAAAAAAAAAAAAAAAAAACAAAACCAAACCAGACCACCTCCATTCCTTTCACGGAACAGCCTCTTCAAACGTCTTTTGCAACACATTTGAGCAGAAATAACAATTTAACCCCTCCAATCCACTCACAGGGTGTTTCAGTCCTGGTGCATTTCAAGGAATAAAGGGAAGAGATGGGTTTTTTCCCTGGTGCTTGATATCAACCCTTAGAAAATCATTGCACTGAGCCCTTCAGCACACCTTGACACATATTAGGAGTGTGCAGTGCCAGGCTCGTGTTTCATGCTCAATAATGTTGAAGTGACATGTTTATTTAGCACAAGATTTCCAGCCTGGTGCCTTTTTTGTGCCTTGTAGGAGGTATTTGACATCACCTGCATTGAATATCAGTGCTGAGGTTTGGCTCTGAACTCCGCCTTTTCTGGATGTCCATTGCTGGGCAAACTGGAGCTGACAACCAGGCTCACAGCCTCTAATAAAAATAAATCTTTCTGTATTATTTTAAACCTATGACTTCAGTACGGGTAGATGAAGAGGCTGCGAAAATTCTGTGCCAATATCAGTGAAGATTAGATCTGAGAACTCACGTCCCTCTGTGATAAAGAATTCATTACTCCTTTTGCCCATCAAGGGCAGCTGTTGGCAATGCTCTGCCTCCATACACAGTGGGGACATCAATAGTCCTGCAAATCTGCAACTGAAACCAAACCTTTGTGCAGCTCCCTTTCCTCTCATGTACTGCTCCATTTCACAGCCACCCTTCCTACTCTCTTTTGGAGAAATGAAGTTTAACTTGCAACTTTCTGGCTTTTTAAGTAGCCCTCTTTCCATGGAGTGGGGTCAGACGTACTTTGTGGAACGGCAAATGCAGCTGAAATGCAGGAACAGCACACAAACTCTAAGCTGGCCATGAGTAATGTAATCAGACCTAAATAATGTATAAACGGTACCTAAAAGTGAAGTGGGTTTTCCTCTGAGTCCAACCTTATGAGGTGAGCAGAGTTTATCCTTGGTTTTTCTTCATAGAGTGGTTTGGGCTGGAAGAGACCTCAAAAAGTATCTAGTTCAGGTTTATCAGCAGTTATCAGCTGCTCTTTCTAGAGCAGCCATTGCCTTCTGGCCGCCAGGAGCAATCAACCATGGAATAAACTCCTTAGTAGAAAAAAATACCATTCAAATGATTAGTCGTGTCCAAAGGTTTCCTAGAATTACACAGGAGGCTGTGATTGTCCTTTCTGTTCTGCAGCTCACTGAAAGGAGCTCTGCCACAAAGCTTCAAGTCCTACAATATTTTTTCATCTTTCGGTAGCTCGTGGTTCTTTCACAGGTCTCTTGGTAAATCATAACAAAAATAAGATAAAAAGATCAATGAAGGTTTGCTCTGGTTTAAAGATTTTAGGCCCAGTGCCCTCCCTTGCAGTGGTCTTGTCCCCCATGGCAGCTGAGCACTGTAAAATGCCATAAACCTGAGACCTGGAGGTAGTTTGTGTCAGAAATCCAGAAATGGCACTAATGGGCAATAAAAAATAATCAATGAGAGGAATGGAGGCTCAGCTGTGTCAGCAGGAATGGTTGGAGAGCCTGAGCTGAGCAGGGGGACCACAGCAGGACACAGCTCCAAGTTCCTCTGGCCCAATTTGTGCGAATAAACTCCTGCTGTAAAGCCCCACTGAAGATACAGGTTTATACCAAAGGAAACTGAGGCTGGGATCTCACTTTTACCTGCAGATTTCACAGTAATTTGATTTTTTGGTGTTTTGTGGGGACTCTAATGCTTCTTTCTGCATGGGAAGCTTTGTAGGCTCTATGCAGGGGGAAAAGTTACTGTAGGAACTGTCTGAAGCTGGGAAGAATTTTTTTGCTGATTTTAAAGGGTGTTTGGAGAAATATTGAGACACTGAATGCAGCTTCTTCTGCTGCATCTCTGTTCCCTTTGAACACACCTACACATTCAGTGTCACCTCCATTTGGTTTATCGTGCAATAAGATGTCAAGTTTAATTTTATTTATGGGCTTAATATTCAAGTTTTTCACAAGTTATTTTCCCCATATGGGCCTTTAGAAATATGTTAGAAAAATCATCATGTACTGCTGTTAGGAGCAATGCATTAATAAGTAGATGAGCCTCCTGCTGATGGGCAAAAATCTGGTTTTAGCACCATGTGAAGGCACTTGGTCCAAAATGAGCCATGAACCAAAGAGTTTACAGGTTATGGATGACTGGAGCATTGTAATAGTTTGTGTACCAGCAAGTGCAATGCTCACTCCTGTTTTAAAATTAAAATATCTTCTAAAATATGCATTGTGGAGTCACCCTGTCTCTGTTAATAGGAGTTTCACCCTGACTTCTGCCTCCAGAATTTTCCTGTGCTCTTTGGGAGCACGGCCAGAGCCAGGAAGGTGCCACTGTTGTCAAAGGGCTCCATTTCAGCCTCTGGGTTAGAGCAGGAGCCTTCTGGGCTCTGAGCATTTCTACAACTATGAATGAATGAAGTCTGCCTGATACTGTATTTTTTTTTAATAATTCATCAAGAAGCAAATCTGGCACGTGCACCTAAAGTGATGACAAAGATCAGTTTTCTGTTCTGGTCCCTTCCTGGCAGCCTGTGATATCTCTGCTGGCTGGGAGAGTTGGTTCTGTCCTTGGAAGGGTGGCTCTTCAACTTCTCACGTTCCCCGTGCGCGGAAAGCGCCACTTTGGAGACCACTTTTGGCCCTTCCTGAATGAAACCTGTTGCTGGCTGGAGCCTGGGATTGACAGGGGAAGGGGAACAGCTGTGATGTTCCTCTAAAGCTAAATGTTGCCGCTTTTGCATAATCTGCAAAAATATGTTGTCAGGATGAGCGCTCCAGCTGGCTCCCTGCCACCTTCCCCTCCGCAGCGCGGGCTGCGGGAGCGGGTGGAGCATCTGGAGAGCGGAGGGTTCGCTCTGACACCGATGTGTCAACCTAATATAGCAAAAAAATTAGAGAGAGAGAGAAAGAGAGAGAGAGGGGGATATTTTAGTAACTCGAGGGATTTTTTTGATTTTTTTTTTTTTCTTTGCAAGGGCTTAAACAAAGGGAGCTGCAGCTCCGAATCCCGCGGTGCTGGAGGGGTGGGATGGCAGCGGGCTGTGGTGTTGGCATATGCACGCCACAATCTCCTTAATACCCATGGTAAATCCTGCTGGCTGCTACAAGCTCTGTGGTGAATGTTCGGCTTGTTTGCCTTCTGGTTTTTAAGCTCCTAAACACTTTGGGGCTGAAATTCCCGCAGAAGGTAACAAGAGCTTTGTTAACCCTCCGCGATGGTCTGTTGAAAGGAGATTATCTTGGGCAAGCGGGGCAAAAGGACGGGGTGAGCTGGGGAGTGGTCAGGTTTGGGTGGTGGTTACTCCAGGTTTGTGTTTCCAGCAGTGCAACTCCATTGCACCCAGCAGGGATTTGTGGAAAGCATTGGAGTAGAGGATGGCAATTCCGAGTGGTTGGTGAACGGATGTTGCTCATCTGCTTAGACTCGAGGGTCAAGAACTGCTGTTTAAACTTGTTTTTTAATTTTAGTCATGTTGCTATTATTCCAGGCTCACACAGAGGGTTTCATGTGAGTTTTCTGGGATTATGTTCATTAGGGTCCGTGCATAAGGTTTTGTGATGTTATAAAGTGTTCCTGTGCTCTGAGGAAATAAAATTCTGATGGAGACTACAACCAAGCAGGTGAGCTGGTGTTCCTTGATCATGGTCCTCGCACCAGAAATCCTCTGGTTCTGATGGAAGAAATAAGGAATCAAAACCCCCCAACTTTGAACCCTTGCTAGAGTTTTTCAGTGGTAAGCGTGAAGGTAGCACTTGGTTATGGATTTTGATAACATAAAGAGAAAGATTGTGCTAATATCTGCATCTAATAGCACTTGGTTATGGATTTTGATAACATAAAGAGAAAGATTGTGCTAATATCTGCATCTAATTTCCATCTTTAGACCAAAATACTGTTTAATTAAAAAAAAAAAAAAAAAAAAAAAGCTGAAGTTGGACAGAAGCTGAGAAGATGATGAGAGACCAGGAATGCTGCTCTAGCCAGGGTGTGAAGGAAGCAAGCTTGGCTTTTGTGGGGAGTATCATGGAGAATAATGAGCATAAATCCTGTAGGGAGGATCCAGAAGGGGTTGTGATCATTAAAAGGTTGGTTAGAATTTGCTTTACTGCTGCTAATCTCTGTAATTTCAAAGTCTCTGAAATGGGATGGGTTTGGGTGGTGGGTAGAAGCCGTGAGTTTGCTCTCCATGAGTGAATGTGTGTGCAAATGCAAGCTTGAAAATAGGATGAGGGCAGGTCTAAAAGGCTGGTTTTCAATATTTGGCCAGAAAATACCTTTTCCTGGTCCATGGGCCCCTCAGTGAGCTGTTCCCAGCTTTGTCTTCCCAATCCACACTCTGTGGACAGGGCTGGGCTTTGCTTCCCTGCACACACATCTGCAAGAGAGAAAGTTGTTAAGTGCTAAAATGCTGAGATTATACAAACACCAAAGGTGGCCTCGGCTTTATCTCATCTAAAAGGAGCAAACTCCTTTTTTTCTTTTATTTATGACCCTTTATGTATAGAATGGGCACATACATATCCTGTAGTTCAGTGAGGATGCTGCTTGTCCTGTGCTCTGAGCAGACTAATAGACAAATTTCCCCCAAATCTGTGCATTTGTCTTTTGGCAATTCTTGCAATCTGTTTTATTTGTTGCCAAAATATACACTTAGACTGATGGAAACCTGCATGGCCTTTTTTTTTTTAATCTGACTGATTTCCCTCCTTTGGGTTGTTTATCCTTCAAATGTGTGTTAAAGGGATGAGGAAAATATTTACTGAGCTCTTAAAGAATGGGCCATAATCAGGAAAAGGTAAATTCACCATCCTCCCTTGGCAAGTGCATTCCAGTAGATCTCCTAATAAATCACCTCTGTGAATCGAAGGCGTGAATAACACCTGGGTCTGTACTACAGGAGGATAAGAAAGTGATAGTGCCAGAAATGGGAATTTGGGAAGAACTGGGCTTTTAACTGTGCAGGGAGGGTTTGCAGGGTGGTGTTTCACTGAGTTTTTTTTTCCCTGCAGGCATTTAATCTTGTAATTATTTTATTATTACTAAAGTGTGTAATCTTAAAATATATTTTATTATTGTACAGTATGATGTTATTATAGTATTGCTATATTGCTGTTATAATAATACAATATTATGAAAGTATAATTATCTTGTAATGATTCTAGTATTACACTCAGTGTAATAATGCACCAATGCTGATTTATAGACTCTTTTTAAGTTCAAGATCAAGCAATTCTCACCAAGTTTGAGAGGGACGCAACATTGGAGTTCTGTTGAGGGAACCTTATGGAAGAGAAAGAAATGAGTAAAGGAAATGAAGCAAAGCCTTCAGGTTGGACTTCAGGAGAATTTTTTCATGGAAAAGGTCATTAAACACTGGAATTGCCCAGGGAGGTTTGGAGACCCCATCCCTGGAAGTGTCCAAGGAAGGTCTGGAGGTGGCACTCAGTGCTCTGGGCTGGGGACAAGGTGGGGATCAGGGAAAGCTGAGACTTTCCCAGTCTCAGGGATTCTGGGATTCAGAACTGCTGCAGCTCAATCCACGCCAATGCCATGATACAGAAAATAATTTAGAGGCCTGACTTTATGTAGCTTTTGGTCAAAATTTTAAGCCCAGCTCTCTCCTGTTTCAAATGGTATTGTGGGGTTTCTTTCTGTTTCAGTGGGAAATTTAATTACATGCCTTTGCTGAGCAATTTCTGTTGGAATTGTCAATTTCTACTCTGCCCCTTCTGCAGCCTCTGGATGTGAAGATGATTCTCATTTGCAAATAATTTTACCATTTCTTCTTCTCTGTGAGGCTGCAAAGGATGGATCAGAACAAAATGTGCTTTCAAAGAGATGTAAGTGAAACAAGCAGTTTGTAAAAAAAATTAGTCAGAAAAAAGTGCTTGGAAAAGCTCTTGTTATCTGTACTCTTTGCTAAACCCTTATTAGAAGCTGATAATGCAACATTTTAGATGTGAAATCCAGCAGCATCTCAAAAGGCTTGTGGGATACCTCTGAAAGCTTCAATACAATCTGAAACAAAAGGTTTTGAAATCATCTTGTGCCATCTCTGAGTAAATTTTTATTTTTAAAATCTTTTATTGGTTAGGGGGCTTTTTTTGGCTGAAGGACTACATTTCCCAACAAGCTGCTCTTAAATTAAAATAGTAAGGATTGAAATGTTAGGGAAAGAAGAGGCTACAGCCACTACTGCTCCTTCCAGTGTTCTGGGCTTGGGTAAGAAACTTCAGCTCTTTAACTTATTTACTTCTATACATTTATTACATATATATAATTATATTAATAATATATTAGATGTTATATATTATATATTATATGTTATATATTACATCTATATTTATATTTATATTTATATTTATATTTATATCTATATCTATATCTATATCTATATCTATATCTATATCTATATTTATTATATTATAATTTTATTTTTATTTATTATTATATCTCAGATGAGTACCTACTTAAGCCATAACAGCTTTTCCCTGCCACCAAGAAAACATGGACAGGCCTCACGTAGGCCTAATTTGTCTTGAGATCCCATCTTTTATATATGGGAACCTGCTCCCTCAGCAAAATGAACTTTTTGTGGGAAAGTGAATTGGTTGTATGGACTTGCTGAGGACTGCTCTCCCTGTGATGCCTCCCACAAATGGGGGAAGAAAGGGTTAAATCAGCCTTTAGCATCCCACATAATTATTCCTGCCCAATTGTCTCCAACTGGAAACTCACAATTTGTTACCACTTAGTTGGTTTCGGTGAATGAAGAGGATTCATCGTTTTTTGCCGGTGTTCAGAGCTTTTGTTCACAGTTTGGAGAAAATTGCAATCTTTTCTTGTTACTGTTCCAGCTTTAGCCATGCTTGGTTAAGCCAATGCTCAGATTTCCCTGGATTCATTCACATCCACTAATCTGGGAGTGAGCAGGGTTGGATTTTCTTTTCTTTTTACTGCTTTTCCTTGAGTATTTTGTTTTCAAACCAACACCAGCAGAACATTTATTTTTACAATCTTGATATTTTCACAGTGACTCCACTTTCTGAAATTTCCCTCTCTTTATGGGGTGGACATTTATCTGAATCCTGTTAATATTTCCTGAGCTTTCCAAGAGACTAAATAAATTAAAAAAAAAAAAAAAAAAAAGAAGTTGCTGCTATAGGCATAGGTAATAAAAGTAATGTGGTGACATTATATAAACCAGCATCTAGTGCTTGTTCATGGGTTGGTTAGCTTCTGTGAGTGGTGTCAGTAGCTCCTGGGGGATAAGCAAGGCTTACATCTTCATGGAAACGATCTCAGGAAGTTTAGTAGCTGAAGGGTTATTTTTTAATAAAAAGTGAGTGAGATGGAGCACGCCGATTCTGATTAACCAACTGTGACAGATGGTAATTCTTCCCTTTAAACGTGGCTTAGAGAAATTAAATTCAAGGTGATTTAAGAACTCTTTAAGAGCTGCTGAACACAACTTAAAGAAAAAAACAAAAAGCAGAGCATAACACCTTGAAGTTTGCTTTGTTTGCTCTTGCCTGGGCATCTCTGACGTTGGGGAGCCAGCAACATTCCCAGAGATCCACAGGGACATTTCCACCCAAGTGTAGTGTCCAGGGTGCCATGGGACTGGACCAGGAAATGTGTCTGGGTGTGCAAACCTCCTTCAATCTGAAAAATGGAATCTCTTATTGTCTCAGGAAATCATGCTACTCAAGATAAACCTTTTGGTGTTGGAGGAGGGAATTATTTATTACATGTTTCATAAGAGATTTGCCCCCTGAGTTCTGCAAAATTTGTGCTGCAGGTTTTTGAAGGGTGTCTGTGGGGCTTGGGTCTTTGAGGGATGGCTGAGACCTTCCCATTGCGATTCTCAAAGCATTACTTGGTGGTGAGATTTAAAGGCATCTCCATTTGCCAAGGCCAAAACAGCTATGTTCACCTGCTTTCACACCAATAGTCTGCCCTTAATGGAATTGCATCATCATGAAGTGAATCCAGGATCTTAAAACTGGACTCAGTTTCACTCTGATTAGAGAGGCTGGAATCTGACTGTACATCCTGATTAGATGGTTTAAACTTCTGTGTGAAACCACCGTGAGCAAAGTTTGCAGTTCTTTTCATGATGGGCATATGCCTGCATGATTTACACAGGAAATCAAACCCTGAACCTTCAGGGCATTTCTGCTAATCACATTTCTAGAAACAGCACGCAAAGACAAATAACAGGCTTCAGTGTTCTGATTTGTAAAATCATGAGAAAGCAACTTGTAAGAGGGATGGGACTTGTCTGGATGTAGCTTGGGAGGACAGCATTCTCCTGCTTGTCTCTAATGGATCAAATAAAAGATTGTACCTGAGCAGGGACGAGACTGAGCTGTGATATCAAGTCTTGTACAAGGGAATGCATCCCACTGGGAGCAGAGCAGCACATCCCTGAATTCCTGAGGTGCTCCTGTCCCAGCAATTTAGTTGATACCCATGTGAAGAAGAAAGTGAGCCTGCTGCAACAGCGATGTTCAGATCATTAAAGGCCTCCCTGTTTCCCAGGATGGCTCCTGTAGCTATTACTCTTTACATAGCTGAGCTGTTCTAGTGCAAACATAAATCTCTTTATTTATAAAACACAGCGTTTCAGCTATTTTGTGTTATCTTGGTGTCAGTGGTTTCAATATGATTTCTCGAAATTGCTTCTGTCAGCTGTGGGGTTACTGGGAGTTGGGAATATATTTATGTGTGCACCTTTATATTTCACTCTCTGAGTGTGTACGTGATCTCTATTTGTATCAGATACTGTTCTCAATTAAGTTTTAGTCCAGTTCTTCCACTGATTCTATTAATTAATAGAAAATTGTGAAAACCATCCTCAGCTCAGTTTTTAAGGAGAATTTCTGCCCTCCACTAGCAAAGGAGTTTGAAACAGACACAAATGATTATGTTCATTTTCACTTTTCTGGTTGGATGGGTTCTTCCCTCTGGAGAAATTCATCAGGTGCATGTTCACGTGTATTATTCAAAAATTATTATTTTCTGTAGGTGTTCTCTGACATGGACATACCTTGCTGGGTGTCCATCCCATCCCTGGAAGTGTTCAAGGCGAGGTTGGATTGGGCTTGGAACACCCTGGGACAGTGGAAGGTGTCCCTCCCCATGGCAGGGGTGAGCTTTAAGGTCCTTTCCAGCACAAACCATACTTGTATTTTATGATTGTTTAAACAATCCTGTCATTAAAGCAGAGCCTGATGGGAAGGGAAGGAATTATCTTTGTTTTCTGATGGCTGGTTTTTCCCTGTAAGTCTTGTGCCAGTGCAGTCTTTCAGACTCATCCCGAATTGTATTTTTTGGACACATTTGTCTATGATGCCCATCCTGTTCAACTTCTGCTTTCTTCCACAACCTGTCCTTCAGGAAGGAGCAAGGAGAGGGGGAAAACCCCTCTTTGTCCAGCCACAGGCAATCACTGAGCTCAGCAAGAACAGGCTCTGACCTTCTGCGTGGCTCAGGGTGGAACCTGTAACCCCAGAGCAGCAAAGTGGATGCCTTTTGCCACTTTTAATGTTGGTGGAATGATTTATTAATGTGTATTTTTGTATATCCAAACAGCTCAGGCATCACAGGGTGTCACGACTGCTACCAAACCACCAGTGCTGAGCACTTTGAAGTGCTCAGAGGGGTGGTGTTTGTGGTTTGGGATTTAAATATATAGTGATTCCCATGAAACCATCATGTTCTGCATCTTGAGACTTTTAGGAAGAAATGACAGGCTTGAATTAATGCTTGGTCATTATTGTTCTGTCATATGGTCTCACTGCTTCATGAGGATTAGGGAGCTGGTGCTGTATTTGTGTGCCAAGGCATCATCATTGGTATTTACTCTGATTACCCTGGTGGAGAAAATACTTCACATTATCACAAAACAGTCTGAAATAGAAAGATTTTGCAACAAGACCCAGTAGTGCCAGTCTGATGAGATGTTGACAAGTGTTAATATGTTCAATAATCAATATTTAATAAGAATTATGGAAATCGCTTTTCTTCATGAAGGATATTTAGTGATTGTATTTGGTTTTGATAATTGTTTGCAAAGTGTGTTGGGTTATTTGCTTTGTCTTCTGTGCTGGGTTCTGTTTCCAGGGGAAAAAAGCTCAAATCTTGATGAGTAATTCTTCAAAATAAAATTAGGAGCAGTCTTTCTGCATGACAACAGCTCTGATAACTTTATGCGCTCCTTCAAAAACCTTTCTTTAAATATTTTTTGTCCCTTTTTCTATTTGCTGTGGACGAAAGCTGGTTGAAGTCGTGGTTCCCAGCTCAGGAGTGGTGCTCATTGGGGGTGTACAGCAAAGTTCAGCTTTGTTTATCTGCTACCTGCAAAGAGAGGGATAAGTGCTGCTGAGAGAAGGAAAAGTTCATTCTCTCCAGCAAGGTTACTCTTCTTGATGAGCATTAAAACATAGCTTTGAGCCATTCACAATTATGACCTTGACTAGGAAAATGTAAGTTAATAAGGCTTCAACAAATTATGGTCTTTTTGGTCGATTTGCCTAGTGAACTGTTAATTGTAAAACTGAAAGACATTATGTTCAGCTTTCTCTATCACATCTTTTGTGTTTTAACAGTGACACTTCATTGAGTGCAATTAACAAAGCCTAGGAGATTTATTAACACACTTCTTCATGGCCAATGATCCATTCCACTTAAGACATAACACTGTAAAATGCACATTATCTCCTTTTGGCACTTACAATAATGCTTCATGAACTAGGAAGGCATATGTTAAAGCAGATAAAATAGCATTATTAGCTGACAAATCTTACAATTTATTAGACAGTTAATTTATCAGCTTAAAAGACACTTAAAACAGCTGTGCATTTAATGTCTTTTTAATGTATCCAGTAAAACTTGCATAATTGCCTGTAGTGCAATTTATTTTTAGCTATGTTGCAAAATGTCTGCATTTACTGTTTACATCTTCTTTAATTTTTCCTGCAAGGCTCATCACATCGAGGCAGGGCTCTAACAAAGAGGGCAGATAATCAGATAAAGAGCCTGCTTGTCCAAATGGCCGCCCATGAATGAACTATTCACAAGTCCATGCTGAGCTGGACCAGAGTTCCTGCGCTTTATCCTCACCCCAAGGGCGAGAGGGAGGGGAGGAAAAAAAAATCCTGGGAGAGCCCTGTAGGCAGCACGGTCATGGAACACCGGGCACCTCCTCGGAGCATCCCTGGAATTAGCATTTGGAGCCCATTCGCAGCCACATGTCTGGGGTGTAAACTAACAAGGCTCCAAGAGTGCATTAGCAGAGGTGTTTCATTTTATAATTAAGGTAACTGCTCCCTGCAGATCCATCGCAGCGGCCCTAAGTAGTGCCTGTGAAGGGAGTGGTGGAGAGGATACACATTTAATGACTCCGATGCATAAATTGGCTGTGTTTGTTTATTGCTCTCTAATTTAATGGAACCTTTTGTTAAATCTTTCTGCCTTTTTTTCTTTCTGTTTTTTTTTTTTTTTTCTTTTTTTTTCTTTGAGCGTACCACTAGTAATGATTTCTGCGGGAACAAAGGGCGTTGCTTATTAAAATAAAAAGTCAAACATTGCCGTTTCCATTAATTAAATGTCAGATTAGCTTAATCTTTTTATAAATATTGGATATAATCTATTTACAGAGGGAAATCAGATCTGCAGATGCTGGGGAAGGAGTGTGGAGGTGTAATTCTCCTCGCTTTGCAGGAATCTAGTGGGGTGGGGAAGATGGAGTGGGTCAGGCCTGGGATCCCAAAGCAAAGCAGATTTTACTGAATACGAGGAGCACAGGGGTATAGGTACCTCTTCTGAAGGAATAGGTGAGTCTTGAGATAGGGAAAAAGCAGTCCTGGAGAGCTGCCAAATTGAGGAGTCTGAAAGCAGCCAGATTTCCAAACACCCAGAGACTGAGGATGAGTGGACTCCATCAACGTGGGCTATGCACCAAAAATCCGTGAATAAAAGGAGCAAAGGAATGTTTTATAAAATGGTAGAGTTGTTTAGGAAAACCCTCAAAAATAATAGTGTCCAGCCACTCCCCCAGCACTGCCAAGGCCACCACTGCCCCATGTCTCCAAGTGTCACATCTGTAGAGCTTTTCAACCCTCCCAAGGCTATTGACTTCAGCTGTCTTCAACTTCATCTACTGCAAATCCCACCTTCCGGTTCAAGTGTGAGTTACTCTTTGTCCCAGGCTTGGCAAAGTTTTTCTTCCCTCTTCTCTCTATGTTTTGGGAAGGGAAATAGAAAAACAATAGGATTTTTAACACGGACATCAGTCTTTACACAAAAATTGAGCTATCCAAGGCTAAATCCTCCTAAAACCCTTTCATCATGTCAGGATGCTTTTTGATTTTCCTTCTAAATGCAGCTACCCACTCAGAATTACTGTGCTCAGTGCAAGTTTACAGAAGTGCTGAGGGTCTGCAGTGACTGTGTTAATCCCCATTATAATTAATAAAATTAATATAACATAATGGAAAATACCATAAAACTTTTCTCATAAACGACCAACATTAGGAGTCTGGCAAAATGATAAATTATCCAAATGAGGGGATGAGAGGAAAATGAATGAATTATTGAAGTCAAGTATAATAGGGGTGTATGGACACCTATAGCCATTACAAGAAAATGTTATGTATTACATTTAATTAAACCCAAACAGGTAATAGTGCATTATTCATGCAGAGATAGCCATCTAATGAGAGCTGCTTCTCCCTTGCATTAGTGCAGCATTGTTGAGTGTTTCACTGCTATAGACTGAATTCTTGGAGAAAAGTCTTTGTCTCAGTTACAGCTGAGTTTTGAGGACATCAAGTTTCTGATGAGGAGTAACCTGGTAATGTGTAATTCTAAAATTACAGCTCTTTTTATGAGAGAGTTTACAGGCTACCACTGCAGAAGAAGATGCTCTTTAAGCTCTCCCTCTGCTTTAGCAAGACATGATCATCTGTTTCGTGTTCTCTCAATGTGTCATCACGAATTTAATTTCCAATAATTTAAAGGTAAAACATTTTGGGCAGGAAATTCCTAGAATTATCTGTTCAGGCCAGCACCAATGTTGGGGAGGATGCTGTAGCTGAAGAACAGCTTCAGATTTAAAGCAGTATTTTCTTAGAGTAAAACCTAACCTTTGGAATCTTTCTTGTGCATAATCCACCTTCTTGCAGGAATAATTATTTTACAGGCTAGTGGAGTTCTCTCATTTTGTGAGCAGCTTAAAAATAAGCTCTTCTGTAACCATAAACACTTGAGAACCTTTTCATTTTCCTTGTTTGGAAGCTTTCAGGCATGGAAAGAGGACAACTCAATGCAAAATGATAGGTTGGAAATACACTTCGGCTTATCTGGATTTTTTTCTCTGCTATTTAATGAGCAGGTATTTCCTAAAAAGATAAAAAAGTTGCGAAACCAGGAATATAAAGCAGTGATTCTTTTAGTGATGATTTTTTAGTGGTGATTTTTTTTTTTTTTTTTGACTTTAGGAGCCCTTTTCTCTAAATCTGGTGGGTGAAGGTGGTTTATAAATAAGGTCCTCAACACAGAGCACGTGACTGGAGATGCCACCTCTATCCAAAGGCTTGTTTCTACCTCATGAAAAATGAATTTGTGTGGGAAAAGCACAGGTTGGCTCTGAAATTCTGATTTTTCTACAGACCTGTGTAACCCCTGTGATTTGAGAGGTAAAAAGTAAAAAAAGCAATTTTCAGAAATCTCATCCTGGCATGAGAACACAGAAAATCTTGGCGTGTTTCTGACCAGTGGGGTGAGTGGAGGAGATGAGAAGCTGGAGGAAACAGGCCTATTCCCTGTTCTTTAATTCCACCAGATTATTCTTTCCTATATTTCCTGCTTGGGGCCATGAAATCTGGAGAGTTTAAGAAATCATAATAATCTGGAAACAGTTTAATAATTTCTTCCTGGGACTGTTAGTTTATTAAACAACTAAACCTTAGTTCCTCTTAACATGGGACACTGCCATAAGATAATTAATGACTGTGTCAGAGCCTGAAAATAGTTGGTTTCACTGTGTTTTAATAACATTTGACTTGAGATTATTTGTAGAAAAATATTGTTTAATTTCTAGGCTATTGTGCCACACCTTTCTGTTTTACTAAGTGGGATTTTCCCTTCCCTGACATGTGAAATCCCTCCCTCCTTTCTCAGCAATCTTGAAAAAAGTCTCTTTTTAAAAACCCACATATGAGCAGACACTGCTGGTTTTGCAAGAAACACATTTGGTGTCGTGGGGAAGGGTCCAAGGGAAGCAGGAATGTATGGGATTCCCTGTCGGGGCTGGAATCTTTCAGGGAGAGGGTTTTTGGGGACAGGGGATGCTCTGAGCCCCCGTGTGGGATTCTGCACAGCTTTAGTTACTGGTACAGCTCTGCCTGTGAGAAACACCCGAGGTAAAAGGAAAAGCAGCAGCTCTTCCCATGGGTTTTCCCAGCAGCAATTAGAAAACCGTATCCAGTGAGCTTTCCTGACTAAAATCACCTAAAGAATGTTATACAGAGAAAAAAAAATTACCTCCTTCCCATCCTCTCCAATAGTGAAAAAACTGTCCTGTTTTCTGCTTGGTTGTGGTTTAACCTGCCCTCCTAGAAGATGAACCTGTAGTTAAAACTAGTTTGGGGTCGTGTTGTTTTTTCCCCTGAGCATCAGAAGCCAGATGCTTTCAGTGCAAAGGAAATTAATGGTCTAAATAATGAATATATTGAAGCACTGCAGCCACGGTCCATCTGCTGCTTTAGGCACTGCTATTGGGGAAGCAGGATCAGACCCTTTTAAATTTTTGGAGTATATTTTCCATAGATCTTGTAAATGTGAATAAAAAGATAGATTATCCTGGTCTGTGAGGAGCTGTCAGCTACTGAGGAGTAAGGAATGATTAGAGGGGATTGAACCAGCTTGGAATAGCTGGAGAAATCACATGGATCCCAGCTTTTCATGGCATCTCCTTGGTGTTCTGACCCAGTCTTACAGCTGAGGGGGGACCTCTGGTCCCTCACCAGGCTGAGTCTTGCAGCTCCTGTCCCAACACTGTCCACCTGGGAATGCTGTGAGCCCTTTATTTATAAGAATGTCTTTGTTGTAACCCCACAGGAAGCTGTAATGACCATTCCAGAGCATCCTGACAATAATATTTTATATAAAAAGCTGTGTGGGCAGAGCCCTGGGGAGGGAGAGGCACTAGAATAGAAAACAGCCACAACGTTTTAATTTGTTTTCCTGGAAGCTCTCTTTTAAGTTTGGGGTGGGTTTTTTCCCTTCATTATTATACATGGAAATTCCCACAGGAAGGCAGGACATTTCCAAAGCCCAAAGATGGGGGTGCCTTGACAAATAAGTGTCTTACCAGCTGATTTTGTATTCTCACAGTTTTTGTATTCTTGGCTGGAGTCTGGCTCTTTTGGATATGCTATGTCCATGACTTGATTGCATCACTTTGATTTTAAATCCAGTGAAAATTTGCTCTTTAAATCTTGGAATCGACCTTTTTACTGTTCTTCTACTGTCCTTGATTTTACAGAATGTCCAAATGCCTGCCACCAAATCAGCCTAGCAAAGTTCCAGCTCTCCACCAGCCTTTTGTCATAACCAGACTGACCTGGCCCACCCAGCTCTGTGTAACTACAACCCCAAATATCTGTGTAATGAAATAAAAACCATTCCTAAGTCCAGGTCAGAGCAGTTGGAAGGTCAACTTCCTGCTGTTCTGTGTTAAATCTAGGAAGGAGCCTTTATTTGCTGAAAGTGTGTGAGAACTTCACACAGATCCAATATGAAAGAACAGCAGAATCAAGGATAAAAATCCTTTTTTGTTCATTTGAATCCTGAGATTTAAAGATTGCTGCTTACAGAGGCTAGCAAAAACATACTTTTAGTGGGCTGGGAGGGAAATCCGTAAGACATATACAGGTATACATGGAAATTGAGGGTTTGAATGTACACAGTGTTTATTTATGTTTTGAAAACTTCAGGGGGTCTGCCTGGGTAAGGAACTGGGTGCTCAAGAGAGTGGGAAAAGATGCACAGTAACTCTTCAGAGTTCTGGTGGTTTGAAAGTCACAGGAAGGGAAGAGGTCTGCCTCCTATGGAGAGAAAATATTTTCTTGCACCAGGTCAGTGATCTTCAAATGAAGAAAAAAAAAATCTGTAAGTAGGTTTAGAGATATTAGAGAGCAACATCTCCTAAGAAATCCTTCCAGGGAATTGGCCCAGTGGTCTGAGTCAACAACAGGATTTTATAGCCCTGCCCATGTGGGGATGGTGCTGGAGGAGCTTTTTGGTCTCCTGCATAATCCTGGAATGGTGGAAATATTCATCTACACCCTCATAACTGGGAATTTTTGCCCAGTCTGCAGAATACAGATGTGAAACCAAGGTGATACAATGCCAGGAGCCAAGGGTGTGCTGTGAAAAGCAGGAATTTAGGCTGGATAATTTAAGCTCTGGTTTGTGCTCTTGTGCCTCTCCCCCGACCCCGGTTTTGTTCAATTGGTACCAGTGTGTCAGGCTGGATTTCCAGCCCATTTAATCATCTGCCTCTACCTTTGCCTGTGTTTGTTTCTATCACCAGGCTAAAAAGCCTGCTCTGAACAGGTTATTGGATGAGGCAGCGCTCTGTGAGCTGCAGAGCACTTTCCCTTAGTGGTGATAAAATGGTGATAAAAACCAAAAGTGACACTTCAAACGCGCGCCTGCTTTTGAGCTTCAGTGCATATTGCTTTTTCTCCCCCAAACACAAGTCTTTATTTTTTCCCTTTGACAGCTGATGGCTTTGAAAGAGAAGAAGGATGCACATATGGCACAGCAAGTCTTCCCAATATCTACTGGTATGATCTGCAAAAATGATGTGACCCATCAACATATTTGAGCCTACAGAAGCTCCTAACATTTAGAGAATTTTCTCTGCTAGAAGGGTTTGCAGCTTGGCTGTTTCTGTGGCTTGGACTCACCAGTATCCCGCAGCTGCCATGGGGGGATGCAGAACTATATTAAAATTATTTGGAGTTACCTCTTTATTGGGTTTACAGCAGCTTTGCATCACCCAAGAGCTCGATTTCAGGTGCATTTGCCCCTCACCTCCCTTCCCACTCAGATGGCCTAAACCAGAATAAGTTGCTGCATTAATTGTTCTCTCCTTTCAATTAATTAAAGAGGCTCAGAGCATGGATGTGTTGAAGTATGGCTGCAGGGATGATTGGCAGGGGAAGAAAAGAGGCTGAGAGAGGCTCCACAGAGCTGCCCTGCATGTGACCCCACTGGTAGTACCCCAGTATTCACACAGATCCGGTTCCATTTTCTTCCCCAAACCCTAATTTTTACCTCACTCATCTTTTCTTCCTTTCTCTTTTTATATTAAGCTTTCCGATAGTCTAAGAACTTGTGTTTGAAAGAAGAAAACACTTTTTGCTGCCCATTCTCTGAGCTCAGCTCCTAAATCTGGGCACCTTCAAACAGAAGGATGGTGGGGCGGAGGGAGTAACATTGTACCCTGTAATTTTCCTCGAAGCCTCTTCTCATGTCCATTTCTGTTCGTGCTTAAAACATTTTTCTATGCTGCCTCTGCTGTTTTTCTGAAGCCTGGGGGCAGGAGAAACTCTGGGTGCTACAGGATCCCTTTTAAAACACCATTCTTTAAGAATGCTGTGCAGGAATCGGAGCTCTGAGTAGGACCAAAACTGATGAAAGATTCAGAGAAAAGGGCTGGAGATAGGGTTCAGAGAGCTGGGTTTGCTGGCAGAAAAGTCAATATCTCTTTCTCTCTGTTGAGCTTAGGAAAAGAAGGAATTAGCTTCCTTTGCAGTAAAGACCTTGGATAAAAAGGGTTGTTAAACATTAAGACAACTCTCCTCAGAAAGTGAGGGCTTCTCTTCTCTGCGTTTTTGTGAACAGGTTTTTCAAATTCTTGCTGGCTAAAACGTAGGTGAAGCCCTTTCTCCTTGGTTGGCAGGGAAGCGAACTCAAACTTTCTATCACCTTTCTGCTTCTAATGTCTGTGTAAACACAGGAGCATAAAAATCTTGCTTTTCTCCACACAGGGCTATGGAAAAATCAAGTCTGATATGGTTAATATTTTATAACTGCTCTGAGCTATAAAAAAATTGGCACTGCTTCCAAAGTTTCTGCAGAAAGGATGGATAATTTATAAGAAAAACGTAGGGACTGTCCCATCTTCTTTTTCAAAACCTGCCAGATTGGAATTATGATCCCTGAAGTGCCTATTTTGATTTGGGGGGGAATTAAGGTGAAGACGTGTGCAATTGTCAAAATAACCTTGCAGGAAACTTCATTAACGTGCAAATCCCAGGGAAATGGCCAAAGATTTCCTTTAAATGTATTGGGCACTTAATGCAGCATCAGCCCATGGCAGGTGGAACCCCAGATAATAGTTCTGAGTGCTGAAAGAGGGGGTTTAGGTGGGGTGGTTGATATCTGCTAATGTGCAGGTGCTGTAATAAGAGTACAGATGCTGTTTTAAAATGAAACATTTAGAGACCTGTTTGCCATGGTTTCTTGTGCTTGGCCAGGGCTTGGAGCAAGCTGGGCTGGTGAAAGGTGTTCCTGCCCGTGGCAGGGGTTGGCACTGGATGGGATTCAAGGTCCATCCCAACCCATTCCATGACTCTGTGATTCTGCTCTCTGTCCACATCCCCTCCTCAGCCCTTTGAATGCCCCCAGCTCATCCCACTGCACCTCCCTGAATATCCTGAGAAAAGGAAGAGGGATTTATTAATTTTTTTTTCCTTCATTTGGTTCTGTCATAACCTTAACGCAGCTTTAGAACCGAGTTTTGCATTTCATGATTTGTTCTTCCCACACACACGCACATATTCCCACTCCCCCTCAATGAGGTAATTGCATGACAACTAGATTAATATCTTTTACATACTTATTAAACTCAATAAGTGGTCCTGCGCAAACAATTGATATTTAATTACCGTATTATCATCCTACTAAATTTTAATTACTATTCATTTAAAATACCTCATATGTTATCATTCATGGTAATGCGGATTTGTTTCTCTGTAAATGTTTCTCTGTAAATCCCAAATTCAGGTTGAAGTAACCTGCGAAGTAATTTGGGTTTCTCGGGGTAATGGGATGCTTAATGCAGGTCCAAGGTATTCCAATTTGAAATAGAAAGGGAAAGTTGAACCACCAGTTGGTGCTGGTCCAATTAAAAAACACAGTTTTGAACCAAAATTCAAAAAAGGTTGAGTGACTTTACCTTTCAAACTGCCTTTCAATGTCATTTCAGCTTAAAAGATCTTAAGCCAAGAGAAATTAATAATTAGCAGCTGACAATAGCTGATTGTTATGAACCAGAACAGTTCCAAACTAGGCAAGGAATGTGAAAAAAGCCTAAAATCACAATTCTATGATAAACTTACCTCTTTCACTGATCATTGTTTTTACCTCTGACAAGTATCAATTTTCTAGCTCTCATCCATGAGTCACTTAATTACTCCTCAGAGAAAGGAAAATAATGTGGTAATTTTTGTAGTGAAAAACAACCCCCTTTGAGGTAAAATCATCACACCTGCAGCAGGAGGCAGAGATTGGGGTCTTGTGATTGGATTTGCCTACATCTCTTTGGTTTTGTAATTTATTGATCAAGGTTTAAAAATAACAGGGGTTTATTTTCTGTGTTTGTGAGTACAAGAAGTGGAGCAGTTGTTCATGACTCTGCTGAGAAAGGTCACAGGCTCTGAATCAGAGCACTTTGCTCAGCTCCTTCTTGCTCTTACATTCATTGAAATTAAATCTCTTCAGAGAGCTCTTCAAACCCATTGTGTTTTTCACAACCAGGCACGTGAAACTATTAATATCTGTACTCTGACAGCAAGATTTCCCAAATTTCTGCAGAATCTCTCTTTTTCTCTCCTCATTTTTGCAGTTTCTATAGGTGGTCCTTAATCCCATCTATTTCTTTTCATTGTGAAAAGCAGGTTCAGCTTGTTCCTCATAAAATTTATAAGGTCTCTTCTTTCACCTAAGACATATTTTGTAAGAAGGAAGTTTAGCAACAGCTTGGAAAAAGCTTCTTCCACATGGTTTGGTAATTTGAGGGGATTCAGCTTTGTAGGGTTATTTTTGTTGTTGCTTAGTTATCTTCCAGAAAAGTCCATGGAAAGGATCAGATTTCTTGTATCAATATGCTAAAAATTCTTTTTTTTTTTTTTTTTTTTTTTTTCTGCAACCACGAGATTTTTCTTTGGCAATTAATTGCGTGACTCAGTCCCATAAGCTCCTGTAATGACTTCATAGGCTGTCAGTGATATATAACCTATTGACTTTCCTTTGGTTATGGGACTATTACTTTCCTGATTGATTTAATCATTCCATGCTACCTTTATCTGTCTCCTTGCTCTTATGAAACACGATTGACTCTCCCTGATCTTTAAAGGACTGATCCAAGGGCAAGGGAAATCAAGGGGAGGACGTGGCAGCCCTCAGATGTCTCTTGGTTTTGCTCCTGCCTGAGGTGGACTTTGCTCCTGGATAAATTCCAGAACAGACCTCTGAGTATGATAAAATAATAATTATGTGGGTTTCATTGGTGTGTTTATCATAATGGAGAACAGGCAATTTTCCCTCTTCACAAAGCACCAGAATTGAGTTCCTGGGGGAATTATTGCTTTACTAATTACACCAGGTTTTATCCATTTTTTACTGAGACAAACAATCTCGTTCCCTTCAGGTGAGTTTATTTGCATGAATTGTGAAATCTCGGGATTGGCATTTCCATAAATCAGGGGGAAAACCAGAGTTGTTGGTAGCCTGTGTAGGATGGGCATAATGGAACCTTAATTTCCTTAGGAACCTTTAATATGCAAACACTTCCCTGAGACCGATCTACTAATTGGGATGAAATTTATGCAATGTATTTGTATATATTGTATAAATTCTTACAAAATTAAGAACTCTTGAACTTTAAAGATTTAAACCAATGCTGGACTTTTGAGGGAATGGCAATGAAATTATGGGAGGGGGGTGGGACACAGGAAACCCCAAAATGCATCCCTTTTGTGGTTAAATAACCAATAAATAATAAAATAAATAAAATAAGTGATGGGATGAGTGACAGAAAAGACAAATTCGCTGACCTGGGCTTCAGTAAGCTTGGACTCTGTATGTTGTAATTTTTATAACACATACTCACTGTAACACTGTAACTAAGAGAGTTTGTGTATTAAATGATGTTAGATTAGGATATTTAATGGCTTATAGGATCTAGGGAGGACCCAGGAGGCTAATTTGTTTGCATTAGTTGGACGGGTCAACTGCTTCAAACATGCAGATTATAGAACTACTGGTAGATTGCATTACACAATTTAAATAAATAGTAGCAATTTGTCAATGTCATCTTAGCTTCAACATTTTCCTTTTAAACCCCAGGAAATAGTAGCTCCAATTAAATTGACCTTTTCTTTTCTGCATCTTCATGTTATTAGTAGATAATGCTTAGTCTTTTAGCAAGGAAAAAAAAAAAGTGCAAGGAATAAAAAAAATTCCAAAGCAACGAGGCACTTGTAGGAAACTTTCAAGGGAAAATTAGATTCTTTATAAACAACTGAATCCTGTTCAGCCACCCAGTAAATTTTGCAAGTCAGATATGTATTTTTATGTCAGGAATGAATGAAGATACATGAATCACTGGATCTCAGGGATTAAACCTTCGGTTTCGAGAGACAACTGCAGATTCTTGGCATGGCAAAGCTTTAGGCTGGATTATTCATTTTGGAGTATAATGGTTAAATCATCCAGATGTGAACCACCCTCAGCCACATCTGGAATGTGGGGAGTTGAGGGCAGGGATCCACTTACTCAGTCTTGGACCACTGAATAAGCTGGAAAAACCTGGATGTCTTGCAGTTAAATGAAGTAGTGAAATACTTAAATTGTCAGGTGACATGGAAGAATTTGGCTCAAAAGGTTTACTTTTGTCCATGTGCATTTAAATTGGTTTAATCCTTTGTCCTCCTGAAAAGCATTAGCAGTAAAATCAGAATTTTACTACAGTTTTGGTAATGGAGGTTGTTTTGAACCATGGCAGCTCGATGTTTTTGGGAAAAATTTGTCCAGAGAAAGTTCTGTAAAGATTCCTCAGTGTTCCAGGCAAAATCCTGGGACAGGAACTCTGCTATTGCTGTGTCCTGGTGGAGTTTAGCTGGGAAAGGGAAGAGTTCTCTAAATTAGAGCATCTTAAAATTTCAGGTTTTGCTGAATAAGGACGGATTATTTTTAGTTGTTCAGGCTGAAAAGGGTTTTGGAGTTACTTTGTCTTGCCTGAGCAGTTTGTGACTAAAGGAAAAAAAAAAAAAAAAAAAAAAAAAAAAAAAAAAAGAAATGTGAAATCATGAAAAAAAATACTATTTATTTAAGGAAGATGCCAATCATCTCAGCTGGAATCCAAGGGAAAAAAAAAAACCCAAACCGACCAACCAAGAAACCCACAGACAAACCCCTCCAAAAAACCCAAACAAAACCCAACCAGCCAAAAAAGTTCTTGTTCACCCATCTTCAGTGCCGTGGATAGAATGGCAATTCTCATTAGAAAATCCAGGTTAAAATTGGCTTCAATTAGCCATTGTTTTATTCCTCTTTTTTGTCAGCAAATCTGCTTTCCAGTCCTTTCCTTTGGGATGTTACATGAGGCATCTCTCACTTTGCTGCTTTTTACTCCACGTGCATCAGGGAGCTTTGGATAACCTCAGTGTCAGGGCTGAAAAGTTTCCATCCATTTCTTGTGCCACGTAGCAATAGATCCCAGAAACAAACACAGAGCCAATTTCTTGTGCTCCCTTATCACACCTTATGTTTATGTGATGATCTCAGAGAGTTTGGAGCACCCAGCAAAGCTGCCTCTTACACAGAAGGTTACAATAGTATTGACTTAATAGGCTTACCTGCTAATTAAAAGACCCCTTTTTTTCCTAAGCATGTGGAACTGGCTCATTCCAAAGCTGAATGCTCCAAGCACAGAGCACGGGATATTTAAAGTTTCACTTTATTTAGAATTCAGAGCAGATCATTCAGCAGCCACCATTTGAAAAGAGGCCAGAAAGCAATTTTAACAATATCACATGTGAGGAGATGATTCAAAGTTCGGGAAAGGGATAATCCTGTAATCTCTGTGATCTAAAACTGAGCAGAGGATGTGGCATAACATATTAAATACAAAAAAAACCAGATTCCTGCTACTTTCAGTTCTGACTGCTAGGAAAGCAGACATGGTAGACATGGATCTCTCTCATCATGTTTTTAACAACATTAAACTGAGTAGCTGATCCTCAGAAACTCAAAATAGCCCAGCAAGAGTTGCAAGGACAGGGATTGACCTCTCCCTTCCCATTTTGGCTTCAAGGTCACCCCATATGTCCCCAGGAACAAGGGAGAAGAGCATGGGCTTTTCAGGGTTCTGAAATGTTCCTGTGGCTCCAAGATGTCCAAAGTGCATCCCTTGGCTTCCGCTTGGAATAAAAATAAATGGAGCGGTGAAGGGCAATCAATTCTGGATTATTTTTTCCTAATCAAGGCAATTAAAGCCAATTAGAAAAACATAAATTTTCAGTTTGAGAGGATAACTGCTAAGGAATATTTTAAGGTTATTTGGAGAATTTTACCTGCATTTATTTAATGTGCTATTTAATGCTGAAGATGCCATTGCACCTTCACTTAGCATCTTTACAAATGCTATGTCATCATGTGCACTCTTGTTATTTAAACCCAGATACTAAAACACAGTAGTAAATTCAATGGGTTTGTTTGCTTTGGGAATTTCTGTGGATTTCACAGATTCCTGCTTTGTTATCAATCAACACCTGTTTTTTAAAAAATCCTTTCAGAGCAGTAGCCAGAAAGTCCTTTCCAAAGGACAAAAAGAGGGCAACAACTTTTAGGAGGCAAATCCTGACTGTTTCCAGCTGTTGGCAGTCTTTAGCTGGAGAGTGTTTTGTAGGAAGATTCAAGGATTCCACAAACACAAAATGGATTATAATAATTTTTATTTTCTTTATATATATTTTTTGTTGTTTTTGGGTGGGGTTTTTCTGGTCTTTTTTTTTTAAGTTGGTTGGCTTTTCTGCTGTTACCTCAAAGACCTTATAAGAGAGCTTGAGGTGCACCCAACAGATCAATGGTGAATCCCTTTAAGTGTCTCCTCTGGCTGGGGGCTACCAACCCCAGACTTTTAAGGCTGACACTTTCTTCATTTTCATGTTCAGTGCATGGACTTCACCTCTTCCTGGGTGCCTTTCAATGCAAAATCTGCAGGGATGGATCTGATTGGAGTGGGATTAGCACAGAACCACGTCCTGTGTAAGGTTTTGTGCCCTTCCTCTGCTGCCACTGCTCTTTGCCAAAGAACCCCATCCCTTATTAGCAGCTGGCAACAAAGCAAGAGAGATGCACTCTGTGGAGCAACAAGTCAGGACCAATTAGTACTCGTACCTTTTGTTGTTTTCTAAGAATCATTTAAGGGTAATTCTGGAAATTCCATGATTGCAGGTTGTCTGTGGTGTATTCTCCTTTGTCAGCCTTGGAGGCTGGAGCAGAGATGTAACCAAAATGAAACAGCATATATGCAGTCATTTCTCAACAAATTAAATAAATATGCTATAATTGCTCATTTTCCTTAAGGGACTCCATACTGTAGCAACACTTGGATAAAGAAATTCTCTTATTTCCCCCATTTCTGTATTTTCTATTTGTCCAGATAAAAATAACATGGCATAATGTTAGTTGGTTACAGAGACTGAATCCACATAAAACAGAGGTTTTGATCTGTCTAGATCTGTTTGAAAAGGGATTATTTTGGTGCCTTTCTGGGTTTGCACGATTGTAACTATTATAATTTCCTTTAAAAGTTAGCCCCACTGCCGAAGGGAAATTTCCTCAGCGTAGAGAATGAGTAAGCAGCAGCTTTTGGTTGCTACATCATTCCACATAAATGAACTGCTTTAATTGATTCTAAATGCAATTAAATAAAATTATCTGTAAATTGGTAAATGCATCCATGGCTGCAAATAAAAACTCAGCCTGCTTGAACAGGCTTTCTTCTTTCTGATAAACGTCACAATGTCACAGCCTTCGATTTTGAGACTGAGGTATGAAGCAGTTCCTTCCAGATCAAGACAAATCTTCACTCAGGCAGTCCAGAGCTTTCCTACCCTCTGTTTCAGCGAGAAATAATGGAATATATGCAAGGATCTTTATGGGAAATATTCCTTAAATACTATTGAGAAGGTCTAAGTGTTCACTGCAGATCTGTAAAAAAAAATGTTATATGATGACACCAAGTGTGTACAGAAATGCAGGACACCTTGGATGTGTTTGGACCAAGGGCGGATCAGATCTTGCAGGGAGTTATGGGGGCAAAACCCAGATTTTGATACAGTTTTTCACCATCAAAATCAAGCTAAAGTGATGCCAACACTCTGTGCCTGCTGGGTTGAGATCTCCATCCCAACATCCCCCACACTCCCAGGAAAGTGGGATGTAGAAGGCGTGTTGGAAGACTTGGAATTCAGGGAAGAGGCTCCTGTTAATAAGATGGGAGACTCCAGACATTTTTACAGAGAACGAGATATTAACTTGTCAAGTTCTGCTGTGCAGAACTTTCAAATGATGCACAAGTGACTCCTGGGGGTGCATTTGTCTATGTCCTGTGACGTGGGGATGTTCTTTGGGTGAGAAGGACCTGGAGGAGGAGAGCACAGAGGAGGGAAGAGCTGAGCTTGGAGAGGTTGACGATGACGTGAGTTTAGGCATGAACTCAGGGGACAAGAATATAAATTTGTTCTGTTCATATTTCTCACTGGTACAGGGCACTGCAGTCATGCAACTCATCCTTTTTCTTCGGCTAAAAGTCATTGCCAAGGGTTGATTTTGGATCTCCTGGTAATGTAGAGGGGTTTATTACTGTCCTTCCATTGGATTAAGATGCACTGTAGGGGGTTTTTATTGTTATTATTTAAAGTTTATATTGATTTTTTTAAGAGTGTCTTTAAAAGAATTGCTCTTCATCAGCCATGATGATATAAAAGCACGTTACTATAATAATGGCCTTTCAATAGTGTCCATTAAACTTTGACATTTAAAGTGTTTACTGTGAATACATATTAAGTTTCTCATTATAGACAAGGTCTGGTTTTCTTGATGTGACTCTTAGATTAAATCAGTCTAATCCAAAATAAATACAAAGATGGAGAATTCATAACAAGCCGCCTTGTGGATTCTCTGTGTGTAAAACAGCAACTGCTTTTGTGGCAGGGAGATTTCATTTTAGTGTCTCCTCTTTGGCCCTCAAGAAAAGAAATCTGTTCATTGTGTACAAAACCTTTTGCACTTTGACATAAGTCCTTCCAGCAGAATCCCTTTTTTTTTTCTTTTTTTCTTTTCTTTTTTTTTTTTTTTTTTTTTTTTTTTTTTTTATTGAAACAAACTTAAACCATATTCCATTTCACAAAAGTGAAATGTGCTGAACATGTGCTTTTTAAAATAGAAGCATGTGCATCAACTCTCCTACTGGAGACACTTTCTGAGAGCAGTCTCCTGGGAAGGTCCATTACCCAAAATCCAGCGAGCACAGGAAAAGGGTGAAACAGTATTAGATCAAGCTTTACTAGGCTGGATGGCCCAGGCTGTGGAATAAGTGATATTTAATACATGCACTTGGAGGCTCCTGTTGAGTGCCCTGTTTGGTAACCCGGATCAGGATGCTTGTTTAGTGGATAAAAGTGTAACTTTAGAAATTGGCAGGAACTTTCTGTGCTTGGCCACCTGTACTCTCAGCCAGATAGGGTGTAAGGAGCCTCAGACAAGCACACTTTTCAAAGTTTGTTCTGTTTCACTTCCTTACAACCACCAGGTTCAAAGAACCATTTATTTAAAAAAAAAAGAAAAGCCTCTCTCAGTTCAAAGATGCATTTATAAAGCTCGCTGCTCTTTATGATCAAGCTCATACTTTGTCTTCCCGTTACTAAAATAATACTTTTATCCTGCCCTCTTTTTCCCCTCTCATCTGTTTTGTTATGAAAACATAACCATAATGAAGGTCTCGGGCATTGTATATTCCGGGCAATGTGATACCATAAGTAATAAAAATGGGATTTTTCTCTTTTTGGTGGAGTTTTTGCTGTCAATAATAATTGTATCAAAAATAATGTGAACTCCCACCGATGCCTGCATAGTCAATCAGCATAAAGTATTAGCACTTCAGGGACACAAAGGCTCTGAGCCTGATAAAAGAGATTGGACTGAGAATTTTGACCTAAGAATATAATAATGTCTTCCAAGATCTCATTATGCCCGTGCCCATTTGAAACCATCTGGGGCCCGGAATAATAAAAGGAATGGTGTGAATTTATGAACCCATAGATCCAGCCATGCCCCCTTGGATATTGTGTTGGATTAGTAGATTTACTGCTAATCCAAACACTGTGGGCAAAATTATGTCTTTACATCTGCACTGCGGCTCTCGCGGAGCCGCAGTAACTTAAACGCTCCAAGGGTTGACAGCAGCTCCCCTGCTTCAGGCACAATCTTCTGGCACCCTGCCACCTTCCCAAAAGTGCAGCTCCTCGGATGCACGTCCTCCACGTCTTGCCGTGGCACTTTTCCAAAGGGAAATGCTGCTGCCTCCGGAGCGAGAGGGGCTGGGGAAGGAAAAGTCACCGCTGCCGCCTCTGCCAGGTGGGAGCGGCGCAAACGAGGCGCAGTTGGCACGGGGGAGAGATGGATCCATCTTCTTCCAGTTGCCTCAGGTGCAGAGCCCGAAGAGAAGGGGCTACATTTAATTGGGGGTGTCTTCAGCTAAATAAAATAGTTGTATGCAAATCCTTTTCCTGAGGGGCAGCCGTGTGGACTCGTGACCTTTCTTTGAATGGTTTGGAGCCCAGAAATCAATGATGACACTAAATCCATAATTATATTCTTTTCATCTGTGGCAGGGTACTGATAGCATGACAGATGTGAGACCTTGAAAGCATGGGAACTTCAAAGACCATTGAGATGTGTTACACACCATGGACATGTGTATCAGGAAAAAAATAAAATTAAAAAGAGTGAGAGGCTGCTCTACCAATGCTTTGGGTGATCCCTCTCCTGCACATGTGTGTGCACACACATGTGCACATTACACACGTGGCTCGGGTCCCCAGTGAACAGGACAACCTCAAAGAATTTAATATTTTCATTGTTGTTTCATTTCATCTCCGGAGGTTTTCCAAAGCAAGAAGGGGATGGGCTGGAGGAGCCGTGGCTGGAGACACTGGGGGAATCAAGAGATGTGAGTGTGTCCCACTTCCTCTTGTGCTGCTGCTGGGGGACATGGCCAAGAGGGTTTGTTCTTACAGGAGATGTTGCACAACGATGTATTTCTGCCTTTCAAGGACAGAATTGTCCAGGATGGTCACTTCTGTGCCTAATATGCTCAGAAAGAAGCAGTGGGTCAGTATTTCACACCCCACTCCAAACCTGGGCCAGGTTTAGAGTGGGGTGTGAGGGAAGCTCAGCCTTCATCCCCCAGACCCTGGAGAGAATAACACAGGCTCCCACCTGGGACAGCCATGGGCTCAGAGATGCTCCCTGGAGGAGGCTGATGTGAAAGGTGTGGGAAATTCAGGATTACTGGATAAGTGACACATTCCTGCATGGGCCCGGGTGCAGCTGCCATGGATCCTGGTGCTTCACAACTGCAAGGAGATAAATTCTGCATAGGTTGAATTTTCTAAAAAAATAAATAGTGCTTCCTGTTTATCCCATATTTAAAACTTTTCAATTTTTTTTTTTTTTTTTTTAATTCAGTTGGTACCTCACAGTCTTGGCAAGTAGAGAGCAAATGTGCTAACAGGGAATGGGACATTCCCAACAGTTCCTTGGTATTTGGAGCTGAGAATATAAATCACCATATTACTACTCATCCTACTCAAAGAGTTGAAGGCCACAATGTGGGTATTTTTTATTTATTGCAACTTCAGTAAATAGCAAAACTATTCAGTATTAATCCATATTATTTAGTAGTAGTGTTTACTCCTTTAAAATTCTGTGTGAACCAAGAATTTTGAGTGTAGTATTAGAAATTATTTTGCATGAACTCTGCATGATACTGTGTCAAAATCAGACAGTAAATGAAATTATTTATATGTTCCTGGCATTACACAACACATGTACTCGTAACCCTAAACAGATCAGGAAATGATGTTATAAAGGACAGAGATAAGATAAACTGAAGATTTTTGGTGGCTGACATCAATACAAGGAAGTTCATAAGCATATAATTCAATCTTTGATGAAATTTTGTAACATTATTAATGTAGAAATGTAAGTTCAAAATTATCAGGGATTGGGTTTTCCATAAAATCTGAAACTTTGGTGTTGTTACTTATTGAAATTCAGTGCAGACTTCTCAGAAATAAAAAAAAGCACATATGAATGCAACTCTCCCCAATGTTACAAGAATTATTTAATTTCTGTGGCCAGATCAGAGGATTTATCACTTTATCCTGATTCTGAGATCCCAAAATACCATTCTGTCATTGATCTCAGAGCCTAAAATGCCTAAATGATACTTGAGCTAGTGCTGTCTTGGATAAAAAGTCCAGATTTGGAGAGAACACTCCTTAAAAAGATGATTTTTCAAAATAAATATTTGTTTGAAGCTGGTGGGACATCTCTCAGTCTGGAAGTGTCTCCTCAGAGCTGCATTAAGTGGCAGAGAGTAGCCAAGTGCATGTGGAGCTTCTCTCCTCCCTGCACAATTTATGGATAACTATGAAGCTTTTGGAAGCAGCTGAATTTCAAAACACCGGTAAATCTCCCTGCTTTTGCTGTGCAATTCCCAATCTGAGGGAAGAGCTTCCCACCATCTTTCTCCTTTGCTGTTTTTAGTATCTACTTACAATTGATTTTTGAAATGATCCTTCATTTGTTTCTCCTCTCATTTCTTCTGTTTGGTTCTTTCTTCCTCGTGCTATTCCATTGGCATTGCTTGGAACACTCCAGTGTTCTTTTCCTGGCCACCAAAAGAGCATCTCCTGGAAGGCCACTCATATAAATTCAGTCAAATACTTGTGGAGAATTCCAAGATACCTGGGCAGAGCCAGTCCCTTCAATCACTGGGGTCAGTTCTTCAAGGCAGATTAATTGTTGAAGAGATGCACTAGTTGCATGGGTATTATGAAGTCATTTTATCACTCCTGTGAAAGAAGTACCATCCCCATTCCTCCAAATATTCAAATCTTACCTTTTCTGCCTAACGCAGGGGGCACCAAGATGAACAAACTAGTTATACATGCATAGAAAGTAGCAAGCTGAAAGTAATTGTGTATTCAGTTTTAATGGAGCTGAATCTCCTGCTGAGATTTCAATATCTGACAGCATTGCTTTCATTGCCCCAAATGCCCAACCTTTCTCTAATGTTTGACCTTGGGTATGATTATATTTCTGTATGTATCTCAAATGATGCAAAATCATTTTCCTATATCAGTCATCTCTCGCTGACAGTCCCGCTCCAGCTCATGGCAGAAGAGAACAAGTCTGATGGCGTTAACAATAGCTAAAATGAGCTTTGATAGATGTTCCCAGCCCTTCAATAAATACATAAAGCATCTCTATAATGTCATTTTGTTAACTGATAAACAACAAAAGGATGAAGGCATTCACTTTTAACTATATCGCATGTCATTATTTTCTCATTGCCTTGCGTAGGGTAGAGAAGTAGCGTGACCTGCAGAATAGAGGACAGGACTGCTGCTTTCAGTACTGGTTATTTATATTCTTTGCTATCCCACCTGCTAAACGAGAGCTGTACAAGTGTGTGACAGGCTTTACCGTGGCAGTTTTGTGTCAAGATGTTGACCCACAAACCTGGGTCTGCTCCCGGTGGTGACACGTCACCCACAGCAGTGGATTTACATCTCTCCGTGCATGAGGCCAACGTGCAGCCCCGCACAGAAATGCAATTCTTGGGTCTACCTCTTGATTCCTTCGCTATCTGGGTCCAACCTGGCCCCAGAGGAGGTTTAGGTTGGACAATAGGAAGAAATTCTTCACAGCAAGGGTGGTTGGGCATGGGAAGAGACTGCCCAGGGAGGTGATTGGGTCCCCATCCCTGGAGATGTTTAAGACTGGATGTGGCACTCTGTGCTATGGTCTGGGTGACAAGGTGGTGTTGGGTCACAGGTTGGACTCAGTGATCTCAAAGGTCTTTTCCAACCTCAATAATCCCATGATTCTGTGATTATCAGCCTTGTAGTCCTTGCTCTAGGGAAGTTCTTGCACCATGCTGGGTTGGCAGAGGGGGGTCCAGGAGCAGCACTTTCATGACATTTACAGACGTGTGCAGAGGTTTGGAGACAATATAAGAGTAAATTACTGCAGTTCAGGAGAGAAGAAAGAGTTGCATCCCACTCCTTGCATGATCACAGTGAAGTGGCCATCAGGGAGGAGCTGGGAGGTGGTAGAGAGGGAAATTGGTGGGTGTGAGGAAATGGGGCTTTGGATAGATGGGGACAAAGGGACCAGTTTTTCCAGTGTGGCTCCACCAGGCAGCCTCAGTGTGATTAATGTTCCTGTGCTGGTAACAAGAGCGTATCCCTGAAGAGGGAAAATTTGATAGGAGCCTCTTTTTTTCAGGTCAGTGTAAACTGGGCACATTATTTTAATAGTACGTCATTAAGGTATTTATCTTAATTAAAAAAAATAATATTTCCCTTGTTGTTTGCAATTGCACACTAGAAATGAAATCCCTTTCCTGGCCGAGTATCCTTTGCAATCCTGAGCTGGTTGTTATTGCAGGTTGCCTCGGGAATACAGAGTTACTGAAATTCAGACTTTCTTCAGAAATACTGAGGGGAGTTTAACAGCATCTGAAAACACAGATAAAGAAATACATGGACCATGCAAACAAAAGTAAGTGGGATAAAAAGGGATGTGTTTACCAGATGGTGCATGGAAAAAAAAAGGTCCACAAAGAAGTCCCTTGGTCTGACTGCAAGGCTTGTTAGGGATGCAGAGCACTGACCAAGTTCACTGGAGTTTGAAATCCCAAGGGCAGTTTTGGGTTTCTTGCTGTGCACTGCAGAAGGTGATTTAATAATTCATCTGAAACTGTGAAAAACTTTCTGTTGGTTTAGTTTACTCCCTTTCCAGGCAGGGTTTTGGTTTTTCTGGGAGATTTTAACCTGGTATTGAGGAACTTTAAATAGATGGAGGCCTAAACCCTGGGTCTAAAGAGCTTCAGTCGTGTCTAGTTGAACCGGGACAACCTGACCAGTGGTTTGTCTGAATTTACAAAGAAAAGTGGGCACAGGGAGGCTTAAAGGAGTAAAATTTGCTGTTGCTGAATACAGGTCTGCCTTAATACAGTCTCTCTTCTCCCCAAGAAACAGGATAAAGAGAAATAAAGGCAAATCCAGACCCTGGTGTGTAGAAAGGGGGTGAGATTTAGTGCTGGGAGCTACTGTCAAGCATTTTTTACACAAATGCAAGTTTTCAACACCTTTCTGCTTCTACTGCTAATAAATGTCCCTGGTAAATTTACATTTCCTTCTCACTCACAAACATTCAAATGCTTCATTAGTGATTGTTGCTTTGTCTTGTAATATTAACTGTCTCACTTCCATTGCCTTTTATGTTGGCACATATTCTTAATAATTTGTGGAAAATATGGCAAGAGGTCACAATGTTTATTGTTGACTTACTCCATTCTGGTGCCTGCTTACATGGGGACACCTTGTTTCTTCAAATAGCATATTAAAACCATCAAGTTACCATTCATTAAGGAATCACAAACATTCATATTCTGTTTTAAATCAGGATATTTTTCTCAATTTTCTTCTTTCCAGGATGTGAATTTGGTTTCCAGTAGTCCATCAAGTTAGTCAAAGTTCTGCAAAATATATCAAGGAATGAATACACTCATAAACACATCTTGGAAACAGCCTTTAAAATAGAAAGGGGGGGGGGTGGTTTCCAAATATAAAGGGCTTTAGTTAGAGGGAGGAAAAATCTGTCTATAGGTGGTAACTCAGGTAAAAAACATTTACATAGTCTAAGTAGCTGTCCAAAAATGAAACACAAACTCCAGTCATTTTTTCATTCCAGGCATGTGCATTTCTGCTAAAAAATGGATGTTCCAACTCAGGAAGTCAGAACAACATGTACAAGTGGCCCAAATTGGTTTTGATTAACAAGGTTTTTGGCCTGGAAGTCACTTTATCTTCATCCCATTAGCTCCACAACAAAATAAATGAATCTAATGCATTAGGCTGAGCCAAACTCTTGCAGGGTGAATACAAAGAAAAATCCTCGCTCAAGAGCCATGCAAACATTTAATATAAAATGTTGTTTTTCAACTTAATATTCCCCTTGGAGTTTATGTGGTAAGAATGCTAAGTTTTCTGTCTCCTTTCATTGTCTCCTCTTGCTTTGCTGGTGTCTGATATTCCCAGATAGGATCATGTTGGAATGGCATAGTGTAACTTTGGGCTGTTGAGATGCCTATTCCACACAATTATTATAGCTCTTATCCTTTTACAAATGCATTTCCTACAGTCTGCTTTCTGGGACAGATCACAGAAAAAGAGCATTTTTTCAAGGGGACAAGTAGGAAATTTTGCTGTGTAAAAAAACCCTTCATGTCTTGAGGATCACTTTCTGTCTCATGTGCCAATCAAAGCAAAGAATCCCCTTCCAGTCTGGTTTTCCTGTTCTCATTTCTCTGTAAGAAACTTGATTTTTTTTTCTCAATTATTTCAAATGGCCTTGCTTAGAAAGTCAGGCTTAAAGCAGATTTTCTTGTCTATGCAAAAGCAAGAATTTCGATGCTTGTTCCTGCTCAGAGGTTATTCCAAATATTCAATCTCCAGACTGATCAAAAGTTTTGTTTTGATCAATCTATTAAAAAAACTCCACTTAGTTCTAGGCTATTGATAGGTGGCTGAAATGTGTTTTTTTGAGGAGGAGAGAGGAGCCATGAGTTTGTCTCCAAGGAATCTTGTCCTCTAATTCCACTCTACCCCCAATATCTCTACTGCAGAAAATGTATTTAGTTCCAAAGTTATCTTGGGAACTATGAGTAAGTGCAGTTGAATTCCTTTCATGTTCTGCATAAGGAAATATGGATATCCAGACAGAGACCTTAAGCAAGATCTATTCTTGATTATTTAAAACCTGAATATGACCGCACTTTCATATTTTAGTTTTAATTTCTCTAAGCAATGTAATACATAACTTTATTTTTAGGAAGAGTTATCATTAAAAATCAGCAATTAGAGAGGACTCTTCCAAATTCTTCTGAGCAAGAGGGTGTTATTCTTACCAGCTACAGAAAAATTGTGAGTTTAACCAAAGTTCAGTCTTTACTAAACCCACAATGGTAGTGCTGGTGCTTCTTCTGGTTATATCTCACTATAATCTAAACCAAATCACCCAAAGAATAAATTCCCACATAATCTGTGTTTTCTTAATGTTCATTATCTTCTTGCTTAAAAATTGTCCATGAAATAAATGAACCCATTGAACCCATGACTGAAATATTTTAATGGAAAATATGTGAGAACAAAATGTTATTCAAATTATTCAAATTTCAAAAATAAACAATTGCAACCAGGGCTGCTGTGTTCAGCTCCAGCAGACACACTGGATTGTCTTTTTTTTTTCAAGTGGCTGATTTATGTCATTAACCAAGATGCAATGAATTTTAAATTGTATATTAAAATGGCGAAATTAGGTAGTTAGAAAAATATATGTGTGGTTTCATTCTTACTCACTGCTGGGAAATGTTTTTTATTGCAGGACTTAAAATTGCAGCTGGTAGCTTTTAATATGAATCTTGTCCACAAAAAAGTGTTTCCCCTGACCATCTTGACCTGACGTGTTGGGATAATTCTCTTAAAAATCAAATTAATAAATCTGTAAAATACTATTCTTTCTCATGTGCATACTGAAGATCTTTTTTTGTTATTGTTTGTCATCTAAGAATGTACTTTAGGCTTAACTCCAACAAATCTGAATGTGCTTTTTTAATATTCAGTCTTTTACATTTTAAACAGAACCAGCATGTATGAAGTCCCTTTTTCTCAGAAAATTTGATACAAACTTAATTCTTCAGCTCCTATCAAGAATTGTTCTTTGCTGCATTATGCCTCTTGATCCCGTTTATCTGCATAATTCAAATGCAACCCTGAAAGATATAAACAGAATGACAGTTTTAAACATATTTTCTGATAATCAGCACAAACTATTACTTGAACCTATTCAATAACATCACCCTGACAGACGGAATTCAATGACCCTCAATAACAACAGATACAATCTCATTGTATAAAATTATATTATGACATGATTGTGTTGAGTTATGACTGAGGTTGACTTGCAATATGGCACGTGTTTTCTTTAGGAGAAGATGATACTTATTGACATTGAGATAATGCAGGATCTAAATTGTGTGGCCCGAGTTTCCATCATGAAAAAAAATCCCCCAAGAGTGAAGAGATGTGTGAGTACAACCAGCAGACAAATAAACAGTCAAATACTGGTGTGTTTAGCAAGAATAGAACTTCTTATTTAACACAAATTTCTCTGCTGGGGTAGGTTCTTTGGTAGATGATGCTGATGTTGGGTGGCTCAGTTCCGTTTCCATCACTGGGAGGAAAAGGGGCCACAGCAGCAGAGATTGGAATTGGAAATCTCTGCTTGTGGCTGTTGGTGAGAGGTCTTCTCTCATGGGATCTGGCAAAACAAGCTCATTCCTAGACTAGGACCGTTGTCCAGATAGATCTTTAGTGGTTGAAAAAGCCAAAGTGACATCAGAACATCAGGTTCCCTGAGGTGCTGGAGAAGCACATGTTGTTGACAAGATGACAACAGCTCCTGGCCAGGATGGCCAATGCTTCCACCTCCTGTCCTTCCTTGCTGGGTCTGAGTTCCTCATTCCAGAGAACATGGAACACTGTGAAGTTGCTGTGCTGTGGGGTGTCTTGTGGGGCAAAAGTGCTGAAAGGGAGAATAGCACAGATGGTGTTGATGTGGTGCCAGAGAATTCCAGCTAGCCCCTTCCCGGACTGAGAGTGGCCAGATCCCAGACCAGGATTGATCCAGGTGGAGGTGGAGCAGGGCTGCTTTGGGCAACAGCAGTGCTGCTCTTTTTGACACCTTGGTGATAAAGCACCGAGGAGTAAGGCAAAGACCAGAGAGGGATCTCTTGTGCGGTTCCTGTTGGGGGTTAGGTTTGTTCTTTTATACTCTAGAGAATTTTTTCCCATAAGTTACCAGAGAGACTTAAGGGTACTTGACTAAAACAAAGAGGTTGCTAAAGCTTAGACTGGGAGATAACTCGGGTTTTGGGCAGGTAAAGGACGGAGCTGGAGGCAGCTTTGGTCTCTGTTCTTTTGGGATTCAGAGAAAGAGAAGAGCTGGGTTGCTGCTTGCTGCGAGAGGAGTTCACTGGGCAGGGGCCCAGTCCTGGGAGGTCTGCCATCATCTACTCGCCCTGGAATTCTAAGCTTCTCTGCAGCCCTGCTGGAGCTGGGCCAGCCCTGCCCCACCATCACAGTTTTTCTTGCTACAGTGTGATCCCCCTGCCCTGCCAGGACACCCTACCCCTGCCCTGCCAGGATATCCTGCCATCCCAGCTACCAGCCCAGGACTTTCCACTGTTCCAGCCTGGTGCTCTGAGGATCCTGCAAGGGCACTGAGACCAAACTGCCCTGGGTTTTTGTGAAGAAAAGCCCTCGAGATTCTTAGTACTCTTTTTGTTATTAATGCTGTAGTTGTTGGTTTTGTTTGCTTTGTTATACATACTAGTAAAGAACTGCTATTTCTATCCCCAAATCTTTGCCTAAAAGCCCCCAACTGCAAATCTATAACTGGAAAAAGGGCAAGTGGTTTACATTCTCCATTCCAAGAGAAACTCCGAATTCCCCTGGCAGATACCTGTCCTCCCAAACCAAGACACTTCCCAGGGAAGTTCATTCCAGGAGATGATCAGGGACCAAAGACCAAGAACAAGGCTGTGCACTTACTTATAAACAGGGGAGGTAGTGAGGGAGGGTACAACCATCCAACCAATAGGGTAAAACTGGGGGAGGATCACAGGGAGGGACTTATGAAACAACAACCAATGGGGGAACATAAGGGGTGGGTACAACTTGAATAAACCAATGGTGCGTCGAGGAACACAGAATTTTCCAGAACTGAGGGCAGGGACAGACAAGGATTGAGGAGGAAGGTGGGACGAAGGGCAGGTTTGGGGAGTGACAGACAACTGGAGGAGGGAGGAGTCAACTTGGGTTACACTGTAAAGGGCAAACCAGAGTAATCCATTAAACTCCACTCTACAACATGGTGTCAAACATTCCTGGTGAGTCTTTGATGAGATTCCAGGTAACGGGCAAATGGATAGGGCAAGGTCCAGGTGGGATCACTGCTGGAGCTGCTGGAAGCTGTTGGCCGGATTTGGCCAAAACTTTGCTCTTGGTATCTTGGAGATTTGTGGATAAACGTACAAGTCATTTGTGTGTCTGCTTCTCCTCCAAGGAAACATATCCAAGCCCACAAAACCAGAACAGAATATCATTATAATTCCTGTCTTCAGAAAAGCTGCTATGTTAAATAATGAGAAAATCCCGACGTCTTAAATCCAATTGCCTGAGGTAAAACAACCATTCAAAAGTGTCCAGAAGGACAATGGTCTTTTACTTTTCATGTGAGAGCAAGAAAGATTTTTTTGTCCAAAAGCCAAAGCTTCTGAACATTGTGAGTCCCAGCACGTGCAGATGTTGAGGGGTTTGGGTTTGTTTGCCCGAATCATCGGTAGAGCCGACGATTGTATAAAACTTCATTATTACAAGCAGGTTAGAAACACAGAGCTTGTTTATGAATAAATAATTCTGTGTCTATTTTGCAAGGTAGGAAGGACACTTAGGACATTCAACATCTCCAAGGATGCCGTGAGCAGGAAGTATATGTGGCAGGAAAGCAGATTTATGGTCAGGTAAATATAGGAAGGAAATGACACGCACAATAAATGGCATTACTGGGGTTTACATACAAAGAAGCTAGAGCCATTGAGGGCATCTACAGGTTAAAATTTAGTACAGAGAGAAAAGTGCAGGATTTTGAGTCATTTCCATTACTGGTGAGATAAAAATCAATGTCCAAATACATCCTTACTGGCAAAAAGCCATTGAAAATACCAATCTGCTGTATAATATCAAAACCCAACTAATTTGAGAGAGGATACGAACCCCGTGCTGCCTTCAAAAAACTGCTTTTGTGGTTCTCCAAAAATTGATTCCCATAAAAATATTTCATGGAGAAGTACATCCATTGGCTGTTTGCTCTGCTGGTCTGGAAGGGGCCAGCCAGTGTCTGGTGGGCGGTCCATCATCCATCCAGAGATCCCAGAGGGATGCTTGCCTCTTGTTATCAGGGCAGGATGACTGGGAAGAGGCACGGGGGTGGTACATCCATAACCAAGTGGTCTAGAACCACCTGCCCTTGGTGATGAGTGACCATTTAACCACAGGTTTTCTGCACTGGTTGCCCCCACTGGCTTTGCTCCTGGGTGCAGGCACGTGTTTTTCACGTGCTGGCAAAGCCCTGCCCACCCTGCAGGGCCAGGGGGCTGCTCTGCTCTCCCAGAAATAGTCTCTCTTCCCTCTGAAGTTTTTTCCCCCCTCTCCTACAGCAGTGAGAGGTCAGGCACACAAAGGTGCTGTCCCCTGATTGCAGCAAACACCGCCATGTGTTGTATGTTTGATGAATTAAAAGGATGCTGCCAACTTAATTACACTGTAACCCTTCAATAAAGGAAGGGCAGAGCTGATTAACTAGTGAATAATTGGGGGCTGATTGATGGCTTTCTCCCTCACTGCTAAAGGCTGTATATATAATTATTTTGCCTGTGGGCCTAATTTTGCCACTGTTAGCTTCCACTTTTGTCATCAGCTGTAATTTATGGATGGGGCCTGAAGCCTTAAAAAAGGCTGGAAAATGAAATAGCCCCAAATCCCCAGATATGTCACCTGGAAATGGCCAGCAGGCAGCCTTTAACATCAACATTTGCAGCCATTTAGCAGCATTAACACCTCATGCTTAGCCGGAAAATAATATTATCATTTGTCAACAACTATCATAATATAGATTTTTTTCCTGACATGTAATAATGTTGCATCACTCACACCAATGATTTAATATATGTTTTAAATGCAAGATCAATTTATTGCAAGTGAATAGCAAATTCTTCTAGTAATGCACCAAAAGAAAATAAGAGACTCAGAGGAGGAAGACCCACATCCCTCATTGCATTGGCAGGTTAGTTCCAGAATTAGCATCTAAGTCTCTAATGAACTCCCCAAATCACAGCAAACTAAGATGATTCTTGAACCTTGGTTTAAACACTATATAAAAATACTCTTTCTTTGAACTTTGAAAGATGCAGCAGCAGCTTCAAAGAAAACATAGTTAATAAACCACTGAACTTAAAAAACACTGGGGGACAATTTTCCACTGACTGTCAAACAGCAGAGCTGCACAAGAGCCCGTGGAGCTCCACTGATTTGCACGGGATGTAGATCTGGCTCTTTGTATTTTAAATTAAAATAAGATTTCTTTACATTTTTTTCTTTTTCATGGAGAGACAAAACCTAATCATTAATGCTGCAAAGTAACAGCAAAAGACACTTTGTTTTGAAGGATTGAATTGCTTCAGTGGCAAAGAGATGCCCCCCCAAAAGTCAGCCTGTTTGGGGAAAACACCACATGCTGATTAGAGCTGCTCCAGTGACTGCCTGCTTTATATTCCACCAAGATTTTTTCAATAAAGTAATAACAACTTAGATTCACTTTTTTTTTCCTTTTTTTTTTTCCTTTTTTTTTTTTTCCTTTTTTTTTTTTCATTTTGGGAACCCATATTTAAACATCGTGGAGACGAGCCTTCTAATTTATAAGCCAAGATATACAAATCCTCTCTCTCAAATTTCCTTTGTTGTTTTGTCCTCGCCGAGCACTCCCTTGCCTATGAATCACAGAAAGATTTGAAGAACCTTTCAGTCAAAGCTCAGTTTTGTGCCAGTGGGCACTGGCCAGGAAAAAAAAAAAAAAAAAAAAAAAAAGATTGATATTTGCCCTCTCTTCTTATCTGCACTTGATTTATAAGTCAGTGCGAGTATGCAAGAGAAATAAAGGCAAAGACCTTGATGCCTCCCTGTGGAGAATATGCACCATTTGGATTGAAGGCATGAAAGAGGAGAAATTAATGGTAAGCTGTTCATCTGTCACTACTGCCAGCCTGATGGTTTTGCAGGGAAGGAGAGGACTGGCTGACATGCCCTCCAGTCAAGGGCATGACTGCCCGCTGTTCTCGTATTATAAACACAGTGCTTTGGGTTTCTGAGGGATTTAAATTTAAATTATACTGTACTTTGGATAGGCAAATCTTTACACAAGTTTATTTTCTTGAAGTATTAACATGCAGGATTTTGCTGGCTTTATGTGGAAGAAAAATAAAAATTAAGTCCCTCTGTTTGATACAAATATGTAGCAGACTCTTAAAATGTATCCATATTTTTAAAGCAGTGTGTTATAGTGTAATGAGATTTAAATTTATATATGCATTGAAGATTTAGGCACAGGCACAAATAGATAAGCTTTAGTTATTCTACTTTCTGGCACATAGGGAAAGATTAAAAAGTTCAAAATAGGAGCTGGATTTTTTTTTTTCTATTAAAATGGTATAATGCTAAGTGCTGCTATCGATGACAACATTAGGAACACATCTGGAGGATAAAAACTGACACAAAACTTTCATGTTGTTCTCGGCGACAAGAAAAATGTACTTATTGCTAAATGACTTATTTTCAGGGCTGAGCATTTGTGTCATCTCGTGCTGCTTTTGAAATGTTTTGGTCTGCTCGAGTCCTCATGGTGCTCCTGTGATACCAATGAACATCCATGTGCCACCAAAGGCATTGGGGATAACTGGAGAGGTTTTTGGTGCCTGGCTTGGTTTGGATAACTGCACAAGAACACGAGAACTGGTTTGCACCAAGTTCAGGGTTCAAATGTGGGGACATTACAGCCACCCACACCCACTGGCTGTTCAAAACTCTCTTTGCTGAGCTGCAACAGTGGGCTGGGAATTCTTGTTTTCCATGAAAAAAATAAAAAGGAAAAGTGAGTTGTTAATCCACTGCTTTTAAATTACCTTGTGTTTTATAAACTGAGAGTAAAAAAAAAAAAAAAAAAAAACACCAACAACAACAACAAAAAAATTAATCACATATTTTTGTTAAAATCTTCTGAGTTTGGAGCTAATTTCATTATTTCCTGAACTTGAGTCATGATTCCTGAAGCCCTGGTTTAGGCAATGGATTTCAATCATCATTGTGCTCAATTAAAGCGATGTTTGCTCTTACTCCAGCAAATTTATTGGCTGGCCAAAAGAACGAGGACCTTCCAAAAATCTGACTAAGATAAACCAGTCAGAGAAGAGGGGATGGGGGTTGCTTAGGTCTGAGATGGTCCTCTAGGATCTTCAGAGAGGGGTGATATCCTTCTCTCCATCAACCATGACTGGCATCTCCAGGGCATCATGCCATGCCAACCTCATGGATCTCAACCAGCTCAGGGTGCTGCCCTGGGTCAGAGAAATCCCAAACACAAATTCTGGATGGATGAAGAATGGATGGAGAGCAGGAGAGGAGAAGGATTTGGGGATGGTGATGGATGTGAAGCCCCACCAGTCCCAGCCAGGCACTGGATCCCAGAAAGCCCCTGCATGCCCTGGGCTCCTGCTCAGCATGGGCAGCAGGAAGGGAGGGATTCTGCCCTTCTGCCCCACTCAGGTGAGACCCCGCCTGCAGATCTGCCCCAGCCCTGGGTTCAGCAGCAGAAGGATGTGGAAGAGGCCACAGAGGTGCTCCAAGGGCCCTCTGGAGCCAATCTGGGAGAGATGAAGGTGTTCACCTCGTGAAGAGAAGGCTCCAGGTAGACCTTAGAGTCTCTTCCTTGGCCTTTGAGCTGATTTCCACCCTACCTAAGGGCTCTGCTTCCATGGGCACCATGATCACCCTTCTCCATCACCTTCTGGGATAACCTTCATCTAGGGGATTATCCTCCCTCAGGGACGAGGATCAAGGCATTCACAGTCCTAATCAAAATTAGCTGACCAGAGATATCACACCAGGGCTGGGAACAATTCACCTTCATAAATTCCCAGTCCCTCTTATCTCCCTGCTCCCAAAGCATCTCCTCTGCAGTAGTGACAGGCTCCGTGCTGGGTCAGCTGCCCAGGGCTCCATGTTTAACTCCCTGCTGGAATCTGCCTGGAGTTTTGACAGACTTCAAATGTTGGAGGTGATATTTTCTGCGCCAGCTGTGAGTTGAGCAGTTTTTTAGAATCTTTTGCTAAAATGAGTAAGATTTTTCCTCTCTCTCTTTTTTTTTTTTTTTTTTTTTTTTTTAAGAGATTGCAGGAATGTGCGTTCTTTCACAGTCTTCAAAATTATAATAATTTCCCCCGAGCAGCTCCAGTTCCTCCAGGCTTGGAGCAGGTACTTCATTACTTGACGCTTTTTTTTTTTTTTTTTAATTCCCTGTTCTTGTCAAAAAACCCTCCTGTGCCCCAGTTTATAGGCATGTTAAAAATCTGTTTGCACTTGCTGGGTCCATCTGCACCGAGGCTGATCCGTCTCCTCGCAGTTCCGAGCGCGGACGCGGCGCCCATACGGAGCATCCCTGGTGCAGCCACACCAGAGGAGCCAAGGGGAGAGAACACTTCTCCCTCTGCTCTGGGGTCACCTCCTGCTGATCCAGGGACAGCACAAACCCCACTCAACTGAGGGTTATTTTCTCGGTGCCGAATGTTTTTGCAAACGCCAGCAAATTGTGTGGTTTGTGTTTTGTGGTTTTTTTTCCCCATGTCTGGAGCGACGGGGGACGGACAAAAAGCTGTTTGCTGTCACAGAGAGCGTGGGGAGCTCGGGCACAGGAGGTGGCAGAACAAGTCTAGAGGTCCCAGTTTTGCTGATGAAGTGGAGGAAGGTCGTCTGGTCCTGCAGGCTGAACACTTTTCAGGCTTGGCTTGTTTGTCATTTGGGGAATTGCGTTTTAAAGAGAGCAATGGAATGCAAAGGTCGGGGAAGTAAAGGACTGGAAAGTCAGAAAATACTATTACAGACATTTTATTCAATATTTTTATATATTTATATGACTTTTGTTCTGTGCTGTGTGTTAAAATGTGTTGTGGGGTTGTTCTTCCTGGAGAAAAGGAGGTTCCAGGGAGACTTTATTGATCTGTAACTCCCTGACAGGGAGGGGCCCGGGGAGGTCGGGCTCTGCTCCCAGGTAACCATTGACAGGATGAGAGCAAACAGCCTCAAATGTCGCTAGGAGAAGTTCTGGTTGGATATTAGGAAGAATTTCTTTGTTGTAAAGCATTAGAACATAGAACCAGGGAAGAAGTGGGGTTATCATTCCATGGAATTCTCAAAAAAACTGTGGATGTGGCCCTTGAGGACAGGGATTGGTGGTGACCTTGGTGGGGTTGCTGAGTTGATGGTTGGACTTGATGATCTCAAAGGTTTTATTCAACCTTATTGATTGAACCTTATTGATCCTAACAGAATGGTCTCTCCTCCTCTTCCAGCAAGCGTGGTTTCCTCATGACCGCACCTCTTATTTCCCAAACAGAGTCCAAATTTTGGAGTTTTCTTCATGGATTTTCCCCTGACCCTCTCCTCAGGGCTTTTTACAAAGGACAGATATTTGCTAATTGTTTGTGTAGGAGTTGAGAGGAATCTCCTCCTTCCAGAGAGGGTTGGCTCCATTTTACATGTTCATAATCAGGCGCTGAGATAAAAGATATTTCCAAAGCACCAATAAATTGCTTTTTATCTTTCTGGCTTCATTCACCTTGTTCATTCATAGATAGGAAATCTTGAATGTGATGTCACTGGTCCCTGGAAGTGTCCAAGGCCAGGTTGGATGGGGCTTGGAGCATCCTGGGGCAGTGGAAGGTGTCCCTGCCCATGGCAGGGGATGGGACTGGATGGGCTTTAAGGTCTCTTCCAACCCAACACGTTCTACAGTGCCATGATTTACTCTTTATCCACCAACTACAGACAGCAGCAAAATAAAAATCCTGATTTATTTCCATGCACAGTCATTCCCCAGCACTTATGAGCCTGGGTTTCTCTGGAAAAAAAAATTAAATCTGTATGTGAGCGAGTAATTAGCAACCATATCATGGTGAAGACAGGCAAGGGCCAAATTAGAGTTGCAGAGGGACCTTTAGTTCCAGCATTTCCCAGCTATTGAGCACTTCAGTATGTGGAATTAGCAATTTTTAGCCCATTTTTTTGGCTCAGGATGTATCCACATGAACTGAAAAACTGCCTCTTAACACACTTTTAACTTTCTTATCTTTAGTTCTCTTTTCACAACCAAATTCTTGATGTTGTCTCTAAAAGAAGACCCAACCTTATCAATATAAATAAAATATCCATACATAGAAAAACAAAGACTAAATTTGTTTTGTGCTCAACTTCAGAGTGAAATTCTTAAATTTCTGTTCTTAGGGTGGCCTAGTTATGAAAATATTTTGGAATTTTTGGGGAACTGTTTTAATTCCTCTGGAATAAAGAATATGTTGCATTGGAAATCCATGTTCTTTCTATGAGGAAGGAACAAGTTCAGCAAGGAAACTTTAAACCAAGTTGAATACTTTGTTGAAGATTTTCAGAAAATTCTTCTGAGAAATTACTCAAATACTCTCTCAGCTTCCTGAATGTGGAGATATACTCACATATGACAACTAATCCTTGCAAGAGACCCTCTGGCACCGTCTTTGCCTCATGCGATTTGCCTCAGAACTTAGGGATGTGCTGTTGTTTTATGTGGCCCCCAAAAATACTCAAAATTCATCATGAGATTTAACTCTATGTCTAAATGACAGCAAAATTATGTCCAAAAGTTCAAGGTTTGAAACATAAGGAGACACTAATATTTTCTTAGAGTTCTTAGCTGCTTATTTTAGTTCAAGGTTTGTTGCCTTTTTTTTTTTTTTTTTTTTTTTTTTTCCTGGGCACTTGATTTAAACTTTGGAAATAAATGCAATTTTATTTTTATTTTATCTCTGAAATATGATTATAAATGACCTTTGATAAAAAGTTAACAGAGAATATGTCAAGAAGCAGCTCAGAAGGAAAAGATTAAAAGCAGGCAGTCTAGAGAGGTGTTTAATTTCAATTTTCTTTGTGGTGTAAGAAATCTCTAGATTTTAAAGCCATCGCGCCGTAGTTACTTTTATCAGCCGGGCTCTTTTGTTTTGTTCTGCCACCTAATTCTTTTGATGACAATGAGTCCACAGTTTTCCAATGACTGATTTCGATTTGCATGTTATTGTCAGCCTTTTATATTTTATCATATCTCCACTTTGGTTTTTATGCAGATCCTCACATCAGAAGGCAAGGGCAGGCCGAGCTAAACAGCTGGCTGGATTTGCATGAAAATGGACTGCCCTTTTTCATTTGTTTGTTCTTGGGAAATTACAGTAGGTGAGTATCTGACTCAAATTTCCCAAACAAATAAAGATAAAACTTCACAGATATTAAACTGTGGAGCATTAAACTGTATCATTTTACATATAAAAAGAAAAGGATTAAATAGAATTAGTCTGTTGAGCTGACTGAGGAGAAACAATGTGAGTGACGGGCTGAAAACTAAAGATACAAAAGAACTGTGGTGTCTTCAAGAGATTTTTCTCTCCAAATATTTTCCTTTGCTGTGTTTAAAGGATAAACACTAATAGAAATATTTCCCTTATGAATTGAAGATATTTTTGCTAAGGAAAAGAAAACTATAATCTGCTATAAGCCATTATATATTTGATAGTATTCCTGTATTTTATGATTTGTTTTCTGAGCACAGCAGTTACAGCAGCCCCTTAGCAGAGAATATTCTTTACAGCTCGGGCTGGCCTTGTAAAGCAGCCAAGGTCTAAACGTGACCAGGGGCAGGTGACATTTAGAAACCCACATTGTTCTCCAGAGGCCAAATCTGCAGGGTGAGGGAAGATCTTTTCTTAGACTGGCTGCTAGGGCTGGAAAAAATGAACAAGCTCTGGGGCACAGGAGAACTTGAGACTTGACAGAGAGGGGCATTATACATTTGAAGAGTAAGGTATCAAAATAACACATGGCACAACTTGGAGTTGTCAACAGGCTTATAAATTATTTAGAGCGTGTGTGTCCTTGTGTGCCTGGGAGCTTGTCCCTCTCCTTCCAGCCAGGCTGCTCAAGCTTATAGAAGTCATAACACTCCCTGAAAACCTCACCTCTGTGCCCTTAGACCATCACAGAAGGGAGAGAAAGACTATAACTTACATTAAATAAGGGTTTGGAAAGAGCAGATTTAATTATTTTATGCCTAGACTTTCAGCCTAGGTAGGAGCTTGGATTGCTAGTGGTGTTTTACACTTCCTAGAGTTAAACATCTGGGGCAAAGAGCTGTCAGCTAAGAAATTCACAAAAAAAGTGGTAACTGCTAGTGCTGCATGATACATTAAAAAGTTCCTCCTTTCCTCTGAAAAGGCTGGAACTGGGCATGTGGAGTTACAGCCACGCAGTGCTGAGAGAGAAGCAGCAGCCCCAGGGAGTTGCAGAGAGCCAGAGCAAAATCTGTAGAGTAAAACACATCCTCATGTCTATCTAATTAATTAATTAATCATTCAGATTTCTTTCCTGCAAGAAAAGGGAAATCTGGAGAACGGTTTAAATCCTTTTTCTTTTAAATGCAGCAAAATCACTATGAACTTTTCATTGTACGTTTAAACTGCTCAGTAAAAAGGATCTTAAACTATTCCTAAGCCTGATGACATCCCAGGGCTTTGCTTTGTGGTGCTGCTGTGCAACCTCAGCCTCAACAGCAGAAGGCAACCAGTCCCAGGTGAGGGCAGAAGGTCCTGATCCATCCCCTGGGAGGCTGAAATGGTTGTCTATAGCAGATGATAAAACTGTGAATGGTTAAAAGGAGACCCAGACCTGCCAGAGTAAAGACGGGTGCTCCTTCAGATGGGCAGGAGCTTTCCTGATGCTGGGAACTTGGAACTTCGGATGGATGTTTTCAGTGTGATGGACAGCCTGGAGGACTGACCTTGCCTTGTCTACTGCTGCTTTCAGCTATTTGAAAACCTTTACAAATGTTGGCTTGTTTTAGGAAACTCACATGGGGAATTTCCCTTGCTTTGCTCATCTCCCAGCAGAGATACAAAGTTGGATTTCCCCTCAGCTCACTGGACATCTCTCTGATCTACAATTCCAGTTTCTGAAGGAAAGAAAGTTCTGAAGTTTTGCTTGGAAAGCAGCAATGGCTCATGGTCTGGTGCTGGAGAAAGGAACTTCTGGGATAAAATGGGTGATTTTGCTGGAATGTGGCCAGAGAAAGGCAACATTGATGAGGAAGGAGCTGTAGCACCAGGAGCAGCTGAGGGAGCTGGGAAAGGCGCTCAGCCTGGAGAAAAGGAGGCTCAGGGGGGACCTTGTGGCTCTGCACAACTCCCTGACAGGAGGGGACAGCTGGGGAGGTTGGGATCTGCTCCCAAGGAACAGGGACAGGAGGAGAGGGAATGGCCTCAGGCTGCGCTGAAGAGGGTCAGGTTGGATATGAAGGAAAACTCCACAAAAAGAGTTGTCAACCCCTGACACAGCTGCCTGGGGCAGTGCTGGAGTCCCCATCCCTGGAAGTGTTCAGAACCCACGTGGATGTGGTGTTTAGGGACATGGGTCAGTGGTGGATCTGGCAGTGCTGGTCAGTGGCTGCACTCCATGATCCTAAAGGGATTTCCAACCTTTCTGATTCCATGGATTAACACTGGACTAGTTTTTTGGGCAAAGAGTATCTGGGGTGAGTGTTTGCTGTCACTGCGTTTCCCAGGAGCAGGAAGGTGTGTCCTACAGACGCCTGCATGTTCAGGTCCATGTATGGAGCTCCCCCAAAACCCTGGTAAACTGCTTTTTAAGGTCTCATCACAAATTGCTGCTTGTTAAAGCCACTGAACCTCCACAAACTTTATGTTTAGAACCCGGAGACTCTGTAGAAAAACTTGTTACAACTCAGTATTTACAGTTTTCTCCTGGGAATACAAATAATTTTTTGCTTATTATTTATTTCCCATTGATTTCATTTTGTTGTGTTGTATTTCTGGACTTCTTCCCACGAATTTTGTGTTTCCAAATATCATAAATTGATGTCAGAAGTTGCAAAGGCATTTTTGAGACCTTTGTTTGTTTGAGGGGTTGAGGGGGTGTTTGGTTTTTGGGGGGGGGGGGTAGTTGGGTTGGTTTTTTTTTTTGGGTTGGGTTTTTATCTGGGCTCACATGATATTTCCTTCAGCGCCTGAATGTGTTTGAATGAACTCTTCCTGCTTTTTGTGTTTTAATCAAACTGAGCTAGCATGGCAAAAATCAGTGACACTGGGAGAAGGATCAGGGGCATCAGGGGCCAGCTCTTGTTATCAAGTTGTGATTTTTCTTTGGACCTCTCAAGTTTTTCAAATTGTTGGTGGATTCTGTTATGGCCCCAGTGTGATAAAGACAATTATTTGGTGTTTTAAGGATTACATCTTCATCTGATATCAAACTGCTGCTGGAACTACGTGAATTTACACTTGGGGAGGGTCAAGTGCAATACGTGGTTCTAAATGTTGCAGAAAACATTATTCAGATTCTATTTGTAAAACCTATTTTTACATTGAATTTGTAATGTAGCTTCCTGCCTAAATTCCTGGCTATAATTAGCAGTGTAGTACCACTGCCATACTTAGGAAATCTGGTGTAATTTGGGGAATCAGCTCTTTTTTCAGTATAAAACAAGCTAAAACCCCTTATCCTGCCACCAAAACAGCTGTGGCAAAGCCTGTGCATCCACAGCAGAGCCTGGTTTTGCTGCAGGAGGCTGATGGAGCTTGGCTCAAGTCCCCATTCTTGTAGGACGACCAAAATTCAAGGTTATTGTCCTTCCTCTGGTGCTTTCTTGGTGCAGTTAATGGTCTCCTGTGGCTCTGTTCACCTCAGGGGTAGTGCCAGGACTCCTCTGAGCCTGACATCTTCAGATTATTCATCTTTTCCATCCATCTCTTCCTCAAACAGCCAGAATCCAGTTGTTGATTGGGCTGATGATGCCTTCAGCATCACCCACCCTGCAGGGGAGAAAGGGAATATCTGAAGTGTAGATTAATTTGCATTATTCTTGAATAAAAGTATCCACCATTAGAGTTTGTTATGGCACAGTCACTTTCTGTTTCCACCTGAATTATGGGCCCACAAACACACATTTTCCCCCAAATTATGGAAAAAACAAGGATCACCATAACCCTGGGCCTCTCAGCCGTTGGATCAATTTGTTTGTGAGACAATGTTTTGTTTTTGAAGCCTTTCAGGATGCTGAAAGGATGCTGAGAAAGTCTTCACAGGATTCTTAAATTCCAATCGAGAAAAAAACAAATGTGGCTCTTTTCTGTCAATATTTTCTGTCTCCATGGGGTTTGTGTTGAACTCCTGTACAGAGGGACTGTGTGTTATTGATAACGTGGGACTGGACTTGGTGGATTTTAATGTCTTTTTTCATGTTTATATGGAACATTTTTGAAGCAGCAATTAAAATAATTAAGGAGGGTGAAGAAATCTTTAGCATGCAACAAAGATTTCTGCAAAATGTTAATTTCTGTCAAATAAGTGAATATATGCACAGATGCCTCCTGACAGAGGCTGTGATTTCTGAGTGCTTTGCATGCCAAATAACTTGTTTACCCCCTCAATGTTTGCCAAGTTTACTGTCAATTTACAAATAATTTCCATTTTGCTGTTTATTCTGCTGCCTTTTGATGGATATGTCTTCCAGACTTTTATCTTGCATGTAGACAAACTAATTAATATTTTCCCTTCAGGCAAATATTTTTTTCTTAGATCTAAATGTGGGTTAGATTCTTCTTCGTTTCCATATGCTTTGTTCTGTCAATCACTTCTCTTCTATGTTACTAAAAATGTACCTTTGTGGATGTCATTTCTCATGTTTTACAGATTTATTTCACCTCCATCTATATGGGAATGTGTGTATGGAGAGAGACATATTTGTTATATATGTGTTCATGTATGTTTAAAAGAAAGAGTGAAAATACTCGCTCTGTGTTAAGATTTGGATCCCGAGACTGAATGAAAACGAGTTTTTGTCTCGCCTGTTGCTGCCATTTCCCAGGCTTGACCTCACAATTTGTGGTTCCTGCTGCCCATATGGCACAGGCAACACTGAGCACGTCTCTTCTGCAGGGTCAGCCCCGGTTCCTGCACGTCTTTTTGACCTGGCCCAGCCTTTCCAGCCACACCTAAAATATTTGGGATATCCCGTTCCCATCCTCCTACAGCACAGACCACAGTGAGTGAGATGAGCAGGGTGATGCAGGAGTGCTTCTTGAGCCACTAGGATCCTGCAGGAGAGATTGTGGAATCAGTCATGGAATGGTTTGAGTTGGAAGGAACCCTGAGAAGGGACCCTTAATGGTCATCTGGTCCAACCTCTGCCATGAGCACGGATATCTCCAAACAGATCAAGCTGGTCCAAGCTGCACCAAACCTTGGATGTTCCCAGGGATGGAGCATCCACCTCCTCTCCAGACAATCTGTGCCAGTGTTTTACCACCCTCATTGTAAAAACTTCTTACCCTGGGCTGCCCTGGCCAAGCTCTGCCAACCTTAGTGCCCAAAATTTATCCTAAAACCCCAGCCCCAGACACGCCCCTCCCGCAAAGGCCTTTCTGAGCATTTAGCTATGTTTAAAGATCTCCGAGAGCTAAATATTGTCATATTCAAAAAAAAACAAGACTTCCACGTACTCCCTGAAGGTTCCACAAAGCTTTGAGGCTGTATTGGAAGACACAGTGCTGGATCAAAAAAAAAAATTGTTATCATAAAGCCTGCATGTTACCCACGTTCTGCTGAGAAAAACACAGGTGGTAACCGAGAGCGCAGATATTGTGAACAGATTCTTGCAACTTACCAGTCGTAAAAATATCCCTGCAAAAAAACTACTCCCAACGACTCTGTTTACAGAATGCTTGGTATTTCCTATATCTGGAAATACTCTCGTTGGAGCTCCATATGTCGCAGCCAGTCTGACAAGCTTGCTTTTGAACTGTTTGCAGGTTGCAGTCTGTCTGGAGGGCTGGGTGCTGATGCCTTCAGGTTTTTAGGCCCTGCATTATGGGCATGATTATCTTGTTCACTTTGCAGGCATGGAAAAACGGAGCTGGGATTTAGCAGGATTTGAAGAAACTTCCTAATTATGCCAAGTAGAGAAGTGCCTGAGTGAAATCTCTGCCAGAACCCCAGGTTTTTTATTACCGGTTCTGTTTTAAGTGTATCTCTATAATTTTCTGTGTTTCTGCTTTTGTTTATATCATCGTAGTCAGCAGGACTGCGAGATTAAAAACTGAAATATATTATCTTCGCACATCCTCCAAACCTGTCGAGAAAGGAGGAGAAATTAAACAAGGACAAAAACTCGCAGTGAAGTGAAGCTGTTTCCTTTGAGCAGCCTTATTAACCAGTCAAGTACTTGACTGCCACTGTCAGCGAGATTTCTTTAGAGAAAGAGTGGCATTTTGAAAAATACAAATTCACCGCCTGCACAAGTTAATGAGGCCCTTCAGCAATGTTCATTGATAGTGTAAATTCATCATAATACAGTGCTACAAACCATAAATGGGATCTGCATACAGGAAATCAGCCACTATTAGAAATTTGCCAGACACGGAAAGAAAAAGAAGCCATTGATAAGCAGAAAACTCATCTGAGCCACTCGGTGCTGATGGTGTGCAGCACATCAGCAGTGCCAGAGAGCACCACGATGAGAACTTATTAAGGTGAATTGAGGTGGCTCATCAAGTAGATTTTGCTCCCCTTTGTTCATGTTTTATGGGCTCTCAGCTGCCTCCCTTCCACTCTCCAGTGCTGGGTGAGATAAAGTTTGCTGTGTAAGGACTATCCCTGACATAAAGGGACAAATGTCTCCAAACATGGCCCTTTTCTGCACACGCACAGATGTGCTCATGCTTTTAATTGATTTTCACTTGCATTTGCAAGCGAGAGTTTTGCAGACACCAAGTTGTCTTCAGGGCTGTACAGGACACCAGGAGTGGACAGTAACAAAAATTGGCAATGACCCAGGAATAATGTACCAAGGTGACTTCCTGATCTTTGAAATAATTATTGAGCAGAGCTATTTTGCTGCCCGTATCAATCAATAAATCACTCTACATGAAATACATTCATTATTCCTACTCTCGGTGAATAGTGTCAGTTTAAAAATCTCGGGGACCATTAGGTCAGTATTTCAGTGTGATTTGTCTCTTGGCCACTTTCCATCGTCCTGCTCAGGAAGTGAATAGAAAATGAATACCTTGCATCATGATCATAAAACAGACGGCTTCTTGAAGACAAGAGGTGACCAAACTTCTTAAGATCTTGAAGATCATCACTGCAGACAGGCAGGAGGCTGCCAAATTTAGATAAATGAACTCAAAGGGATACTCAGTAGACTGGTATTAAAAGGCTTTGAAACATCTGTATCCATCTCCTGTGGTCTTGATTCCAAATATGGGGAGATCTGAGGAAAGATGGCATCAGGTTAAGATGTTGAGAAGAGGAAAAAGAGAATTGCTCCTCCAGGTCCCTACTGTCCTGACTCCCCACTTCTGGTGGATCTGAGCATTGCAGAAACACAGAAGACTGGGGACTAACAAAGGACCATCAGCAGAGGAGCCCCAGGAGATGCAAATTCTGCTTTCCCTCTTCCTGCAGTGTCTTTGGTTTCACACACAAAGACAACGTCAAAGCCATGATCTCTGGTCTCCTCTACCACGGGATCTGCTCTCAAATATCACCTGTGGCCTTCCCCAGGGAACAGTTCAGAACCCATTCCCATCCATGGGGACCACGGAGCACAAGTGTCTTTCTCTCAAAGCCACCTGTTTGACTGGGCTGGCGTGTTTGTGTCACCAGCTGCACGAGCCATTGGGCAGAGCAGCAGAAGCCTAAGCAAACACGTCGTTCTTTTGTAAACAGGGATAATTATGTTGGCTGGAAGATAAGTAGTAATAAGTGAGCAGAAACTGCTGATGTTGATGCTCTTCTCTCTGTCTTTCAAACCCCTTTGGTAGTTCCTCTGTGCTGCCCTTGTCCCCTTTCCTGGTGGCAGATTTCTGTGGGCCCTTTTGTGAGCCCTTCCAGTGTCTCTTTTCTGTGCCTCTTCTACTTTTCCCATGCTGCAAACTATACAAAGTTGACAGGCTGGAGAGATGCTTCTTGGTCCTCTCCAGCATCCTCCTCCTCTTTTGTTCCTCCTCCCCTCTTCCCTGTCCCAGCCACTCCTCTCTCCTCTCCCCGTGCCTTGGTAGCCCCATTCTTCTCAACCATATTTTCTTCTCAGCTCCTGCCAGAGTCCATAGGATGATGTCGAGAGGGAGCTTGGTATCTGAAAGGGTGGGTTTAAAATAAATCTGGAGGTTGCTCAGTGCTCTGTGGGCTGTGGGAGATGAAAAGGTGCAAGACGTGCTCATTCCCTTTGCTGGCTAATCCAATCCCTGGCTGACATTTAGGAACAATGGATGAAAATGTGCTTGGGATATATCATGAGAAGAAATCATATGGAAATATTAGGCAGCCTATTATTGTAAGGCTCTTGTAAATACCGTTTCATAAGAAGAACCTATCTAAGATGATGTAAAACTTAATATTCCTATTAACAAGATGTACTGTACTATTTCCAATTCATATCAGTGAAAATGTATTTTAAATTACAAAGTACTCATATTTTATCTGAGCTGATGTTCTGAATCATATGTCTCCTCTTTAATCCTATTTTCATTCAAAGTTTCACAATTCACATCTTTTTCCCATTTTCTGTAATACTTTCTGTGTTTTCAAAATGTAATCAAAGCTTGTTAGCTTCTACCCAACCATGTTTGGCTGAATGGGAATATTAATAATACCAGCTATTGATGTCTTTATGTTAAAATTTGATTTATTGAGCAAGTGGCACATAATCTGTGGGGAAAATACCTAGAGATAACACCTTGAGATGATTAATTGTGTTTACAGTGCATTTCTGTAATAATTGTTTACAAGGAAATTTATGCATGAGTTGCTGCCCCAGTTCAAAAGAATAACTCATCAGATTGTCAAGCTCTCTGCTCTTGAGTATTCCAGCTAATTGCTATCTTTGCTAGTTGAGCATCATAAATCCTTCTTCCACAGAGCTGAGAGCAGGATTTTTGGATCCTGCTTTTGCATGCAACCTTTTCATCCCTGGGAACATCAGTTTCCTCCTGCAGGAAAAGAAAAAAAGTCTGTAAGGGGCTGATACCGACAGAAGATTGTGACAAGCTACCCGGTGGCATCAGGTCTAACTTCTGAGAGGAGCTTAGACAATCATGTCTGAAAATCTGTGTTGGGTGAATTTGCCAGGAATGTTACTGATAATGAACAACACACGAGGATGTAGACTCAGCCTTAGAAATTTTAAAACATTAAATTCCCAGTTCTGCTGCTCCCTACTCTTGTATTTCCTTCTCCTCCACGAGTGCTGCAGGGTAGAGATGGCAGGATGGGTTGGGGAATGATTCCTTTGCAGCCATCTGTGCTTATTACTGATCTAATAACAACGGCACAATTCTCCCTTTTGGAATTAAATCCGTCTTTATGAATTCACAGACATAAACATACTTTTCTTCTGCACAGCTTCATGCATTTCGAGTTCTCTTTTTTTTTGTTCTATTTCCAATTTTTCAGTTTAATTATTTCATAACTAACTCTCCTGTAGTTGCAGGAGTGTTATCCAAGCAATATGTTGCCAGGAAGTACTTGATAATGTTTAATAATTCCTGATTACATTCCTGTTCCAGTCCATGATCATGATTATACAAATGTTTCTGGTGCTGTTTTTCAGTACAAATCCTCCTTTTCAGTTTCTTTCCTCTCCTTGTTGACAGTCTGTTGGTCAGAATACAAGAGAAACTGACCTATTTGCTGGTTTAATTAAAGATGTCAGTGAAATCCTTAAGGTTTGCCTGGGAAGGAGCAGATTTACTTGCTGCTTTTATGCACACTGTGGGATTTAAACATTTTGAGAATTGCTTTGGTGATTTTTCCCAGGAGATAAAGGAATGGATTAAGTGAAGTAGTTTCTGACTATAATTGGTCTGGTTTAAACACTTAAAAATAACTTTAAGAAATAAGAAAACACAGAACAGGTTTTCAAGTAGGGATTTAACTTTTTCTTTTCCCCCACCACCCCCCCACGCACATTTTTATTCCAGCTTTGGTGTCTCAGTGTGAACTATCAAAGTGGGCTGAACCTGAGGTGGGATATCTGTTCTTGGAACAGCAGCCCAGGCAGAGGACAGATGTCTGGAGGGGAAGAAACAAAAGGCCTAAATCTGAAGGAGCAGCAGGAGGAGAAAAAAGGGAGATAAGAGAGGGAGAAGAAAAAAAAGCCCAAAAAACAAACAACCAAACCCAGAGGCTTTCAGCCTTTGGATCAGTTATTTGCTCTTTGCAAACAAAGTGGGCTGGGAGTGCTTTAAACTTGCCGAGGGTTTGCCGGCAAAGCAGCTCCATCAAAGGCTCCCACCTGTTGCTCAGGTGTTCCTGGCACTGCTGCTGCTCCTCTGGATCCAGCCAGGGATACACCCGGGGCACCACAGGAAATCTGCTCTGCCTCCTTCTCCAGTCAGACACCTGGGTTCTCCTCTCTGCCTTGCTTTCTCTCAGCCAGGTGAGTGGCCAGCAGCGAGGAATTGCTGCCAAATTATTCCTGTCATGGTCGTTTGGAGAGGCAGAGGTGGAGCTGGCATAAATCAAAACACTCACACGGCTAAACCAAGATTAACTCTGTCCCCATTAATGCCATCAGCTCCTGCAGCACCAGCCGCAGAGGGTGAAGGCAATAAAACGCCCTGCTGAGCAATCAGAAAGCATCAATTTAACACCTAAACCTATGCTTGTGGTCCAGAGGAATGAGGATCAATGTAGTAAAATAGTTCCTATCAAAGCTCAGTGGTATGGGAATTCTTGAGAGGAGAGTAAAAAAAGCCACCCAAGGCTTTACAAGCAGGTTTTGATCCACAGTAGACGCAATAACACAACACATGAAGCAGATTCTGTAGGAAATATTAGACTAATCTTACAAAATATTCCAACCATGCCTATCAAGGAACATTAATAACAGTGTTATTGACAGAGTATTCATTTAAAGTCATTCTGTTGGATACAATTAACATTTAGATGAGAGACAGTTATAGGTACTCAGATGATATATATGAAAGAAACAATGACTCATCCCTCCAGCAGCATCAGCACCAAACCTCACAGCAGGGAAACTGCATTTCTCCCAGCTTTGAAGAAGATTCCGTGGACCTTCCTGAAGAAATCAGCTTGTTCCTTTCAGAGGGATTGCTCTGCTCTGTTTCCTTGCTGAAAGAGGAAATTTCTGTGGCGTTTGCCGAGGGTTGGATGAATGTCCCCAGGGCAAGAGGAGGCAGTGCAGGGGAAAGGGCTGGGATGGAGAGCTCAGGTTTGGAGGACTCTGCTGCGCTCTTCTGCCAGGCTCTTCCTCTTAAAGCTGTTCATGTCATTAGATTAATTACAATTAGATTAATTGTTACATCACCCACAGGAACATGAGAAACTGAAGAACCACTGCGCAGCCAGGGTGAGGGCAGTGATGTAAAAATTAAGAATACACCGTGAATCCTCTCTTGCCAGCACTCCCCAGTATCAAACCAGACTGTTATGACCTGGATGGAATACGGACAGGAAGGACACATTCCAGCCATGGTTTCCTGAGATTCACAATGTCTCCTGTCAAATAACGGGGCTTGAATTGGTCCCACTTGCTTTTAGTTCTGTCAAACTTAGCCTAGGCCTGCTCCTGACTGAGAGAAGCTTGGCCCGTGACCCCTTCATCCTGGACAGCTTCATGTCCCTTATTTTTGGAAGGCTGAAATGCCGTCGGAATGCGACGTAAAAACATCAGTGGCAGCCACCAGCCTTTGTATTAGTGAGATGCCACTTTCTCCTCCACATCTGAGCCCGCCTGGATGCTTCTCCACACAACTGGGTTTTGTGCAGCTTTAGAAGATGCTCGGTCAGCCAGAAACATGAAAACAGTCAACTACAGTGCAGAAAATCTGGAATTGAGACAGAATTTTCCACCATAAACCCTCTCTGCACCAGCAGTCACTGTGTTGGTGAATAAGAATATAATAACTTGGTCTAGAGAAAATGATACTAAAATAATTAATTTGAAAAAAAAAATTGTTTTGTATCCCAAACAAAAATTTTGGATGACATGTTGCCACAATAAGAAGACTTGCAAGTCTGGAAATGGAGTTATCTCCAACCCTGCTACCTTAAATCTGCTCCATAATAGCCTGGTAGTAGTTTATTTATATTAATTCCATACTGTATATTTTGCATTTTTGTGGAAATGCCTAGAGCATGCATATTAAGCAGTTAAGAAAATTGATCTGCTTGAGCAGTGATAACATTTGCAGAATGAAATCCTCACAATTAGAGAGACGTTTGAAGAAACCATGTTAAAAGGTGCTGAAATGTTCTTGAAGAAATGCCACATGTTGCTGCGGGCAGTAATGAAACATTTCCATATAAAGTACTACATAAACACATAGAAAATGTAGACATATGTTAGCAGATTATGGGGTGTGAGAGTGATAGAGTAGTGATGATTATTTGCAAGTGTTAATGTTACCAAAGCTGAAGGTTATCTCCTGGTCCTGGACCCTATATGTAAATAATTATAGCTGGAAATATGCATCTTCAAAGCCATCAAACATAATATATATCCAGGACTCCTGAAATACTGTAGGGTTTATTGATCTGCAGTGTAGGACAGTAAATTTTAGTAGATTTATGCTCAGATTTGGGTGAACATATGGCTTAAGACATGCAAGTTTGGAATAAAGTTATTCATATTACGCACAGTTGCACATGGTTCAGGATTTGCAAGTCAGGGAGTGATCAATATGCAAAAGGTGAAGTCAAATATACATTACCCACACAGAGGGAATTTTCTATGCATAGCACAGAGCACTTCTATCAGCAAACCAGAGAATTCAGATCTCTGCATCCATCTATCAGATGTATCCTGTGAAAATGTCCATCTATTATGTAAATAGTTCTGTTCTAAATACCTGTTTGTGTGAGGGTAACCTATGTATTTTCACAGCATGCTGCACTCAAAATAGCACCTAAAAAAGGTGTGGGGGGGGAAAGAACATATAACAATTTAAGATCCAGCAGTAAATTCAGCTTGGGAATATGGTTTTAGTGGACCTTTGGTTGGGGTTTTCTTCTAAACCTGCCCCACACCCTTGAAAACCTCATTTTTTATTAGTGTCCTTTGCATTTCTCCTTATATAAAAAAATCAGTGCATTGCTGCTGCTCCAGGACCTAAAAGCACAACTGTGAAATCAGGTAAGTTGGTTAAATATTTCTACTGAGATTCTCGCTGTTGTTTTCCTAATGAGCATTTTCTCACATCCTTTTCTGTTGTTTTTTTGTTTTTCTTTTCAAAATGTTTGCTTGAATTAGAAAACAATCTCTGTACTCCAAAGTGGCAAATCACTTGAGACTAGTTTCTGAATAGTGCTGAGAAATCCCTCTTTGCATATCTTTAAAGATGTTGCTCCAAGAAAAACAGGAATTTGTAACTCTAAAACCTTCATCAGCCTTGTAACTTTGAAATAAATAGTTCTTGAAAGAATTCAGTACTTGCCAAGCTTTCAGTTGTGTGCACGGAAGCTAAGGAAATTCAAGCAAAATGGACTTTATGATCTTTGTCTCTTTAACAGAGGTGGTTTTTTTCTTCATCACTTGTTGATGAAGAATTACTTCACCATTTTCCACTGCAGAAAGACCAGAAAGACAAAAAAAATCAGTTAAGTTAATAAAACCATTTTATTATAAAAATCCTTATATGGTTTCTGGTTGCCTTTATCGATATATATATATATATTTTTCTTTATATGTTTCTTTACTAAATATATATGTTTCTTTACTAAATACCATGATCAGAGTATATATACACATATATACATATATATATATATATGTTTCTTTACTAAATACACATATATATGTTTCTTTACTAAATACCATGATCAGAGTTAAATATTGCTCAAAACCAGCCCCCAGTAATTTCCTTTGGTTCTGGGTCAGGCCTGTTCTTGCACAAGCAGAAAAAAAAATTAAGTCAGTGCAGGATAGATTGATCATAAATTATAAAAGGCATTATAGTATAAATTTGCATTTCATACCTTGGTGCATTTGCTTTTCAGTCCAAGGTGTCTCCGTGCTTTTTTACCACTTATATACTCTATTTATACTGTATTTAAAGTGGGGTTTTTTTGAAGGCACAGCTGCAGAGTCCAATCTTTGTCCATGGCTTGGGAGGATGGATCTGATGTTGGCAACATTGATGGAAATTCCAAGGGGAGAGTTGTAGAGACACTTGGGGTGAAAAGAGGTTCTGCAAACAGAATAATCCAGTCCATCTCATTCTTCTCCACTTCCCTTGAGGGATGGGGAGGAAGTGCTGTTATGGGCTCCTGCAGATCCCCAGTGCCTCTTTCCCCCACAGCAGTGAGGGCAATGCCAGGTGCCCACTGAGATAAAAGGAAAAGGGTATTTCTTCTATTTCATGCATAATTTGCTAATTAATGATGATAGCACATCAGCAGTTGGTTAACTTGTTAAAAATTTCAATAAATTAAATTGAAGATTTACTAAATTTCATTGCTAGAAGCTCTTTTAAAAGAGGATGCATTAAAATTAGGAAACTAAAGACTACACAAGTGTATTTTCCAGCTATTCCTATCTTCAGAAATCCATCCATCTCCTTTCCAGAAAGGAGTTAACTTTCAGGATAAGTATTTTCTTCTTCATTAGCTCTTTATTAGCATTGGGCTAATTATGTCAGGCAGAATAAAAACTCACCAGAACCATCAGCTGAAGATCAGAGGAAGCCATTTTTTGCTCTGAAAGTTACATTGCCTTTCTTTTCTGTCTTTTTTCCTTATTAATTTCTGTTCCTCCTGTTGTCATACGGGAACAGATGTGAATGAATTCCCCAAAGAAAATTTGTTCTTACAGCATTCTGGTTCAATTTCTTTGTCCATCCTTGAAGATAGTAAACAGGTAGTATTAATAGGGAGATTTTATGACCTGTTTACTTCAGATCCCTTTTTGTATTTATGAAAATGCAGAGAAACCAAACTAAGTGATAGAGCAGCAGCTGGAGATGCCTTTTTCATTCTGGGCATTCAGTAAATATTGCTCTGCCAGTACCAAAAAACAAAAAGGTCAAATAGAAAAATATTTTTAAAGATCATTAAAATATTAAAAATAATTGTGGTAACAGCCTAGTGGGGTAGATAATATTGGTAGTTTTTGTAAAAGTTGTTTCAATGAATGTTTTTAATAACATGTATAAACCACATAATTTTATCAAGACTTTTCCATATTCCTGTAGTGATCCAGGCTCTGCAGTGGTTTAAAATGCTGATTTGGAGCTTATGGATTTCGATTTTTGTGGCTGAAAGGATCCTTGGTTGGATCCCTGAGGGCTGTAGCTCTAGATACCACTTTGGGGGTGTTTTATGAATACCCTGATGCTTAAAAGTCCATGATATTTAATTTTGGTAGGATATATGTGCACTTAAAAGATTTACTCTATTTTTGGCAGAAAATGAGCGATCAGTAAATCGATGGAGCTTAGGTGCATCTAGCCTAACCTTAGTCTCTGACTTGAACTTACAATGGTTTATGTCTAATGGAAGCATCTATACAAATTTATAAATGGACATTGAATATTGATTTCATTGGTGTCAATTCAGCGAGTCTCAGTCACTGAGGATGTTGTGAGGAAAGGGTCTCGGCTCCTTGGGCAGGGAAGATTGTCTTAACCTCAAGCAAGAGATCTCAAACCTTGGGAAACCCCGCTCAAGGGAAGAGTCTCTGCTGGGCAGCTCAGTTGTAATTTAAGGAGAACTCAAATTGGACTCATCCAAAGTTGGTAAAATGTTTCTTTGCTTTGAGGAGCAACCATGAGTCCCAGCTCCAGGGCTCACTCAGGCTGGAATATTTATGGGATAAAGTGGTTGTGTCTCAAATTGTGTGTGATGGAAAGGAAATTATGAGCCTCCTTGTACCCACAGCTTTGTTCCTTGAGGAAAGAGAGCTGGAAAAGCCACCTGCCATCCCTTAGCTGGTGTTCCATGCTTGCATGTTCTGATGTTCCTGAGGTCACTGCTCCTCTGAGGGTTTTCTTCAAGAGTTCAAGCTCTTAAAGTTCTTTCTCCTTTGGAGAAAGAGTTTTTGGAATAGATTTTGGGTCTTTTTCTCCTTTGGAGGCTGCACCAAAATCCTGCTCATTTTGTTGAGGGGTCGAATGTCACTCAACAGCCAGATCAGAGCACAGTACTGAGAGTGCTCTAAGAGCACTTGGGGGGAAAAAATAAATTCACCAGTGCTTATTCACCTCCTAGAAAGTCCAGTTTGGTCCTTTCCAATGTTCTTTGATTTGCAGGAACATTTTGCTGTTTGACCAGCTCGTGGAAGGGTTTACATGCTCAGCCCTCAGTGGAGCAGGAGACCTGATCCATCCAGCACATCCCTCTAAACCAAGTCTCTGCCATCTGCTTCAACCTCTAATTACAAATGCAAAATAACACAATTCGCAATTGCATCATAAAAAAGTAAAATATAAGTGATTTAAATGCATGTGTGTGTTCCTTATGCAAGGCAACATTCATCTGTTATGTTTTACTGTCTTTTATAAACAACTCCAGGGTGAAATCCCTCTTTGTGGAGGAAAGAAAATTTATTTCACTGTAAGAAGACAGTTTTTGAAAGGTGTTTTTCTGGGTTATATTGCACTTTATATATTTGTCTCTTTAAAAATTCCTTTTCTTCTGCCAAAATAGCAGCAGTGATGGGATGGGTGGTTTGTCCAGATCCGTCTGTTGTCTTCCAACACACAGCTTGGGGAATCCTTTGGCTGACCAGGCTCTTTCCTGGATTCCCAAATCATCAGCCATGTGCTACTGCTACTTCCCTTTTTTTATATATCTGTATTTATTTATGGCATTGTACTTACAATAGTTTTGGGGTTTTTTTGTTAACTTATAAATGGACAATGCTATCCAGTTCACCTCCTTCCTGAAGCAGAGGGTTGTTTTAAAAGCAACCTTTAGTTATCCCATCATGGAGCTCTTCTAATTTTCCCATGCTGGGATATGACATCACCTACGTACCCAGCTTTCTAAATAATTACATTGATTATGGTTTGTTAATTTGTGTTTAAGGTGTTTGTAAAATTCCATTATCACTAACATGTGCATGCCTAACTTTTGATTTCCCTCAGAGTTTTCTGTTCACCTGCCACATTTCTAGATCTGGAATTGACCATATTTGATTTCTCAATATCTTTTTGGCACTGAGAGGGTCCAAACCAAATGTCCCATGCTCTGTAGACCTCCCACTTCTCTCTGCACACCTCCCCCTTTTCTCCATCCACACCTTCACCTTAACCAGAGGTGACACCTCACTCTGTGAGAGGAGCAAACTTTATTCCTGAGGAGAATTTATTCCCAGTGAGCTGCAGCTGGGGAGCATCAGAGTGACCTTCTGATCTCAAGTTTGCTGGTGAGCAATGACTACTTTAAATGCAGAATTTTATGAACTTGTGAGCTTTAAAACTTTTGGAGCCTTTCTGGAAAGCAGAACCCAAGGCCTGTGGGGTGTCAAGGTGTGGGGTGTCAAGGTGTGTGTCAAGGGGTGCCAAGGTGTGGAGTCTACACAGAGCCCTCAGTCCTGGGCTTTGTCCTCCCTTCCTTTCCCCTCCTCTCCTCTCCAGCCTCCTTAAAATAAGGGTCCAATATATCAAGAGGTTTAACTTCATGGGTTTCAAATGGAAGCTGAAGAATTTGTTTTCAGTCTGATGTGAAAGGAACAATTAGCAAGGGCGAACCCCCTTCCCATCAATGGGAGACTTTTCAATTTCCTTGAAAGGCTTTGGACCAGGATCTAAAAGAGCAAGGACTTACTCCTAACAAAGATGCCTGAAAAGGGATGGAAAACTGTTAATCAGACACTCCTGGCACGCTGGATGGTAAAACAAAACCATCTGCACACGTCCTGCCTTCCCTCCAACCTCACCATGGGCAAAGGGATGATTTACCACTCAGGAATCATTTTATCCTGGAGGATAAAATAAGGTTGTTAGGATTCTCACTTCTAGTGCCTGTTAGAGGGTAACAAATGCAGGCTGTTTATTCAATCTCACGGCAAACACCTGGGAGAGTCCTTGTTTTGGACTGTGGGAAGGAGAGGGAAGTGCCAGGGGATGGGAGCAGGAGGACAGTGATGAAGGGAGGTCTGCTGGGCACAGCCAGGAGAGTGCCCAGCACTGGTGCTAACCTGGGCTTAGGGAGGACAGGAAAGCTAAGCTAAGGGTGCTCCCATCATCCTAGCTTGGTATTTTGTTTGGTAGGCATGAAATTGTAGCTACGATTTGAATTCTGATGAGGCAAGGAGGTATCGAGCAGAGCATCAGGAGCTACTTTTTTGGGGAATATTTTACTTCATTATGTTGCCAGCTCTGCCAGTTTCCAATGTTAGGCAACCTGATAGCTCAGAAACAATCTATTTGTCTTTTCTTTCCTTCCAATCAGTTGCACTTTGATTTTCTTACCAAGTTGTTCGGTTGTTATGGCTCCATGGATTTTTTACCAAGCTTTGTAAATGAACATTGGGGGTTTTGTTTTTTCAGGTTTTTTTCTTTTCCTAGATGTAATTTGCTTTTGAAGTTGCCAGGGAACAACTTTGATCAGAAAAACAACAAATCCACCCATATTATGAGCTAGTTTTATTTGGAGAAAATAGAGTTACAGATGCACCAAGATGAAGTTATTTGGCAACAAGAGATTTTGGGTCTATTCCCTTTGGACTGACATAATCTTGATTGAACAATTGCTAAAAGGAATTTATTTTAAAATAATGTGACCTGTGCTTAAAAGGAATTGGCCTCAGATAGCCCAGCAAGCTGCTTTTTCCCAGGCTTGCTTATTGTTTTATTTAAAAACATGTTCAGAACAGACCCATTAACTGGTCATAGTCACTAATTGTGAGCTTGTCTTTTCTTTGGCTTAGAAAGGCTTTGGATTGAGGTCAAAAAGAAAAGGAATGGAATAGGCAATTTTAAATTGCCAATTTTTCTCATTTTAATATCAGATTTGTTTGGCTTGTTCACGTTATGCAGATGAAGCTGTGGTACCAGAGCCCAAACCCCTGGGAGTGTCCAAAATCCCAGGATCCAGTCCAGGGCTTTCTCTTATAGGCTGAGGGAAAGACTTTTGGGTTTGTTCTTCATAATTTCATTCCTTTTCTCTTTCTCTGCTTTGCCTGAGCATGATGTGGTGGTGATGCTGCTTTATTTTGTGACATAGAAAATGTCACCATTTTCTAAAACATCATCAGTGTTTTCTTCGTTTTCATGCCACATTAATGCAAATACTGAGCAATAGATGGCTTTAGCAAGTTCTCTTCCAGTTGGATATTTTTTGGATTTGGTTTTTTTTTTTTCTCTTGGACCTAAGTAGAACTCCAAAAATAATTATTTTTTTTAAAGGTCTGGAACCTGTGAGGAGCTTTACTACCATTGCTGTTTCAAGGCTATAGATTTTCTTGGGAGGAAATGCAACAAAATATTTGTCAGCACCTTTCTATTACAACCATCAGTCTTGAATCTCCAAAGTGTTGAGTATCATAACTTAGGCTGTAATTTGGTTGTGTTTATCTGATTGTATTTATAGGACCATGGTTGGGTGTTACAAGGGTCACTTTAATACACAATGAAGGTTAAAGGGTGGTAGTTTACCAGGCATGTCCAAATCCAAATTTGCTGCACAAACCTGGCTTGGGTTAATCCCGTTATTTTTATTTTTTAGAAATATAGAGAAAATAATTTTATTTTTCAGAAATCCATATAGCTTTGGACCAGCCAGTAAGTGAAATATTTTCTAGCATTACATTTATTTTTTTCCTTAAAAGCACTATTTCTGTTAGTTGGAGAATCCTGCTGCCTACCAGAATGTGAAAATAGGTTTCATTCAATTAATGAACTGGAAACAGGAAGACATTACATAGTAAATGAGGTTTACATATGATAATGTTGGATTTGTCATGTAAACGATTGCTTCCTTTCAGCTCCCTGAAAGGACTAAATTTTGCTTTTGTACAGATTGTACAATGCTAATAAAAAGAGAAGGCTCTATGGAAAGTATAACAATAAACTATATCTATAATTCTAATGTGCAGGAGGAAAAAAAGGATGATGATATTTTAATACACAAGTAAGATCAGAGGTGGGAAGTGGTGTCAAAAACTAAAGGCTCAATCACAGCTTTGCAACAGACTCCATAGGCAGGGCAGCGTAATAGAGGGAAAGGTTTTAAGCTGAAGAAAGGGAGGTTTGGATGGGATATTGGGAAGGAATTCCTGGCTGTGAGGGTGGTGAGGCCCCAGCACAGGTTGCCCAGAGAAGCTGTGGCTGCTCCCTGGAGCCCTTGAAGTGTCCAAGGCCAGGATGGATGGGGCTTGGAGCAACCTGGGATAGGGGAAGGTGTCCCTGCCCATGGCAAGGGGTGAAATGGGATGGGCTTTATCCCTCCTATCACAAACCATTTCATGATTCTGTATTTCCATAAGTCTTACTTCTTCCCCCACCATTTTTGCTGCTCCCAGCTGAAGTTATTCTTTCTAGTTTCTTTCCACCTTTTTCAAAAATGTGAGCTCAGGACAGGTCACAACATCCCACCTCAAGGATGGTGAGAGAATGACCTCATTGGGGTTTGGTCTCATATAAGATGCTCCTGTTAACAAATCCCTGAAATTACCTTTTCTGGAGCAGTTTTACTCCTTTGTTTGATATGGAGATCATAAGCTGTAAATTTGAATGTGTAATGGAGTTCCCTTACTGGCAATTTCCCATTTGCATCTGATTTCTCCTCTCTAAGTGTAACATTTTACACTTGGCTTTATTGAATTTCATCTTAATTTCAGGCCATCACTCCAAACTGTTAATATCTTTTCAGATTTTGATCCAGACCTCCCAAGGGTTCCTACCATCCCAGCTCCTCAACATTGCAAATTTTATAAATGTAATCTCTTTTCCCTTTAACTGAGTCATTATGAAAATATTGAACAGAGCTGGAGCAAGGACAGATCCCTGAGGAATCTCACCTGAAACTTCCTCCCACTTTGACAGTGAACCATTGATAGCTACTCTTTGAAAGCAGTTTTCAACCAATTGTTCCCTCCACCTCATGGTAATTTTATCTAGTTCTAGACCATATTTTCTTAGTTTTATTATAAGAATGTCATGTGGAACAGCATCGGAAAGCTTACTAATAAGAAGATGTATCACATCAACTCCGTCTCCCTTATCCACAAGGCCAGTTATCCTGTCAAAATTAAATTGGAGGGCTCTGTGCAGGAGGCTTCTTTTTAATCAAGGCATTTGAGTTATGACCCCTGAAATATTAGGTAAATTTTTCAGGAATAACAAACATGATGGAGTTTGGGTTTTTTTTTTAATAGGCTAGCACAGGAAAGCAGTTTGCTTGTTTGTTGTTTATTTAAATAATCCGATGATGAGAGATTAACAATAATGGTCTGAAAGCCAAAAGCCATTATCTGACTGTTACCAAAGACAAAAATTAGGGTGGGAGCAACAAGGCTTCCTCCATAATAGTGTTTTCTTCATTTCAAGCTGATCAGTAGGAAGTGGATTTAGAAGTGCTTTAAATCATTTCACATAATTTACTGGTAATCTAACCAGCATGAACTGCATGTACCCTAAGTGCTGATTTTTTAAAAAGCATAAGAGGAAGAGCAAAAGAACTTTTTATTCTAAGTCATTCTGTAATTTACACATTTTTGTATCAGCCCACTTACTAGTGCCATACATAAGTGTTTCCTCTGAACAGATTTAATTTTTAATTTTCCTGAATCAGTGTTAACCAGGAAAAAGGTAATTGTTGTCAAGAGTATTCAAACTGTCAGAATATCATTCAATCTAAAAGCTGTTAGAATCTGTGCAAAAGTAATTACTGAAACTCTATTCAACTGTAATAATAACCTGCCACTGATGACAGCAATTACTGGGGAAAGTGTAATAGAAATCAAAGGCGCATTTTTCTCTGACAAGTACATTTCTAACTAAGGTTTACATTGGTTGAATAGTGTTGACAATGATGATGTGCTGTATCACTCTTAATCACGGCTGGCATGATGTTACAGTTTGAGCTGCTCGTGCTAGAGGGGGACTAATTGCGTGTTTCAGCTGACACTGTCCGTGCTCTCTGTGCTCTGGGAAGGGAGGGCAGGGATGAGCAGAGTCTGAGTGTGGTGCCTCACTCACTGCCTGGCTTGCACCCTTCCTAAGGGTGTAGGCACTGCTGAGTTGGACAGAAAGGCTTCAGGATCAGGGTGAACCAGTTTAGGTCATTTTGGGTCAGTTTAGGTCGGTTTAAGTTTGGGGATGAGCAAAACGCAGAGGGTAGGGAAGGAGCAGGGTGGCAGGAGTCAACCCACGTCTGCCTCCTGGCTGGCAAAGGTCATGCAGAGTCTTCCCCCATAGATTTACCTCCCTAGGAAGTCCAGCTGTCTCGGGCAAAGATGGTTCTTCAGTGCTTCAAGTTACTAAGGAGTCACCTGAAGCAAAGAGTGGCTGTTGTTGTCAGGTCTCAGTGCTGCCCTTCACTCGGACAAAACCCACGACACAAGGTGCCACTAGGGATAATTGCACTAGCTTTGGGAGAACTGTGCTAGGAGAAGATCTTGTCTGGCTTCATGCATTTTTTGGAGAGGGAGGAAGAAAGGACATCCTTCTTGACAGCATTTATCCCTCTGCTGATCAGTTTTGCCCACTTTTTCAGCAACTGCTGAGAAGTTTCCTCCAGAACATTTCCCCATTGTGAGAACTCTTCAGGAACAACTGTTCCAGAATAATTCACCCAGAAATCTGGTTTAGCTCCCCCTATTCAGTATCTCTGCAACAACCCCAGTGTCTGAGAATCAGCTCAGGAAAAGTATCCCTTGGAAGCAATCTTGGAGAAGGCATCCAGGATGCCACACATGTTGGTCCTGCCCAGTCACCCCCAAAATTATTTCAAAAACATGTTAAGGCATCACAGAAGTTCATTTTTGCAGGTGGTTTTTTTTTTTGGGTTTTTTTTTGTTTTGTTTTTTTTTGTTTTGTTTTGTTTTTTTTTTTGCTTCCTTTGGGTCTGTCAGAATAACTTTAAAGATGGAACTTGTGCAGGAGATGGTGTGCAGATCTGGGGCAAAGCTACCAAAAGCAGTTTCAGGCACGCCACTAGTCAGGTTTTCATGCAAGAAATTGGGTTCAATGGATTTTTATAGAGAGGAAAAAACAAGGATACTTGAGTGATATTATGCACTTAGTCACATTTCTCTTGTCAAGGCTGTTCTGTTCTTCACACAATTCCACAGTCCATAAGCTCATAGTCACTGCAAAGACCAAAAGCCTTTACTATTTCATGACAGATCCAGCTATTTCCACTACTAAGACTCATCAGGAGAACAGAGCGTAGAATTTGGGTGTGGAATAGAGAGGCAGAATTAAACAGTCCTTCTATGGTCACCAGACAGGTTATATCCATTAAAGGTAATCTAAACTGTGTGCAGAATGCTTAACACTTTCAGGAGACTTTTTGAAATGAATTTTAGGTAGTGCCACATCCCTGCAGAATCACTGACTGTCCCTGCAATCCAGTTTCCCCGAGGTATCTCCGAGCTTTTACAAGCCCCTCATGCACACTTTAATGTCTGAGTACTCCCTGTAGGCTCCTTGGATGACCTTGTGGATTTAAACATAATGCCTAATTTTCCATGGAATTGGGACCTTGCTTGGCTCCAGATAGGAGGCTGCCAGAGGAGTTCATTCCATCATTCTACTTATTTCTCTAATTGCCTGTTTATGTTTTCTGGCAGCCAACACTACCCAATAATTTTTATAAACAGAAGCTTTTTCACAGAATCTACTAAATAAAAGTCACAGCTCTTGAAAACCAAACTGATTTTAAAGGAAAACTTGATGTTTCCCCTCTGATTTTCCCATTGATGTTTAACAGTTTGCATCAGGCTAGGTCCCTGGTGCTCCGTTACCATGTGGCTCTCTTTTATTATAACACAACAATAATGCAATTCAGCTGCAAACGTGTGGTAAAACACTCCTGGATTTTGCGCACACCTTATTAATTATCCTAACTGCAAAATGATGGGGTTTTTGACAATCATTTCTGTAAACTCTTTGGGCTTCTCACGTGATGGCCCTACCTGAGTGGGGGTGGTGCTTGCCTGGTTTAGTGAGCAGGCATTTGTGGAACCAGGGCTGGTTATGAACCTCGTGCTGCTGAGCCCCTGCATCTCTAAGCCAGCACTTCATCCCCTTGTTGAAATAAAACATGGGAATAAAACCAAAAGCACAGCAGGGCCTCCTCCTTGCTCAGAGTTTTCTACCCAAGGGAAGAACAACCTGAGCCATGTCTGAATGAGGTGAAGGAAGAGCCCGCGCAGGATCTGTGCTCAGCACTCCTCTTTGCAGGTCCTGCCCTTTCTCTTGGAAGGTGGGACCACAGCAGGGTGTCCCAGGCACTGTGCCATGCTCAGAGTTTCCATAGGGCTTTTCCCATGGGATGAGAGCACCTAGGCAAAGCAATGCCCCCACTCTGGGGGTGACACTGCTGTTGTGGCCATCAGTCACTCTCTTTATGGGGTGACAGAGGGGCAGAGAGAGTTGGAAAATCTGATTCCTTACAGAGTTTGTGTGCTTGTGCCACTGCCACTTCCATGTCCGGGTGGAGAGGTCAGGCAGGGGTTTGTGTGGCTTGCAGGTCCAAATGTGTGAACTCAATATAAACTGAATTTTTGACAGAAATGTGACCACTCCAGCAACACCCATGTTGGGAATTTAGAGACATTACTACTGATGGTTTTCCTTTTGTTCATTTGCCTTTCCAACACTACATTTTAAGAACTCCCTATCACCAAGAGCTTGGAAATGATCGGCCAGGTGTCCCTTGATAAAAACAAGAAGCCAATTACTTATCTTTTATGGCATGTCCTTAAAGGTTCCTATTCTAAACCTTTTCCCTGAAAATCTGATAGCCTTTTTTTTTTTTTTTTTTTTTTTTTAAGAGAGCTGAGATGAATGGAGTTCATATAGATGACATAAAGAAACACCAGTACCTAGCTCAGAGATGCACCATTACCATCTTCTTCTGGTGTGACCTCCTCAAAGGGACAATTGTAGGGACAATGTCCAAGGCAGGGATGAGACTCCAGGAGTGGCAGTAAGGACAACCTCTGCCTGGGATATTTCTGCCTGCCTCCATAATCATACACAGCTTTCTATTGTTCCAGCAGTTACTCAAGCATATAATAGAGTTTCAATGAGTTCAAACCTCCTGTTTTAGATGGTTCTTTAGTGAGGTTTTCTTCTGCCTCAGCATGGATTAGAATTATTTTTCCCCCACCCCAGCACATAAAAAGGGTGTGAAGAAAATATGCAGCTCAGTATCGTGAATTTTAAACTGTGGGAAACAAAATATGACCTACAATTCATCTCTGATACCTGCTTAATGCCCTCTGTCTGTGGTCAGAAATAACCTTGGTCCTCAAACACCTCTTGCCATGCCCAGATCCTGCATCCACAGGTGGAATTCCAACCTGGTGCAAAGGAACTCCTGAGCAGAGCCAGGGATTCATCCAGGGAATGGCAATGCCAGACAGCTTTTGTACCCTGGAGTGTTACCTGAGAATCTGGCTGCAGATTCATAACAAAGCTTCAAGGAATTTATTCAGTTTTGCTGGGATCACATAAATAGTCATGGGCAGAGATGCTGGATATAAAGGATCCTGTCTCCTATGCCCTGTGCTGTGTCCTCTCAGTCAGGTGCAATGCAGAATTTGCAGAAATCCATCATTCAGGAGAAAACAAAACAAAACAAAACAAAACAAAAAACTCAGAAAAAGAAATTCAGAAATCCATATTAATGAGGAAGAAATATTTAAAATAATGCAATGACTGGTTTTGGACCTTTGTTGCAGCAAGTATTTTTATTTAAGTACACAAACAATTGATTCATCCGGGGCAGGAATGGGAACACGATTTGTGTGCCGGCTGAGGGAAAATCCAGTGGGATGAGCTGATGGCATCCCCTCTCTGCCAGCCTGCTGGTCCAGGGCTGTGTGCTCACACTCCTAATTCCTCTTAGCCAGGTTGGTTTAAACTGTTTGATTACTGGTCCCTGCTACCCCAGCTGATTTTTTTACTATTATTATTTTTTTTTCCCTGCCTGGAGAGAATTAAAGCCCTGTTTTGAACTGCTTTGCCAACAGATCTGTTCAAAACCTGCAAGCGGGTTTTAATGAGCAGCTGGAGGAGCGACTCCTTCCCCGGCACGGGCTGCTCCTAAAGAGCCTACCCATGCATATCCTTAAGACATTTGAAGAGACTGCGCATTTTTCTGTCTTTAAATCATGGGGAAAGTGACTTCAGGTGTTGCAGCGCTTGAATTCACTGGGCTCCTTCAGCCTGCGCGGTGCCCACGCCCGTCATTAGCGCATCATTTAATGATCAAGCCTGGACCACTCAAAGGAGGGAGGGTTTGGGTCCCTTTGGGAAGCCACCAGGACAGAGCTGAGCACATCAGTCCTGCTGCTTAATTAGATCTCAAAATCTCCGAGTAAAAATCAAGTGATGCTTTAACAGATTCTTGTATAATTGCTGTCGTGGTATTTATTTATTTTTTTTTTAGGGTTTTCAACCTAGATTTAGGAGATTAAACCGGTTGTGCACTTGATATAAATGTGTAAATAGCTAAATACCCTTATCTTTGCACAGCGATGATTTAGGAAGCTGTTAAATCATAGGAACACCTTTGGAAGGGAGGTGAGCGCTTAAAGGTTTGCTCAACAGAGATCTAACATTAAACAGGTATCATAAGCCTTAAAATGTAATTTAAGTATATGGGTGTTCCCCCTAATGACTGTGATAAGATCAGCGAGGGAATGCAAAATGTGCCAGATGCAGTGGTGGCTCTGGAGAGTGCAGGGACGGATTGGAAACTTCCCATCTATCTTATTTTCCTTTTTCATGCACATGAAAAGGAAATCTCATCCTTTTCCTCAGGTGAGTAAATGAAAGGGCTGCTCTCCAAGCAGCTGCACACAAATGTTCAACTTCTTTCTGGGCATTTGGTCACTAGAAGAAAAAAAACTATCTGGTGGGCAGATGTTTGGGAGACTTTTCTAAGCTTTCTCAGAGGGGAAAAGTTTAAAAATAAGAATAAGCTTGCTAAGGGCTATGTGCTGCATGGTGGTTTATTAGCCATTGTTCTGGTGTATGAGCCAACATTCTGCCTTAATCCATGCAGAGCAGCAAGTTCTTGTGGCAGAGGAATCACAGAGCTGGGCTATTTGTCTTGGTGGACAGCATCCCATTATTGCCACACTCCCTGGTTGTGTTTAATGTGAGGAGGATACGAGTACTTAAAAAAAAAAAATAGTCACTTCAGTGACGCTCTCTGCATTTTTATTCCTGAATATTAAGTCCCAATTTTTATAGCCTTAGCTTGATCTGGGGCTTCATAAAACACCATAAATTGGAGCTTAGCTTTACAGGCAAGCAAGATGATTTTGTAAGCATGGGATTGCCCCTGCTACATCAAATCACATTTCCTCTCTGAGTGTCCTGAAGCCCTCAGTTATGGCTCTGGCTCAGTTGCCAGCCAGGAGATAGAAGAAACCCTGTGCAATTAACTCTTTACATCTTGGGCTTGTTGGTTGTTGGTTTTTTTTCTTTTTTTCTTTTTTTTTTTTTTTTTCTCCCCAAGGCGAAAGAATGAGAAAAGTTCTTTAATCAGATATTTTCTTCCAATTTTACCTCAGCGAAGTGCAACCTCCTGTCAGCAGAACCATTATCTGTAATTTACATGCAGGAAGCAACGAAGTTTTTGGGTGAAATGGCTCCAAACCCGGGAACCTCTGCCCATTCCATCATCCAGCCCCTGCAAGCACAGGAGCTGTGTCAGTGACAGTATTAAGGGCTATTAAACTGGCTTTGATGTATTGCTGGGGTTTTGGATGATTTTCTAGTTTTTATTATTCCTCTGACTATCATTTGCTATTTTTAAATGGAATCTGCTATTATGGGATACTAGGAGTCTGTCCTTCAGAGGAGACTCTGCTCCAACAGCCCTCGTGCTCACTGCTGGTGGCTTGTAAAGGGGACGGTGATGATCCCCTGGAATTTGGGGGGCCACAACCACCATTTGCACAATTTATCATCCACAAAGGTTCTCTGAAGGCTGGGAGCAGGCACAGGAGCTGCACAGGGAATGGCTCTCCTCCTGGAGCTGTAGGGGTGGGGATCGGGGCAGGTATCCACCAGTGCCACCAAATTGATCCTGCCCCAGCTGGAAGCTGCTGCTGCTCTCCCCAGATTCTTCTCCTTCGTTCAATATTATTCTCTTTGAGCATCCCACCTCTCTCCATCCGTGGTCAGGCAGCACTTGCTCAGCCACAGGTCTGCAGTAGGAGGTTTTCATGGAATTACAGAATCACGGGCTGGTTTGGGTTGCAAGGCAGCTTAAAGACCAGCTGGGGTTTTTGTGATGCTTTTCTACAAAGCTTTGCAGAGTTTTAGAATCACAGAATCGGAGAACATCCTGAGCTGAGACCCTCAGGGACCCAGGAGTCCAACACCTGGCTGATTTTAAGGCTAATTCAATACCTGGGTGACAGGTAGTGGTGAGAAAAACAATGAGATTGTTGAGAAAAGAATAGCATTTAATAAGCACTGAGATGTATTATTCCCTTTTTAACAGAGCTGCCTAAAAACTATTGATTTTGCTGCCCACAGATTTCTAATAATAAAAAATTTAAAGCCTTGCTATCATTCCCCCAAATCAGGTTTATTTCCAGCATGAGTGAACTCAGAAATTTTCCAGTTAGAACTATGGGAATTGGATCCTCCAAATTAACAAATTTCTCTTCCAGTCCAACAAATTGTTGGGTTCATCTGCATCTTCATCCTGGGAGCTGGCATTGCTTGGTGAGAAAACCTAAAACTGCTTTGTCTTGATGTTCAGCTGCTTTTCCTCTTCCCTCTGGCTCAACCACTTCAATGAACCCCTCCCTATGAATACTTATTTTTCACAACTCAATTTTTGTTTAACCAAAATTAGCAGTAAGAATTGTTTTATTCTTGCCTGCCACTCTAGTTAACCTCAGGTTAAACTTTTTAGGTCAAATCTGGGCTGAAGAGTCTTTAGATGCAACATCAAGGCTCCTCACCTGGTCCTTGAGCTCTGTTGTTGCAGCTACATCTGTGTTCATTTTTACTGATAATTTGGCGTTCTTTTTTTTTTTTTTTTTTTTTTTTTTTTTTTTTTTTTTTTTTTTTTTTTTTTGGTCTTTATTTCACCAATGATGAGATGCCCACAAAGACTTTTGGCCAAGCTGCTGGTTTTCCTTGCTGGTTATCCAGTGTATTGCTGGCAGTGCCTTTAGGGGGAAATATATAAGTTTAAAATAAAGCTTCCAAAAAAGCAAACAGCACTTCTGATTAGGATCTCATATTGTTATCCTTCCTGCTTCATTTGTTTTCCAGATGGGCGAAATAAAGGTCAACAACCCTAGGGCAACGAGCTGATTTGAAAGAAATGTGATTTCTGAAAGGGAAATTTGCAAAAAATAGCCATAACCAAGAAATGAGAAACATTTTAAGAAATTGGCAGTTCAGACTAATCTTCCACGCAGTTTATCTTGGCGAATTGGTGATATTTTATTGTCCATGCAAATGTGCTGATGATGTGGTCCTGCTCTTCTTGGAGGCGTCTGAAAACCATTTTTCTTTACTGGAATTGGGGTATGACTGTGGCCATGAACAGGGAGATAAAGAGGGCCATCAATGCCCCGAGCTAAAAAAGAGGCACATTGAAGGCTCCGGTTTCTCCAGAGGGAAAAGTTGGAGCTGCCACGTCCCCAGGTCTGCTGGGAACTGCTTTTTCCAGCATCCATCCCTTCCAGCACCAAGTGGGATGCGCCATCCCAGAGGCTTCTCCTGCATCCGCGGATCAGGCAGCGCTTCCCGTGGTTTCTCCAGGAGCTCACCCAGCGCCCCGCGTTCCTCGCAGGGCGAGGAGAAGGAGCCGAGACCCGGAGCATCCCTTTTCCACGGCTCCTGGGAGCCGGGGTGTGGGAGCCGCTGCCTGGATCCCGAGAGAGCCTCTTCCCAAAATCGGGGTCATGTCTCCCTCTAGGGGCTCGCGACGAGGATGGAACCCCCCGCTTCCCCTGCCGGAGGAGCCTTCCCGAAAGAAAGGTGTTTCGGCGTGTAGGGGCTGGGATGCGACACGCACCCCGTGCGCCCGTGGAAAACGCGGCTTAAAAGTTGTATTTTTATAACATTTTATGGGATTTTTTATAGCATTTTATGGACTCTAAGCCAATGAGGTTTTGCTGTGCGGATGAAGGATGAAGGTGTTGTTTTGGTTTTTTTTATCTTTGTCCCCAGCCTGGCAGTGGTGACACTGCTGCCTCACTGGGTGCCTGTCCCCCTCCTCTGCAGCATCCTCAGGCATTTTGGAGGTGGCTGCCGCTGCCTGCTGGGCAGAGATGCTCTTCCAGATGTGCTGCTGGGTGCTCTGCTGGCCACTGGTGCAGCCGTAGAGCAAGGGCAGGGATTGGGACACAGGCATGGTCCCCAGAGCTGAGAGCAAGGAAAAAAAATCAGATCGAACATCGGGATTTTATTTCCATGTTCGCAGAAATGGGAAAGCAGAAGTGTTTAATTGCCGTGACGCAGCATTTAAACGTAACTCGTTGAGATGAATCTTGAGTTTGGAGTTTAATTTGATGCCTTTGTGGACTTTCAGGGTGGTTGGTGTTTTCTGTTTTTCCAGTAACAAGAGCAGTGGGAATTGCCCCCTGTTTAGTGGCCAGGCAGCCATGATAATCATTCTGTGCCACTGTTGACCTGATATTGATCCGAGAGTCTGGGAAGAAAAGGAGTCTAATAAATAAATATAAATCAATAAATTCAATCAAAATATAAAGGATGGTTTTCCAAGAGGCACAAGTGGGAATTGCAGGAATTGAAAGGCAGCCCATGTAATTTTAATGACTCGGCTGGTTTTGTGTGAGAACTCAAGTACAGCTCTCAAAGATCTCGTTTCACTTTGGGGACACAGAGATTCATTTCACCAATTTCAGTAGTCCAAAATTTGGGCTGAGGCTTCCTCACAGTCAGCTGAGACCTGGGATGAGTCATGTTCTGGGGGAAGGTGTTCATTAGAGGCACTACATCATCCCATGGGACGTCAGTGCCCAATTTTTAGCTGGCCCAAGTTAGGTTCAATTCATCTCATCCCTCTCAACAATTCCTTTGTGGGCTGTTGCAGCCTCTCCCTGAGGGGTGACAAGGAATCCTCTTTACCCCAGCAATTATTTACACTGTGATGATTTCCCATTGCCCAAAACTAATTCGTCTCTTTTAAATTATGGCTTTTCACTCAGCAAAATCAAGGATCTCTATAAAGATATCCTGGCGGTGTTGCTGAGAAATAATCTAAAAAACTTCTCAAGGAGGCCAGATCAGTTCAAATACAATTCCTCTTTGCTCCACTGCAGTGTAAATCAGGAATAGCTCCTGAACTCCCAGCTCAGGTACCAAAGGCTTGGCTGCAGTTTGTGTAACACTGATGAGCCTTCACCTCTTGCAGGATAAAATCACTGATAAAACCAGAATATGTCAGATGTATATAATTAGCAGTTGGTTGTTTATGTTAACCCTAATTAGGGGTAGGAGCTAGATGATCTTAAAGGTCCCTTCCTACCCAAATTTAAAATGAAACTGAAGGATTTGGGTGATCTGAGGCTTGAGGATATTCCTGTGGTCAGATTTGGGGGTGTGTAAAAAGAAAATAAATATAAGCCAGAGAGAAGGATGCTGATGTTGCTTCAGGGATGCAAAGCGATTTTAAATGGTTTTAAATTCTTATGTTTAGTTACAGAAATTCAGGGTCAGATCTAATGAAATGTTTAGTATCTAAACTTGGTTTAGTATCTAAGCTGGGCTGCTCCATCTGATGGTGACATTTGCGTTGAGGCCACACAAGGACAGTGCTGGGTGCCAGCATGGCAAGGAAACCCCTGTGGTCCCCTAGACCCATCAGGGACAAAATCAGCCTCTGATTTCAATGGGAACAGAGTCCCTGGGACTTGAGGAAAGTGGCCTGAGTTCAGCTGTCTCTGGCGGTGTTTTGTGGCTGCTGTGGGTGCTGGCTCAGATTTTCTGCTGATTATGCTGGAGCAATATTGCAAGGAATTTATGCATAACGGACATAAATCTCACTCTACGAGCCACCTGAGAGTCAAGAAAAATGGTCCCTGTCAAGGATCTACACACAGAAATACATTAACCAGGAGCTCTCCGCAAAGCAGGAGCTCTGGATGCGAATGTAGGTTTTGGGGAATAATGAAGAATAAAATTAGTGCTTTGGTAATGCATTAAGCCTTTTGGGGGGGTTTCACTGGCAGCTTTTTACAGCCTGAAAGGATAAATGGTGATGACAATAAATTCTGCTAACTTTTAAAGTCATCTTCCAGAGGAAGATGCAGAAAGATTTTTCTGCATGACTGCGGAGCGGGAAGAGCTGGGACTGCAGACCCCTGTTGGAACTTCCAATTAGCAAAACATGATGGGAAAGAGCTGCCTGCCAGGATAGGGAGGTTTTCTGCTGGGTGAGATGGAGGGTTGGGCATGCCACACTCACAATCCTGTCCAGGGAATGAGCAGGGCTGATTGTGAGACATCCACATGAACTTGGCCCAGCCACAGTTCCCGTTGGAGCTGGGTTTCTGTGGCTGTTCATCTTCCCTTCAGTCAGGATGTTCTGTCACTCAGAGGCTGAAAGCTGCCCACTGGTGTTGATAAAATGAGCTTAAAACCAAACCCACAAGGAGAACAGGGGCTCATTTCTTTCTGCATCTTGGTACGGCCAAGGGGAGCGGGATGTTATTAAAACCTCTTCCCTTCCATCTCCGGGGCTCTGGCTTTGTTATCCATATTCCCAGGTATTATTTTGTTGCTATAGCAATACTTTTCTGTGGGTCTAATCCTTTCTCATTTACAGGGAAGCCCTTTACTTTGCACTCTCAGTGCAGTGGAACCTTTACTTTGGCAGGTTACCTCTCAAATTACAGCTCGAGGTTACGTTTGCTTTTCAGCACTAATCTGGATTAGGGAATTCTTAATTTGGGTTAAAGTGGATTTGGAAACTCTTGGTAAAAATCAGTGCCAAAGAATATGTAATATATATATTGTGTGTGTCTCTGTATCCTTGGAATCACAAATCTTCTCACCCAATTAAATCTCCTATATGGAGAGAAAGGTGGTGGGGGAAACAGAAATAAATAAAAACTCTCCATGCTCCACACTTTCAGATATCTGCATTCCATTCTCATCATGACTTTTCTCAGCACTTGAAAACTATCTCTCAGTCAAAATTTTTATTCCCAGCTGTGTGGCAGGAAGAGAGTAAGGACATTGAAGAATGGAACAAGGCAGAGGCAGAGAATTCCCATGGATCCCAGCACTGGTGGCTTTGTTCCAATCCATAATTTTTCTTCTTTCATCTTTTTTTCCTTCAATTTTCCTGTTTTTGTGTGTGTGTGTGTGTATCTACATATATGTGCATAGGTTCTTTGCAGTGTTCTTGGATCCAAAACCTGCTGTCCCTCCTGCTGGGCCATTGCAGCTCTCAACAATGCTTTGCTGTGTGGTTTGTGAATCAGCAAGAAGGCTAAAAGGTTTAAACAACAAGATTTAAATTTTAAAAAATACTTATTTTGGGATGTATATGTGGATGAAAATGAGGTTCAAGGGGGAAGAATTACCTTGTTTGCTTTGTATTAGTAATGCATAATGAATAAATATCTATTATATTAATTTTTAATGGATATATTTAGAAATGAAACCAAATTTTGGATAATCTTTTCTTAATATCATAGGAGAGTAATTACAACCTCCAGCCTACATTGTGACAAGCTTGCAAAATTAGTGATTGGAAAAGGTTAATATATATAACTGAGGCTGCCGAGCTGCTGTTGGAGGGCAACAGTGCTGGATTTACACAATATTTCTTCAAAATTGTAAAGTCCATTTAAAGTTCAGCACTGAATTCATTGCAGAGACTGAAATTCAGCCCGAGGGCCCTGGACTGGTGGCAAAGTGTGGCTACAGTCACCTCATCAGGCCCACAGACATCGGCACACTCTGAATTCACCCCAATTTATTCGTGGCTGCTCCTACAGGCAAATCTATTCAGATGCATCAGCTCTTTCAACCATTCCCATTTGGGAACAGCTCTCAGCTCCTCCAGCTTTCCCAGCTGACACAGGCAGGTCTGCTTTCCATGGCTTTAACACCCTTATGTGCTTCTTTCCTTGTGGATAAGATCCTTCCTCCCCTGAAATGAAGCTCTGGTGTCTCCCTGTGGGAATGCTCCTGGTGGTGGAACAGGAGAGGTGGGTGCAGTGTGGATTAATGAGCCGTAAGCAAAAGGAAGAATAATCAATTTATCAGTTAAAACAGAGAAAGTTACAGAGGGGGATTCTCAATTTATAGGGGGTTTTCCCCTGAAATCTGTTATTTTCAACCTCCTCTGACTTTTAAGAATAGAACCCCACATCATCTCTGGATAGGGAAATAATTCCCATGGTGGCTGCTGAGTCCACACCAGCCTGTCCCAGTGGAGCGGAGTCTCAGAGATTCTGTGTGATTGATGCCTTTTCTGGCTTTTAATTGCAATTATTTGTGTGCCTGAACATTTCATAGAATTTCTTTTTTATTTTTTTCCCCAGGATCTAGCATTTCTTTTTCTTGCCCTTTCAAGAGACCCAGCTGGGATTATCCTGTCCTTATTTTCTGCCCCTTTGTTTTCGCTCACATTCCATAACAAGTGATGCTGGATTATAAAATCAACTTCAGGCTAATACACAATTGTGCCTCGTTTTCCACTGAGATGGTTTTTAGTCGTTCCTTTCCCTCTTCCAAAACTGAGCTATTCTTGTGGTAGTCCCACGTGGAATGTCCCTGAGTCGTCCTGCAAGGCATGAACTCCTCTGGAGCCACCATGGCTTTCTCTGGAGATCTTAAATTTTCTTGACTTCAAAAGTCTATTTGTTATTTAAGGACACAGGATGTTCTCCCCATGTTTACAGAACACATTGTAACACACTTTAAGTGTAATTGGAGGAAAAGATCTTTGATGTCTATTGTAATAATTTCCCTCAAGGGCTGCAGGATTGGTCAAAGTCTACACCAGTCTCTGGATATTTTCTCTTTTTTTTTTTTCCCCCTCAAATAGTGTCTGTTTTTAGTTTATAAAATTCAAAACTGTAGATGTTTTATATAAGATTTAAATATTGGTTTAGTTTTGGGAAAAAAAATTCTACATGGGTGTAATATTCTGTATTAATATTACAGAGGAATTATTTTATTTGGCTTCATTTCCCTCATTTCATCAGGATGGTTTTTCTGACTTTTTTTCTGTATGTTTCAAATATATATTTATATATTTAAATAAATACACTGAGTGAGGGTTGGGAACAGAAGGGAAGAGGAATCTTAACCACATTCTGAAACATCCTAATGACCCAAAGCCCTTTTTGACGTAAGAAAAAAACAGGTTAAGCAAAAAAACCACCATACCTGAAGTCCTTTTGTTAAATCCCTGCCCAATGTTTATGATTCCTGAGCTCCCATCCATCTCCATCACCTCACTGATACCTTGGAGAACTTGAATTGCATTTCTAGAACAAGATTTCCAAATCTACCTTTTTGGTGGATGTTTTAGCATTCTCTTTTTCATACTGAGTGTTCAGTGCTTTGAATACTAATTTTTGGTGACCAATTAATTTTTATCATGGCCATATCACTGAACTAAGATAAGCATAATTTTTTGTTGTTTATTTCCCAACACAACAAATCAATTTTACATTTTATGTGGGAGGAGAACCAACTGAAGCTGGAAGAAATAGATAACTGTGTGTCTTTGTTAGGCCCCGAAAATAAAAAGACCTCAAAGCTTTTTAATCATGGAATCTTGAGGCCTATATTTAATATCTGGGGTTTAGCATCATTAATTTCATAGCAGAGTTCATCATCAGTTTCATTTTAAAATTTCATCAGAATGCAAGTGAATAAGTTGTTCTGGATAAATAATCATCCATCTATGCCATTGTTGAGAGAGCAGTCCTAAGCTCGGCTTTGAGGATTGGGAATCTAGTGCCAAGAGAAGGGAATGGAGCTGGCAAAGTGTCTGGAACATCAGTCCCATGAGGAGCAGCTGAGGGAGCTGGAAGTGTTTGCTCTGGAGCAAAGGAGGGTCAGGGGGAACTTTCTCACTCTTCCCAACTCCTGACAGGAGGGTGCAGCCATGTGGGCATCACAGGGAAAAAGGGATAACAAAGGACAAGTGAAAATGGCCAGGGGAATTTCAGGTTGGATGTTAAGAAAAGATTCTTCACTGAAAGAATGGTCAGGCATTGGAAGGGGCTATACAGGGCAGTAGTGGAGTCCTTGTCCCTGAAGGTGCTCAAAAAATGAGTGGGCACTTTGTGTGGCACAACTTCTTGATGGGGTTTAGTGGCCATGGTGGGATTCTTGGAGGCTGGATTTGATGACTTTGAAGGTCTTTTCAACCTTAACAATTCTAGGTTCTTCCTGCATGCAGATGTTGGTGGTGCCCAGCAGCCATCCCTGCTGCCACCTTACACATCTGGTTGCTCCAGGCAAGTGCTCTCACATCTGGAGGGACACTGGGAAGTCTCCTCACAAACCAAGGGAAAACCACCCCGGAGCAGTTGAAGCCATCACAGGAAAGTTCTCTTGCTGTGATGTGCTGCTACCTCGGAGCAGGGAATACATATTTATGGTGCATTATTTACTCTCAATCAGCAGAATATAGGCCAGCTTTGAAATGCAAATGAGCTGCTTCATCTACAGCCCAAGCCTGCACAGGCTGAACCCACCCAGATGCACCATCCCTGCTGCTCCAAACGCCAAGCTCACCCAGCTACAGCACTTTCCCTCAGGAAGTTTTCCAGGGGAAAAACCATCTCTGCTTTTCATTTGCTCTCCTGAATTTGAAGTTTCCTCCAGGTAGCCTTTGGTGCTCTCTGTTGATCAGGAAACTGATCCATGTTCCGTGGGCAATCCCAGCCGTGCCCCAGCTGCTCCCTGGAGCCTCCATCCACACCGTGCTCCTGAGCACTAACAGCTTCCAGGTGCTGGGACAATGTGTGCCGCACATGGCCCAAATTGGGGCTTTTCACACAGCCATCACATCTGCTTAGGAAGAAAGTTCCTTTCCCCAGCAGAAACACTCCAGCGCCCTTTCCAGTGCCATCTGGGAAGAATAACTGGCGCAGCAGAGTAATTCTGTTGTCTCTATGCATCCAGGCAGGATTCCCAAGTTATTCCACCTGAAAACGTGTCCCCTGCAATGGCCATCAAATCGATTTCCAACACATGCAGGCAAGCCTGTAAAGTGCTGTTTTCATTCCATGGTAACTTGAGCAGAGAGTGAGGGAATCCGACAAAGAGGGAAGCTTGTCTTGCTAACAGGAGTGTTGGAAAAGAGGGAAAATATATCCAGGAGAGCAGATGAAGATGGATTATGAAAATAGTAGACTTGGATCTCCTCCTTGCTCAGTGGTATGAGAAAAAAATGTGGCTCCTCCCACAAATATTATTTCCTAAATGAAATTATTACTTGGTATTATTGTATCAAAAATAGTAGTGTCATAAACACATCCTCAAATGCTTAATATTTGAGTCCAAATTTTTCTGCTTTTACATGCTACTTGAAGAAAAAAAAAAAAGTAAATATTTCATATATATTTATATACATAAATAGTATTTAAGTACTACTTTCAAAAATAAATCATAAGCAGCTTTCCCAACAAAAAAACCCAGTTTTTATAGTGCCTTTTCCTTACCATCCTTTATCCTGGCTGACATTCTTGGCTGAAATTCCAAAAAAAGTCACAATTTAGTTATTTTTACATTTGCCATTCCCAAACTTCCATCGCCAGAGTCCGGACATGATGCCGGATCCTCTGCAGGTTTGTCCTGCCCAACACCTGCACAACTCCAACAAAAAACACAACCTTTGCTCCGCAGGTGACCTCCCGGAAAATGGGATGAGGAGAAACAAACTGGGTAATGTTGTTTACATTACATCAACAGCACTTTCCTACTAGAAATGAAAATTCTTGGCTGTTAGAGCTAGAGAAGGAATTAAAGAATGCAGATTTATTAATCCCAGTTGTTCAAATTCCAGCTCGCATAACAGCTCGTTTCCCATGAGCAAAGTTTTTTGTGCTAAAGCTCCTCTTTTGGAACTGCCTGAAATATTTTGCTATTACTTAGTTGTTCATGCTGAGCAATTGATTTTTTTTTTGGCTCTAATCAGATGTTATTGCTCTCTCTTAATTTACTTTTATAGCTGTTTAATGAAGGCTGTTCCTAAGTGGTAGAAAAGAATCCAGAGGATTTAGGGAGCTAGAAAAGCTCTTGGAATGTCATTTGTGGTGGATTTCAGGTAGGAGGGAGAAGCTCTTGCACTCCATCCTCCACCAGCCTGCACAGCTCTGCAGATGAGATCATTTAGTCAGTTAAAAGTCATCCTGAAGCAAAAACAACTTCCAGATGTTCCTCTAATTTTGCAGGACACTGAACTGTGAACAGTCATTAAACTTTATCCCTTTTGCTTCCTGACTTTTCCAAGACAGAAACAGATAAAAGAATGAGTAAAAAAAAAAAAAAAAAAAAAAAAAAAAAAAAAAAAAAAAAAAAAAAAAAACCCACAAAAAAACCACACAAAAAAACCCCCAAAAAAACAACAACAAAAAAATAAAACCACTGCCGAGGGATAATTGTGCATAGGAAAACTCTGGAGTAAATGTGTTCATTGTGGGAATGGAAAAGAGAAAAGGAGCAAAGTGCAAGGGCAAGGCTTGGAAGCTCCATCACTGTCCTGGAGAATGGGATCAATCCCATGTCTTGGTGGTGTTGGGAAAGTCAAGTGTTGGAAAGCTCCCTGCAGAGAGGGATTTGTTTGACAGTTATCACCTCCCTAAAACTGGCTCTGATGGAGACTGAGAACTTGAGATCTGTCAGGGAAAAGGGGTTTGCTGTTAAAATTAATCTTTACTTGCTGAAGATGAGCTCCTGACTCGTCATCCTCCCTAACCCTGCATAGCTACAGTGAGAATCAAGGATATTTTCTCCCAAAAATCCAGGACTGTGAATTAAATCCTCCATAAAATTTTGATAAAGATCTCACAGCTTCAACTTTAGAAAGCACGTACTTATTAAAACTCCTCTGACTCGATGTTTAATACAATATTGACATCCAGTAATTAGTTCATCCATGATATCCTTCAGTTCTTTTCTGCCAATTAGTGCTGCAGTTTTCACTTCTGCCTGGCATAGAAATAAACAGAGAAGGTACCATTAGATTTTTTGTTCTATTACCTTTTCTTCTTTTTATCGTGGTTTTCCTGTTTCTTTTTCATCCATTTAATGCTGGAAGACATGGAAATTTGCCAATTTCCCTGACATCTACCCTGCAAGGCTCCATTTTTGGGGGGAGGAACAATTCAGCTCTAATCTCCCCAGACGATGCTGCCCATAAATTAGCGCAGGCTCAGTTTGAGGGACTTGATCTTGCTGCTTTCATTCCTCACGTGACGCTTGAACAAAAAACCAAGTGGATTTTAAACAGCTCTAATTTGTATTTACCAGTTAAGAACCAGTAAGATCAGTTCATGTGGTTGCAACGTTATTTGGAAAATACCCAATACAGCTTTTTCCTATATTTTCCCTGTAAATGGTGTCATTTTATATTAATATCATCTCTGGCTCTGTGGAAGCAGCTCCTGTGGTTTTTTTTGTTGCTTCTCTGGATTAGACTGGCTGTTATGAATTTGACAACAGTTATCAAATCTCCCCTGCAGCAGATTGACTGTCAAGGATATGATGGTCAAATGTTTCACATATTGCAATCAAACCATTTGTGTTTGGTTTGAAGAATTCCAAAAGAAAGCTGTCAGCTAAGAAATGAAGTTGAAGTAGCCTGAAGCTTTTGGAGCATGTTGATCCAATTATGATGATCCACTCATATCCTTCAGCTTCTTTTTTTTTTTCAAAATCAATTTTCATTTTAGCTCAGGGGACGAGATTTTTTTGGTAATGCAGAGAAACATCTGTAAGGGTATTTCAGATGTGTTGTTTCAGGAAATTTCTTTTTTTGTGTGCAAGAGACCATTGAACTCCACGTTGATTTTGCAAGTGGCTTTTGTCTCCAGTGCACACACGTTTATATTATACATTGTGCATGCATGTATACAATTTAATACGTACTAACCTGAATGGGAATTTTAAATTAGTTTACATGTGTTTAATCTGGTTGCTTGAACCTGAGGAGAAAAAAAAAAACTAGAGCAAAACCCTGAGGGCTTAAACTGCCAGCAGGTAAGGATGGATGTAAAGAAACTTAAACTGTGAGCATTGTGGATGAGATTCCCAGCTGGTGTTTACCAGGGAAGCTGTTTGTCACCTGCAGGGCTCTGTCCTGGACAGACACTGCTGTCACGGCATGTTGACATAACAAGTCAGTGGTCAGCTCTCTCCTTTCACTCCTTCAGCTGAAAAATACCAGATGAAACCACTTAATGTTTGTTATTCTGCTGCCAGGTGTTGGTGGTGGTGAGTTGATCCCTGTCCCTTGTGCAGCCCGAGGGTGACACCAAGGTGTGATAAGTGTCAGGGTGAGGACAAAGCCGTGCCACCCACACTGTCCCCTGCCATGGGTACACAATTGGGACATCAGAGCTGATCCAAGACTGCTGTGCTGTCCTCATCCCAGATCCAGTGTTGACAGAGTGTTGTTTTCACATTCCGTGTAAAGTGTTTGACAAATGTCATTAAATAAGGAGATATTCCGTGGTAATAAGGCGTATGTCTGGGTGGTATCACCAGGGTGATGGAAACTGTGTTTGGGGTGATGGCCTCCAGAGAGGCACAAATTCCCTGAGATTGGGAGTAGAGAGAGACCCAAACCAAGACGTCATCCCTTTGATCAGCATTCCTGGTAAATCCAGTTCTGTTGGAGATCCCTAGAGCCGTAAACACCCATCATTCCCACAGCTTGGTTCTCTCCTGGGGCAGGAACTCTAAATTCTTCAAACTGGCAATCAATTCACAATCCATTCACGCACCAAGCTGTGAGTCTGATGACCTTCCAGAGATCCATAAATGCTGTTCAGGAGCCACCTCTATAAAATTTTCACCACCTAACCCAAGAGTAAGGGATTGGTAAGTCCTCCAAATCTCCAGGAACTGAAAACTGACCCTTTCCTCATGGTTCATCACCGAGTTTTATTTAATGATGAGTCTGCTAGGAGAATATACTTCTCTAAGGTAAGGAGGGACATCCTGCTCTTTCACTCAGCACATTGAGCTTGGGACATGTTGTATTGGCTCTTTTGTCTTGTGAGCTACTTGAAGGCACCAAAAACCATTCATTATTGTCAGGGTTGGTTTCTTTGAGGGATTTAATATCTTAAATGAGATGTTTGTAGAGAAGCTAATCTTCTTGATTTTTGTGCCATTATACCTAGACCTGAAGGGCAAATTTAACCACTCTTTCAACAGTGTATTTTATTAAATTGGGATACTAATATCAGCTGGATGGCTGATATTTTCCATGGTATATCATAAGGCATAATTGATGGTACTTAAATGTCTTTGCACCTTGCAATACTGGATTTGAGAAATTATTTTGGCAAATGCTGGTTTTCAGCAGAAATAAGGTTTATTTTCTTTTAGTTCTGAAGCCCTGGCATTTCTCAAGGAAATGAAGGGGTTTATTTGACAAATCCCAAATAGCCATGAACAGACTCCAAATGCTGACTTTAACAGAACAGCCCTGATTTGCACTGGTTGAAACTTTCAGCCCTTTCTCTCTCAAAATTTGCAGTAAAGGCGGTGCCCAATTCCCTAATGATTTTACAGGGAACTGGATCAGCTCCATAAAGTTACCTGGAAAGGAACAGACCCACGGATACTGAACACCTTGCCAAGCATTTTTATGAACTGATGATGGAGAACCACACTATGATCAGAGATTACCTTTCAAACCTTTTGGCCTAAATGTACTTTATCTTGGATTTAGAGTGTATCCATCAAACTTTGAAGTTAAAAAATGAACCAGCTGGGGTTTTTTGAGTCCCTTCACGCTGTACAGTAGCACTGCTGTTTGAAAGAATTATTTCAAAATCATTCAAGGTTTTATTTAACTGTAAATATTTATTTTTCATCAAAGGAAGGGATTCCCAGAGGTGGGCAAGGCATCCAGCTGGCAGCTTTTCAATGATATATTAATTTTTTGTACACCCTTTTCCAAGCTGTGCAGTCAGCAGGAGTCAGGAGCTGTTGAAGACAAGGTCTCCTGCAAAGGGCAAGTTTCTCATGGATAAACACGATGGGGCATATTCTGCTCTTGAAAGCGTTTATCCTGATTTTCTTCTACCCCAGACCAAAGGTTTGATTTTGTTATGAGGCAAAGCAAAACATTTGTTTCCAGTAAAAGCAAAGCATTTTGTAGGCTCCTGAATATTTCATTGGAGAATCTTTACCTAATTTGGGTAAATTTTCCAAATAGTTTATTTTTACAGCAGGATAGGAATGAAAGCTGGAGTTTGGGGCTCCTCCAGGAGACACTAAAAGCTCTGTGCTGGCAAACACGAGAACAGCACTGCACAGATGCTCCAGACAAGGGTGGACCTGCACAAACACAGGAAAAAACCCTGTCCAATCTATCCAGATAATGAATTGTACAAGGAGCAAAGCACACAAAATTAATACAGCTCACGATATTGAAATAAGGAAAATGCCAGTCAAAGTCTCCAGCTGCTGATATGGAGTGTCCCAGAATCTCAGGATTTGGAGGAAAACCTGTGTCAGCAGTTAATGACTCACTTGCAAAATTGGGTGATTAATTATTCTTCTGTGTGGCCACCCGTGGATGCTTTAGCTGTGGCCTGGGATGGATCTGTGCTTCATGACAGCAAACTCCAATCCAGGATGAAAGACTGGGATGCAATTAGTGTTGTATGAGAAAATACCAAGCAAAATATTAATTGCCTACACATCATAAATTTGACCCATGTCAAATCACTCTGTGGCCGTGCCAAGGAAGGAAAACTTCACAGCTGGATTTGAAGAAAAATCCAGTCACTCTTCCTACATGTGTAAGATTATTTGGATGAAAATAGGTTTCTTGAAACTGACATCCCAACACTGAACTGGGTGAAGTAGAAAAGTTCAGAGCTTGACTGGACCAGATCCTCAGAAACCTGCTCTGGCTGTGAGCAGCAGATGGGCCAGGGTGGCACCTGGGAGTCCAGAGGGGTCCTGGGGAGACACAAAATGCTGATGGATGAAAGAGAAAGGCATGTTTTAGTCTTATCACAGAAGGAAAAAAAAAAATCTGGGACTTCAGCATAGCCTGGAGGCATAAACACAGGGAGATTTGCAAGAGGACGTAAAGTCAGTCTTGCTTAAAAACAGGCCATAGAATGAAAAGGCAGATTGTGTGATGGTGTTTTCACAGACAGTGTGGTGGTATTTTCCACAATGTTTAGGTGCTCATATTCTAATCAGCCTGGAGAAGAAAGATGAACAGTTCCACTTAAATCACACTGAACCAGAATAGGTGGCTCAGGAGTTACATGAGGACTAGACAGATTAGGAGAGCAGCAAGATGAGCAGAAGTACCATGTGAGGTTCAGGGAAACCCATCTGATCCCCACTGGCTGAAGCTCAAGCCCAGGATGTGTTTCTGCACCATGGCCCTGATGATCTGAGCAAATGTTTTGAGCCTGTTCATTGGTGTTATCTCCTCAAAGGGAGGAGGGAGGTCCTTGACCCTTCATGTTTTCTGCTTTAAGCATAAACCCCTTATCAAATCCAGGCAGAAACACTGTACAACTTTCAGAGTTGTGTTTAGCTGCTTAAATTTCCAGCCTGAGCAAACGGAATAATGTTATTTGTTTATTTATTTATCTCTCCTCGCTCTGCTGCTCCGGGGCAAATACATAAAGACAGAGCATTTCCCACTGGAAGCTTTTGACTCCAGTTTTAGAGGAGCCATTAGTCACGTCACACATGCCAAGTCTGGTGGAATTTGGCAGGCCTGCTTAAACTTTAACAAGGTTAAAGGGAAGAACCTTTGCCTCAGCTGTGCCGAGGATGGATGCCGGTGGTTACAATACAATGATAATTCATCACAATTGTAGCGCTCAGCTTCCTATTAAAATACCCCAGTCAGCCAGGATCAATCCCTACAAATCTGCCAGGAAAGATACAACTTGGATCAAACAATAACATTTTTACTCAGGCTGCACAGCCACAGTTTGGCTCTGATGTGTTTTCCCGGGTGAGTTACAAAAGCAAGGTTTGGAGATTCTTCTGTCTCTCAGGAATTAAATGCTCAGAACTTCGCTGTCAACTGGAGGAATGTTAGATCTGCATCTCTCCACAACTGTCTTAAGTTTCTTGGAATTGAGCCCAGCTATTAGCAGGGGGTAAATAAGACAAAAATTGACAACAATGTGCATCATAGGGTGAAGCGGGGAAGGCTGAGGTTTAGGTGTGAATGGTTAATGGATTTCTTAGAACTGTGGTATTTGATTTGAAGCTTACCATGTTTTACAAGCAGGTTCACCTCAACTGATCCCTGAAAACTTAAAAAAAAATTATATTTTATTCCATTTGAAACACTGCAAAAATAAAAGGTAGAGCTTACTAACGTGGTGTCGTTTTGGGGGTTATGCAGAGCCATTCTATGATGGCTAAAAATACATTTTAAATGTGCATTGCTATAAGTTTGAGTTGGCCAGGTTAAGTTTGGCTGTTGGTGTGGACCAATGGAGTAAAATTAAATCTGCCTGGTGAAATAGGGGTTAAATATCTGTTATTTCCAGATGTGTTTGTGTTATTTCCAAACTCCTTCATTTGTTTTTACAACATACAGTGGGTACAAGGTTGTGAGGGCACACTGGGAGTGATTCTGCATTTTCAAAAAAGTAGCTTTTGCTTTATTTTTTCTGCTGCCTTATGTGTTTGCACCATAAGAATGTTGTTTTTTTTTTCTTTTCTGTGACATGAGCTGGGCTTTTTATCCTACAGCACCTTTACTAGGGATGAAAACGCCCAAGAAAAGAGTGATGATTTTACCACAGATCCAATGAGTGAACAAGACAGCTAAAACATGGCAAACTTCTAAAAGACCCCATTTCAACAAATTTCCAAAGAGCACAAATACAAATACCTTGACACAAGCCTCAAGCAACAATAAACAAACCTAAACACACTTTAAAGCTCAGTTCAGCCAGGTACCTCAGCCTGAGGTTACTGAGATGTGATGCAGCCCTCCTGAATCCACAGGTTTATCCACATCCATGCACATCCATGGGTGTACAAACTCTTTGTCTCACTGAGCAAACCCAAGCCTTTATTCCGTTCTCTTTATTTCCCTACTAAAGCAATTTTTTCTGCCTCTCCCTTGACCTCCTTTCCTAGGAAAATATTCTCAGTGGTATTTTTCTGTAGGTACTGGATGTGTTTGTGGAGTTTCACTGAGTTTCCCAGCCCTTCCCTGTGGCAGTGCTGCCTGAGCCTCTCTCCAAGCAGCTGATGGAGGCTTTGGGAAGGGCTTTTGGCTGCCTTTGCACTAGCCTCGATTCCTTCCCAGTGACAACACCAAGTTCCACTTTGGAGCCCGAGGTAGCTTTCCACTCAGATAAATCTGCAGACACTAATGATGAATTTGGGCACATAAAAAAGTGTGCACATAATGCCTTCAAAATTTGACTTTACTCAGCTGGGAAACACCAGCCCCCAGCCCTGTCCTGTTTTCAGTAACTGTTGTTACGTCCCAGAAAATCAAGGATTGTTTGTATAAATAAAACCACAGTGGTTTCCAGATACAAAATGGGATTTTATCCCATTTATCCACTGTGGTTTTATTTATACAAACAATCCTTGATTTTCTATTTTCTCTTGAAGGAATGGAGGAAGTTTTAAACTTCATGTTCCCGTGATTGCAGGTGTGCATTATGGCTCTGGAAAGGAAATTACTGCCATGAGTAAATGGCTGATGGAGACCATTCAGGGGTCATGATGTGCAGTGAGAAATTCCCAGAAACTTTGTCAAGGCATGACTTTAGTAGCAAACATAAAACCTGGGCTTGAAAATGAGCAGCTAGGTTGTTCCATTTGGTGAGATCAGACAATCAGCAGGACTTGGGCTGAGTTGGATTGACTTCGGGGCTTATTTTTAGGAAAATATCGCCCACTTGGACCTAACACCCTGCAACCAGTATAAACTAACAGCTTAGAGTGACTGGTTTCACTATTTTTAGGTCACTGGGTAGAGGAAAATACTAAATGGAAATCACTTGGAATATACCATCAAGTCCCAGAAAAGTGGGACAGAAGAAAAGTCCGGTGCAGCTTCTCCAGGATTCCTGTAAATGAGGAGTTTCCAGTTCCCATTGATCATTCCTCTTTGCACCATGTGTATAAAACAGCAATTTGAGGTTTCAGGAGTGTCATGTCTGCATGATGAGTCCATCAATTTTCTTTGGCTGCAGGTTTCCCTTCAGTGGCTGGGAAGTAAATTATGAGAAGCTGAAGGAGAAAGCCGTAAATTATTGGGCTCTGCCAACTTCAATATCCACAGCCTGACGGAGCCTTGATTTGACAACAATCTGCTTGTCAGTCTCTCTTGCAAAATATTAACACGCTCAATTATCAAATGTGTTATCCAACTGTTAAATCTCACGGATAGAGCAGTCCAAAGTCCAGGGTCAGGCTCCGTTTCTCCTCCTGCGGCAAAGCATCTGCTCAGGCTTGGGAGCTGCTCGTTCTTAGCCCACGACAGCAGTGTTTCTTTAGGGTTAGTGGTGGGTTTTTAGGAAATTCAGGCTCTTTCTGTGAGAAAACTGGAAACAAAGGCACAAGTGTTGTTGCTTGGTTGCCCCCAGAGCTGTTGTATTTTCTGGGAGTGGGAACAGGATGGGCTCAGTGCTCCCCAAATAAGCCTCTTCTAAGATTCAGAAAACAAATTATGTGTTTTCAAAAAGCTCCAAGTCTGGGAGGAAGCACCAGTTTACCTTCATTTAAGAGCACTTTATAAATCCAGTGTCTTCTCTCATCGTTCTCTGAAAGACCCTTTGGGAAAACCATCCCAATTCTGTAGGATTTTATCCATCCTCCTGTACTTTTCCCAGGCTATGGTGATGAACACTGGTCTGTTTCCTCATGCTGTAAATTATGATGGGCCACTGTAGATAAGGAGTTTCTGCTAAACATTAAAAACAGTCACCTGGAAACAAATGGAAGTATGAGTAATAACCACATGCAAATTTATCCCCCATTTATAACTTGCTAGTAAATGCTGACATTTGGAGAGAGGGAATGTGGTACAGGAGGAGGATGTTGGGCTTTGCAATTACAATCCCAATCCATTCTCAAAAGATTAAAGTTTTACACAGTGGTTGTTCTGGGGAAATTTGCTGAATCCTAATATTTAAGATGAAAGCATAATGAAGGATTTTTTTTTTTAAGAGAATTGTCTGATAGGCTTGATTTGCCAGTTCCCACTGAAGCAAAACTTTCCTCTGACTTCAATTATCAGTAAATTGTGTTGACCTCAATAAGGTTTTTTTGCAGAACCGGACCCATAGCATGAATAGGCTGTTCTGTGCAGAAAAGTGACTGCATGAAAATGGCATCTTCTTACTCATCAGTTCTGCCTCCCGAGGGCACACAAGCTGCTGTGTCTGGCTTTAATGACAGAAATGAGGTTTTGCTGCTCTTTCTTCCTGTGAGACCATCAGAGGTGGCAGAACCAGGCAGGGATTTGGTGCAACAGCAGCAGAATTTGGGTGACAGCAGTTGTGTCCCCTTGGTCCTCCACACCCAGAGAAGTGTGAGCCCCCTGGTTGTACCCTTAAAAAGTGTGAGCCCCAAGGCTATCCCCAAAAAGGGTGTGACAAAACCCAAGCCCCAGTCTGCACATGACAATGAATCAACCAGCATTTTCCCACTGGGCTACTCCAAGACTGGGAGCTTTAAACGCTCTCTGTTTGACATCCTCCTGATTTATTGCATTTGTAGAGGTGACCTTAAATATTTTAATGGTAATAATTCTTTCAAGGGCTTAAATCAGTAAATGTGCTGTGTTCATATTTTGGCATTATATACTATAGGCAATTTAATCCATATAAGCAGTTTCAGTGATATTAACACTGTAGGCAAACTGATACTAAAGTTTAAATGTCAGAGAGAGTTTTCATATTACATCTAGTGCAAACAAAGCATTTTTTTCTCCAAGTACTGAGGCATAAAATACCAGGAGATAGTAAAGACAGAGAGTGCCAATGAATCTGAAATAAATAGGAGGTGAAATTTATAGTATTTGCAAATATGTGCCCTATCCAAGGAGTGCTGCAGCTGCAGAGATCTATAAAATTAGAGATAAGAGAAAAGCCTTGTAGCAGTTCACAATAAATGCGCCTCCACCAGGGTGTCTATCCGGATTTCTGTAACTCCTTGGAGATTTACTATTTCACCTTGGATTTATTTCCCACTGTGCATAGCATGGATGGTATTTCATACTTCCTCTGTTACCCCACTCGTTGTGTAGTGACAGGTCCCAGCTGTAACCTCTGGGCAGCGATGTGGCACCACGAGCCCACCCCTTGTAGGAGGATATAAACAGATATGGGCTGGGATGATCCCACCCATATTTACTCAGTGGTGCTACAGGAGCTTGGGATCAGGCAGGTCTCCATCCTGTGGCCCCCAAGCTCTGGGTGTCTTCTCACACTCAATGGGCAGCCAAGTCTTTGCCTTATTGGTGGAAAAAAAAAGCATTGGAAAAAAAAAATTGAAAAAAAATATTGGGAAAAAAAAAGGGGTAAAAAGAGATGCCTTCCATGTTTTCCAGCCTGTGGTGGGGTGCTGGGTGCTGCCCATGTTGGGATGAATGATGTCTGTGGTTCTCCAGAGCCATTGGCCCTGGGAAGGTGCATCTGAGCCAGCCAAGCACCGGCTCATAAAACCTGTGACAAATGGTCAAAAGGTTTATTGGCCATGTACTGCTGCACATGACCCCATAAACCAGCAAGGATGTGTGGAAACACGGGCTGTTTGTTAGGATGTTTGCTTGTTAAATAACCTGACCTGCTCTGAAATCTCCTGCTGGCATTGCCGGGCAAAAAAAGGGAGGGGGGGGCAACTCAGTAAAAATAAGTAAAGCAACTCCTGAATGATGTGTAGGAAGTCGCAGGAGGATGAAGCACAAGTGCTGTCATGTGGAGGATGAGAGCGGAAGGGAATAACCACTGAGAAATAAAATTTATGAGCTAATTATGCTCTTTTTTCCCAAGGATCCTTGTTCTTGATTTAATCCCTCTGAAGGTTTGGCACAGCTTTGGTGACCATGACTCCTGGAAATGTTCATCACTATCACTTGGGTGGCAGAACTGCGGTACCAGACTTGGCAGTGCCTCTTTATCTCAAGGAATTTTGAAGGTGCTTTAGGCAACCTTAGGCAACAGGATATAAGGGAGAAAATCCTGCTCCTGTTCGAATAGTGAGAAAGGTCCTCAGCCTCCATCCTTCCCTGGCTTCCAGGGCTTTCCTTGAGGAGATGTCCCAGACCTCAAACAAAAAGAGCTCCAGACCCCATGGGAGGAAGGGACAAGAAGTTTCTTTCACTATTCAGAAAACTCAAACACAAATAACATCTTCCCAACTGTGTCATTGCAGCAAGGTGAACTTTTCGTGCTCCAGGCTGAAGGATTCCTCTGGAACAGCACTTCTGCCATCAGGAGCACCTGGCAGCATGATGTGACCATCACCTTTTCTGGCCACAGCTCCTGGGTGAAAAGTGACCCAATGCATGACTTGCAAACTCCAGAACCTGTCAAAGTGAGGAGAAAATGAACGTGCTCAAGATCCCATTGCAAATTTCAGTCTTCTGCTGAAACAGAGCCAAGATCTTTAATTCATATTCACATCCCTAATCAATATTTCAAGAAAATCAAAGTGTAAAGCTCAACCTGTATAATCGTGGTTCTGCCTTCATCCTGATTGCACTTAATTTCATCAGGGTCACACTGAAGAGCTCAGGCTTGTTTAATTCTAAACTCCAATGACAGTCAGGAGAACCCAATTTTAGTAGTGGCTCTGTAAGATTTTTTTATTCAAAAGCAATTAAATGGCTTTCTTTGGCCTCCTTAAATTGAAAATCTGTAAATATGGTGTTCTGGAGGGTTGTTTCTCCATAGGAAAGGATACAACCATATTTAAAACATGTATAGCATGACTTGTGATAGCTGCTACTACCTCAATAGATGATAAACCAACAAATTAAATTAACAGCGTATAAAACGAACAATTATTTTATATCATCTTAAGTCTACCAGAATTTGAGACTTCACTGCTATTTCCATTTTTAATGGGGTTCTGTGGCACTACGTTCTGGCAGCAGGGCTGGAAAGGTAAATTAATCTTTATGCATCATCATCAAGCAGTGTAAACACGGCCAAACTTAATTAGGATATAATAGATTGTTAAGTGTCTGCCCCTCAGAGGTGAGATTTCCCTGGCAAGTGATTACAGGCTCTCAGGCAAGGTCTTCTTTAGAGGACTGGTAGTGGCTTTTCTGTGCCTCTGACAACAAATCCCATGGAAAAGCCCTGCCAGAGGGGCAGCTTTCCATAGTCCCAGGGCCAAGCACAAATCTGCAGTGAAATAATAACGAAATGTGGCTTGAGGTTGTACTTATTTAGCAGTAAAAACTCATGTTTTACTGCAAAAAAATCAATGGGAGTCATTGAAATCTCCACCTGGATGGAAGATCTGGGCCTCTTCAGCTCATCTTCCCCCAGCCTGCTGGGCTGGACAATCCATGGAGAGGGGGAACTGGGCTGAAGCAGGTGTATGAAAAATAGCAAAAATCTTTCTTGACGTACTGTCTTTTAGACTTTTTGCACATTAAGTGGAGGAATGCAATACCGTCCATTTTCCACTTCTATTTCAGATATTGGTTTTTGTCATTAGCAGATCCATTTCTGTGTGATTTTCTGAGCCTGTTGTACTGTGACCTCTCTTTCCATGGCAGCAGTTGAACTTACACTTTTATATACAAGTGCATATTTATACTTTACTACACACGCTCTTGCTTCTTAAATTGACTAAGTTCGATAATTGAACACAAGGTGATAACTTCTGGGTTAAAAGTAACTGCAAAATGTAGTTCAGAAATCTCAAAGTTCTTTGTGAGAAATGTTGGAAAACTAATTCTGAAAAGAAAATATGTTTTATTGAACAGTTTCAGTCCGGATTCAATGTCTGTACAGTGTGGACAGCAGAAAAGTCAGGCAAGAAAATATATTGTCTCAGGGGAATTTTAGTTGCATCTGCTTTAAAACAAATTTTGTAGTATGGGTTTGGTGTGTCAAGGTCACTACGCACAGTAGCATGAACTGGCCAGATGTTGAGGCCTTTTCACACTGTCAAATACCAAAAGGTGTCTTAATAACTGGAAATCATACTGCAGCATGATCTTGAATGCCTTGATTACTCAAAGGCTCCTTTTGGAGTTCAACATTCTTGATTTTATTTCCTGATAATTGTGTTAAGGGTTTTCTGCTGTTCAATTGCCTCAGGAAGTAGGATATGGTTTTGAGAGCAGGGGAAGGACTCCCCTGCTAGCACAACTCCCCAGAGCAGAAAACATTTCTTGTTATGGAAATTATCATAGATATTGTATGGAAAGGGGGTGAAAAAAAATCAGAGCTGTAGGAAAGGTCCACTGCAGACCACCACACTGGACCCATCTTGTTATTCAGGATAAAACAGCAGAGAAGACAAAAATCTTGAGTTCCCAGCTTTATTTGGTCACTACCATCCTTGCAGAGGTTTTATGTACTTTAATTTCTATTTTAAGCCTTTAATTCAATTTTTATTTCACTCTTTGCTAATTTATTATGTTTTGCTCTTTGTTTGCACCACCTAAAACTAAACCAGTTTATCCACATATATCTCAAAGTCAGACTCCACCCCTGCATTTGCTTTTGCATTTCCACTCTTTGGTAATAGCTTTTACCAGCAGACCAGTTTAAATTCTTAATTTTGTCTTTTTCCTCTAAATGCACAATGATTCTTCAACTGGAAAGGAAAGAGAGTAGCTCAGAATGATCCATATGTTGAAGTACTGTATTTTCATCATTTAAATGATAAACTTCCCATCAAATATCCACAAATGTACATTCATGACTCCCATCCAATGATCTATTGGCCAGAGGCACATACATTGTTTTAATTTATTTTGGAGTAAAGGTGCTTTCCTGCAGAGTTTGGATAAGCTTGCTATGCACCAAACAGATGTTCAATAAAAGAGACTTTACTGAATATGACAGAGAAACTCAGGGAAAGCGGATGAAGGAAGGAAAATTACAGGATGTATGGATTCCTGGTTCATCAAACAACAGGCCATGCTTTTATTCAGGGCCCTTTTATGGATGGAGCAGTAATGAAACAGAAGGACTGGGGATGTCTTGGAAGAAGGTGACACCAATGTGTTGCTCATGGTGGAATTAACTTTGGCAAACCCACTATGAGAGCACACAAAGTCCCCCCATCCTCTGATGGGTTCTGTCCTTCCCATCATGGAAAAAAAAAACACTGCAAAAATTCAGCTGTGGTATCTGGGAGAATTACAAGGTCTGGAGGTGGGCATATGAGGGTTCCTTCCCACCATGTTAAACACCCAATTTTGCTCTTGGAAGGGAAAAGTGGTTCCTAAAACCTTACATCCGTTCATGCTTTTTCCTATTTGGAGAAAGGTGCTGTTTAAGGAGGAGTTGAGGAGCACAAAGCCGGCTTGATTCATCGGGAGATCAAAGAGGGAATGCTGCCTTTGAGATAAAGATGGCTCTGCTTTGAAAGGTTTCTCCTTTGCACAGGGATGTCCACCCACGGCGTGGGGCAGCTCCTCCTGAGAGACACACACCAGGAGAAAAGCACCTCCTCTGCCCGTTCCCAGGGAGCTGAACCTCCAATTTTTGGATGTCTCCATCAAAGAGAGAGTTCATGCCTGACCTTCTCCAGCCCCGCCCTGCCTTTGAGCCCAGCAGGCATGGGCTTCCATCTCGTGGCAGAGAATTGACTCCATGATGGAATTTTTTAAACCTGGAAAATTTTAACACCCCACTGGAAACTTTCTTGTTCGCGAGAGGTGGATCCCAGTGTTGATTTGCCAAGGAAGAGGAATTGACATTTTCCACCCAGCAATCTGCTGTGCTTGTCCGGGGGCAGCTCATAACCAGCTTTCCTCATTCTACCTTCTGCTATGGACGTGTCTACCTGATGAAAACCTGAAGTATTTAAATATTTTTTGTGGGCATTTTAGTAAAATCTGACGACAATAGAAGGGGGAACAACTTCTGCAAGTGCAGCTCTTCCATCAGTGCTCTCCATCCAGGTTATCTGATGTTTTCAAAATCAGTCCCAACAGTAGTGGAAATGCCTTGGAATGTGGTGTAGGACAATCAGCTTGTGATTTGGCTGCTGAGGGTTTCTCTTGGTGCAATGGAATGGACAGAAAAGGCAAGAAGGGGTTTCTGAGAAAGGGACCTTTATAACTGAATTTCATAAACTTTCATTTCATTCAGGGAATTGTCAGCTTGGCTTTACTCTTCCACATTCACTTCTTTAGAAGGAAGTTCCTTTCTACAACCTACAACATGCGTCTTTCCATGTAGACCTGAGATAATAAAAGAAATCTTAGTGGGATATATGAGGAAAGATGGCAAAAAATTCATGGCAAAAGAGAATCTGAAGGAAATAAAAGTTCTAAGTGGTAACTGGCATCAGACCTAATTACTTTTTTTTTTTTTTTTTTTTTTTTTTTTTTAAGAAGCTGCTGAGATGCTGACCTGGATATTTACCAAGTTCTTCCCTGGCAGAACTTGCTGGTTTACCAGCAAGCTGAGATGAGAAAGTTCCTCAGCTGTGAGACTGTGATGGGCTTCTCTAAAATATGCGCTGAGATTTTTTAATTCGCAATAGGGAAGCAACACTGTCCCTTTAATAATAAATTGTTTTATGATTTATTATTGACACAGCCAGTCATTCATAACCAAGGGTCAATAAACAGGAGTTTGCAACATGAAGTAGGATCCTGTGTAGACTTACTGAGCCATTACTACGTGTGAGTATCTACAGCCAGGAGCACCAAGTCTCCACTCCTGCTGATGAATTCACACATGATACAGATGTTTCAAAACACTGGAGCCTGGGCAATATTTTTCACAAGATGGATTGGCATTTTTAATAATTCCTGGATCCCAAACACATATGAAACAAGCCCTTGATGAGAAAGGTCTGATTACAAATAACCTGCAGAGAGATGAAAGTTCGTTTTTAATATCTGTTTTTTTAATTCTGCCTTCGACTTTCAAGAGGCTTCAAAAGAAGGCAAAGACTAGAAAACAGTTTGATTTCATACTGTTAGATGTGTGAAATAAAATGCTGGACAATAAGAGATGTAAAACAAGCAACAAGTGCAAATGACTTAAATCAAATTAAAGAGCTAATTGAAAATAATGGAATTAAACCCTTTTTTGGTTGTTTTTATTCATCTGGTTTTCAGCACTGTTTGCAACGGCTTTTTTTTTTTTTTTTTTTTTTTTTTTAATCTTCTTTACTTTGAAGAACAAACTTTCTCTGCCATGAAAGACAATGATTTTAATCAGGCTCTGAAATGTCATTCTCTGGGGATGTGGATGTTAAATGCCAGCGAGGAAGAGAAGCACCATCAACACAAACCAGCAGGGCAACCACGAGGCAAAGCAGCTTGGGTGTGTGGAGCTCAGATACAACATCCTGATACCAAGATCCTTCAGCTCCCATCACAGTGATCCTCACCAACACGACCTTGCTTTCATTCTCTCTATATCTAAAGGAATCCTCTTTTTTGTGTGTGTGACAAAGACACCCACAGCTTCAACTGAGCAGATCTCAGCCTCCAGCAAGGAACCACGAGGTATCTGCTGGTAAATCTCTGTTTTCAGAACAGATCACCCAATATGGAGCGAGCCTTTGCTGGTTTTGTTCAAGCAGCCATAGGGAAATGGGGTTTACATGAGGGTATTTGGGCGTCTTTCTACTCATTAGAGCAAAGGAGGGACCCCTCTGCAGTGGGATTGGTGTGACTGCAAACCTGCCTGTGCTACAGGGAGCTCCTGGCTCTCCTGGGATTTGAACAACTTAGGGCACAGTGTGCTCCAGCTAAACTGTCTTCAGCTATCCTTATCAGAACCCTCTGGAATTTGCCAAGGTCACTAAGACACAAACAGCACCAAAATAAGAAAGAACAGGCTGAGGAACAGAACACCAAGACTGGAAGACCTGGATAAAGGAGGGCCATGAGGCACTGGACTGTAAGCAGTCATATTTACTGGAAGGTGCATACTGAACATGTGGACAAGATACAGGCTCCAAGCAAATGATTGCATGAACACTGGTGTCAGAATGTATAAATATAGCTTAATGTAAACAATAAATGGCTTCTGCTTAATCGTATTAGGTGGTCCTCCAGAAGTCCTGAGCTCCCACATCCCAGGAGGAACACGGATGCCCTTATGGCTCCTCACTGTCCCACTTCTCTCACCCTGTCCAGTGCCCTTGCAGTGTCAGGGTCACTTCTCCTCACTCTCCTCTGCCCACTCCCAAGCCTCCTCCTCATCCTGCAGCTGGGTTTGAGCTCCAGGGCAGGGATGGTTCAAAAAGGTGCATTTGCCCAAAGGGCCTGAAGCCCTCAGTGGTTGGAAAAATCCTGGTGAGTTGAATCCAGGATTTTAAGGTTCTTATTGAATTTAAATGATGATTCCGTGATTGCAGAGCACATCTGCAGGGGGATGTTACCTACAGACTCTGAATTAGGCTTGACTTTGCAGAGCAAAATTAAACCTGTTATAAGCATTTTGTACAGAAAATTCCCCCATAAATCCCTGTCATTAGTGTTCAGAAAGTTTCTCTCTTTTTTTTTGACTGTAAGCTCACAGATATAACTTCCCTGTGGAGTTCAGAGCTGGGCAGCACAGCAGGCTCAGCTGCTCCTTGGCTTTATGGGTTATTTTTGCTTTACCCCATCCTGCACAGGGGCACATCATGCTTGGAGGAACCTGGTCTAGTGGAAGGTGTCCCTGCCCATGGCTGGGACTGGAATGAGATGATATTTGAGCTCCTTCCAACCCAACCCACCCTAGGATTCTGCGATTAACTTTCCTGCCTTTCTCACAGGCAGCTTAATTTTAAGTCTTGCAGAAGAACAAGGGGAAAACCAACTGAGACAACATGAGGACAATTCCCCTGCATGTGGAATTGGGGTTTTTTTTAATGAAATTATTTCCCCTGTGTACTGCTACACTGCCTCTTTATTAGAGGGACAGGAGAAATGTGTGCTTGCTTAACGTTGAGCTCTCATGGAATGCAGGGGCTGCATTAAAAAAAAAAAAAATCATTCCTGGTGCTAAAAACCAACCTGACACTGCTCCTTAAGTTTGGTGAAATATCCAATCAGTCTCAGTGGGGTTTTCAGGAAAAGGGATAAATAAAATAACAAGAAGAAAGAAGGGAAAAAAAAAAAAAAAAAAAAGAAAAGAAAAAAAAAAGGGGGGGGGGGAAATAAAGAAGAGAGAAAACCCACCAACCATGGTGTGTTCCCATAATAAAGGGTCTAAAAATGCCCCACTCATTGATGCAAAATTACAGTTATTGTTTATCCTCCTTCTACTTCACACAGCTTTATACAATACACACCACGAAAAATACAAGCAAACAACCGACACATTAGTTAAGAGACCTTCCATTTTACTTTGGCGGTTCACGATAATGGAATTTAATTGTGGAAAAAGCTGAATAATTTTAGCTGAATGTCATTTGGTTCATTCAAACTGGGAATCAGGGACATTTTTAACAAAGGTTTTCAAACTTCTTTTGAAATCAGGAAGCTGCTGTGCACAGATAAGGGGAGAGGTTTGAGGATTCTCTATCAGAAATTTCAAGGTTTTTTCCATCTGCTTTTTCACATTAACTGGTAATTATCCAGAAAGGCACATAATAGTGCAGAAATGACAGAAGCTGACAAAGGTTTTCCTAAGATATGTAAATTGTCAGTGATAGGCAAGGTGCAACAGAAAGGCTTTCTACAGCACAATTATTTATGCCAGTTTCATTTGCTTTTAGGTAGCAGTGATGGTTCTACCCCACCGCTGCCTTTATCACAGGCAGTGCACATTCCCTCACCACCAGCACACAGGGAAGGTGGCAAAAAACTGAGCTTGGAGCTTGGTGGTCTCCTCCAATGCCTCTATTTTCTGTTAAATACATGCACAAGGTGCTGCCTGTGGAGATATTCCTGAGTTGGCTATAACCTTCCCATTCATTTCTCCTGCTGCAGAAATAAATAAAAAAGGTGATCCTTCCCAGAGAAACAGCTCTCACATGCTGGTGGTCCCAGAGCCCACCTTCCCCACAGCAGTTATCAGAGGGAAGAAGTGTTAGAGAGGACACTCAGCTGTTTGCCTCTGAGGTTTGTTAGCCCTCTCTGCTAATTGCCTAATTCCAGCAGATGGATGAACCCCTTTAGAGCTGCTCAGAGTCCTTCCTCCAGCTCTCTGCACAGGGCTTCTCTTGATGGGATTGGAAAGGAAGGTAGTGGAACAACCACTCCACCTGCCTTTAAAAATTCATTTGGTGGATGTAGAATTGTGGAATAGTTTGAGCTGGAAGGGATTTTTTGAAGGTCATCCAGTCCAACCCCCTCAATGAGCAGGGAATGCTGCACTGAGGTACTCTTGGGTCATATTTTCCTAAAGGGAGAAAAGATCCCCTCTCCCTAAATTGTCCACTTAGTCTCAGGAATTATTACCCATGGCATTACAAACATGCCAACCTCTTCACCTGTCCCAGCAGGTCACCAGGCTGGGCTCCAGGTCCTGAACAGGGTTTTACAAGGATTTTCAAGTCTCTGCTGTACAGGCCGAGGGATTTGGTTTTGATAAATATCCCTTTGCCAAAGGAGAAGTTGGGCTGGGCTTTTGAGTCTTTTTGGGAACTTAATTCTTATTTAAGTAAAGACTAAGGGGCTGTGCATGGGAGAAATTCCTGCCTGACCTCCCCCTCATTCAGCTCATATCAGAATTGCAGGTTTTATTAATCTTTCCTGGGAATAGGACTTACCATGTAACTTCACCTGTAACAAGAGGTTATAGGATCTTTAATGGACAGAAGGCGTTCACCTGCTGTAGTGGCACCAGAGATGTTGTCGTGGAATAATCACTTCCCATCAGCAGCTAAGTGATGTTTAAGCATCCTGATGGGAGGAGTTTCCATGTGCTTGTGAGGGTGGAATTAATTTCCTTTATGGTAATATTCCCTGAAGTTAATGGGTGCAGAGAGAAAGGAAACAAGAGGCAACACAAAAGATTTGTATTTAAAAAACCCAACAAGATTGCATTTGAAAGTCAATGGGCTTTGTTATTAACTCTAAGGACCTTCTCTCCTATCTGGCGCTTTGTTTTCCCAAATAAGGGGGGTCAAACTCCGTGTGAAAGGCGTTGGGAGGGATGGAGAAGAAGGATTTTACCCACCAGAGCCATTGGGCTGCAGCTAGTGCCTGAGGAGTCTGTCTGTGCAGGGACCAGCCTGGGGTTACTTGTTTTCCATATTTTATTTGATTTTTTTAAGGAGAGATTTTCTTCCGGGAGCTTTTATGTCATAAAGATTCAACAAAAAACTTCCAAGAGCTTCTTGGTCAGTGTTGAACCCCACCAGGATGTGCTGGCTCTGAGGGTTTGGATGAAACATCCCAGAAGCTGATTTTTGAGGGCTGCAGCCCCAAAATAGCTCATGTCTCCCTTTGTCCCCATTCCTGTTAATTCCCAGGACTCTTTCCTTTCCCTGTGCAGCCCCTGGTAGTGCTGGAGGGTCAAAACCAGCAGCTCCAGCCAAAAAAGACATCAAATGTGCCTTGGTTCAAGCAGAAGTTGATAAATTATTAATTGCAAGAGGAAACCCCAGCTCATGCTCAGGGGAGACCCCAGGACAAGATGAGGTGGGGAACCAGATGCCAGGCCCAGCTGGAAATGGATTTTGGGAAAATACAGGTGAATTAAATGAGGTGTATGGGCCAGCAGCACCCTGCTGATATCCACACAGTGCATTTAGAATATTAAAAATTTTCCTGAGTCCTGAAATTTTCTTCATTTCCTTTGTTTTCCCTTTTTTTTTTTAGGTTTCTTTTTTAAAATAAAGTTTAAATTAGAAAAAAAAACCACCAGGCCTGTGAAGATGGTCCCTGGTGGTTTGTGCACAGCAGAGCTGGGGCCTTTGGAGTTGTCATGTGCAGATATCAGGTGAAGGCAAAAGCACTTTGAAAAGACACAAAGGCACTTAAGGACAGAAACCCTGAGGATGCTCAATAAACAATCACAAGAATGGTGCTGTGAATGTGACTTTGCAATTGCTACATATTTCTGCTCCTGTTTGTAATGACATTTTGGCCACTGTCTAAATACACAGAAATGGCCTGAATGCAACATCTGGATTATCTGATATTAGTTTGAGTTTTTGGAGGGTTTTTTTTTTTCTGCAGCTTCTTGGTAGATTTTGAAAGAAGAAAAGAGAAAAAAAATTAAACCTATTTCAGAGTAATTGAACAGTGTTCACATTAACTTACACTAAAGTTATTTTTAATTAAATGAACTTCCCCTGTTTGTAGCTGGAAGGTACTTGTGTGAGATAAAAACTCCATTCTAATAACGCTGAGACTCACCAGCACTTAATTAGCATCACAACTCAAGGCAGAGGGAGCAGGGAGGTGGGTCTGTGCTGCTGGGTGGGATTTTGGGAAGGGATGCTCAGCCCCCATCCCAGAGCCCACCCAGCACCACAAGGAACGCCGGGAGGGGAAATCACGCCTAGGAATTGACACAGTTTGTGGCAAAAGCAATTATAATTAACATTATATTAAATATTAAGTCAAGATCATAAAATGTTGATTGGTACTGATTAGCTGCATAATCCATAATTAGAAATCACTGCACCCTTCAGCAGGTACTGTAGTGCCTTGCCTGTGATTTCACTGCTAAATTAAGTGAGAGTGATTCAGCTTTTGCCCTGAGTTTTACTCCTGCATTTCATTTAGGGCAGAAGCACATCCAGGCAAAGAAAGGCACAGGATCTGTTTCCACTCAGGCTGCTCCCAAACTCCCCATCCCAAGGGTAGCTTCCCAGTCCTTCCATGCCCATGGAGAAGTAATGGCCAAATTGTCCTTGACATCCTCAGGTCTTCTTTGGTTGTGTCTAAAGGATGTGGGGAGAAGGTTTGGAACAGCCTGGGGAAGTGCTGGAGTCCCCATCCCTGGAGGGGTTCAAAATCCATGTGGATGTGTCTTTTGGGGACATGAGGTAGTGGTGGCCTTGGCAGTGCTGGGGCATGGTTGGTGACAATGATCTTAGAGGGTTTTCCCAACCTAAATGATTCCACGACTGTGTGGAATTCTGTATTCTCTGAAAATTCCTTGTGCATTTCCTCATCCCAAACCAGTAACTGCAGAAGGTCGAGCTGAGGCTGTGCCCTTCTGGCTGGAGCCAAGATGAAGCAGCATTAGGCAGCTCCAAGATAATGATTTATTTTTGGCCCAAACTCAGAATATACCTCAGGACACCTCACCAAGGAGGGAGCAAAAGGAGATTCTTTATTCTGACTAGGTTTTAGAACACCAAACCCATCTGTGCCTCACTCGTTGATGGGCTGGAAACAGGGACCCTTTGGAGAGGTCGGTGGCTCTGGGCTGAGGAGCTGCTTCAAGAGGGTGAATTATTCTCAGTCTTATCAAGACTTGCTGCAGCAGCCTTGCTTTCCCCTAATTCTATGGGTCCATTTACCCTGGACATCCATTTGTAATGGATAATGTCATCATCACACACTGGGAAACTCTCAAGTTTTGTTGAAGTAAAGAACAAAGTCCCCCAAACCATGAGGTTTTATGTCTTTGCTGCAGATTTCAGTCGCTGCCTTGGCTGGAAACCCAGCTGTGATTTTCCACAGCAGAGATGGATAAAAATAATAAAATTTGGTGGATAAAATCCCAAACCCATGGCAGCCTGGCTGCTCCTGCTGGAGCTCCAGCAACCTCCTTGCAGCTAAGATGATCCAGAGGAGCCCTCAGAAGCTGTGCTGGCAAACCCAGGGCAACAGAGAGAAAACACATTGTTGTTATTTCCTCTCTTCCAAAGGTGCTTTGGAATCCTAGGGAAGAAATCTTTTCATTCCTTCTGCTGTTATCTTTTTCTCTGATTAGCATTTCCTGGGAGTGGAGTTGATGTTCTGGGCAGAGCCCCAGCACTTTCAATCAATTAAATCAATGCAGCCGTGACGCTCCAGTGATTTTCCCTAACCAAGGGCTGGGCCTAAAAGGAGGGCACAGGGAATCACAGGGAATATGGTGCTGGGCAGGTGGGGAAAAGCAGGAAAGCTGGGCTGAAATCCTGTTTTCCTGTGCTGGATATCATGGAATGCAGCCCTGGACTGGGTCAGGGAGGTAATTACACTCACTCACTCAACATTTTAATTATTCTCCTTATTGTATTAATGACTCTGTTTTTATTTAAATCAATGCATTTTTTATTTTATACATCTATATATGCATATAGATATAGATATAGATATAGATATAGATATAGATATAGATATAGATATAGATATAGATGTAGATGTAGATATAGATATAGATGTAGATACAGATATAGAGATAGATATAGATGATATAGATGATATAGATATAGATATGAGATACATTCTTATTTTAAATTAATGAGATGGGACAGACCACCTCCATCTTTTAAGAGCTACTTTTGGCTAGTCCAGGGAATCATCTGCCCTGCCTGAGCTCCTTGAGCAGCCATGTATCCTAAGGAAATTTTTTTCCCACTGCAAAGCATCCAAACCCCACTCACATTCTCTCAACAACAAGCAAGAAAAACAACAACAAGCACCAGAAAATGCTCCCAAACCCAGTGTGCTCTTTGCTAAGGTACTGAGTGTGTAGGGGCTACCTCTGAGTGAACAGCTAAAAAGATAAATAAATTTAAAAAATTAAGAAGATTCCCATGCCATGACTATCAAAACCAAGGCGTTTCAACTCTTTCAGCATTTCCATTTGAAAAAAAAAAAAAAAAAAAAAAAAAAAAAAAGAGAGAGAGAGAGAAAGAGAAAAAACAAACCTGTAAAAAAAAAAATAAAAGCAGAATGTCCTCTCTGTCACCCTTCCCTGGGCAGGAGTGCAGGAGGTGCTGGGCACAGGGTGCTACATTCCCAGTATAAAACTGGATTTGCATCTCCTGCCTGGGATGTACAGCAAATCCCTCCATCCAGCAGACAGCCTTTTGCCTTGTGGAATACTAAAAACGTCTCTTTTCTTGCCTGCAGAACCAATGCATTAACTCTGAGAAGGGGCAGCAGGAGGAAAGCCTGGAGCTGCTGCTCACCCTGGAGCTGGAACATCCTTTGAGCAAGACAAAGCAAAAACATCCCTCTAAGATGGCTACAAACAGAAGGTCTCTGCAGTCCCTCTTTAAACACTGAAGATATTTTCATTTAAAAATATCTACTCTTTAAGGCAGGTTTAATCTCAAAACAGCATTTTCCACTAAAAAAAAAAAAATCACATGCACACACAAAAAAACCCACCCCCACATTCAAAAATGTCTTGAGCTATTTCTCCTTCAATTTTTTTTTTTTCCAATTAAATTAATTTAAACAGAGTGAAAAATGCTTTATGCCCTAAGAGCCTGAAACCTCTGGTGTCAGCTGAAACGGGCACTTGTGCTCTCAGCTTCAGCCCTCGCTGCAGGCACCTCTGCTTTGAAGCCTTTGAAGTGTTTGTGGCACAGGAAGAGTCTCTCCTCAGAGAACACCAGTTATTTTACAGATATTTAATGTGTGAAGTGTGTGTGCCTGTGTTCGGGTTTGGATAACCGGGATTTCACAAGGCAGGTGGGAAAACAGGGATGGGATCTTGCCTTGCAGAGCAAAATTGAAGGAAAAACCACCTTGGCAGCATCTCTTAAGATGCTTCCAGCCTTCATCAGCACCATCCTGAAGATACAGATGAAATTATCTGACCTTCAGTGGGACCAAAATATTTTTTTAGTGCCTTTAGAATTCATTCACTCTCCCAGCACTAGGATTCCCTTTAGAGAAAATAATGCCACCAAAAAAGCCTGGGAGCAGCAGGAGCAAGGGGCTGAGGATGTCCATCCCCACAGGGCAGCTGGTACAACCCCCCAAGCTTATTTTGGGGATGTGATGCAAAAGTCTTGCATTAAATTTGATTCATGGCTGGATTTGGGATATCTAATTATTTAATTAATATAATGATCTCGCCTGGGATTTGAGAGGCAAAACCTCTGCCTGCATTTCAGGGAGGGTGATGCAAAATCTCCACCTCAACATCTAGCAGGACCAATCTTGGGGGTGATTTGTTTAAATTGTTACATTTTCCTTCTTTTTGGGGAGCAGGGATGCCCAAAAGTTGATGCCTCTGTTTAAGAACAAGCCACTTCTATTCACTGTGCACTGCAATTTTTCCTGCTTGTAACCTGTGAGGTTTAATTAATATTAAAATCTTAAATCAGCCAGTTCAGCCAATCTTATCTGAGCACGGAGTGTTTGCTGAACATCTTCTCCCATGGACTGGTATTTAAATAGAAGAAAATACACCCCAAAAATTCTTACATCTGAAATGGAAAAGCAATTACGTTCTGTGATTTTACAGAGTTCTTTTTAAGAACATGTAATATATCTTTGCAGAGTCCCTGCTGTAGGAGAGGCTCTTTCTTCTTGGTGTACATTTCTTCTCTTAATGCAAACACAAGGAAATATTGGGTGATGGATAGGGGGAAAAATATAGATAAGCAATATAGAATAAACTGTCCGGTTTTCAAACAATTGCCCTTCATGGCACTTTTTTTTCTTTTTAACTTTTCTAGATTTCCTGGATCTGGCCTTGACTCAGCCAAGGCCAGGTGAGACTTTTCCCTTCTTTGCAGGTCCTGAAGTTTATAAAGCTTCAATCTACTTTTCCATAGCAAAATGTTTAGTACCTGCAGGACTATTTTTTCCTTTGGTATTTCTTTTTAATAGTAGTCCCCCTCTTTAACCCGCTTTTTCTTTTGGGATGAGCCAAGGGTTTATCTGATCTGCCCGGAAATATCAGGTTCCAGGAGACCAGATCCAGGAGCATCACCTGATCTGCTGACAATTCCCAAACTAAATGCAGCACAGAATCTTGGCTATATCTCAAAAATAGCTGATTTTTTTTAATTTTTATTTTTTTATTTAAAGAGTAAGAGAGAATACTTGAAGGACAAAGAGAAAGATGAGAAGGAAGAGAGAAGATCAGTGAATGTCCAGCACTGGTTTAGAAGCAGGCTCTGCCAAGCAGGGGAAAAAGGAGCCTTTTCCAATCCATTCCGTTTATGGTTATTAGTATTGATATTGTATTTCTCTTGGCTCCCAAAAGGAAAAGTGGAGAATGAATTAGGAAAATAATACATTTCTGGAAATAATTTTTTTCCAGTTCAGATGTTTTTTAGGAAACGAGAAGGGGGGAAAAAATCTGCTTCTCAAATGTCAAGGACTTGAAAGACTAAAAATACATCACCGGAATAAATAAATTAACCCAGAAGACAGGACTGATGCTCCGCAGGCATCAGGGATTAAATAAATTCACTAAATTCAAAGTGGTACTGCAGATAAGAGCTCTTTGTGCTGCAGCATGTACAGTTTATTGATTCTGGGATTGAGGTGCTGTGCACTCTTGTAAAGGGGGCTCTGCCTGATATGGCTAAATCCTGCCGTAATGCACAGCCCCGTGCTCCGAGCGTGGAGCCCGCTCCCCTCTCCCCATTTGCTCTAATTTGCCCTGTGCCTTCATTTGCTGCACCACATCTGTGCCCTCTCCCCCACAAGCCTTTCCCCAGCACTGCCTGAGGGACAAGGGGCACTTCAGGAGGTGCAGGAAAGGGGCTGTGGGCATCTTCCACAGGGATGGAATGCCCCAGCACTTCCCTTTTCCATTTGTTTTTCCAGGGTTTTGGGGGAACTGCAGAGACAAGGAATCACCAGCAATGCCTGGATCATGCAGGGGAGCCGCTCCAGTGGGGATCTTGTTTCTGCACACTCACATTTTGTTATGGGAGCCAACAAGGAATGTGTCTGACCAAGGTGAAAACATGACCTAGACAGATGAGATGAGTTTTTCTGGACAAATAAAGAAAAAGTGGAAATGTTTTTAATAAACCCTGGAGGGGCTGTGCCACACCAAGTTGAAATGAAGTTGGGCAAGTTCCAATTTGCCTGTTTTCCATGGCAGAGGGTGTTTTCACCCTCCTGCTCAGATGCTGAACTGTCAAAGTCACTTTGCACTAATACAGAAGGACATTTAATTCCTCCTGTGGAAGCTCTCCTGGTGCTTAGCTCAGCTTTCCTCCACATGTTGCTCTGAAGAGCCAGCAGAGCTCTCCAAACACAGAACTTCGTCATTTCCCAAGAAAGAGAAAAACCTCCAGGCCTCAGGAAGCAGCTGGGCAGGGCAGAGATGCTCTCAGGTGCTCTTTGGGTGAGCACCTTCCCAGCCTGGGGGCATCCTTGGGTGTTGGCTTTCAGAATCACTGCAGAAAAATGCTGATCTGGCCAAGGGGAAAGAATTTTATTATTAATTGTTATCTCCTAGGTGTGAGGGAAGAGCTCGGGGAAGAGCTCCTTGGCCTGAAAGAAGTTGCTACAAGGACTTTTGGGTAACCTCCCCAGATCCCTGCATATCCCTCAGGTTTAGCAGATCTCCCAATATCTTTCACCAAAATCAAACTCTTAATCTCAAGGCACCTCTCCTACGTAAGGCTGCCTCCTGAGCACGATCCACAGGGCCCGTGTTTCAACACCCAGGGTTCATTAATATTTCCTGCAGAGTGCTCAGTAAGTAGCAAATAAAGCAGGAAGTGTCCCAGATGTTGGAAAGAAAAAATGGAATTATTCATTGCTTACTAACATCAAATGCTAATGTGAGAAAAGCATCCTTGAAGAAATCCTTGACTAAAATTCATCAGAGTGATGTGAAATCACTGTTTTAATTATGCATTTTGAATGTATTTATTAGTCCCGGTTCTGATCTGACTTACAGATGTTTAGCAGTGATAAGGGTCTGCTGCAGCCTTCGGAATTACTCATGATTTATAATGACAAAACTTGGATCAGAATTAGGTCCTTGTCACTACTCTATAATATCCTTTCATCAAACTTCACATTCAACAGATGAAAGCGACCGTGGTTTCTGCAATTTCCAACTCCACCACTGAGCCCATGAGCTCCTTTTTTTGAAATTTCTCCTACAGAAATGATGACTCTAGCAGCAAATTTTGTCTGCTTGAGTTACACTTGCTACGAGAAGCTTGAAACTTGAGAGCAAAGGAATTGGACTCTTTTAATCCACCAAAATGATGCGTTTGGCCTTGTGCTGGCAATAAACATGGAATTTTAATGAGGGAGTTAATTGCTTTAATTATGCAACTCTACAGTCTCATTCTTTCTTATTGTTGTGATTATTAGATATATATCTAATATTGAGAGATTTTCCAGATTTGTGGGAGATCCAGGGATTTGATGAGGTTACCCAAAAGCTCAATACCAGACAACAACTGGATGCACTCAATATCAGATATTTAAAATAAAACACCCTCTGTTCAAGAATGATTCAAAGCCATGTGGTTTCTTTCCAAAGAATGATGGAATTTTAAACTATTGCTTGTTCTAGAGCTGATCCAGAAAGATCAAGTCTCCAGGGATGCTTTACTCCCTAAGGCATGAATGCATGATTAAGCTAAATGTATTCCATAAATGCCTTGATGACATTAAACTAAATTTTTTAAAGAACAGATGGAGAAAGTTAATAAATATTTCATTCTATAATATAAAACTCACTTCTATATTCACAACTTCAGGGATCCTCAGCTTCACAGATATCAATAAGTCTGATGGATTTCTTGCTGCATTCTCATTCTTCTGCCCTGGTGTCTCTTATGGGATCATCATTTCTGCATGCTTGGATTGTTTTATGGGATCAGTGAAAGGCAAGTGACTGTAAATCTTGACCTCTTCTGCTCCTGGATTATATACTTTTATTCTTTGTGACCATAAGTGTTCATCTCCACATTGAATAGATAATTAAATGACAAAAATTATTCAAAAGGAATTTATAGTGAGAAATTGTCCCTTGAAGAACTGATGGGGAACAGGCATAACCCAAGGAGAATCAGGGGAGGAAAAAAAAAGTTTAGAACAGACAAATAAAACACTAAAATCTCTGTGTATTTGGGAATGTTATGAAATATCCATTCATTGGGAAAAACCTGTAATTTTTACCTGCACATCCCAATTCTATTTGAACAAAATTTCTATTAAGGGAAAACAGTGTGGATATTGCTTAAGCACTGTAGCCCAAGCCTGTTATTCATATGAAAGAACTAATCTTTACATGGGGGAATTACAATTTCTCACTCTGTATATGCCATGAATCTTGTAAAAGAATAATTAGAACTTGCTCCAAAAGGAAAGAAACGCCAGACTTGAATAATATTTTAGGAAGAGCATTAACAAACATTTTTACACTGCCAACAATCTTCAGCGCTTTCTAGCAGAGATTTACATTCCATTATTAATTAACTGCACTGAGTCAATAGTGTGACACAAAGCTCAGGAGATGTGAGTTGAGCACAAACTCTGACATCCATGAGAACGGCGCATTTTGAGAGGTTTGATTTAAAATCTATGCAAATGAGCTCGGCAAGCAAGGACCCAACAAACTACTTCAAAGCACCAGGCTCCAGCCCAAAAAAACACGACAAGATCAAATCTTTGTCATTTCTCAAGTGTCTTTACAAACCTCTGCATATTCAGGACAAACTATTTCACCCCCAATACCCAAAATTTGGTACAGAATTAGGAGGTGATTGCTCTCAATAGGGTCACTGCCACGTTAACCAACCACCTGAGTGACTGCAAGAATTTAAATGTATTTAAATGTTGTATAATTTTGTCTTTTTGAATCTGACTCTTGTCCATATAATACAAGCTCCCAGCTGAGCTGCCAGACAGGGCCAAACAAAACAAAGCACAAAAAAATACCAGTGCTATTGTCCCCACTGCCATTCCTCCAACTCCCAGCATCATTCAGTTCTTGGGCTGAGAAACTTCCCCAAACTGTGTCCGGGGAAAAGATTCAATTCAGAGTAATTCAGATATTCGATTCAGAGTAAATTATTCAAAACAAATTTATAGTGAAATTTGCCACTTGAAGAACTGATGGGGCACAGGCACAGCTCAAGGTGATATCACAATATCATGCTATTGTCCCCACTCCTTTTCCCTCAACAGGGATCACCTTTCAGTTTTTGGGTTGGGAATCCCCACAAAACTGCATCCAGGGAAAATATTAAATTCAGAGTAAAGCATTGCTGTAAAGAAATACTAATTAATTCATGTTATGTTTCAAGCCAAAGATATTGGTTTATTCCCTTATTGGAAGTTATGTTAGGTCCAGGTACATTTGTATCTTAAGAAGCAGGGCTTTTAAGGAAGCAAAAAAGTTTCTCATGTTTCCCGACATCCCATTAAAATGGTTGTCCTTTGACGTCAATTAGAGCCAGCTAAGAAAAAGAAAAAAATCATCCTTAATTGCTTTTAAGAAATAGACATTATTGCTTGCACTGCCGCAGCCAGATTCGATTTCCTTTTACAAGAAACCAGGATGCTGGGAATGCTGTAAAACTCCAGCTCTGCTGAATATGGATGTGGAGCTCTGCTGACAGAGAGCTGCTTTCCCTTGGGCTGTGGGAAAAAAAAAAAAAAACTGGTGCAAACCCCACCAATGTGCTGAAATATCCCCAAAGTGGAAAAAGGCTGGAGCAGGATGTTCAGCCGGGGCTGGTTTGGGATAGGCAGTGGTTGGACACCTCTGCTCTGGAGCCAGGCTGGGAGAGCAGCTGGGGGTGTTCACCTGGAGAAGAGGAGACTCCAGGGGGACCCCAGAGCTCCTTCCAGTGCCTAAAGGAGCTCCAGGAGAGCTGGAGAGGGACTTGGGACAAGGGATGGAGGGACACGACACAGGGAATGGCTTCCCACTGCCAGAGGACATGGGATGATGGAGAGGAATTCCTGGCTGTGAGGGTGATGAGGCCCCGGCAGAGGATACCTAGAGAAGCTGTGGCTGCTCCTGGATCCCTGGAAGTGTCCAAGCCCAGGCTGGGTGGTGCTTGGAGCAACCTGGGATAGTGGAAGGTGTCCCTGCCCATGGCAGGAGGTGGAACAAGGTGGATTTTAAGGTCCCTTCCCACCCAAACCACCCTGGGATTCTGTGGATGCCCAGAGCTCCATCCCTGCCTCCCCATGAGAGCAAGCATAACCTATCCTGACAACTAGAGCTACAAAAACAACGGAGTCCTCAAAACCCGGGTGTGTTTCTTTCCAAAGCGTATCCCCAATTTTCTCAAAGCCTTCTCCACAGTTGTTTCACTGCAGGGAATCCAGAATGTCTCTGCCCACCAAGAAGAAGAGGAGTCCAGAGAGCAGCACCAGGGGCACCCCGGCAGCGGCGAACATGAAGGACCACCCGTAGAAGACGTGCACGGGGACATCGTCCAGGCACTCCTCGCTCCTCTCCAGGAGGATGTACTTCTGAAAGTCGGCTGCAAACTCCTTCCACATCACAAAGAGAAACACGAGCAGGAGAAACAAACCTCCTGGGGGGAGAGACAGAACTGAGTTATTGCCTGTGCAGGAAACACGGGAGCGAAGGTGAGGAGAGATCACAACAGCTTCTCGTTCGTGCTCTGCATCAAAGCTTTGTGTTGAGGAGCTGCTGCTCCTGGCGTTGCTCTGCAGGTTCCTGTGGAAGCTGAGGCCACTGGCCATGGCAGAGCCCCACACCACAGCCATCAGCTCCTGCCCTCTGACACCTTCTGCTTTGACCACCAGCACTTCTGAGGGCTCTGCTTCAGCAGGATAAGGCCATGGAGAAACTACCAGAGCAGGGCTGATGTTCCCAGCAGGGACCTGCATTCCTCTCTTTACAGTGGGATGTTTCACCTCTTTCACTTTTAATTTCTCAGATATTAACGAAGAGGCACCAAAACTTAACTTCTTCCTTTTTTTTTGTCTACCCTTGGAAGAAGTGTCATAGCCAATCCCCACCAGGAAGGCAAAGATTGTCCCTTGACAAACCCTGCTGATGGCAAAATTCTGCCACTGCCACTCCCAGAGCCAGCAGAGCCTGCAGGGTCAACATGTTATAGGGTAGGAAAGGCACACAGCCATGAGATTTTAATCTAAATACCTACTTAATACCAGAATAATACCTACTAAATTTTAATCTAAATACCTACTAAATACCAGAATAATAGCAATAATAATAAGCAACTTATGCCATGAAGCTGGAAGCAGATGACAAAAAAGTAGAGTGGCCCAAATCTCATTTACTCTGTATCATTTAAAAAATGTATTTCTGTGGTGCATTTTAAACTCAACAACTATTAAAGCTAAATAGTGACGGTGTGATGACAGGTCTGAAAGCAGTTCAGAAATATCTGATCTTGCTGCTTCACAGGTAGAAGCTGCTATTTTTAAATGGTGCTGTATAACATACAGATATACACACACACACATATATGAAAGAAATACATCACAGCTTGTATTATTTTTATGGCTGAAGTGAATCGCTCGAAATTAATTTAGTTGACAAGTTACCACACAGTTCTGTGGATGTGTTGTGGCTTCTGCAGGATTTAATTTCTCCCCTTGCCATTTTTAAATCAAAGGTAGTTGTGGTCTATTTAATTATTCTCCCTGGCAGATTATACACTCCAAAACCCAGCTCTTCTGCTAAGGAAAGGAAAGGGGTAAAGCTTGACGTTGATTTATCTGCTTAGAGAGGTTACTGAATCTTCATCCAAAGGAAATATATCTGTGTTTTACTGTGATTCTGTTTATAATGGTTATAAAAAATCTCAGAGACAAAAATAAGACTTACATGAAGGTAAGAGGCTTCAAAGTCCTCTGGGAATGAGATAGAAGAGGCAGGTCACCACACTAAGCTGTCACATTTACTAAACTGCCTCCCATGCCCTAAAATGATGCAATCTTCAATCAAAAATTGGTGTAGCCATACGAATATTCTTTACATCACCCCACACTGATATTCCAGCCATTCCCCCTGACTTGGAGGAGTCCTTGTTTTTCCTGGAGAGGCAGCCAAGGAGTTAAACAGCAGCTGCTGGAACATTTGCATGTTCATTGAGGTTTTGCTACCACTTGAAATTAAGTGCACAAATAAATATTTTACACTTACTATGATAGTTGTATGCTTAAAATACCAATTATTCTACTATGAGAAAGAGATGGTGTGTTCAAATAGTCGCATGTCCTTTACAAAATACAATGTATTGATAAGAAGGCAATTAAGTCTTTATTACTGATGTAATTTAAAATTAAATTAATTAGATAGCAACTGAACCTTGAAAAGTGCTCCTTTAAAGATCAATTTCTATTTCATTAACTTATAATACCTACCATAAGAGACGCAAATGAAAGCTCAGCCCCGGTGGGACAGAGAACGTGGGTATGGAAAAGTACTTTGGAATTTTGCTTTAAATAACCAGGAATTCTGTGTTGATTTCTCCCAGGACAATTTAGATGGCCTAAGTCTCAATTTATATATATATTTTTTTTTTTAAGTAACCAGATCAAAACCTTCCAGTTCTTTCTGAGGAGGGCATGGGAAGCCCCAAGGGTGGGTGGCACACCATCCCCAACCTCTTCAGGAGATGAGGAATGGGAATTGGTCCCTCCTCTGGCCTCAGGAGAAGCTCCAGGTCTTGGTGTGGAAGGATTTATTATTAAACAGATACTGGAGGTGATGGCACGGCCATGGCATCTAAATTAAGAATGTTTTCACACTCTGGGCAAATGACAAGAATATGTAAAGCAAGCAGCCTTCTTCCCTGGAATAATTACAGCTGAGTGATGAAGAATCCCCGGGATTTACACCATGCCCTCGGTGGGAAGAGAAAAATCAGAAGGGCAGGCGCAGACAAAGGATGGTGGGAGCTCAGGAAGGGCAGCTCACCAGAATCTGCTCAGCCAGAAATGCTTGTTTGGAGCAATCAACCTACCTAAAATGTGTCACAGTTACAGCCATCAGCAGCCTCTTCATCATGAGAAAACCAGGATGTTTCACTCCCACATTAACCAAGTGTTCAGCACTTCTGTTTTAAAATGCTGTTGTGTTTGGGATTTTTCATCTATTGAACAGGTTTCACTTTACCCCCTGCCCTCTGTGGCTTTTAGTATTGGACACAGCAAAAAATCATCTTTGTTTCCTGCCAGTTTTGGGTGTAGAGACACAGATTCCTTCCTGCTTTGGGCAGCCAGATGAAAAACTGAAAAAAATGTAGTTTTCTGTCCTGAACATGACACTGCCATTGGCACCCACACCCAAGACACAGGGTGTGTATTGGGTTTGGGTAAAGGAAGACATCACCAAACCTCATTCCCATGCTCCTCTCAGCATCCCTGTGCTTTCTCCACCAGAAAATTACCCTAGTGATCCTTTTCCTTGCCTCCTTCTCCCTCTTTGCCTCTGTTCATTAGGATGGCACTGGGAAAAAATTAACTGCGAAACTCCATCTCCAGGCTGATGAGGTCAATGGCATCTTCTGGGGAGGGGCTAATTGCCAGAAGATTGCAGTGGGGTATTAAATCTGTCTCCTTTGTGTGCTGCAGATCCAGGAGCCTGGAGCTCCATCCCCCTCTCCCAGTGGAGCTGCATCTTCCGTGTGGGCAAATTGAAGTAGAGCTTTTCCTTTCTCTCCCTTTATTTCCTTGTGACACCTTTATAGCTGCTAATTGTGGGGACAGGTGAGTGAACTCAATCTTTAACTCTTATTCTGGGGAAGCTACTGAACTTTTGTGTGATCTGCTAATTAGGAGAATAATGAACTTTGACTCATTCTCCTCTCTCAGTCGTTGCCTCTTAAGGATGTTAATAACAAGGAAATGGAGGGGTGACCTTCATCTGCCCTTCCATGACTGTCAGCCTTCACTGAACATGGGAAGCCTGAGACTGCCAAAGTGGAGCTGCTCCATTTGGGAAGCAGAATCTGAGCAAAAAATCCTGCACTTCAAGTCACAGGACTGGGAAATCTGCCCTTTTGTCCCATGCTGAAGAACAGGTTAGTCCCCAGTATGGGCAGAGATGTGACCCATCATCCCAGGTTGTTCCAAGCCCCATCCAACCTGGCCTGGAACACTTCCAGGGATGGGGCATCCATAGCCTCTTTGGGCAATGTGTGCCAGCGTGCACTCTAAGTTTGGTCTCTAAAATACCCAAAGGAAAACAAAATGGAGCAGCATAAGCTAGGAAAAATAAAGGACCAGGAACAAAGTTGTCTCAGAACTCAAAGTTCTTCCAGAAGCTGCAGCACAGAGCTCACCCAGCCCTCTCAGTGACATTGCAGTGACAATTAACCAACCTCTGACTACTGAAACAAAGGGACAATCAGGCACCACGTAGGATCTGCTGCCCCTTGGTAGTGCTAAAGCTCATTCTGAGATAGCAAATGCTGGGAGGAAAGCAGCACACTGGCTCTTGGCTCACGTATTCCAGGTGCTTTTGGGAGAAGGCTGGCAGGGAAAACTGCTCAGCTGGGTCTGTGGACATGCAAAAGCAGCACCAGCAAATGTCAGATGGGCTCCAGCTCTTTCCAGAGTCACCCAGTGGAGGAAATCCAGAGAAATGGCTCCAGTGCTTTGGAAGGGCTCTCAGAAACACCTCCCAGAGTAGTCCATTGGTTAGGGGAGCTGGCACAATCAGATTTACCCTCTGGAATGTACACTAAATAAAAGGCATCTCAGAGGGAAATCCAGAGGGATCCAGTTGAGCCATAACAATCCTCACCCTTGGGCACTGGATTCCCCTGGGAACAGACAGACACACAACCCTCCTCAGGACCATGCCAGGCTGGTCACCCAGAAATGTCTGGGGATGCATTTGCACCAGTAGTATCTTTAGAGCCTTTTGGTGGAAAAATTGACATCATTTTGCAATGAACAACCACGACTTCTCCCAAAAGCAGGGAGTTGGTGGGCAGAACAAAGCTGCTGGTGGAGGGTTCCCTGTGAGGTTGGGACATCCCACAGTCCTGGTGCTCCATCTCCCATTCCAACTGCCAGACCACATTCCCACTCTGCAGATTGCCAGCTTTTTCACACTTCCTCAAGGAGAGATCCTTTCTGCAAGGGAGGTTAATTAACACTGACCTGCAGGCCATGATTAGAAGACAAGAGGCGCTTTCTCCTGCATCATCCCTGCACATCCCTGCTATCCGAAGGAAGGGAATGGCTGGGGACTTGAGGCTGTGTTAAATCCATTGTTCCTACTGCTTAGTGCAATTATGCAAAATATTTTTAGAAGAGATAATGAGAAAATAACCATGGAGGGATGCAACCCAAATCCACTCAGAAGCCAGGGCCAAGCAGGATCCAGAGGTCTGAGATCAGGATAAGCCCCCACCCCTGAATAAAAAGATCAGTTCAAACACTAAGGAAATTTTGCTGAAAAACACATTGAATCCTTCTGCTATCATTTGAATGGAAAATGTAGTAGGAAGTGTCTTCCAGCTGAACTCGTTCCCCTGAATGACTGTTAATAACAATGATTGCTGCTCAGATTGAAGCTGCATTAATACAAACTTCAATTTTAACAGCAGCATCTTTGTCTAATGCCAAGAGGTTTATGTGATGCATAATCAGCTCTTCTAAAAAGTGTCACATTCGAAGCCCCAGCCTTTTAATCAAGGAGTAGTCAAATAAAGTGGAAAAACAATGAAAAAGAAAAAAAAGGAAGACGGCTGAGTATTACTCGACATCCTTTTCTGTGATATTTCTGCCCAAAGTGCAGGCTGGACACACTCCTCAGGGACATCTGCTGCCTCCTGGGAGCCTAGACTACAGATGGGAAGAGAAAGCCTCCTGCCCTGGTATAGGCCTTGGATTATTATGGGATCACAACAGCCCTATAGAAAACTATAAATAAATAAAACTATAAATAAATAAATAAATAAATAAATAAATAAATAAATAAATAAGAACTATAAATAAAACTATAAATAAAAAGGGACCCAGCAGCATGGCTGGGAACCTATTTGTGGAAAACAACCTCCAGGTGTTCCCATGTGGGCAAGATCCAAGCAAGACACCTGGCTTGGATCAGGAATGGTGTCCAGAGGGATCAGGGCAGTGCTGTCCCCTGTGCTGGCACTGCTGGAGCGCCTCCAGTGCTGGGGGCAGCTCTGGGACCCTCACGACAAGAGGGACACTGAGGGGCTGGAGCGTGTCCAGGGAAGGGAAGGGAGCTGGGAAGGGGCTGGAGCAGCAGGAGAGGCTGAGGGAGCTGGGAAAGGGGCTCAGCCTGGAGAAAAGGAGCTCAGGAGGGACCGTGGCTCTGCACAACTCCCTGACAGGAGGGGACAGCTGGGGGGGTCAAGCTCTGCACAGGGAACAGGGACAGGAGGAGAGGGAATGGCCTTAAGCTGCGCCAGGATGGGCTCAGGTTGGACAGCAGCAGGAATTTCTGCATGGAAAGCATTGTCCATGTCTGTCACAGGCTGCCCAGGGCAGGGGTAGAATGACCATCCTTGGAGGACTTTAAAAGCTGCATAGATGTGGCAGCTGGGGACATAGGTCAGTGTCAGGACTTTTCTTGTAAATATCTTCATTAATCTTTTCAGGGCCCCAAATTTGGGCTCACTTGAACCATAAACTGAGAGCAAAGGCAGTGTCTCATGTAATTTATCTTCCTGATATCATGTCAGATATGAGGAATCAGGAGCTGGTGCAAGATCTGCAATTAAGCAGTGTTTTTTTCAGAGAAAAGGCTTGATTTCATTACCAAGTTCTTCACTTGGCGCAGTTCAACTGAGCTCCAGCCTGTGGCTGCTTGAGTCATAAAAGAGCTTTTTTCTGAGTTTGAGTCACTGGTATAAATCAAGTATTTCTACTACTGAAGCCAGTTATTCCTCTCAAATACAGAAAAGGAAAAAGCCCAAGTGATAATTCAGTGGAATCATCGGTAACAGCAGTGGGAAAAATGAATAAATGCCTATTTTTAATTCATTTTCCTGCAGTGCCAGCGTTTCATCTTTTCAGGTCTCCTTAAGCCAGCCCTCCCATTTTGGATCATGGGGTTTGCTTTTCATCACTCTGTGGGTTTCCAGCTCTATCAAAGCTAACAGCAGAGGCAGGAGCAGCCCAAATGCAAAGCCTGACTTTGGGGAACTGAGTGGGGCTGATGCTGCCCAGGCTTAACACACCTGCAGGCTTTACTGAAATAAAAGGCTTGAATAGAGGAATAGCAAAAACAAAAGTGATTTTCAAAAATCTCAGCCTTGATAGGGCTAAGGACTACCTTGCTAAAGCCTCGCTGAGAGCAGAATCATTGGAGTAACAGAATGAGTTGGGTGGGAAGGGGCCTTAAAGACAATAAAGGCCACGGACAGGGACACCTTCCACTGCACAAGGTTGCTCAGAGTAGCCATACAAATATTATCCCAGAGGTTTAATTCCAGTGGGGAAGAGGGAAATCATTTGCTGCTCCCATCAGAGCCCCATCTCCTGCAGCAGCACTCCATCCCCACTCCAAAGCCACCCTGCCCCAGCGGTGTCCCCTCACCTGAGAGCAGCAGGAATCCTCCCCCAACTTTGTAGGAGCGGGGGCTGGAGAAGGGGACCCCACACACCAGCAGGAGCCCCCCCACGAGCCCAGCAGCCACGGCCAGCAGGATGAACGCCGTCCAAAATCCTCTGTACACTGCAACAGAAGCAAAGTCAGTGAAAGGAGGGGGAAAGAGGCTTTCTTCAACCTCAGAAATCTTTTTTTCCTAATGATGCCATGTTTAAACTCCTGCTTTAGCAACAGTAAAAACAACAACCTGTGACGTGCCATGCCAGGGGACCTGGAACAGCCACGGGTTCAGGGGGAATGTCATGCCCGACAGAATGGGACTGGAACGAGGCCAAAGGGTTGGGAAGGTTTGCCAGGGAAGCACACCAAAAAAAGGGGTGGGAGGAAAGGACACTGCTCTTAGCTGTGCCGGGGGAGGTTGGAAAAGCTTGGCAAGAAAGGAAAGAAAATAGCAAGATTTGGAGAGGTGGATTCAGACCACAGCTTTGTTCCACTTTAATTAACACTTTAGGAAGGTGCCAGGCTCCCAGCTTAAAATAAAAGCACTGTTGGCTAGCAGGACTGGAGGGAAAACGGGAGCTCATGAGTTCCCCCATTAATGGCCTTGTTTGACTCCAGGAAAGAGAATGGGGCAAGAGAGCAGCTGCCTCTCCATCCAAGGAATTTGGGGGTTTGGATGTGAATTCATACAGCCACCCCAGGCAGAGCTGAGCAACTTTGGTCCATCACATCCCACCAGAAGGAACAGGATGGGATGCTTTTAAAACAAATTTAAGTCTCCCAAACTCCCATAAACCTCATCCAAAGGTAGTGGTCTTCCAGCAGAGACCCTCTGATACCCTGCTCTCCATCCCCTGATTTATCCAATCCCTTGGACCACCACATCTTGCCCTGCCAGTTGTTTTCCAGAAGCTCCAGCTCTATTTAAGCCGAGCATAAGCAAGTGAGTAGTGCTGAAATGATTCACACTTGAAAGAAAAATGATACAGAGGAGATGTGTTTTCCTCATTTGAAACCATTTTGTCAGGAGAGCCACTTAGGGAGAGATAAATATCTTGAACTCTCCAAAACCACAGAATTCATTTTCATGTTTAACCTCCCGTCACCCGTTTCTCTCAGGGAGCCTAAGAGGATGCAGATAAGGCAGAATTATCTCTGGAGCAGGTAATAGCTGGAGGACCCCTCTCCGTGGACAGCCTCCTCTTCTGTCAGCGTTTGCAAATGAGGATGGACTGGGTAGAAAGAAAAGGGTGCTAAGGACAGAAGTGGCTGCTGCTCCCGAGGGTTTTGCAGAGGACTGGGGCAAGGGAGCAGCCCCGTGCTCCCCCTGCCCAAAATGAGAGCCACCCCCATGTCCCCAGAGGGGATGCTGCAGGCCCTGATACTTCAGGTGCATCCCCGGCACCTTCACAGAACCACTCAGGTCGGAAAACACCTCTGAGAATATCGAGGTGGTCCCGGGATTGTCCCAGGGGACACACCTGGGAGGCAGCTGGGGATGGTTTCATCTCTCTCTGCTGACAGGCAGGGACAGATGCCTACAGCGCCCTTTATTTAGGAAGGGAAAAAAAAAAAAACAGTGTGTGTGTTCATCAGCAGGATCATTCAGAACCTGTGCCTGTCTCTCCCAAGCAGAAAAAAATCCCACTACTTATCCAGCGTGTTTCCTGCACCAGCTCCTCCTCCTCCTCCCTCCACAAGTCCCTCGTATCCATTTGACACCACGGAGCATTCCCCGGGGCAGGAATTCTGCACACCACAGCCAAAGAAACAAGCTGCTCTCCCTCACATGCTCCTACTGACAATATTTTTTTTTAAATTAATTTTCTCATAGAAAAAAAAACCCCACAAAACTATAAAAAGGTACTACTAAAGGCTGAGGAAAAGGTCAAGATGTTTGTTTGTGCAGAACGTCTGCCCTGCATCCCCGGAGGCAAGGCAGACTGATGCACACTATTTAAAGAAATCAATTCATTTCAAAAAAGATCATTGAATTAATTCTAACTGCTGCCACCAATTTAGCGAATTAAAATTCCTAACAGCAGCTGATTCATTAAAGAACTTGGAAAATATAGAGAAACATAAATAAAAAGGGACCCAGTTGAAAGGGAGCTCTCCAACTGCGCAATGTTCAGCACTTTAAAAATAAGCCAGTCACTTGCATGGATTTTCTAACAATTTGGTCTTTAACCAATTTTCCAGTGCTTGTTTATTTTGTCTTGCAACAAACCAACACCTGAGCTATCCCGGGAAATCAGATTCTGGGACAGAGTCAGCACTCAGACTGGGTTTGGGTTGTCTGGCTCCAGCTCTTCCCAGTGAGTGAGGAGATGGGAGAAGAATGGATTTATCCTCCTGCCTTGCTCATAGGAGTAGATGCTGAGTGCCCCGTGGGAGGGAGCACAGCCCATCCCAGCATGACCAGACTGGAGTAGAGAAAATGTGGGAGAACCTCTCAGTGTGTGCCTGGGGCAGCAAACCAAGCAGGATTGGTTTGTGAAGGAGCTTTCCAAAGGTCTTGGCCATGCTTGGCCCATGTGAATTTACAACAGGAGAACCACAGCACTGACACACATCCCAGTCCTCTGCCTGATCCCTTGGGAAAGGAGCTGCTGGGGGAGAAGGAAAGAAACTCACCTGCAGTTGTGTCATAGGAGGGATGGGGGAAAGGTCCCACAGCAATGGGCATGGGGAAGAGGTAGCCATGCATGCAGAACTTGGGGTGTGCTTGGCTGGCTGCAAAAGATGAAGAAAAAGAAGAATTAAATCAATTAAATCCCCATTTGGTTTCATTTCCTGCAGAATCACTTAGAGTACTGAGATGGTAATGTGCCATTTTGCAAAACCTGTAAAACCCTCAGTGAAATCAGAATGCTGTGGAGGAAAAAAGATCATACACCTTGGTTAGAGGGAAAAATAAAAATAGAAATAAGAATTGTGAAAGAGGGGAGATATCAGAGGATCTGAGACTGATTCTTGCACATCTTCTTATCTTCATAACCTGAGTGTGAGGTGGACAAAATTCACAAAATATGGAACAACTGAAGTCAGTGTCAATATTCTCATTGCTCCTTTCCTCCAGAGAATGTACCTGAACACCTGGAAGGGTCAAAATGTTTGGGTACCAGAATAAGGTACTTCCAAGACCTCCAGCTCGTGAGAAGGAAAAGCACAATTAGAATGGAAGTGCCCCATCAATATTAATACCACTGAGGCTTATCATGATTAACAGTAATAGAATGAATGTTAAATGAATTAATTAATGGTTGGCCACTTATTTAAATATGTTCCCCAGCTCAAAGGAGCACTTTATAATAGGTGGACATTAGTTCATGCTAAATTGACTATGGAATACCTATTGAATTAATTATTACATCCACAAGAGCAGTAAATTAATTTGCCATGATCAATCCTATTATAATAAATACATAAAGAAGTAGCAAAAAATTCGCCAGTTATCAGAGTGACTCATTTTACTTCAGGTAAAATTATATTATGTATTTCCATATAATGTAATTCAGTAGCAAATTCCCTGTTCTCAAGCTTGTCCATTTTTTATCGCAAATTTCCCACGTGGAAAACCTCCCACTGTTCAGCTGAATGGTGGCGAGAAGTATTCCTGCAAGATTTTACAGGAAACAGGTCAGGGGCTGGGGGACAGCAAAGTCATTTGAAATTTTAATCAGTGCAGAGTAAATTTAGTGTGGGAACCTGCATTATTTGCAGGGAAGTGCCCTCTGAGGTGATTGTGCTGCTCCACAACCACAGGAACATCTTCCATCGAGGCCTTGGTGGGCACAGGGCCAAAGTTTTTGTGGTGTTTAAAGCCTTTGCAGAATTTATTTAAAATCTAGGGGCTTTTTATCCCAAATCCTACTGTAGAGCTGCGGCCCCCAGCAGGGCTGGTGCCAGGCGTGTCCTGGTGTCATCTCACTCCTGTCCTAATCCTGGTGGGAGCACCTGTTTGTCTTGGTTTGGAAAGACAGGTGTCCTCCAAGGAAAGCCAGAGCTCCCCTTGGAATGGAGAATGCAAACCTCTCTCTCCAAATTATTGTACTTTTGCAGTTAGGGGCTTTCAGGAAAAAGTATGGGAATAGAAATTACAGGTTTTTTACTAGGAATGCTAAAAAAAACCCGAGCAATCAAACAAACAAAAATCCTAGAAAACCCTGACAGAGTCAGAGAATTGACCTGGCACCCTGTTGGTCAGGGTGTTGGGAGCAGTCCAAATAAATCCTCCTGGAGTAACAGATGTGGTTCTGTTGGACTAGAGATGATCCTGTAGAAAAGGGTCCAGTAATGGCAAGATGGGTCCAGTCTTCCTCGAGAACCCAGCGGAAAACAGGCTGTGCTGGTGTTCCTGGGCCTCAGTTTTTATTTAGGTAGGAACAGTTGGCTACTCCCATTGGGTGGACCTCTCCCAGTGGGATGATGTAATTGTCTCAGCCCTGCAGTGAGCCTGGATGGCCCATGAACAGCAGATACTCCTGCAGGGAGGATGGGTGGTGGAAGGGATAAAGAACACTGCTCCACCTGGTTTTAACAGCTGCCCATTTAAGGCATCCCCCATCCTCCCCCCGAGAGTGATGAGGAATGGGTTGTACATTGGGTTGTAGAGATAAAGAATACACCTCTCCAACCAGTTTCAACACATGGAAATAGAATACACATTTTTGGTTACATATTGCAAACTAAAACATTGGTTCACTGGACCAACCCTTCACTGCACAAGGGACACCAGGTTGACACCAACCAGCGCCACAGAACAGGTTTCACCCTTTCCTTCAATTTGTTTTTGAAGAGTTGAATGTGTTTTCCAAAAAAAAAAAAAAAAAGGATTTTGCTTCCCTCTCTGTTTATTCTCAAGTGTAATTTCCATGATCTTAAAAAGTAAAGAAGGTAAGATTTTTAAATAAAATGGTTTTCCATGGTGCACCACTGGTTCTGAGCACCCAGGGACACTGTGAACATGCAGTTCCAGCCTTCCCAGTGCTGAAATTGGGGGGAGCTGGGAATGCTGAGTACCTGGAAGCAGAAAACAGGGACAGGAGAGCAAGGGCAGGAAGGACATGGGCTCACATTTACAGGACTTTGCTGAACACAAACATCAGGAGGTATTGGGAGGGAGGGGGAGGCAGGAAAGGCTCTTCTCTTTGCTGATGGAAGCCACCACTTCACATAACTTTACAGGTGATAAATCAAACAACCTCAAGAGGTTGCAATATTTCTGTGAACAGCCATCTGAGAGCAAAATCTAAGTCAAAAACTGAGCACAGAAAGGGGAAAAAAAAAAAAAAAAAAAAAAAGAGCCAGGTTTGCTTTTGACAGAAGATGAGAATGACAAAAATTAAATAAGAACTGTCTCCTCATCCCTGGGAGCACTTCCTGTTTTGTTTCCCATTAAGCTGTGAGGGAATGCTGTGGATACAGAGTGGTGACATTGTACTCACTGTACCAGAAGGTCCAGATGGTCTCAGAGTGGCCCTCACCAAAGAACCAGCACCGCCAAAAGAAACCCTCATGGTGGAAAATGAGGATCTCCTTCCCGACTTCTGCTGGAGTTTCAGCCTGGGGGGGAATGAAAATCCAGGCTGAAACAGGGAAGATCATGGTACAAAAAGTGTATGCTTTGCTTAGACAGAAGTTGATTTAATTATTTATTTATTTATTTATTTATTTTTCTTTCATTTGCTTTTTGAGTCCATTTTAGAGGGATTGGGGAACATGGAAGAGCTGCAGTCCTTGACCACATGTCCCAGCCAGGAAATGTTCTGATAACAAATTGTCCTGCAGACCTGCACAAACCATTTTCTGCCTTCTCTGCTCCTTCCATTTTCTGCCTTCTCTGCTCCTTAAGCCCCTGCTGGACCAGGGGGCTTAAAAACTTGACCAAAGCTGGATGGGAATTTCAGGGATCTAGGCCTTCTGACTGTGTTCTACTCCTCACACTCCTTCTTCCAACCCCCAAACCAGACCAGCGGGCACCAGGTTTTGGTCTTTCCAGAAGGGATGATATTGCAAAGTTTGGTCATGGAAGATTTACCAAAGGATTTATTAAAATTATCTCAAAACCAGTTTTATCATCTTCACACGCAGTTTGGCAAAGGAGACAGGACTGTGACAATCTTAGATTTTGTGATGGATGGGGAATGTCCACAGAGGAATCTGCCCTGTGAACCAGAGAAAGGAGATGGGACTAACAGGGAGGTGCTAGAGGTACTTATCCTATCACAGGTTAATAGGTTTGGGTGGGAAGGGACCTTAAAGACCATTCAGTGCCACCCCCTGCCATGGGCAGGGACATCTTCCACTAGCTCAGGTTGCTCCAAGCCCTGTCCAACCTAGCTTTGGACACTTCCAGGGATCCAGGGGCAGCCACAGCTTCTCTGGGCACCCTGTGCCAGGGCCTCACAGGGAAGAATTTCTCCCTAATATCCCTCTGGCAGTGGCAAGCCAGACAAATGCCCCTTGTCCCGTCCCTCCATCCCTTGTCCCAAGTCCCTGTCCAGGTCTTCTGGAGCCCCTTTAGCCACTGGAAGGGGCTCTAAGATCTCCCCAGAGATCTTCAGCTTCTCTAGCCTCAATGTTTTTATGCATCCCATTACAGCAGCTTCCAGAGCTCTGACCTGATTCTCCTTTTACTTTCAGGATAAAATCCTGATTACAAGAAGGGGAACATTCAGCCCTGAAACTTCCTCAGCTGGAGGCTCTGACTTGGTGCATCCACAGCACATTTCACTGAGTTTGCCACATACTCAGCCCATCCTTATCTGTAAGGGACAGGATTTGACAGTTTAAGAAAGGGCAGAGAAGGTAAAAACAGAGCCTGTTATCCACAACCAGTAACAGAAATAGAAATAATAGAAACGGTGTCTGAAATAGAAATAAAATAGCTCAGAGGGAAAAGTAAGAGCAGTTCCTATTTCTGCCTGCTGCTTTTGAAGTCACTGCCTCAGCGTCAGGCTCCCCAACACTTGGCCAAGAGTGTCTCTGAAATGTTTGAGATGCTTATCCGTGTCATGCAGTGCATCATCTCTGCTCTCTCCACTTTGGAAAACAACTAAAATGTGAAACAATTAACACTGTCACTTCCCAAGTGCATGAAAAACAAGTGGCACTTTTCTGTCTCTGCCATCCCCAGGCTTTACCGAGATGAGTGAAACTAAAGACCCTGTTTTTCTGTTTCCCTTCTCCAGGCATTTTTTCCCTTTTTTTTTTTTTTTTCTAAGTTGGGAAAGTCATTTTGAACCATGACTCAAGCAAACAGTGCCCTACATTTGATTATGGGATTCTGAAATGAAAGAAAAATATTTCTTGCTGGCATCATGATGCTTACCCAGGGTGACTCACTGCACCAGGAAAAAAATCAAACCTAATTGGATTGAACTTTGAAGTAACAAAAAGTCTGCACACAACAAGGATCTTCCTGTCATTTTGTAATGGAAACCACACATTGATTGGCACAAAAACATTTCGGGGGAGTGGGTAGCTCAAGGAACTGATCTGGTTGTTATTTCATTGAAGAGTTAGACAACAGCAAGCGCAGAGAAAATCCAACTTGAGGGATCTATAAACAAGTGACACCAACCCTTAGCACTAAAATATCAAGCTGTCCCTGGAAAATTACATTTCCTGCTAACTAAAATCCTATATAAATCTTACTTTGAGGATACCCAGGCCACTGGTTGGACATGCAGGAACCTGTCAACTCTGCTCTGTGTCTGATGTTCACTTTTGTTTGGTGTCTGTGCTGCAGCTGTATCACCTCAGATGGAAGTGATTGCCAAGCCCCACACTTATAAACATGAACAAGTCTGAAATCAAGAAACTACAGAGGGAGAAGTCTTTTAATGGAAAGTATCAGGAGATACTTTTTGTCTTTAGAGGGAAATGCTGTCAACAATTAAGCTCTTAAATTTTTTGCCTTTCATTCCCTAATGTTATTATCTCCCAGATTACAGAGGTCTTAATGTTTCCTAGACACAATTAACTCCAGTAAAAATGCTCAATATTATGGAAAAGCTAGGTGGAATTTTAAAGAAATTAAAATTTTACCTAAGGCTGAACTTTTACATTAACAGGTCACTTTCACCGAGCATAAACATTATCACAGATTTCAAAACTTTAGGTTGGAAATTATTTAGCTAAATTCTTTCAAAGATTTCAGAGCTCACCCCCCCGGTGCTCAGAGTGCTGTTCCCATGCTGGAAGACCCCGCAGGTGTCCGTGGCCAGGAGCCAATAATCTGTCCCAAAGGAGATGAGGAAGAGCAGCACCCCGGTGCCTCCGAGGATCCCGGCTGCCAGGGCAGCTGCTCCGGCCTTCATGGGGCAGCAGGAGGGAAACCAGCACAACTGGAAGTCAGAAAAGAAGGAAAAGCCCCGAGTTTCCCCGGTCTCTGGAAGAGTGGGGCCAGAGAAATGCTATTTTTGGATGTGGATAGTGATCTCCCTCCCAACTGGTGTGGGTTTCAGTGGGTGGTGGGGCAGGACTAATAAAAGCAGATGACCTGGGGTAAGCAAGCAGCTGTGGCATTAAGGATCATGACAAACAGCTATTGAGGCAGAGCAGGGAGCCATCCAAGGGGACACATGGCTGCTGCTGCCAGAGGAGCAGAGCTGGGAGCCCTCAGGACACGGCTCTGGGTCACGAGTGCAGAATTCCTGGGACACCAGGGAGTTATTCCCAACCCTGCACACACGAGCAGGAGTAGATTCAAAGGTCTTCCCCACACCGTGGAGCCCATGGTGTCCTCAGCCACTGTGGTGACACTCACTGTGTCCCCACAAATGGCACTTCTGGAATTTGCATCTCCTTGTTCCTCTGAGCAAAACTCTGATGCAGATTTTACAGAAAGTAATCCCAGAGATTCAGGGAAAAAAAAAAAAAAAAACATTAAAACACAGGGAGATCTTAAACATCCCTGTCCTCTTGGAAGGGTTGCCATCAACACCTTTGCACCAGGCAGGTCCACATGGAGCTGGGCAAGGAGCATCCAGCCAGGTGCAGATATGGACACACCAGGGTTGTCCTGCAGTTGTAAATTGTGTTCTCCCTCCTGCCATGGAAAAGTAGATTATATGGATCCATACCCCACCCACTCACCCAGCCTGCTGTGGGAGAAGTGTCTCTTGGGAGCAAGGACATTCCTACATGGAATTTCATTGCAATTTGCTTGCATTGCCAATGTTTTTGTCTTCTGCTGGAGCATCTGCTGTCGATCACTGCCAGGAATGGGATGCCAGACTAGGAAAATTAAAATTTCTGTAGGGCAGTAACTATATTCCTGTGACATGCCAGGAGGCTGGGAGGAGAAATTTAAATTACAGTCAAAAAGCAGGTTCTGGTTTTCTAACCTTAGTCTTAGTCATGACCTGCTCTAAACTGGAAGGGGGGTGATGATGCTGACTTCCTTATCCTATGGGATTTTGTGTTGCCAAATTAATTTCCAAATCAATTTAATATTTAAAGTTACCTGTGAACATATGGGTATCTCAAAGCAACTGCACACTGATTGGGGAACCTGGAGAGGGTTGGGAAAAATTTAGGCTACACTTCTTATTGAGGCATACAGAGTGATGAATGTTCTCAATCTTCTACAAGCACAACAGAATTTAAATTATAATAATTTATTTTATCCTCTGCATTGTCTATTTTAAATATTGTACGGGCAGCTGCTTAATAACACATTAGGATAACACTCTCTCCCTCACTATCCCAAGGGCAGAGTTGCTCCTGGTTTAACAGGAACACGTGAGGAATTCCACAGGATCCAGGATCAAGAGTAATTCCTTCAATGACACAGGGAGAAAGGAGAGCTGGAACAGCGTGCAGACTTACCATCAATGCAGGGTCAAAACCCAGCCACAGAGCTGTGATTCTGCAGCAATAAACACACCTTGTCCATCCATTGTCCTGCCATTCCACTGGAAACACTGCCAGCTGCTGCGAGGGATTTCCATGTAGGTTCTTGTGACCAGCCCTCCCTAAACCTCCACTCATCCCATTCCTACACCCTTTCCCACCACATCCCAGCATATTCACTCTTTTTCCATAGTTTTGAACAGCAATAACACACCCATCTTCCAGTCAGTGGTGCTTCACTGCTGCTCTTCGTATTGAACATAAAAAGGTTGATAAATACAAAGTAAAACTTATCTATCACCTAAATAATCAATTATTGCAATTCCAATCAGACATTTAACTACCACACAATCCTGGCTAAACCTGTCTGAAGTGACAATGATGACTGGTTGCCATCTCTTCTTGTGATGTCCTCCTCAGAGTTGGACAGGAAAAGAGCTTTGGCAATGTCCAGAGGAGCTGGGTGAAAACAAGGATTTGCACACCAGGAATGAGGATTTTTTTTTTTTTTTTTTTTTTTTTTTGTAGCTCATACTGGAATTACATAAAATTAAAATGCAAAGTGGCCACTTGTGTATTTCTGTTTTAAAAAACCGATTAATGCACACTTCTATATTTCTGGGTGTGATTTCAGCCAGCTGTATTTGGCTCTGCTGTTTTTGTGCTACTGCACATCCCAAGTTAGTGCTGTTTGCCATTTGGAAATGTCCTCAGGAATTCTGGGCCCTACTGGCAGAAAAACTCTGCGTGGCTGAGGCAGAACATTGCTGGTGCCCAGCCTTGGCTCTTCACAGGATGCCTTGTGCCCAGTCAAACATCTTCCAGTTTCCGAGGCTGTGGAATAGGAATTGAGTTCCCAAGGTTGAAATGTCTCTCCCTGCACTGAAATTCCACTCCTGACAGGTGTTTCTTTTCAAAGGAAGGTTGGACAGGGATTCAAGCAACCTGGTCCAATGGAAAGTGGCCTTGCCCATGGCAGGGTTTGGAACTGGATCATCTTTAAGATCCCTTTTGACCCAAACCATGCTGTGATTCCAGGATGATTCCTTGTGACAGCCCCAAGCATCTCCTTCAGGATCCAAAAAATTCCTGTGCAATGGGACTGTCTGGTCTCTCTCAGAGCCTGCAGGAAGTGGTAATGATGATGTTTTGTCCTTTGGAGCTTGTGTTGGGATCTCTGGAATGCCACACCAAAGCCAGGGGGGTGAATTAACCACCCAGCACCACATTCCATGCTAAGGCAGACACAAATACCATTTAACTCCCAAAGAAAACAGCCCTCCCTTTTTTCCCTTGCCTCTCCTGGTGCCAGCAGGGACCTGCCTTCAGCATCCTCTTATCCAGAGGTCAAATGATAGTGCCACCATGGGCAGCTCCAGGACTCCAGTGGATGGAAAAGAAACTTATATCCTGAGCATTTTATTAATTCCTAATTGACCTTGAGGATTTCATTTTTGTTTTCCCTTAAGCTTTTAAGCCAAAATTGTGACTCTCCATAATAGACATATTCTAGCAAGGAGCTGGGGCAAGTCAGCTCAGATTTTTCACAGAACTGGGTGTTTTACCTTTGAATTGATCAAAGACTCCACCAGCACAGTCTGTGTTGTTACTGCCTGTAGTTTGATCCATGCTCATAGAAGAATTTACATTTTATGTAGATAGATCAACATATTTTCACTCTCTCATGCGGAAAGCAGAGGATTTCTTGGAATTTGATAAACAGTTGAGTTTCCAGGGCTGCCTTTGGAGATTTCACTGAGTCCCTCTGGAGATCTGCAGACCTTTCCTCATTGGAGCTTGGCCTGATGATCCTGGGTGGTGAAATCCTGGAATGGGCTGCTCAGGGCAGGGGTGGAGTCCCCATCTCTGGGGGGATTTAAAAGCTCTTGGGAATGTGGCTCTTGGGAATACAGGTCAGTGGTAACTTTGGCAGTGCTGGGGGGTTCCATGGTTTTAAAGGCTTTTCCAAACTAAAGGACTCCATGGTTCCATGACCTGCCCTGCTCCAAAAGATGTCCCACGTGGTGTTTCCTTAGGTAGGTGAGTGAATCTCTCTCGAGTCTCTTTTACTCTTTTCCCCCCAAACCTTGGAACAAGAAGACACCAAGGACAGCAAATCCAACCAGACCGTGACAAGAGCACCCCAATACTGCCAACTTTACCTGGGAAAAGCCAGCAACACCCCTGAGGGTTTCACAAGAGGCAACTCCCCAGCCTGAGCTGTGCTGGAAGGGAGAGCAATAGATACCCATGTTGACATTTGCCCCTTTAATTCTGCATTAAAATGATAATCTCCAGTTCATCTCCATCACATGCTCCTTTTTCATCTCTCCCGCCTCCACGTCTCTTGGAAGAAGCACATAAGCCTGGATGTTGAAAGATCCTTAATGGTTCTTCTGAGGCTGAATCCCCTGCAGGACTCGATGTGAGGAGAGAAAAAAGCTCAAATTTGCCTCACCTGCTTCTCAAACGCTGCCAGCCCTTTCCAGGATTAAGTCATTATAATCTCCTTAAGCAGTCATGAAATAAAATAAACACAAGTGTGCCTTTCTGCTCAAAATAAAAATACTAAAGTTCGCATGGGGAAATGCTTTTGGAGTTGTGAGTACAGGGGAGATTTTGCCTGATTTTCAAATGCAGCTGACTGATGTCTTTGCAAAGAGTTTTCTGATGTGATTTTTTTGGGGCTCTTGCTTTGCCATCGAGCTGCTCCCCCTCATTAAAAACTTTTGCCCATTTTAACCTGAACTTTCCACAGACTCCTGTAAACTTCCAGAGGAAGCACAAAGCAAAAACTCTCTGAACTCCTAAAGGAATCAAACTGATGCAATTTATTTCCACAGAACCATGCAATATTCAATGATACACTGAATCCATGTTTTTAACACTTTTTAAAGGACTAAAACCCTGGAAAGAATTAATTAGGCATGCTCTGAAGCCTGAGCACTTAACAGTTTTCCACTCGGTTGTAGAATTTTAAGACCACCAACACTGGATACTGGCAAAGATTATCAAAGGTATTCTGGGCTGAAATACAAACTAGTCAGAGGGCTTGGCCACTAAGTGACTGGAAAATACCTCACAAAAGCTTTAGCCCAGCTATTATATTTTGTAAAGAAATTTTAAGAAAAAATCCACAGTATCCAGAAGGTTAAATTTAGGGCAGAGTGACTCACTGGGAAAAAAAATATGTCCTGCTGGGAATATTTTCTTCTCTGCAGATCAAGCAAATTGTTAATGCAGCAGAGAGGTAGTGATGGACCCAGCACTCAAAGTGGGGCTGGAAGGGAATGATGGGCTGGGATCCACGAAGGATCCCATGCCTGAGCATGGGAATGTGGGGCTGGGCTGGAGCAGCCCCTGCAGCCACTGCACACCTGGAGCCAGCAATCTCTGGAACTGCCAGAAGCTGGGAGATCCATGGAAACATCTCTCGTGGTGAATTCAGATGAAAATGTACAATTTAAAAAAAAAAAATGCAAGGAATTTTTTTTAACCTTTTTTTTCCCGCATCAGATAAGATTTCCATTCCATTTTCTGGCATCCTTCCAACCACTTCTGTTGCCTACAAGGAAATCTACCTCCATCAAAACAGCCACCATTTAATAAGGTCCTTGATAACCCACATTCTTTCAGAGAACTGATGGGAACATCAACTGGAAAAAGGTCTTTGTTTAAGTGCCTGATGCCCAGAAAAATGATGGATGCTGTACGAAGATGACAAGGATGGATGCAAGACAAAGACAGGACAGACACCCAGGTATTTTGGACAAAAATAAGACAGTTCAGATGCAAAAGCATAAAACCAAAATGAGAGAAACAAAAAACCCAAACAAAACCCAAGCAAGAATTAGCCAATCACAGGTTCCATCCTTGATTAAAAACTCCTTGACAAGCAAATTAATTTAATTTCCTAAAAAAAAGCAAAAACTCTCCCACTGTAGAACAAAAATGACTCACCTTAGCAAATCTTCCTATGACTATTTACTGTGCAGAATTTAAGGAGAAATTTAAAACACTGTGGACACAAAACTGCAGGTGAACAGGGACATTCCAACCCCAGAGAGCTGAGGACCTCCAGGTTCAGTGTTTTTTTTTTTTTCCTCTGGCTTGTATGCAATGGCTTTCACCAATTAACAAGAAAACAAATATTAATTCCTCATTACAATCACTTTCCTCACTTGTGATCTTGGGATCACTGGCCAAGGGCTGAAGGAGCTGCTGTTCCGAGAGGATCTGCCTGGAATGGCACTCAGATTTACCCCTGAGTGTCCCCAGCTCCTGATGATGCCACCAGCAGCATGCTGAAGATGCAAGGAGACAACAACTCAGAGATGATCCCATAACACAGCAAGTTTAATTGAAATAGAAAAGTGGAACACTTCAACATATTCTTATAAGTCTTTGATTGTATCATATATGTAAGATACTCAAAGATGGGCTGTTTTCTAAACCAGGCACAGCCAAACCCATGTGGCTCTCATGCACATGGATTAAATTAGGAAACAAACCAAACTTGTAATAAATTAACTGAAGTTGACAATGAGCCTATATTAAAATCAATACATATGTACATACATTTATATACACATGTGAAACACATATCTATTGCTCAAAGCTCCAATTTTCCTTTGCAATGAACGGAATCTCCAGTGATGGAGTGACCATCAGGTCAACATGAGCCACCTCAGCCTATGCCAAGACACCATAAAGGGTTTTATCAGAATAAAATGATATCTTGGATCATTGCAAAGCAAACACACACAAATTTGTGCCTTCAATTTAAAATGAAAGCTCCAGTGTACCATGCAGGGGTCTGCTAAGTATTTCAGCACGCAGGCAACTGGTTCTGCAAGCCCAAAAATATCATGGAGGGGAGTTTGTGAATTCCTACAGTTTCTTTTAATGCTGCTTCAGAAAGAGCCACTCATTCAGATTAAACACTCTAGGATCAGAGGAAGGAGAAGAGGAAAAAAAATGTCAACACAAAACTAAAACTTGTCCTGTCAGGTTCAGTAAGGACAAGAATTAAATGGCCTGAACTTACCTGGAGTTTTAAAGAAAATTACCCAAAGCTGGGGCTATCTGTCTTCCTCAGTGTCTATTCCTGGATTTTACCTGCATCTGCTGTGCAAAGGGCTCACACCTTTCCTGGGAGAAGCAGCCAGGGTTTGGGGCACCCATCTGGCACTTTCAAACCCCTCTAAACCCTCAGCTCCCAGCTGTGGCAGCCCAGATCACTCCAAAATATCTTTACAGGATTAATGCAACCAACTAACCATGTGAGAAACCTTTCCCATCTATTTTAAGGGCTGTCACCCTCATCTCCTGCTATCACCACTGGGTTTGGAACTTCCTCATTTTATCTTTCAGGTGAACCATTCCTTACAAGAATTTTTTAAAACCAGTAACAACATATTTCTCCCTTTTAACTCAGCTGAAATAGTTTTTCATTAGCAGAATTGTGGCTGGGTGTGGGACAATCCCTCATGTAAGACACAACCCCCTACTTAACTATGTCATTTAAACTTGGGCTTCATGAGAATAATGTTCATAGCCAGGATCCATTAGTTCTTGAGGAGCAGAAGAAATCTGTTGCTGTTTCTGCTCTTGCTTCCATCCTCTAATAAAACTTGCTTTGAGATTATCAAGTTTTTCCCAACCTATAATCCAAATGCTCCCTGCTGTTTAGCCTATCCCTGAAAACTAATGAGAAGATCCCATATCTCACCTTGTTAAAACATCCTTCCTCACAGTTGTAGGCAGTTTCAGATATATTCCCAGACTGAACAGGCAAGTTTTTCCTAGAAATTCCTTCAGAAATGCCCTTTCAGGCATTCCCTGGCACTGCTGATGCTCTTTTCCCTCAGTTCCCACTAAAAACCCAGAGCTGGGCAATTAGAGTGACTTTCCACACAAACCACTCTGGATATTCGACCATATCCATGCTGTCCTTTCCAATGCCCACATTATTTACACTATCTACATGTCCAGCAGCCCTCCCTGAAGGGGTCAGACCCCTCATGGGGAGCCAGGGCATCCCTTGTGTCCCTACATCTCCAAACGCAGCTCTTTCCTCCCGCTCCAGGTCGCGCCGCTGGGCTGGGGTGGTGGGATGGCACACACGGACTTGGACCGGCTCTCCTTCACCTCCCGAACCTTCTCCGTGTTCCCCACTGTGGGAAGAGAAACACCACGAGAAACTCCATGAGAAACCACAAGAAACACCACGAGAAACACCCTTCTTTGTGGTTCAGCAGGGATGAAGAAACACTGAGGTGGCCATGTGCTCTTTGGGGATCCGCTGTTCCACTCCAAGGATCACTTCCCAAACATAAATCTTTTGGAGACAAAGATCACTGTCTCCATGGAAGAAAAACGCCAAAAAAAAAAAAAAGGTAATTTTATCCCGGGCTTGCACTTTGAAATATGTAAAGTATTTGGATCAACACCATCAGTCTTTTGTCAGTCCCCACCTGCAACTTTGCAGAGCAAAAATCCACACTGGTGACTACCTTAAACCAGCTCTGGAAAGTGCAGGTGTTCTGCTGGAGCACCTGGAATGTCATGTTGTCACATTATGGGATTTTTTGAAGGGGATGAACATACAACCACAACAGAAGCGTTAGGGTCTCCTTCTGCTCTGTCACTGCTGTGTGTCAGGGGCCGTGGTGCTCATGTTTTCCTTGGGGTGGAAAAAAACCTAGAAACCATGGGGTTTATTACTTGTCTCTGCTTACAGTCATGGTTTTCTTCAGGAAGAACATAACTGAAATATTCCTGGTAAACTGTGGATTAAAACAGCTACATCACAGGTTGGATGAGGCAACCTGACCTAGCTGGAGATGTCCCTGTTTGTGGCAAAGGGGTTGGACTAGATGGATTTGAAAGGACCCAGATCATTCACACCAACCTCAGGCTGGGCTGGGAAAGCTTTCGGATCTCCTTGCTCAGCCATGAGGCTCGTTTAAGGATGTCCCACATCCTCTCTGTCACCTGCTGAGTCATTCCACAGGGATGAGGGTGAGCAGGGGAGGGCAGGGAATGACCCCCAGCTCCCCAACTTACCAGTGAAGGAGCGGCAGAGCTTGAGCTGTGGGGTGGCTTCACTCTGCACTGAGCACGAGTCCTCCTTCTGGGACTGAGGGAGAGAAGGGCTTTAGTGCCTTGTGATATCTGTTCACGACACTCCTGCCTCACAAACCAACCCTCTGTAGTCCCCAAGGATTCCACTCCCATTCGTTTAACTTTTGTCACGTAAAAATTCATGATAACAACAAAAAGAGAAAGATTGATAAAAATAGACTGAAGAGATGGCAGGAAGTGTTTGCAGATGCTGATGTACTACAATATGGAATATCATGAGATTGGAAGGGACCTTAAAGATCATCCCATTCCAGTTCCTCTGCCGTGGGTGGGGACACCTCTCACAGGACCAATTTGCTCCACCCAAACTGGCCTAAAACCCTTCCAGGGATGGGTCATGCATGGCTTCTCTGAACAACACTGGAAGCTCTTCATGGACTGTCGAGAATTTAGAAATAAAACTGAGCCAGCGTTAAAAGCTTACAGAATAAAAATTGCACCATACAGCTATTATGTTTTGAGTTCTGGAAGAGGTCTGAGCCCCCCAGGAATGGTTCAGCAGAGAGGATGGGAAGGAGCAGCCCTGCAGCTGGGAGACTGGGGCAGGGAGTGCAGAAGGCAAAGCTGTCCCCAGGATATGGATGTTTCTCACCTTGGCTGTTCCCCACGTTGGCTGCGGGCCAAGGAGGCAGGTAACGAGCTGGCACTAACGAGCTCCCTGTCCTTTCACTCCAGTGCTAATCTCCACCCTCCAGGACCAAAAAAAAATATAAAAAATTAAAAAAATAAAAAAATAGGAATGAAAAAAACAAAAATCAGGTAACACAATGCCGCCTGGATTGTTCCATGCCTCTGTAAACTGGGAATAAGTCTCTCACGCAGCTGTGATTTGGCACCTCGGTCCAGGAACCCCGAGTGCCAGAATAACTCTGGACACCTCCCAGCCTGGTTTTCTGTTTTGTTTCGGTTCGTTCTCCTCCCTCCCCTAACGAGGACCGCTGCCCTCCATCCCTTGTTCTCACTTTTATTGACCATTTTAATAACAATGCCTTCCCAGCTCCGGCAGCAGCGCCTGGCTCCCTGGAAAGCCATTCCCAGGGGCATTTAACGATTCTCAGAGCATGCTCCATGAAAGGGCTCCGACATAATTACCAAAGGCACTGTGTCATTTGCGCACATGGCTCACAGGCAGCTCCAAATAAGCTCCTTCTGGGGGAGTGCACTCGTGTTTTGGCAGGAGAAAAGAGGACCAAGTTGCCTGGCTACAGGTGCAAGGATTTTCTGGGTGCTCGGTGGTAAATAAAAGCTGTCCTGGGTCTCAGAACCCGCCCTGCCAGCCCAGGCTGGGCTGGATCCCTGCCTAAAATAAGGCAAGCCCCAAATGCGGCTGGCGCTCCGAGCCAGCAATGATGCACAGCTCCAGGAAGCAGCAGCCTTCGGCAGGAATTTTGTCCTTAGGCAGAGGAAGGCGAACTTTCTGCTGGAAATAGATAGTCTTGGAGTTAATCCTCTGGGCTGTGGTTCAGAGCTGAAGTCACCTCGATCTCCTGCCAAGGTCCTTTCTGCCTGGTGTAAATCATTTAACCTGCTGAGGAGGGAGGAAGACTGTTCTTTTCTTGCTGCCTCTCACTACTTTTTCCCTGTTTGCTCTCCAAACTCTCCTTGGAGGCGGCTCCAAGAGCCCCCTCTCCATGCTGTGAAAGCACCTGAAGGGCAGGAGACCCCCTAAGGCACCTAAAGCCACCCAGGAGAGGTGACTCAGAGCCACGGAATGGTCTGGAGTGGAAGGGACTTCAAAGATGATCCCGCTCCAATCCCAACCCCTCCTGCCCGAATCCTGGCGAGGGCACTGCTTTCTCCTGGGGAAGGAGATGGATTGTCCAGCAGCCAGGATGAGCTTGGCTCCTCCCCAGCCTGGTGAGGCCACCAACCCACACCAGGATGTTCTCCCACACATCCCTGATTTCGCTTGGGAGGGAAAATATTAATGAGACACTAATAAATATGAGTTTAGCTGAGCTACAACTTCATACTTAACAGCAAAGCTCTCAGCAGCTTCATTAAAAAAGAAAAACAGACACTGGCCAAACAGAAAAAAACAGGGTTTCTACTAAACCAAAGGGATTTTTTAAATTATTCTCTCAGCTCCTAATGCTCAAGGACCAAATACTCCCAATGACCAAAGCTTTTTCCAAGACTGGCAATGGAATTGCGGGAGTTTCACAGGGGTTTCAGTGGCCCTTTGCTGAAAGTTTGTTTCCCTCCCTGCATTTCCAGTTGGGTTTGCAAACACAGTTGTAATGCTTCCATCTCGTGGTGAGATGTAGAACAGAAAAACGTGGGGAGCAACAGCATCCAAGTTGTTCTTGCTGACTCAAAACCTGGAAGGCCAAACCCTTCCCTGTGGGACTACAAAAGATGGAATATCTGACAATCAGAAAAATCTCTAACCCTACTGACATTTCTCATTAATTTTTTTTTTATTAGGAAAATACAATTTTCTTTTCAATTTGGCATGGAAGAAACATGAGTAGCTGCATTTTTCCCAAAACCTGGTAAGTGTTAAGCTGCTTATAATAGGCTAAAATCTACTTTTTAGCACAGTGTTCCTTCTTTCTGGTGACAAATTCTGCAATCTGTCCTCCTACAGCACAAAGTAACAGCATTCACCCACCCTCCTTAATATTACATAATATTTTATATATATAATTAATATGTTGTTAATATTTCAGGGCTCTATTACAGCATTAGCCCATCACTTCGGGACATCATTTTATTTCTATTCACAGTAAATTGAGGCAGCTATTGTCAAAAATTAGCAGAAAAGCTGCTGGTGACAAAAAACAGGCCTGGCTTGTCCTTTTGGGCACTGAGGGATGGTTCTGGGTTAGAGCCACCCTTACATGTGTCACTGGGATCAACTCACAGCATTTACTATCATCTCCCAAACTGGACAGGACATTCTGATCTAGTGGAAGGTGTCTCTGCCCATGGCAGGGGGTTGGAACTGGATGATCTTTAAGGTCTCTCTTCCCACCCAAACTATTCCGGGATTGATGTCTGCTTCCCTTCAACTGGCACAAAGCAGAGGTGGCTGCAGTGCAGGGGTGTGAGCAGCACCAACAAGGGGCTCTAATGACACAACAGTCAGCATTCAGCATCAAACTGGCATTTTCCATAATGCACAGGGCATTCCCCACCCTCAGAGGGCATTTCCCATCATCCATGAGTCAGTACAGACACAGAGTGAATCTTACTGCTATTGCAGTTCCCCAAAAATTATTCTGTTCCCCCAAAGCCCAGCTGCAAGCACTCAAAGGAACAGGAGAAACAGCTTTCCCAAAGCTCCTGAATTTCCCACCAAATGCAGCAGAGAAGGGGAAAGCAGGAGCACAAGAGTTAACAATCAAATGTCCTTAAAGTAGGGAATGTCGTGCTCAAAATCAGCCGGAGTTTGATGTTGCTCTTTTGAAGTTTAATTATACCAAATGTTCTACATGAACATGCCATGTTCTTGCCTATCTATTCTGAATTGTAAGTACCAATCAGCATGTAAATGATCAAATTAAATCTTTTAAGTTGTTTGCAAGAGCCAGAACACCTTTCTGGGAAGGAAGGGCTGAGCACCAGCAGTGTTTGGTGCGGTGCTGCCCTTCTCGATGGGCTCCCCCATTGGCACTTCCACAAGGAAACTGGAGTAGAAAAAAGTCCAGGGCACTCCCAAATCCTTGTGCTGTCATGGAAAATTGCCAACTAAATAGGGAAGGGTAATTTGTTTCTTTCTAAAAGGTCATTTTGCTCTCCTCAGTGATGGAGCTCTGGCTGCTCAGTTTAGAGATCACAGTTCACACTTGGACAGCGCTCCAGCTCAAGCCATCAAAACCTAAAATGCAGAGAAGTGAGTGAAATTTAGGGATAGCTCAGCAGTCACTGCTGAGCACCAACCCTGCCAGAGCTCAGAGAGTGTTTGGACAACACGGCTTGGGATTCTTGGGGCTGTCCTGTGCAAGGCAAGGAGTTGGATCCTCATGGATCCCTTCCAGCTCTGGATGCTCTTTGGTTCTGCACTGCTGCTGACCTGGGCATTTAAGAGCAAAATATGACAACAGTTAAATGCTTTTCCTCTAAAGAGTTACAGAGGATGGGAGGAGCTGGAAAGACCAAGCCTGCTCCTCATGCATCATTCCTGGAAACCCTTTTTTTTTTCCACAGCTAAATGTTGACCCAGCTTCTCTTGCCCATTTCCAAAGAGCAAAAGTCTTCACCAGGCACAGACTTTGTATTAACCCTGTTTCTCCTCTGATTCAGAACATAAACCAACACAGAGCTATCCCAGTAGTAAACTGGGATTTTTTTTCTTTTTCACAGGAATCTGGTAAGCAAAACTTCCCTACATTTTACTTCTTTCAAGACTGCCCAGAACTGTAGATGTGTTTAAAAGCAAAAAACTCACCTCTAGAATGAATAAGAGAGATCACAAAAATGCCTCTGTCCTTTCAAAAGAGTTGGGGAGAAAAAAACACTGAGTAATTTCAAATATTTACAGTCCTTCTGGACCACTGACAGTGGGGGAGACAAATTCCTGTCTTTGATGAAATCTCCCAGAAAAGAAAACACGGGAAGATCAGTATCTACAGAGTGAAGCCCAGTCAGTAACATTTGCTCAGTAAAGACTTTTCCCAGCACGGGTGGAAGTCTATTCACAGAGCACTGAATGGGGCTGTGCTCAGGGTGGCTCCTTGGTTTGCCAGGAGCTGGGATGGGGAAGTTTTTCCCTTGGTATTTTTCCTGGTCATTGGAATGAGATTAAGGATAGAAATTTTTTTTTTTTTTTTTTTTTTTTTACGTAAAGTAACAAGACTTGTCTATGGAAGGAAACAAACCAGGCTGTGGGGAAAGCAGCCTGTGCACGGTCCTGCCTGCCTGTGCTCCCTCTTACCTCCTTCCTGGAGCTGCAGGTGTCGCTCCCGCCCACCTCCACCAGCAGGCTCTTGTGCCGCAGGATGAGGATCTCCTTGGCCTGCTCCGTGGGCTCGCTGTCCCCGGGCAGGGTGTGCCTGTTGTACGCCGGGCCCTGGAGACACAGAGAGGCTGCTGGACACGGGAGCATCCCTGCCTTCCCTCCAGGAGCATCCCTGCCTTCCCTCCAGGAGCATCCTCCCCTTGCAGCCATCCCGCCCAGTTCATGAGCACACACTGATTTAGCAGAGATGGGGATGGAAAGAGGCACAGAAGGGAGATGGGACTCCAAACTCTGCTTTTTTTAGGTGAAGTCACCCAAGAAATCACTGAATGACAAGGCTGAGTTACACCTGGCATGGCAGAATGGGTGCAATGACTCTGCTCGAGGTGCCTTCACAGCTTCAGCCCCCAATGTTTTGTATTTACCCCACCTCCCCATATAAATCATGCAAACAGTGGGAACCATAAATCCTCCTTCAAAAGCCACCACCCAGCCAAGCTGAAATCTCCCACTAACACCAGTGGGAGCTGGGATAACGCTGTCACTACAAGGGGTTAGGCTGGATTAATGCAGGGCTAAGAACAAACTGGAACTGTGCCTTCATCCTCATCCCTTCACCATGTCTGTAGGTTTCTTCCCAGCCTTATCCCATTGCTTCCCTCAGCTCAGCAAAGGTACAAGGGAGCAGGCTGATTCCTCAGCCCACATCAGCCCCACCCCTATGTGTAATCCATAAAACAAAGGCTTAGGTGGATTTTAAGGCTAAGTCTCCCAAGGAACATCAATTCCAATGCACAGCCCCAGGTGAAATTTCACACACAGCTGTGTGAAACCCCAGACACAATCCATGATTCTGTAAACAGCAAGTGGGGTTTATGCCCTTTAACCACTGGTGCCAGTTACTTGGCAAAACTGCTGGGTGGATTTAAAAAAAGCTCTGCAGATTAATTCCCCACTCATACCTGTCTTCCTTCCACAAGGAAAAATGTTCCATGAGGATAACCCCATCCCTGCTCTGCCCTAGAAGCTGCTGCTGGATCTGCTAACCAGTGCCTGAAGTTCCACGTGCTCCTCCTTTTCCCTTTTCACTGCCGGGTACCGATGCCGAAAATATTCCATGAAATTATAGGCTGACTGGGTGAACCTTTCAAAAGCTGTCAGGCAGCAAACAGAAATGTGCCACTGACTTGGAAAGTGGATCTGGCTCCACACAGCCAACTATTCTCTGATCACAAAGAGACATCCTGGGTAATTATGGAAATATTCATAACATCTGCTCAGGCTGTTCGGATAACCGAGGAAATTTGTGTTATCGGACACTTAAAATATGGATTGAGGGAAAAGTTATACCGTCCTCCTGATCCGGTACAGGTTCCTTGCCAATATTTCCTGCATGTTGTCCAGGACATCAGGATTTGGAGTGTCCTCCAATTTTTGGTCTGTTATGACAGTCCTGTCGCTGCTGCTGCAAAGGAAAGCAGAACATTGTATTTTGGAAGATGCACAAGAAGTTCATCCTCAAATCTCAGTGCCCCTTTGGGATCCCACCCCAGCCAACATGGCCAACAGCTCATCCTTGCAGATGGAGCTCACAGCAAAGCAGGAATTTGGCATTTGCATCAGAGCTAGGCTGTCCATGTGCTCCCTGGTGGATAAAAGAGCTGTGGGGAGCAGTGGCAGAGCAGAACCATCTGTGAGGTCTGAAGTGGCCATTCAGAACATCTAACAGTGCAAACCCATCCAAAACTGGGCAAGAGCCTCTTCCACAGAGCACCATTCCCCTGTAACTCATGGGAATACAGGTGACCCTCCATGTGCCACTGTCAGTGCTGGCTGATGCTCATGCAATGTTGGGAAAGATGAGACAGGAAAAGCTTACAAATATGATTGCCTGGCAAGAGATACTAAAAATATAAGACCTGTGAGTGAAATAGAAATGAAGGCCAGCTTTGAGGTGTAGGCATGGCAGTGATTCACCGGAGATAGGTTACCTGAGTGATGGCAAACAAAGGGACACCAAAGGTGTAGCCCCCACCAAGTAATCCAGGAAAAGGCAGATGAGAGAGTAGCCTTTGGAGTTTAGAACACAGGGTGATACGGTAATAGAGAAGTTCTCATAGGGCTGTATGCAAAGTCTGTAGGTTTTGTATCTCGTGCTGGTTGGTTATTGTAAATTAGAATATTCAACACAAAAGGAGATATAATATATTGTAACAACGACCTCGCTCACTTACCCTGCTCTCACCTCTTAGCTCTTACCTCTCTTAACTTTCTCTCTCTCTTTGGGACATCCCTTCAGCCGAGGCTGGTGCCTGTAGACAGGCCCTTTTATCCACGACCCTTGCAATAAAACCACCAATTCCTAAAGTGTCTCAGGTCTGCAGAGTTCCCTCTCCCTGCCGCCCACGGATGCTCCTACAGTGCAGCCCATCCCTTTTATCCCCCATCTGCTGAGTTTGAGCTGGTGTTTGCTCACAGGAAGGAGGGGTGTGCAGGGCCATGGCCCAGCTGCCCAGCCTGGGCCAGCTCCATGGCGTGTTTGCGCTCCAGCTTCTCGTAGAGCAGCACGATGCTGGACTTGGGCTGGTCGTACTCCCTGAGCAGGATCTTCTGCAGGTATTTGCTGTTGAAATACTCCAGTCTGTTGGAGGACAAGGTGAGATGGGTTTAGCCTCTCCCCTGACTCCTCAGCACCAAAGAGACCACAGCAAGGCAGCAGGGTCACAGCCCCCGACTGCCCCATATTCCATTAAATTCCATTATATCCCATTAAGTCCCCCTCAGAAATCGATGGTCCAAGAGGTCAGTCCCTAATTATTTCTGCATTACAATATGTGAGTCAAAATATTAAAACTTCACTAAATACAATAAAAACTCCTCAAAAGTTCAGATATTTCATGAACTCTTCCAGAAGTGTTACAAGCACATGCAGCAGCAGAGATTTAAACACTTCCAGATTCCCTCTTGAGCCATTTATTCTTCTTTTCTGCTCAAGTCGTTGAATAATTTAGGTTAGAAAAGACCTCTGAGATCATCAATCTCTCTAAGATCTGCTCACAAGGAGCAAGGATGGTCCTCAGCAGCAGTGACTCCCATACCCTCTAGTGGCACTTCCAAGCATGGGTATTCCTAAAAATTCTCTACCAGCTGCATCTGTGTCTGGACCACCAAGGAATTAAACCTGGTAGACAGACTTTTTTAATATGTTTTATGGTATTCGGGTTATTTTTTACATCTTGATGCATTTATTTTTAGATTTTTAAAATGTACAAACTCACAGAACTTAATGAAAATTGAACACTTTGCTACAGAAATCTGTAGAGATCCTCTGTAATTTCAGTCCACAACTAGCAGTGCTGCAAACTCAGCTCTTTAATGTTAACTGTGCACAGCCAGGGACAGGCCACGTGTCACGGCCATGGCACTTCCAGCAGATTTCTTTGGGCAAGAAGCGACAAAACACAACAGGAGAGTAGAAAGGATCTTCTTAGAGTGACGCACCAAGATGTGACTGCAACCAGGGAAGTGCCCTGAAAACTTGGTGTCCCCTTGGACAAGGAAAGTCTGCCCCTCTGTCACCTCCCTTGTGCCACGAGGATGAACAAGGCCCAGCTGCCCACAGCAGAAACTTTGGGAATAGAAACCAACCTCCTTTTTTTTTTTTTTTTTTTTTTTTTCCCCTACACATGTACACAGTTGTATTTTGGCAAATCCTTACTTGTCTTTCCAGTAATACTGTCCCCAGTGTCCAGATATATCTTCAATGCCAGCCAGCAAATGATCCAAGAACTAAAAAGGAGAGAGGATTTCACTCTACACCAGTTGCATACATAATGAACCCAGCCAGCAAACAGCAAAAGCCACACACACAACCAGGGGATGCTTCCAGCTTAGGGATATGGAGCTGGGAAACAATGAGAAAAGGCACTGGGATATTTCTCCATCCACTCATCCAGTGGTGCTGGAGTACAATGAGTGGTTTGCTTTCAGGTGTGGGCAAGCAGGGAATAAATGCTGAGGGCCATGAAGGTGCTCTCTGTGATAGGTACAGAGGGCTGATGGCTCCCATGTTCTGCCCTCTGGGACTTGACCTGCAGGAAAGACTCATTTTGAGGGTTTTGAGGACAATTTGTCTCAGGAAATCAGTATCCTCAAGCTATAAATGTAGGTAACACATAAATGATGCTTTGGCTTGAATAATAAATACTGCCTTCTCCCAGACACTTCCCACTAAATAAATCAGCATATCATACTTTACAAAAATACATTACTATTGTTTTAAATTATGTTAAAAAAATCGCAGCCTGGTTGGGCTTTCTACCTTAAAGTTAAATCCCTGTAATTTCCCAAACTGCTTTCTCTCCTAATGGCATCTCTAAATTGGGAGAGGGCTCTGCTCTGCTGGCCTCCACACTCAGGTACTGACGACCCCGCAACTTCCTACAGCTCTAAAACTTTAAAACCATCTATTCGTGGGGGTCAGAGACAGAAAAGTTTCAGAGCAGCTGCCTCAGCCCTGCAGCCTGGTGTGGGTTTAGTGCCCTCACATGGCTGTTGGCAGCTGTGTGCTCCACAAACACGACACTGGAGGGAAGCACTGAAGTGTCCCATCCTGGGAGTGTCCCACACCTGATTGGATCGGGCTTGGAGCAATTTGGGATACGGGAAGGTGTCCCTGCCCATGGCAGGGGGTGGAATGAGATGAGTTTTAAGGTCCCTTCCGACCCAAACTACTGTGATTCTCTGGAATTATGCTCACACATTCTGATCATCACTCCTGCTAGCAAGAATCCCCCAACTATCCAGACGGCAAAATAAATTTGAGGAAGAAAGCTGCTTCTGGCTTCTGCATCCCTGATTTCCAACTATCTGCATTTTTACGTTCTCAACTTAATTGGTGCATGGCCATTTTCAGCTCACACCTCCTAATAAACACATTTTTGAGATGATTTACCATTCATACCCTAACAAAAGAACAAAGTCTTCTCTGTTCACGACTGGAAAAAAGCTCCTCAGCCTCCTGAGCTGTTGTGTTAACCTCAGACAAAACCCTGCAGTCTGACCCCATTGTGAGGATGCCAAACAGGTTTTTACAAACGTCCTCAGCCCCAGTGGCTTCATCGACAAAGAAGACAATGGCAATAATATTCCTGAAGGAGCCATACCCACAGAAACATGGCTGGGATTGAACAATAAGATTCAGGAATATATTAATTTTCCATTGGATGCAAATGTAAAGGCTAAACTGAGTGGAAGAGCAGTTGATTTCTTGGAGCTGAGCCTCTCCCTGAAGTCCTCTGTGACTACAAATACCAACATTTGTGTGGTGAGAACAAGGGGAATGAAATCCCACCTTTGGGTTATGGATGTAGAATCACAGAATGGTTTAGGTTGGATGGGACCTCATATCTCATTTCATTCCAGCCCCTGCCAAGGGCAGGGACATCTTCCACTGTCCCAGGTGGCTCCAATCCCCATCCAACCTGGCCTTGAGTAATCCCAGGGATGGTGCACTTCAGAAGTTCCCTCCAGTATAGCACCAGTCTTATCCTCCCTTTCCTCAATTTTTTGCAAAATTATCCAAACCAGTGGTGGTGATGGGACTGGAGAACACATGGAATTTCCTAATCCTGAAAGCAACCAAGCCTCATTTTCTTTATTTCTTTCATTCCAGAGATCAGAGAAATTGGAATTAGGCCAGAGCTTAAAGTTTTGGGCAAGAAATCATCTTTTTCTCTCATGCTTGTGCACTACCTGATGCTACATCAGCCTGATTGGTGGCTGCTCTTCCAAAGCAAAAATAACCCATGGTTAGGAACCTGAATAGGAAACGTGGAAAGGGGCTGACCTGCAGAGGATTTGGGTAAAACTGCAGATCTGCAGGGTCCCTGGAGACACGCACCTTCCAGAAGATATCAGAAAGCTCTGGCCATGTGCTGATGGATGCTCCACTTACCCGAATGTGGATCTGCTCTCCCACCGTAGGAGCACTCTCCCTTTTCCTCTTGACAGCCAAGAGGTCAACGAGGGGACGGATGGTCATTCCCTGCAAAGTGACCACCGACACAAAAATCAGCCTTTCCTCACATCCCATTTTCCTGCCCCGGAGCAAGAGCCACAGCGACCTTGTTCTGGTGTTGGAGCAGCTTCTCACACCTGCCCTGCTTTCCTGGCAGGATAAAACCTGCAAAGCTTCAACAGGATTAGAAATCGTTCTCCCGGGTGTACCCCAAATGCTTTGTTTGCTCCTGGTAGGAATCTGTCAACGGGAACTCACGGAGAGGCTTCAGGATGAGGAGAGGAAACCTCCGCTCACCTCCTCTGGCCTCTCCGAGACCACAAAAAGCCAACCAAGAATTCCAAGGTCAGACCTGTGGTTTGCTGTTGCTCGTGGCCTCCCAGATGGAGAGGGGCTTGAAACAATCCAAGTTCAAATGCCTGAAATGAGCATAATCCTTGAGATTTCTCAGCACGGAGCCTCCGCCAGCAATTGTCTGCTCGCTCCTTAAGCACTGCGTGTCACACACCATTACTCCAGCAATCTTTGATGGCCAGCCAGTGCCTAAGTTTCCTAATCAAAGTATCCACCTGGTGGGAAGGGTCAAGGGAAAAGTTTTAATACCCTTTAAGCCTCGTGAGAGAACTAAAATGCTGCTGTGGTGTGTTTCTTAGTCTGGCTTCTGTATGAAATGGCTTTCCTAGGACATGTTTACAGCAAAAATGATGAAGTAGTTGATGTTTATGACTTCTGAATGTCACAAATGCTGGCACAGAGGAGAGTTGAACACATTTTTAATTGCAGAAACAATTAATGTGTCATTTTAATAGCTAATAGCAATAAAAATGTGTTGCTATTCAGAATCAACAACACAGAACTCACAAATTCCAAAATAACAGATATCGCAAAAATTAAGTCGAGACTGTGCAATTTGGCCTCTTGCCTTCCTGAATAATCAGCCACAGTTGTTTCCATTTTAAAGCAGCATTTGGGATTGTTATGGGAATCCCATGTGTCATTCCAGGCCACACATCATTTCACAGCACACCTGCAGGTCCCCTGTGCCTCTCCTCCACCCACCAGGGATAACTCATCCCAGGGAGTGTCTGACGGCTCCATCACGGCTCACACAGCGTTTTCCACCTCCAGAAATCCAGTGGGACAGTGCAGGCATCAAACAACCTCCCCCCCCTCAAAATTATTACATTTGCTCAGAATTTCATGGCATAGGTCAGGGGCCAGTAGGTTGAGAGAGTGAATTTCCAGTAGTATTTGATTTTAAAACCACACCAAGAGGCAGAACAATGAGGGGGGTTGTGACATTCCAGACAAGCCCAGAGAGCTCCCTGGAGAACTTCCTGGTCAATGTGGAATATATCCAGCCTGCTTGGAAGCACTGAGGACTTGACAACAGCTCAGTCAACCTCCTCAAAATGATTAACCACGCTTGTTGTGGGAAGAGCCTTATGCAACTGGGTTAGGAAGGCCAAAAGAGAGGATTTTCCTGGGTTGTGGAATGCACTGATAGAGCCACAGGTGGCTGAGCCTAACTGCTCACGGAGTGGTTGTTCCTCTGTGGCATGAGGGTTTCCAGCCAGCAGGATTTCCAAGGGAATCACAGGATGTGGAAGGTTTGAGGTCTGACAAGATGCTTTGCTGCCCCAAACCAGCCTAAAAGGGCCCAAATCACCTCTGCCTTGGTTTCTGCTCTATTTTAACAGACACACTCCCCATCAAGTCTATACTGAGATCACTGTGAATATAAAGAAAACGTTTTGCATAAAAAATAAGAACAAAAATCTCCACTTCACACAGAAGTTGTTTCACAGCCAGTATTTCTCTTGCCCTTTCCACACACAGTGAGCATGTAAGAGGCTGGGGTGGTGAAAATATTCCCTCCCCAGTAACACGTCCATCGACGTGTCTGACAGCACCACAAACTCGATTTGCAAACCCAGATTTTGGAAGGTCCTGTTACATTTACCCACCTTTTCTGTGCTGAATTCCAGCAACATCTTTCTGCCTCAGGTTTTAAATAATTTTCCAGTTTTTTTCCTCCCCCTGTTCCCGTGGTGGCCCTGGCCCTGCAGGTCCCTGGAGCCCCAGCACAGCAGACACAATGTTCCCGTGAATGGCTGAAGGTCAGGGGGTCTCCCCGGCGACCCTGTTTAACTCTCACCCTTTTGCACGGGGATGACATCACCAGCTGAGCTTTCAGGTTGCACAAAAGCCCTTTTCCCGGCCCCGGGAAGTATTTCCCGAAGCTTGGAGCTGCTGCCTTGGAACAACCTTTGTGTGAGGCTCAAGAGCGGCTCTGCGTGAGCGGACGTGCCTGGGGACCGGGGCTTTTCAATTCCTCACCCACATTTGCATCTTAAAACTTGTCAAGCTCCACCTCAGCACATCCCTCCCCCCTGCTCTCTCCTTTCAGGCTGAGGCTGTGTCCAGCCCCGCTGCCCTGCGGCTCCCAGCTCCGATCCCAGGGGCACAACACGCCCCGATCCCTCTTTTCCAGCTCAGGATGAGGATTTAGGCGGACGTGGAGAAGAAAAACCAACCCCAAGCCCTCCGCACCGTCCCAGTGCTCGGCGCCCAGCTGAGGGATTCAGTCAGGAAAAGCAGAAGGAATTTGTTCTGAGGGTGATGCTCAGCCAGCGGGCCACTCGGGAGATGCCACCACGGGCCACCACCTCCCCAAGGCTCAGAAAGTCCTCTGCTCCCTCCACCCACAGGAGGGTGGCTCCTGGTCCACACGGACCTCATGTCCCTGGCCAGGAGCTCACAGGGAGTTTTTCTACATGAGTCTTTCCCAAACCTCCCCATCCCACCCTCTGCAGTCCTGTGGAGACCCACTTTTTAATTTTTACTTTTTGGGATAAACGGCAGGCTTGCTTACTTCGACACCAGACAAACCCCACTTTTTTCCCCACCACATCCTCCTTCAAATGCGGCTGAGTTTGCCAGACGAACTAAAAGCTGTGTTTTAGAGAAGCCCTTAGAGACTTGCTGGTGGTCAGAGTAGGGCAGAGAGAGACATCCAAGGCCCTCATCCCTCAGAAAGCTGCAGGAATGGTTTTACCACTAGATGTCACAGCAATGCTGAGAGCTGCTGCTCCTCCCGAGCCCTGGAGCGCCACAATTCCTTAAAACTCAGTGTTGGAGCGCCAGAATTTACAGCCCCAGCCACGAGGGAGAGGAACCTCCATCAGACTCCTGGAGCATCAGACTCCTGGAGGGGAGCTAATCCCGAATCTGTGCCCAACACTGCTTTTACCTGTATGAACACGGTGAAGAGGATGACCACAGTTGTTGCTGCAATGAAGAGCTTTTTCCTGCGGAAGTCAGGCAGCAGGAAAACCAGAGAGAAGCAAATGGCCCCTCGGAGCCCCCCATAGGCAATGATGAACTGGTCCTTACTGGTGATGGTGTTCACGTGAAATCTGTTCACAAAGAAAGTCAGCACAAGAACCCCTGAAAAGCAGGAAGGTAGAGTGAGGCACGTCAATCAAACAATTGGAATAAACTCACGATCTTACATTTCCCAATAAAACATCACGGAATTGGTAAACATCAACTACAAGGAACTAGCCACGGCACAAAAGGTATATTCGCAATAGACCACTGGAGAATTTTTCTTCCAGTCTAATCCAACAGGTTGAAATTTACTTTGTCCAGATAAAGCTTAATCCCCAACATATTTCTAATTTGAGGGACTACAAATATTGTCTGGCTACAGTCCTGAAATACTATTTGATTTATTCTAATTGGTGATAACAAGTGACTGAATTGCTGAGGTTACAAATGCTTTTGAGGCAAATCATCAGCAACAACTTAGCCACAAATTGCCCTCCTATTTGCAAAAGTTTCCAAGCAGTAGCTTGGGTAAGTAGCTGTATTCCAACAGTGTTAATGTTATTTCTTTCCCTCAGATTTATACTGTACAAATTGAAGGCCATGCGAGGTGACAGAGCAATTGCTGTGATTTACAGCCATTTGCAAATGCACAAACAGATGCAGAAAGGTACAAAAAGTCAGGCCGTAAATCAGTAGGCCGTGATTTTAATACCAATTGAAGTGATAAACATCCTATTTGCCAAAGATTAACAGCCATTTTGAGAACTGATGACACCACCTGCCACTGACTTTTGTTAGGGATTAGCTAGAGCCACAGCACTGTTGCTTTTCTACAGGGTGTTTGTAAAAGAAATAAAAACAGTGCGTTTATTATGTACATATCAAACACCTTCCTACACACCTCCAGCTAAAAATAGCTGAACTTTGACTGTACATTGGAGGAGTTTGAAAAAAAACCCAAAAAGCTGGGGGTGATTTGGAATAGGGAACTCAGATAATTAAACCTTGTGACACCTTCCCCATCTCTGGAGCTCTGCAGAACTGGTTCCCAGACCAGTAGGTGGGAAGCACTTGGGTGTCAAGATTCTTTGAAACTTACAAAAATAAGTAAAACAAAGCCTCCCTCAGATTACACCCACCCCTACTCTACAGCTCAGGCAGTGTCGATGATTTAAAGGAACAAAATTTACTTGAGCTGATATCCTGGCCTTTGTCTTAATTTAATCCTTCCTCATAAATTATTATTAGCATTCCCTAAACTAATTCAAGGCCAGTTTGCTCCAAGAGATGACATACAATTAATCATTCTGAGCAGAATGTATTTTCTCCTGCAGATACCTTGGGAAAGAGCAGGAGGAAATCTCCCCAGGGCTTGGATATCAGCAGAGCCCCACTGCTGCCATGTAAGGGCTCTATTTTCCTTTTTAGATGATCTTCCTCATACCAAAAGAATTCCCCAGATTTCAGCAGAATCATTTCTCAAATATTTAAAGCACTGAGAGTGTTCTGTGGAGGACTGGGTTACAGTTTACACATCAGTCCCTGCATTGCCCACCCAAAAATCCCCAATTCCTGCGAGGAAATGTGAGGGCACCTCCCTTTTCTGGATCAGTGCCTCAAGCACCTCCAGAATCACAGAATCTTGGAATTGTAAATATTGGAAAAGCCCTCCAAGGTCATCAAGTCCAACCATTCCTCCAGCACTTCCACCACTAACCTATGTCCCCAAGTGCCACACCCACACGTTTTCTGAACACTACCAGGGCTGTTGTCTCCATCACTGTTTGGCAATCCTTTCCATGAAGAAACTTTCCCTACTATCCAATTATTAATCATTGCTAATTAATTATTAATTAATCCAGAGCTGCTGGATGGCTCTGAGTCAGCCAAGGTCTAACCTCAACCACCATCTCCAAAGCAGGAGTTTCCCAATCTTCCAGGTTCCAGTTGCCAGTTTTCCAACATTTCCCAGAGGGTGCAGCCCCTTCCCAGATCTGAACCTCCCTGGAAGGTGCTGCAGGACAGGAATACCCTGTTCAGGACCACTGAGACAATTTCCAGCCCTGGTTTGTGTGTTCTTATTTAATTCCAGGGAGATTTTGACTGGAAAATGGTGGCTGCAGCCTGAGCCCTTCGCTAATAATGTGCTGCATAATTTAAGCTGCTCTCAGAAGGGCTGTGCTTAGGGAGGATTTTTGGGGTGCTTTTGCAGCATTGTTACATTTTTATATCTTGCAATGAAGAATTTTTGAACTAAAAAAAACCCAAACTCACTGAGAACTCCTTTTATCTGAGCAAATAATTTAAGAGAAACCACTTAATTGTAATAAAACATTTGAATGTACAAAAAACTGATTAATGAGCACATTTCCAAGTACGGTGCGCAGTTATTAAAACAAACTTTGGCGTGTCCTAACAGCTAATAAACCCCATTCTGCTCTGCCTTGCTAATCATGGCTTAACCTATTTAAACAATTTCTTGAAGTGTCTGTCAAATTCGAGTTCACTGCTTGACTCACTGGTTTGTAAACATAAATCCTGTTGAACGTTTTTAAGCCCCTGGATTCTTTGCCAAAAATGCGTGCTGTTATTTTCATAAATATTGTTAATATATAAAAATACCCATAACTGAGGCATTCTGCACTCATTAGGTGCCAAACACTGTAAGAGGAATGGAGGTCCAGCCTCTCCCAACACGCAATCAGCACAAGATGCAGCTGGAGAGGATGGAAACACATCACATCTATTTTTTTCTCGTCACTTTCAACACATGAAAATGGGATCCCAGGGAATTCTGGAATCAAGATTTGGGTTTTCATGGTAATTGTGGCTAAAGAACCTGCAGAGATCAGTTATTAGGTGAGTATTTTCCTGCCTCGCTCTCATTATCACCAGGCCTTTGTCCATTGTTGTGAGGTTGGTCACACACCCTGATGGGTGTTCCAGGGATGCTGCAGACTCTCCATGGATGGAGACAACCAAATGCCATCTGGACACAGTCTTGCCTGCCTGATCCTGCTCAGGGCAGGGTTTTGGACCAGATGATCTCCACAGGCCTCTCCAACCTCAGCCATATCCCAGTTCTGCCATTCTCAACCCTGATCTGAAATTCTGGAGTAGGAGCATCCTCACAGCTTAGGTCCCAAATCTTGTCTATTTAGGAGAGCTACTGGAATGTTCTTCCAGTTTCCCAGTGAAGGATACAAGCTGCTGTACACAAGCTTGTCATGAATTAAATTTCTTAAACTGCCACAATTCAGAAAATCAGGTCAGAGGATTTTCATGGATCTCTCATCCCAAGGTATGTACCTACAAAGTTCCTCCTGTTGGGAGAATACCAAGGGACTGAAAAAATGGAAGAAGAGATTGTGGCAATGAAGGAGGGTAAAGGAAGATCATGGCAAAAAAAGAGACAATGATAAAACAGATCTCATGAGGGTTTCTAACCAGCACCAGAAATCGCACAGAGCAGGAAACTGCAGCAAAATGCAGGATTTGGAATTGAGTAAGATGGAGGAGCAGGAAGCATTGGCTGGGATGTCCCAGCCTAGTCCTTGCATTCCCATCTGGAATAATCACACTGCAGAGTGGGCAGGAAAGGATGATGGAGGGGCAGAGCTAATGGAATCTCACTTGTCACTCCCATAAACAATAACACACGTGAAAAATCAAGATTCTACAATTTCCCCTACCAAGTGCCCTCCAAATGAGACAGAAAATAACCGTGAAGCAAATGTAGGGCCAGTTCCACTCGTGGTTTTCCCCGATGGTGGAAACTCCGAGGAAGATGAAGATGAGGGTGTCGCTCACACTGCTCCACATCTTCATGAAGTACTTGACTGTGGTGTGGGACTTGAGGGAGATGTTGGCCTCCACGTAACGCTTCATGCCCATGGCACAGGAAATGATGCTGAGGAAGTGAAAAACAAACAGTGGAAAAGAACCTATTTGTTTTTCTCCTTTAACACAGAAAATGGATGCATCAATTATGAAAAAAGTGGGTTTTATCAAGTCTTGGATGTTTGCAGACATTTCACTGAGGCCTGATTCCTTCCCTAAATCAGGCCAAGAGTATCAGCATCACTAGGACAATAAAATACTTTATAGGTTGCCCAAACTGTCCAAATCTGGATTTTAACAGATGAAAAATTTATCACCTGTTGCATTTTATCAGAGCACAAAGCAACACCTCCAACTAACACCCAGCTCCTCCCTTCCCCACACACCATTTCCAGTTCTTTAACTTTGTCAAACTCTGACCTTGCAATTGCCTGGCAATTTTTCATGGATAATTGGTTCTTGAAGTTCCAGGGAACATGGCATTAGCCTAATTCATCAGCTTTTCAAATCAATACATTTTCAGGCCAGCAATCCTAGGAGGTCAAAACAATTGAGCGCTCGAAGCACTAAACCTCTGTTTTTTATATTTTAATCTGGACCAAAACATTATTTTGCAGCAGATTTCTAGCAATATTCTGCTAAATATTGCAGCAGAAATAGAAAAAGGGCTTTAAATTTCCAAGATCTGACTTCCAGTGCTGTTTGGTAAGGCCACCCATATTTTTATTGCACTGAAAACCACTTCCACAGGGAACATCACAATGTTGGAGCACAGAAAAGCCAACAGAGAAGCAAATCCTCGGCTTGTCCGTGGCTCTGGGTGTGACCTGGTCACACCTGCTGTGAGCAGGACAGGTAAGTGACCCAAACAAAGGTGTTGAGAGAGGTGGTGGCTCACCCAGAACTATCAGCTAAGACCTGCTCAAAGAATTGCCAGGGAATTTCTGCTTTGCACTGAAAGTACTCTGTTTAACCCCAGAATTTCACTAACATTTCACATTATTTTGAAGACACAAACATTTGAGTCTGTTTGAATTTAAAACTGGGCTTTAGGGAGAGGATTTGTGGCAAAAGCAGAGGATTGGAAAAGTCAGAATCGGGAAAGTCACAGTGGTTTTGCTGAGGAGCAGGATCCTCTATTACCCAGCAGCAGGAGACCAAGATTCAAGTCCCTTTCTCACCAAATGTTTGAGTTCACTTCTTTCATCTCCTAAGAAAATGTGCCATTACATACAAGTATTCTAATACAGATATGGTATGATTTATCCTTTTTAGTTCTGACCTGCTCTGCCAGAAAGAGCCACAGGGACTAAACCACAGACTGAAAAAAAAAAAAATCATCAGTTTCTGTGTCTGCCTCAAAAAATAGCAGGGAATGTAGTTACAGTTAAAAACTAAGAAATCCAAGTAACTTCCAGAACTGTGGTCTGAGAATGATTATTGAAGAACAGACATGGGATGACAGCAGGGTCACAGAAAGGGAATAAACTTGTCTTGTCCTGGCTAAAGATGGACATTGCCACCAGGACAAGGAGCAAAGGGGAAAAAAAGAGAATAAGAAAGGAAAAAAAATCAAAACCCATTTGCAGAGCTGTTTCAGAGACTGAGCTGTATTCAGATTTTTTTAATATTTTTCGGACTATGTAGAATTGATTTTTTTGGCAATCAAATTATTTTTCAAAGAAACAAACTGCCAAAAGCTGCTTCTTATAATACAGTATTCCCTGGCCACAACAGAATGAATTGTTTGAACTCCAGATCTATAAGAAAGGCATTTATAATTTGGCAATTAGAAGGGCACAGTGCAGGAATAAGCTGCCTTTGCCATTGTTTTGCTTTAGAAAAAAATACATTATTCAACAGAACAGCAAATGGGTTCCATAATGGGTACAGCAGATCATGATTGATAGAAGGAGACACCATCAGGATTGAATGTTTTCTGCTCCACGATGATTATGCAGCATATTTATTTCACTGTTCTGTCTTGCACTCCTATAAATAGGTTTTTCCTACCTATTCCCAGAGCTGGAATTGTTTTCAGTAACACTCAAATATTGCTCCTATTAACCAGCCGAGGAAATAAAATCCGCAAGACGCAAGAATGGTTTACATCCAAAGCAACATCATTAGTTTTAAAATAGATCTCCCAGATACTTCTGTGTTGATCTGGGAGCCCACTTAATTTTTTTATTTTCTTTTTATCTTCATTCTCATCAGCTGCACAGTTGTTTACACTGCAGCAGCTGACGCAGGGTAGGTGCATTTTGGTGTCTCTGGGGGAATATTAAATGGTTGTGATCCTCAGCAGCAGCTGACTCCATTTGGGTAGGAGAACCACATCCAATAGATACCAGCCCATGGAATCCAGAAGGGCTGGATCCCTCTGGTTTTCCAAGGTGAGATTTTGGTCTTTATGGCTATTTTCGTCTCAGGATATGCTCTGACAGTGAGATGTCCAACAAGGTAAACACAAAGCTTAATTAGACCCTTAACTCTGAAGGATTTGGCCCCAAATTATTCATTTTAATGAAAGATTTACCCTGTTCAAAGAAAATTAAATGAACTGAATGATTTCTGACAGCTTTGGCTGAAATTGGCCAGCAGATTCTCAATGTTACTGGAGACAGAGGCATTGGTTGACACCCGAGGCCAGACATGAGCTGTGTCTGAGCTTCTGGAGCCAAGTCAGAATCTCCAAAGCAGAAGTTTTCATTAGAATCCTCTGCTTCCAAAAAGCAGGACTATTTCAGGTTTCAGTTCCCATCCCATCACTCGCTCTGTCACACCAACTGCTGCCAGGCAGGACATGCAGATGGGGAAGGGGATCTGAGAACAGATGTGCTGCAAACCAAGACCAAACCTTCCCAAGGAGAGGACTAAATCCTCTCTGTAACTCTTCCCATGTTGGTTTTGACTGGGCCGTGTGGAAAATAACAAAATAAGCTAAGAAACTTCTGGCTCTGCCAAACCTGCCAGACATCTCACTGCTGGGACATCCAGCCTTTCCAAACAAAAAGAACAAAGCTCAAACATTACTCAGTAACTACATAAACCAACCACCAGCCATCAATGTGCAAGCTGGGAAGCAGAGTGACACTTGGAGAGGGCCCTGCTCCTCGCCACACACAGCTTTCTAAATTTTAAAACGTTTTGGGGTATTTTTCAGTGGATATAGGCAGGAAGTTTTCCTGGAGAGAGGAGCTGCTGGCTGGGCCTCACTTACGCCACGATGCCGGAGAGGTGGAACATCTCAGCAGTGAGGTAGGACAGGTAGCTGTACAGGAACACGAAGAGGGGCTCGATGACGCGGATGTCCTTGGTGAAGCGCGTGGTGAAGGCGGCAGTGAACCCAAAACTCAGCCCCACCAGAACTCCTCCCAGCCCAACCACGAAGAATTTTCCCACTCCTGCGAAAACATCCACGCTTTTGATGGTCGGCATCTCACAGAAAGAGCGAAAGAGCTTGTAGAGCACCTTGGTGGGGGGAAAGGAAAGAGGGAAACAGCTGTTAACTGGATGTTCACCAGCTGTGGTCATGACACCAAATGCACTGGGGGGATTTCTGCCAGTGCCTGCCCTGGAGGTCTGGCTCCCACCAGGGGACTGCTGTGGCCCTCATGGACATTTCAGACACGGAGTCAAAGGAAAACCTGAAAACTTCTAAGTTGACTTGAATGCTGCCCAGAACCTCAGGCTGAAAAACTGGACCAGGGGTCCTCTGCTAGAAGGGGTTGTTGATGCCTTTTCCCTCAACAAATCACAGAGTCACTGAGGTTGGGAAAACCCTCCAAAATCATCAAGTCCAAGCGCTAACCCAGCACTGTCTTGTTCACCACTAAACCATGGCCCCAAGTGCCACATCCACATGGTTTTTAAACACTTGCAGGTGTGGTGACCCCACCACTTCCTTGGGCAGCCTGTGCCAATGCTTGACTGCCTTTTCCATGAATTGTCCCTGATAGCCAATCTAAACTTCCCCTGCTGACACTTGAAACCATTTCCTCTCATCTTGTCGCTTGTTCCCTGGGAGAAAAAGACCAACCCCTACCTGGCTCCCATTTCAAGGAGCTATTGAGGGAAATAAAGTCTTCCCCGAGCCTCCTTTTCTGCAGGCTGAGATCTCCCATCCCATCACTCAGCACACCATCCTCTGCAGGTTCAATACCCCAGTTCAGGCTGGTCCTTACCACGGTGACAGCATCGTTGAGGAGCGATTCCCCAAAAACCAGGATGTGGAGCTTCTCGTTGACGTGGATCTCCTCAAAGACAGCCAGCACGGCCACGGGATCCACAGCAGCGATGAGGCTGCCAAACAGGAGGTTGTGCAGCAGGGACACGTCCTGCAGCTGGAAGGCTTTCACCTGGCAGATCCCATACAGGGAAAAGCCGATCCCAAACACATTCCAGATGGTCCCCACCACGGCGTAGAGCAGGATGGTGCCGATGTTCTCAAAAAAGGGGCGGCTGGGCATGAAGTAGCCGGCATCCAGCACGATGGGGGGCAGGAGGTAGAGGAAAAAGATGTCGCTGTCCATCACAGGTGGTGACCTATCATTTAATCCATAGATGATTCCCCCCATGATGAGTCCCACAAATATCAACAGACAGCTTTCGGGAACGACGGAAGGCAGCTTGTTGTAGAGATGGAACCCTGGAGAGCACGGAGAGATAGAACTGGTGTTACCTTACAAACCCTCGGAAGGTTTGTGAGGTAAAATCTCAGAAGGCCCCCACACTCTCACTCTCAGCAGGTTGCACCTCAGAGCAGCACAAAAACATTCACACAGTGAGGGTGAAGCTGCTCAGAAATTGGTTAGAAAAATCTAAAAATTACTGAAAATACCAAACTTTCTCAAATTACTGTCTGTTCAGACCTTGTTTCACCGTAGCATGAGGTTAGAGAGATATATTGAGGTAATAAACAGAAAGTAATAATCTGCATAAATAAAACAGTATTTGGAACTATTTATTATGTAATCTAGTCAGCAGCCCATCTTCAGCACTAACAGAAATAGCAACCTCCAATTTTAAGCACAAAACAGATTCTATACATTAAAAAAAAAAAAAAACACACAAGAAGTCTTCCAATTAATTATAAAAGGTCCACTTTTAATAGTATTTTTTCATTAGTATTTAAAGCTGAAAAGCTAAAAAGTGTCCAATTAAGCCAGTCTTGTGCAATGCCCAAGACTACAACAACCACCAGAAGTACAAGGTGAGTTATTAAAACAAAAAGTCATTGAAACAAACCTAATTAGAATAATTTTTTTTTTTTAATCTCTGATCATTATTATGTCTTTATGCATGTGACTAGAATTAGGGTCTCATTATGTAACATGAAATTAGTCAGACAAAAAGACCCTTTCCATCTGAAAAATTCTGATCAAACCCAATCTTCGAGACTTCTCCATCCTGAGGAAAACAAATACAATAAAAAATGCTGTAAAATAACTTCTATAGCAGTAATTTAACAGAATTGAAGACAATTCCTGGAGAAAAATATTTATATATAATTTTCACTTTCCTGTGCCCATTTTTTCAGAGGAAAATATAAAAAGATCAGATATTTTGCATAACTTAAAGCTTTCTTAGATGGCCTTGCATAGAAAATCAATGCACAGAAATTTTATTCTGGGCTGTATAACACCCTGGACATGGCTGGAATTATTCCTTGGCCAGACACAGGGCACTTTTAGAAGAATAAGGAATCTTCATTTTAGGATGAAGATGTCAGTGGACCACCTGCACAGAGCATGGCTGGCAAGGAAATCAAGATGAACACACACCTTGGTGTGTCCTGCAGTTAAATCAAATTCCTCCTCCTGGAAACACAGCATTTTTCCTCCTAACAGCAACAGCACTCCCAGGTGTGGATTTCTAGCTGGAAAACCACCATTTCCAACCTAAAATTCAACTTGTTTTTCACCTGGGCAGTGTCTCTGGCATGCAGTGTGCAAATTCCAAGGGTTTGGCATGTTACCTCAGGCTCCACACCAAAGAGGAGATGGAGCAAAGGCCACCCCTGCCCACACCACACCCACAGAGATTCCCTGTCCCTCCTCATCCTCTCAGGAGGCCTCACCTATTTTGGCCAAGGATGCCAGCATGATCCAGAGCGTGATTTCAAAGGGGACCTGGACGTGCTGATAATCCAGAGAGAAGAAGGCGTGCTCCAAGGAGTCATTGCCCTGGCCTTCCTCGGCAGCCCAGCTGATGTTCTCCAGGATCGTGTCCTCCTCCAGCAGTGGCTCCTGCAGGGCTCCCACCCATGGGGCTTGGAGGATGCAGGAGAGCCAGGACCCAGCCAGGACAGCTGCAGCTGTGTGTCCCTGGCTCTCCATGCCCCTGGAAGCTGCAGCTGCTCCCACTGTGATGGGTGAGTGATTGGAAGCACTGCTGGAGACACCGGCGCTCGTGGGGGTGGCTGCAAAGGGAGGAGCAAATGCTTCACCTCAGGCTGGCTTCCCTCCCTGGTCCATCAGTTTCCAGCTGGCAGATCCCACCGTAGTGGATATTTTTGGTGCCACACGCCCAAACAGAAGCTCTTCCTGTGGATGCTTCCTTGAGGAAATGCCCCATGTGCCCTCAGACCAATGGTACAACTCACATTTTAGTCCCAACTCTTGATGTGGTTTGGCTCCCAGTCTCTCATAAACCTCTCTTGGAAGGAAAAAAAAAAAACCAAAAAACCCAACACCTTCACTTATGTTAGACTTGACAGAACAGGTCCCATTAAAAAACCCATCCCTAAACAGCTCCATCACACAGGGAGTTTCCCTGGGTTTCTGCAGTGCCCACACAAAGAACACAACACAAACATTACTGGAAATTAGTTTTCATTCGGTAAAACAAGCAAATCATCCAGTTTGTTGGGTTAAGTGCAGAGCTGCAGGAACAGAGGGCACTTGTGTGGGACAAATAAGGCTCTACAACTGCTTAAAGCTTCCTATATAAAAGATAAACAGGAAAAGTTCTCTTCATCTATCTTGAAAATAGCATCAAAAACTGAGTTGCTCAGAATAGCTAGAAAAATAAAGGTAGTTTCAGCAGTGTTTAACAGATTTTAATAAAACAGTGGAGGAAAAAAATTATATTGGGTCAAATTCCTCCATTGTGAAGCTTTATTTAGGTGGATGATGTTTCAAGAGGCACAAATTTAGCCCAGAGAACACTGGTAATTAAAATCTGGGGCCCGGGGCTGTTACCAGACAGATCGATGGCCTATTTGCTCCTTTCAGCCGCCTAAGTGACACCAAAATCAAGTGCCAGTGACAGGCTGGTGACCCACTTCTGAGCTGTGGCAGTGCAGGACACAGATCCTGGGCCTCAGCACCACGTGAGCTCCCTGTTCCTCATCCCATTTTTGAAGTAAGAGGAGGATAAGTTTTGCAAGACAGGAGAGATGAAGTGATACCCTCGAGGAGAGAATTCTTCCTGCTTTACCAGTGTTCATTCGAATTTCATAGAATCAGGCAATGGTTTGTGTTGGAAGGGACCTTAAAGTTCATCTCATTCCAACCCTCCATCCATGGGATACTTCCCACTATCCCGGTTGCTCCAAGCTCCATCCCTTGGACACTTTCAGGGCAGTGACAGCTTCTCTGGAAAACTTGTGCCAGGGCCACACCACCCTCACAGGGAGGAATTTCTTCCTAACATCAAAAAAGAAATCACTCATTACTCTGATGAAGGGAGAACACTGCTCTCAACAGCAATTAAGAAGTAATTAAGAAATTATTTAGCCAGAGGAAGAGCAATGGAAGCAGCTCTGAGCCTGAGCTCACATCCCAAGCCATCATATTTTCCTCTTTCTGTTGAAATATTGGGTGTTAAAGTCATGGGTTTGAGGACTTGTTCCATTTGGCAGCATGGAAAAGGAGTTCTGCCAACCTCTCATTCCCCTCTAGCCCCAAATGATCCATTTCTTTTCTTTTGTTATTCTTGCAAAAAAAGGAAAAATATTTAATGCTCACCTACACTTTGGTTAAGCCACAAACAAAACGTTTGCATCTTGGAGGGGAAAAAAACTTTGCAGTGAGGAGTTCACCCTGGAAACTGGTGTCATGTGTAGAATCTATATTTATTTATTAATGGAACCAGAAAAAAAAAACCCAACAGAGCTGGGACAGAATTTGAGGGAGGTCAACAGGGAGGATAATCTTAAAATATGCTTCATTTTTCAAAGAAAGCTAGCTTATAAAATCATTAAGGTTGGGAGAGACCTCTAAGACCACCAAGTTCAGTATATATTAGCTACAAATAAGCCAAAAGCCAAAGACAAAATGTTTTTTTCAAAGTTCTGTGATAACAGAATTCGTGCTGTTCCTCTGGTAATGGCTATTGATATTATTGATCCACTTTTTCACGTGAGCACCATTTGATCCAATGTTTATGGACCAGCTTTCATTTCTTCCCTAATGTAATGCTCTTTCCTACCTTTTTCAGTCTCCAGGCTGGATTTTGAGCACCATAATTGTGCATAAATTATACCAGTGACCAAAATTGAGTGCTCTATGCTGACCTCTGGGACAAATATTTTGGAGCACCCAGGAGATGTTTTAGTGGTGCCACCTTTTTTTGTTAGGTTCTTCTTTTTTTGGTTTTTTTTGGGGGGGGTCCCTTTTTAGAAGCAATTTTTTTTTTTTTTTTTTAAGCTTACCCTAAAAAGCTCCAAACCACTCATCCCACTTCCCCTTCTGGGAAGGATTCCACCCGCAGCTATTGTGGGCAGCAGGAACAGGAAACCCCGGAAAATCCCGAGCCACCACGTGGGGTCTGTCAGCACATCACAGGGCATGGGGACACTGAAAAGCAACTTGGTGATGCAAGGAGCTGGGGAGCCTCATGGGCACCCAGAGCCCAGCCAGGCTGAGGTTTAATATAGCATCAGTGATCCCAGTCAAAAAATCAGAGTTTAGGGAGAATTCAAACAAAATTACATTGAGGACCTGGAGGATTGAAAAGGAACAAGTTAAAAGAATGTATTTCAGCAGAGGTGTGAGCACGTTCTGCCTCCTTACTAGTGAGATCTGGGATATTTATTTCATGGATTTCACCACAGTTCCCATTTATTGGCTGCCCCCAGGACACCACACCCTGGTCCCACACATTGTCAGGAGAAATCCAGCCTTTCCCTGAAGTTTTTTACCTGCTGGATGCAGCCTTTTGTTTCTCTTTGTGGAATGAACATAAGAAGGTGACTATTTCCAAGGATGCCTTTGTTACATAAAAATACTCAATAGAACTGTCCCCAAGCCATTTGCCTGTGATCAGTGACCTGTCCTTGCTGTTTGATGGCTGAGCTGGAGCAGAGCCTGGGCAGGAAAGGGAGCTGTGCCCTTGGCCTTTCCCATGCAAACACCAGCACCAATATCCACACACAACATTTTACACTCTGATTTGTATAAATCTAACATGTGAAACATGGATGATTTGCTTTCTGTTCCAGCAAAGAGTATTTTTATAATTCAGCTACCAGGAAAGAAGAACAAAATTTGGTAATTTAAAAACTTCAAGGCAAGATTTTCAAGAAACTCGTTTGTGGTTCAGTTCCCTTTTCCATTACATTCATAAATCTTGTTCATTAGAAGCAAAGAATGTACACAGCTTTAAAAAAAAAAAAAAAAAGTGATAGCAGGTCTGGGAGTTCTCTAACTCATCTTTGTTAACTTTTGCTACCTCTCAGATTAGTAATTAATTATTGAAATACCAACTTTGTATGGTTGAGCAATAGAGAAAGGGAATAAATGGTCCATGGGCCGTAAAAATTTGGCAGTGGGAAGCAGAAGTGTGTAATCACTACAGATGGGGAATAAGAACAAAAAACAGCAACACAGCAAATTAAGAAATTGTGCTGTTGCACAAAATCAGAAACTTTTCTGAGGAGGACCAAGGATCCCTAATAACAAGTCAGAGGCCAGGAAAGGAAACCCTCTGTGTCCCAACACAGGAGTGAGGCAAGGCAACAGTCCCTGCACCAGTATGGAGAGACAGGGAGAAAAATAAAAAAAATCATGGGATGACAGACTGGTTTGGGTTGGAAGAAACTTCAAATATCATCCAGTGTCACTCCTTGCCATGGGCAGGGACAACCTTCCACTATCCCAGGTTGCTCCAAGCCCCATCCAACCTGGCCTTGGACACTTCCAGGGATCCAGAGGCATCCAGATTCTCTGGGCCCCCTGTACCAGGGCCTCCCCACCTTCACAGCCAGGAAGTTCTTCCCAATACCTCAGCTCACTCTTCCCTCTGGCATGGGAAGACATTCCCCCTTGTTCTGTCACTCTAGGCCCTCGTTCTTGTCCCTCTCCAGCTCTCTTGGAGTCCCTTCAGACACTGGAAGAGGCTCTGAGCTCTCTCCAAAGCCTTTTCTTTTCCAGAGCCCCCAGCCTGGCTCCATAATAGAATTGATATTCCCAGAGAGTTCCACAAAGCCCAGAGCCCATATTTCAGCTTTACCCAACCAGAGCTACATTTAAGAAAGATGCTGTTCCCACTTACACTCAAGGAGGAGCAGCAGTGGTGGGACGCCGAAAACCCCTGCGAGTCTCAGCTCTTCTTCTGGGGCTGGCTTTACTCCCAGCTCCTCAGAGTCCTGCAGATTCCCTTCTCCAGGGGAAGCTCCTCAGCTCCTGGCTCATCTTTCTTTCAAAAACACCACCAGATAACTTCCCAGGAAAAGTGTTGTGATGTCACTGTTCACGACACAAAAGAACCACACTCACCTGACAGGTTGAACTGAGGAAAATAAGGGCAGTTTATTATGGATTGGGGTTTAAATAGGATTTGGAGTTTGATCAGGGATTGGGGGACAGGAGGGACACCTCTCTGACCCCAGTGATCAGCTCAGAAGTCCATCACAGAAAGGAATGAAAACAATCTACTTTGTTTATGGTACATGTATGAGAATCTCCACTAGAAATAAGTAAACAATTATCAGAAGGCTGAAAATCAGGGTGACACTGTGATGCCGCACTGTTCCCATGACACTGCAGTTTAAAAGGCTGCAAAAATAGCAACAAACTTTCTTCTCCAAAGAGAGCCCCAAACAAGCATCCCGAGGGAAACAAAGCCTTGATGGACATTGACTACACAGGATTCCCAACACGTTTTGTGCAAGTTTTGATAACGCAGCTCCACACACAAATTTTCCCTCACTTTGCTCCAGTGCATCAAATATTCCTCCAGATTTTTTGCCTTCTCAAGAGCACAGCCCACAAATGAAGGGGAATATCCACAACCCTTACATGGAACAGGATGGAAAAGGGAAGGTCTTCAACCTCCTGGAATTCACAGTTCCGTACTAAAACTCTTTTATTTCCCCTCAGAAGAGAGCCAGGATGGGGGATGTGGGATGTGGGAGGGGAAGGTTCATTAGCACCTGGGCACTCATTTACCAAATGATCACTGACCCTCACAAGTGATTTATAGTCCCAACAGATTCATGGAATTATCACAAATAAAAGAACTCAAAGGAAAAGCAGGCAAGGATTAAGTAGTGAGGATATGCTGGTAAAGAAAAAGAAAATTAGTTTATTTACAGTCAAATATCTGATTTTTTTTTAATCTGTATGTAAAACAGGCTCAAAACAGAGAGAAAAAAATTGGTTTTGCCATTCCCTGTATAAACTGGTGCAGAGCAAAAAAAGAATACTTTGCTAAAAAGTAGATTTCAGCCCATTAAAAATAGATTAATATTTTACATTCTGGGTGAAAAATGAGCTGCTCAGATTTAGTTTCATTTGTTTAACAAGCAAATAGCTTTTCCTGATTAAAAGAGATATTAATGAAAAATACATGTATTTAATGTTTAAGATTTTTCTGATTGTCAGTCAGAATTTTTAGTTCCAAAGGGAAGGAGTTTAACATTTTAAATCCTTCTTGATTTTAACTGGAATAGAACATTAATTTATGGAAATTGTTGTTCTGCACATCTGGGCATCCTTTTAGTGGGAAATAATCATCTCTCCAGAGAAAGGTGGACTTTGAGATTTCATTGCAAAATGATTGTAAACTCTGGAAATCTTGGCATGGAAGGTACTAAAGGAAATCACCACTAGATATCACCATTAGACTATTTAATAAATCTCAGAAAAATTGTTAATGTGTAAAAATCCTAATTATCCTCCAGACAGATGAAGTCACCTTCTAGTGGGGCTTAATTCCCACAGCTGAGCCAGGCTGGGGAACATCCTGGCTACAGGATTAATTGGGGAAATTTAACTAAAGAGTCCAACTTTCTACAGGGTCTGGGTCCCAGGACCTGGTGAATGTTCCTCTGTGGGAACACAGAATGAGAGCTGGATACAAAGGTAAAAATTCCCTGCCAGTATTTCTCCTCCAACATCAGATTTTTTTGGCATGTGGATAAAAATCAGCTCTAGGCAGAATCTGGCCATGGATGTCTGCCCTGTAAAATATGGCACTGCTTTCCTTTGTAATGAAATCCAGCTGCTGCCCTTCAGCAGACTGGAAAAGCACCTTTCCAGGGATTTTCCCCATAGAATTTAAGTTCACTGAGGCATTTTTCCTCCTAGTGAAAACAGGCACAGCTCCAGTGCAGCTGGAGTTTTACTCAAACTCATAATGGGACTTGGCATCTTCCAAATATAAAATACAACCAAAGCAGGTCATGGATTGCAACATGTCAATTAAAATAAAATTCAATTAAAATAGTATTTAAGTTAGTAATAAATGTATTTGCCTCATCTTTTTAGCAATTAACAGATTTTGCACCTAAAAGGTATTCTGCAGCAACATCTTTCTTCCTAAAGAGAGAAAATAATTTTGAGAAGTTACTTAAATAGTGGATTAAACCAGTTTAACAAAGGCTGGAGCGGAAAATGCATGGACAACACTTTCCCATGGGCAAAACTACATAAAATCAATAAGAAAATACAATGTGCTTTACATTAACAATGTGCATTTACCTGCATCTCCATTTGTGCTGGGAAAGCGTATGTCATTGGGGTGGCGTAGATTACCTGTTTTCCTCAAAACGTGCTGTTATGTGGTTTTGTTTTCATTCCAGCTAAAATTGTCCACATACTTGATAAAATTAATTTAAAAATGAACTCTGAAACCAGTCCTGAGAAGAGATGGGATGACCGTAACTTCGCACTAACCTCAGGTTTTGCCAAACTCTCTTTATTTATGTGTTTTCTCCTCTGCCACTCCATTTCGGTCCCGGGGATGGAGCAGCAGATCCATCAGGGATTCTCCCACTGTAGCAACTGCTGCTGATGATCCATTGACTTCAATCCCTGGGGCTGGGACTGAGGTGAGCAGCAGAGCAGAGAGGGGCTCCTCCAACGCATTCCTCAGCGCTGGGAAGGACAGAAAACCACCCGAGTCTGGAGCTCAGGTTTAACCTCCGACTTCCTCATTTCCTGAGGAAGAACCCTGTGCAATTAACTTCTTTCCAGACTTTGGAATCAACTATAAATAGATCCCAGGGGGAAGCAAGGGCTGGGGCACAGCAGCACAAAAGGCACGAAGCACTTCTTGCTATAGATAATTGCAAACCCTTTGGCTGCTGCTGCCCTCTGGAATATTTCCCCTCTCACGCTCGATTAAATTGTTCTCTGCACCTCCACCAAGCAAATCTGGAGACCTCTGCCCACCCTTGGACTCCTCTGGAATTTAATGAAGTCATTTGGCTTCTTCCAAAGGACTCCTGGCTTGGTTTTTAATGCTGAGAAAGACATTAATGAGACACACATGGAATTAGGGCAATGCATAGGGAAGCAAATCATCCTTTTCCTCCTAGAAAGCAAGGATGAGATTCAGTATTGCTTATATTCCTTGCATCAAGGTCAGTGGGAATTTTAGATCAGGCAATGACCAGTTAGGTTTTGGATGTGTATGAGTCTGATTTTATTAATTTATTTCCTTATCAGGAATTATCTTTCCCTGTCATTTTAATCAGGAGAGAGAAGTCCTTACATTGCCCACTCACTTTTCCCTCAGGAGCAGCTTCTTCTCAGTCCTGCTGACATTTTTTTTTGAGTTCAGAGATGATTTTAAAAAATGCTCAAGAAATTAAGATTCAAACAACAAAAAAACCACCACAAGCAAAAACACACAACAAAAAACTTTATTAGAAAAAAACTTTGCAGAGCAGGTAACAGTCCAATTCATCTATCATTCAACAGTAGTGACATAATGAATAATTTCCAGCTGACATATTTGCTGAGAAGCAACAGCAAGGGGAGAAAATGTGTTTGAGAGCTAATCAACAGTATTTCCATAGAAAAATCTGCATTTAAATTTCCAAATGAAGATGCAGGAATCTTGCACTATTTTTTCAGGAATGCTGCAGTCATCTTTGCTTGCTGATTTTTCAGAAAATTAATGTTTTTACTTGTGGATGTGGCACTTGAGGACATGATCTAATGGTACTGGATTGGTGGTTGGACTTGATGACCTTAGTGGTCATTTCCAACTTTTCCAATTCTATGATTCTATATATATTATAAAAACATGATTAACCAGTATTTCAGAGAGAAATTTATTTCAAATTCTCCATTAGAAAACAGAAAACAGTGACCTTTACTTCCCCTGCTACTCAAGGGGTTTAAGACTTAAAACATTAATTAGAACAAGTGTAGTGTGCAAATGTTTGCATTCCCCAACCTAATCCTTAGAGTGAAACATTCATACCTGAATCCCATCCCTCTCCCAAGCTGAGCAGCTCAGTCAGGATGTGAATTCCATCCTGCAGCTCCACTTTGCCCCCACTGCATTGGAGATTTGGAGGTTTGGGGTGCTGAACTCGGAGCTGTTCCTGTTGGGAGCATTGCGGGAGCTGAACAAAGCCAAGGAGTGCAAGAGGGCTCCTCTGGCTTTGGAGGTTTCTATGTTCTGCTCCTGAGAGATCTGAACACTTATCTGGTCCAGGCTGCTCCTTATCCAGCTGCAGCTGAGGAGGTTTGTTATGGAACCACACCTGGCCAGGCTTTCTTCAAAAAACTGCTTGTAGAGCTCTGCCACTTTGGCTTCCATGTACTTGTTGAGCGTGGAGTTGGAAAGGGGCTCCTCACTGAGCATGAGGCTCCTTTCTCCAGCTTCATCTCCAGGCAGGGACATCCCACTGGGCTTTTTGGGATGCTCCCACAGAGGGGACTGACCCAGGGGAATATCTATGGAGAGCAGGACGGGGCCATCGGGAAGTTCATCACACACGTGGTCCAGGACACAGCCCGAGTCACACGTGTGGCCCCCCACATGGTCCCCCCCGATCTGCAGGTCAGGGTAGTTCTGGTAAATGCTGTTGCATGGCCAGGATCTGTACAAATCCACCTCTTCTAGGCTCCCTCCTCTCTTGGGGATACGTAAAGCTGGGGATGCAGCCCCTTTAAGCAGTGTTCCCTGATCTTTTGCAGGCTCCTTTTCTAAGGATCCCCATTGGGGGCTGCTCCCAGCTTCCACTTTGCTGCTTTTGGCACAGAGCTCCTCCTGCTTCTCACATCCATCAACAAAGCCTTCAATTTTTGGGATGTCTACAAGTTTCTGTCTCCAGATTCCCTCTTTAGCCTTTTGGGATGCAGGAGATTTGCAAGGCTTATCTTGATGACAGCTTTCTTTATAGATGAGCCTCGTTAGGATGCCTTCTGCCAGCATGGTGACAAGTGTGAGCAACAGGGATCACCAGAGTTCCATGGAGCCCTGGGACGGAAAGATAGGCACAATACAACAACTATTATTCAACAACTATTCTAGAAAAATTGTATTGTTATTATTACTAATGAACAGTGCACTTCTCACAAAGACAGTGACTTTTCTTTCTCTCTCGAGCATTTATTTTTAGCAAACATTAAGCTGCATACTTTTCCTCTTTACCATGTCCACAAAAATCATTCTGAAGATAGAGGAAGGGCTTTAATCAGCTGCTTCATCTGTAATATCCCTTCTGCTCCCAGGTCTCTTCTGCATGGTGGCTGCTTGAGATAGATTGTACTTTATAAGCTGTAAAAATCAGCAAAATCATTTTACTTGTCTGTATCAATACCATCAGTAATTAATCAATGTTTTCCACTACAAGACAACCATTTCCAAGAGGTGACATAGAAAGGAGATAAAGACCATATTCATATTTAGAGGTATTTCTGACTTGAGCACTCCTGTGAGGTGCCAAGGAGCTTCAAAAGAGACTGAGAGTTCTGCAAGTATAATAAAGTAATAATAATAAAGTATAATAATAAGTATTCAAAATATGGATCATATGTGTTTAGAGTCCCTCTTAATGATTAAATAAATAGTTAATTTGCCTTCCCAATAGTGATAATAGTGAAGACATAAGTGTCAAGTGTCTCAAAAGAATTTACAACACCTAATGATTCCCTATCATCCCTTTCCAATTTACCTACTGTTAAAATCAATGAGAATCCTCACATTAGGAGTCTGACCTGAACCACTGCTCTTACAGAGGAATGGGAAACGCTAACAAGAGAAAATCCCTCAGATTTTCAAATATCCTTTAAATCTCTCCATAACTGAAGTATCCACACACCCGAAGTGTGCTGGTGGATCAACACTTTTCACCATGCCCCTACACCCTGGTATATTTGAAATTCGCTACATTGGGTCACTTTTGAATCCCAGTGCTCCTTCCAGAAGATATCCTAAAACGTAGTTATTTGAGAGATGGAAGTTTTCACCTTTCCCCCAAAATTTACAACTGTTGGGTTTCTTATTTTTGTGGGGTTCTTTATTTTTGTGACTCAGTTCCCTCCACGAAGCTGAAAGGAACACTGGAATTTCGAGGCCAAAGCAGGTGGGGAAGGCAGCAGACCTGGTTAACTACAGAGTCATTTACATATGAAAAAAGCAGGGCAACACTTTCTCAAGCTCTTAAGGGACTTGCTAAACCAATTTCCAAAGAAAGAAGAATCGGTAGTCTAAATCTTGCTAAAGACCCGTGGAATCTGAAATGCTTTGTGCCTTGTAGGACGTGAGTAACCAGCTCCTTATCCTGCTCTGAAGGACCTCAGCATACCCAGCCCCTTACGTGGTGATAAATTTTGGTTTCTTGCTTTGAAAGTGCTCATGAAGAGCTAAAATACGGTAATCTTGGAAAAACTGGTCTCCTCCAAATAAAATAAGTGGTTCCTGTGTTCTGGAACAAAGCATAAGGAAAAGAAAAGGGCACAAAAAGCCCAACTTACCAAGCCCAGTCAGGTCCGAGGAGGATTTCCCCGAGCCCAGAGCTCTCCTGCTGCTGTGAGGGGGCAGATGGTTACACACTCTTTTCTCGCTGCGGTCTGTGCAGAAAAAAAGCCTGACGTACTCATGATGCAGTTCCCCGAGGTTTTAAACTCATAAAACAGAAGTGATCCCGCTGGTAGAGGGCGCGGTTTTTGAACACAAAGAGAGGGCTAGGTCTAAAAGAGGATGTTTGAAAATGAATTGAGATGTTTCTGACCACAGTGTGATGCCGAGGAGGTGACAGCCAGAACAGGGCAAGGGGAAGGAGCAGAGGGTCAGGGCTGCGCCGGGCAGAGCAAAATCAGAACCGAATTCCACCAACACTTCCACTGGCAGCAGCTCGGTGCTGCTCAGCTGACTTGTGGACTTCCACCACTTCCCCTGTGGAAACACGCAGCTAAATTTAGAGTCTTGTGATGTGCCACTGATGGGAAAGAAGTAGGCAACTTCCTTTCTCCCGGATTTTGATGCAATACCCTGTGCCTATGACACAAAAACAGGACAAATGTGCCAATCTGAAAGCAGCAGCCAACGGATAGCTCTGCACAGTCGTGCTGCTCATTGACCAAACTCGCTCTTTAGGGGCTCAAAAATTACCTCTGGCACATCCCAGGTGCCCACATGGTGGTTTTAGGTGTCCTCTTCAAGCTGAAGCCAAGTTCATGCAATGAGCCACCCCCTACCCTCAGCACAGGATCCAGCCCCACAGACAATCTGAAGAGTTTTCTGTTGGTGACTTTTCTAAATTTCCTATTTCTCTGAAGATAAAAACCTCCAATGAAGCAGGAGCTGAATCTCATCAAAATAAAAGAATTCTAAAAATATGCAAGACAGAAATTATCATGCCCTGCCATGGGCAGGGACAACCTTCCACTATCCCAGATTGCTCCAAGCCCCATCCAGCCCGGCTTGGACACTTCCAGGGAATGGAAAGCCACAGCTTCCCTGGGCGACCTGTGCTAGCACCTCCCCACCCTCACAGGGAAGAATTTCTTTCTAATGTTCAATTTAACCTGCCCCCTGTCATTGGGATATCACGTTGTGCCTTAGAAATTAGACTTGCAGTAATTCTGGCCATATAGGGTCAATGAAGTCTGTAAAATTACCTCTCTTTCCCTCCTTTTCTCCTGTATTTCATTAAAAACTTCAGTTTTTATGGAGGCAAAATAAAACCCATTTTTAATCCCACCAAATTTATATAAAGCTCATTTAATATTTAAAAGCTGTTCCAAATTACCTGATTTTTAATCACCTTATATGAGCAATTTCTGCACAAAAGGTGTGGCTGGGACTCCAGCAGAGTCACTGCCCACAGTCTTCGCGGGCAGGAACCAGGGAGGATCAAATTCCAAGTAGTTTTAAACATCGCCAAGCTTGCAATTAATACCAGGGGCAGCTGGAATTTTTGTGCAGCTGTTTCAACAAAACACAGAAGTTAAAGAGAGAGAGAGGAAGAAATCAAGTCAGGTAATTTGTGTGGAGTGATTAAAAGCATATCAACTTCCACTTCATACCAAATAACCTGATCTATAAAAGGTGTCCCTGCCCATGGAGGGGGAGGAAGGAGATGAGCTTTAATATCCCTTCCAACCCAAACCAGTGTGGGATTCAGGTGCTAAATGCATCAATATCCAAGGAAATCAATGTATTCTCTCAATTAGATCTCACCAAAAAGAATTTTTTTTTTATTTACCAAAATAAAGTCAGAACGAGGTAGAACCACAGTTATTTCAGAAGCTGAGCACAGATTGCAGTTAGGATAAACAGCAAGGTAAAGATGCCAGAATTTAGAGCTGAATATATATAAGAAAGAATAAAAAAATAATTCTTACAATACCATTCGTATATGGAAAAAAGAAATACTACGACACTAAATGATTATATAGGAACCACGGCTGCATGCGAACGAAGTCCCTTCTTTCAGCATAGGCTGTGTACTTCGCATACACATAAACATGGCATAGATATTGACTGGCTTGAAAGGTTTTATGATGGAAATTTTTTCCCAAGCACAGCTGTTGCGGCCGTTTTAATTTCTATTCCGAAAGGAATTTCACTCAAACACACCACCGCCTCAGAGAAAGCCCTCACACGCCGCTCCCTCAACCGGCGAGGCTTAAGTAGAGGAGGGGCGGGACCTAATGCTGACTGACAGCTGTCTTGACCAATAGGCAGGCGGCATGGGCCCGCCTCAGCCCCTGAGTGGCTCCTGGTTGCCGCAGCAACGTCGCGCGGCGGCGGCGCCGCGGGGCCCGGGCGCCATTGCGGCCCCTCACAGCGGAGCGGGCGGGACTGGCCATAAAATGTGTGTTTGATCTACTTCACTTCGTGTAAACACACGATAACCAGCTCTGCGTGCCTCGAAACTGAGGCCACATGGGAATTATAGTGCTGACATTCCATTAATGGTGTGCTGGTTTTCTTTTATTAAGGATTTTGAAATACTGAGCAAATTAAAATGGAAGAAATGGCTAAGTTTCTGATTATATCTTCAGTAAGGCAACCTGTTAGAGAAGGAATTACTATAAGAAATTATAACATATAAGAATTACATATTGCTATATTGTGTATGTTTATAAATATTTATAAATATATATATATACAGTAATCTACACAATTACTATATATTTATGTTACAAGATATACAGGGCCAAGTCTCATACTTCATGAATACACCTGTATTTTGTACTAAATATATGTACTTTCCACTAAATACGTCTTTTGCGTACTCAGTACTCACTATTGTGCTTACCTCAGTAATCCAGCAATTTCTACTTCATCACCTCAACTTTTAAAATCCTTTTGCATTTCCACAAGTATACCAATACAGTCCAAAATTTTTAATAATAAACTTCAAAACTGGCAAAATGAATCTTTCAATCTAAAATCATTCTACCAAGATCACAGAATACGGGTAAGTCACAGAATATTCCTGCAGGAAATTCAATAAAAGATAATGACTTGGAAATGATTTATTTGTGCCAGCCATGGGATTAGGATCTGAGCAATCTGGTGCAGGGAAAGTTGTCACACATTGCGTGCACATGTGTAGCTTGGTTTTTAAAGATTTTGGGGAAGTATTTTCATTGAGCTTTACAGTAATGAATAACAACTGGGTTTTTTAAGACTTTTTAATTAAAAAAGCGGCGATTTTTCCAAGCTGCACTAGTGGATACACAGGGGAAGTAAATGGGATTCTTTATAACTTAGAAATGGCATTTGTGGCCCTTTTCCCATTCTATGGACCAGTTCTAAGACTCTGCAGAAGGACAAGTGTGAGGGACAAGCAGTAATCCCCCTGAGAAGTCATTCTGTGCCTGATGGTGCTTGGCTGTGCTTTAGCTGCTCCCATAGCAGCTGATCCTGTAAAAATGACCAACCACTCTTAAAAAGATCAAGATGTCGGTTTCTTCCAGAGGATGCGAACTGAAGTCTGGAATTTGGGCAGATCAGAGGCAGAGAATGTAATTTCTGTAACTCTACAGATCTTCCAGGTGGTGCAGAACTTCAGCACCTGAAGCAGGAAGGAGGTACCTGCTGATTCACCTGGCAAACAGGGAAGGTACAAATGAAGTTTTAGTTTAAAATTTATCCTGCACTTCCCTGTGGCAACACAAATATAAAATATCACAGCTTCCTGCTGTGAGCAGCACAGAGCTCATTAATTACAGTTTGTAAATGAGCAGGGGAGGGGTGGGTGAGCTCTGAGTGTGGGAGCAGCTGCTGTGTCCCAGCCACTTCCGACTTGTCCCTGCCCTGGGGAATGAGTGGGAAAGCAGGACAATGAGGAAATAACCCACACCTTGACACACTATTTTGGGTAGGTGTATCCTAAATTAAATCCCATTTAGTAATTAAATCCCATTAGCTGCAACAGGTGAGGGATCCAACTCAACAGACTTCATCCACAGGAGCAGATCGCTGATGTTCACCTTGTATAAAACCTGAACTTTTAAAAAGCAGTATTTTCATCTGAAATTTCACTTCTTTCAGTTTCAAACTTCAAACTGTGAACAAAACATGCAAACAAGTCATGGAGTGAGAAAGTGTTCCAAAACAACTTTATTGGAATGATACAGGAATGGTTAACATACAGGTTAAATCCTCAATGCCTGCTTTCTACATAGGAAAAAAGAAAGAAAAGAACAAATTCAGTTCTTGCACCCATGGAAACAGAAAACCAGCAGAGAGGTAACAGATTCCTGGCACTCCTAAAGTCATGCAAGAGATCTGCATGAAAAAACTCAAGTTTTACACACACACAACAACGAGATTTTCGGTATTTTCAGTTTGTGTCGGTGCCTTGTTCCCTGGACAAAGGAACAATTCAGCCTGGCTCACCAGAGCTGCCTTAGGAATGCTGATACCGTCTGAATGCTCCCACATGGCAAGAGGGGGACAGACAAGGGCAGTTGACTTTGCTTTCTTAAACTTGGCAATTTTCTTGACCGTTGAGACAGGGATTGACCTCGTTTCAGAATGTTTTGGGTCGCTGAACTGACAGAATTTGGCAGCGAGTTTTAATTACAGCTTCTCCAAAATAATGGCTGTAATTCACCAAACTTGCACCAGAAGCACAGCAAACTGGTGTGGGTACAGACGCTTGTGTGTCAAATCCCACTTTCCTTACACTTCCCTTAGTATGCCATAGTTACCAAAAACATGGGCAGGAATTTAGACACAGAGAAAGATTCAGCCAATATTAAGAAAGAAAAACAACCTCGTTCAGAAAGATGAAATCATAGTGAACAACAAAAATCTGGTGCTGGATTTAAAACATAACCAACTTCCATCACATTTAAGATCCAAATTAAAGATCCAAAAAGATCTTCAATTTCACAGAACTGTAGTAGTTCCTGACAGATGCTATTAATAAAAAAGTACAGTTGTGTGTGTTAATCTTTAAGGTAAGGCAGCATCTGTCCATCCCCTCTGCCTCCTTATGCTGTGCTGCTTTTGTAAGCACAAGTTTCCAACTGCTTCCCAGGCTCCCAAAATGATAAAGCAGGAATTAAAATACAGCCAGGAATTACAGGCTCCCTCATGAGCACTGGGAGAACAGACAGGTTAATATTGCACGTGGTAAATTCACCCACACAAGACACTGAGAGATTTGCAATTCGTGTAATAGCTCTATGATATGGCAATAGAATGGAAATGAAGATTTTAAACCTTAAAAAAAAGCGCCTTGCTTATTAACAGTAACTTTTGCTATTCAAACATTTATTTCCTCATTTGAAAAAATACTATATGAACCTAATGGCTACTTGAACATGCAGTGAGATGTTTAATGCTCTAAGCAGTGTGAACTGGTATTTTTGTAGAGAAATACATTAAAGGCTTTCACCCTTACACAGGTAAGGAAAGGCCATTTCTGGCTGTTTTGGCTTGTTTGCAACATCAAATCTTGCCCCAGATGTGTCATCGCTTGTGCTTAGGCAGCTGTGAGGGACCCATGTCCATTGCCCCTTTTGTCCTAAGAGCCCACACAGATCACTTAAATGAGAAATACATGGGGTTTGTTGGGGGGTTTTATCACCTGTACAGTGTGTAACAATACAAACCTTAAAACATCCATTCTACAGAAGACAAACACAACTTTCCAAAGTGACTACAATGGTTAAACTACACAGCACCACCTAGAAATTCATCTGAAACCAGGAAAGACACTGAAAATTTACTGTGTAACTCAGTTACATTTTGGAGGCAACTCAGGCACTAAATTAGTATCTGACAATGTTTTAGATGCTGTTTTCCATATTTTAAATAGTTGGATCTTTAGGTAAAACCCATCTGCATTTTTAGTACTAAAATAATTTCTTTAAGATTACACAAAATTGGTGAATTGCCAGGACAGTTTAAACTAAATGTAACTCATTCTTGTCTGATTGCTTCGGCTTCCATCAGAGCCCACTCCTGTTCCCTTACCCTGAAATTCCCATTTCCATCCTTTGTTCAATTTTTGTTACGGACAGTGAATGCTGCAAGCACCAATCAAATGTTAAAAATCACATCTACATTTCTTGAAGCAGACAGTTGGACTATTTTATAAAAAGCTGTGGAAATTCCCTTTACAAACATTTAAGGCAGTTGAAATTCATGCTTGTTGCTTGGCCAGTGCTTCAGCTTCCTGAAACAGCAAAAAAGAATCACACGTTAGTAGTTTCTCAGTGTTTCCAAAGGAAAACTATAGAACAGTAACTTGCATTTTTCAATCTTCTTTCAGCCTTTGTAAGGTGATCACAAATGGGAACAGAATGACAACAAAAGAAATGCAGAAGGAATTTCCTTTTGGTTTCTCCGAGTGTACTTTTGACTGCTGTTTAATTTAATTACCTGCCAGCAGTACCATGACCTACAAGGAGATGAATGAGAGATGAATTCCCAGTGCCCTCAGTGCAGCACCTCAGCGGGAACAACCTGGTTTATTTGAAAGGACAAAGTTCAACATCTGCCAAGATGTGTTGGAGCCATTTGCTTTTGTGACTCCATAGAAATACTCAAGATAACAAATTCAATATTGTTGTTACCATGAGCCAGCATTGCTAAATAAACAAAACACATGAGGAGAAAAGACTAAGAGGGGAATTTCCAAGAAGTCTGTACAATTTTTTTTAGGACACACAGTGGGTGACCCCAGCCTGCAGGGCAGGAAGTCCCACGCGTATCTCCTGTATCTTGGACGTGGTGGCTCACTCTGGTTTTCCTGGCTAACTGCCCTCATCCTGCCTTTGAACTCAGGGCGTGGGAAGAGCCTGGCTTGGAGCTGCCGTGCTCCTGGCCCATGCTCTGCTCTGCTGGCCTGTCACGGGTCAGAGAGCGGGGCTGGGATGTCACCAGGGCTCGGATGTCACTGTGCAACCCACAGGCCTTGCACAAGGATATCCCAAATGGCAGGTGAACAGTAAAAGGAAGATCAAAAAGAGCTACAAAGACCAGAAAAAAGCAGTGTGTTTGATATGCTCTAAAAGACAAGTGGTTCTTTGAACGGTAAGAAAGAGGAGAAGGTTCCCTTTGCTTTCTAACAACTCCCTTAATCACCCAGGGCACTACAGTGGTGACACCTCACTGTTTTTTTTTTGTTTTTTTCAAGAACAAATACTACTGTTTAGAGCAGGCAGTGGAAAGCTGGAGAGGATTCCTGGTATTTCCCTCATGCCCAGGAAGGTTGGTACAAGTGACCTGCTAACCTATTTTTCTTGGAGGTGAAACTCCATTTCCTTGTAGGCCTGCAAGTTATCTGGGAGAGGCTCAGCTTAGCAGGCTTGACACTCCCTCTTTCATACTTGTCCTTAATTTTCCCTCAAGACCCCTCACTGAGCATCCTCTCAGTCCTTAAATCCATAAGAAAGAAATAATTTAACATAGCTTTTAACTCACAAAATCTCTTCCCTTTAAAATTCACCCATATTGCTTGAAGTAGAGCTTTTAAGATAAACCAAAAGCCAGTCTTTCTCAGAGGTTGTAGACCCAAAGGACAAACCAAACCTCCAGGGCTCAGAAAACAGTCACTTGAATTCACCATGCTCACTTCTGAGCCAGTCCTGTTTAGCATAAGTATCACTCCTTTATGCTCAGAGTCAAATAACTTGCCAAATCTCTCCTGATGGCACTGAATGGAGGTTTCCTGCCAAGGTTGCTCTCAGCCTCCTGCCATTTCCTGCAGTTGCCATGTCATTTCCTACAGCATTATATCCAAGCTGCACACAGCTAAGATGGAAACATCAAATTTCACCACCTACAAATATGTGAAGCTCCTCAGCAGCCCGCAACCAACTTGACTGGACATCCTAATTGTGGGATTCCTAAAGTCTGCCCCAGAGCAGGATGCAGGGTCACTTCTGCAAAGGTTATTTACCATCATGGTAATTCAGCCCAACATGGAAATTCAGCAGAGTACAGCTGTGTTCTATCCCTCCTGAATTCACCTTTTCCTCAAGTGAGTACAGAATTGGAGCATCCCTTAGGACAGAAGCAGAGCTCCTGACAGCCATGCTGGCTGCTCCTGCAAGCCGGCAGGTCTGGGAAGCAGCAACATTCCCAACATTACTGAGACAGGTGACCTGATTTGTTATGGCAGCAGCTGCTCCCTGGTACCACTGCACTTCCCAGGGGAAAGGCACGAGCTTCCCTGCCTCCCACAGTCTCAGGATTGCTTCCTGGTTCCTTGGCTCCATCCTGCACACTCTGCTGAGCACTGCAATGCAGATGTTCCCAGGAACTTCACCAGGACTGTGGTGCTATGTGCAGCTGGTCTGATGCCAGCAGCAGTAATGCTGGGGTGCAGATCTCAGGCTCTGCTCTGTGCAGCTCTGCATGAGGCAGTTTGTCCCCACCACACCATCCCAGTGGAGCTACTGCTGGAAATTTGGCTCCCAAAACTGTTTCAGTCTGCCCCACAACCTTCAGTGCTCACTGCTCATGGGTCACCATCCATCTTTAAAATTAGGTCTCTTAGTGATGTGCACAGCACGACCTTCGACTCGTACACGAGTAAAGCTGAAAGGGAGTGTCATGTTTATCCACTGGAAGAGGAAAGCTGGAAGTGACCTGGAGGATCCTGCTGCTGTCAAGTGAAACGTATAAAGCGGGCTTGTCTTATCCTATCAAAATCAAAAGGAGAATTCCAGCCCATTGCATCCGCAAAGCAGCAGCCCAGTTCATAATTGGCAAAGGAAAATAAGCTTTGGATAACAAGCCAGAGGAAAAAATTATTCTGAAGCAAGACCATGTTATTTCAGAAACAGTGGCTTTGGTTTCAAGAGACTTTTCAGTAGAAAAATCTCATCAAAATGAGATTAATTAAATTTTTTTACTGAATTGAAAACATTCTTTGATTTTGGGAATTTTTTTTTTATCTAGGTTTCTTATGCATTCTTCAGTGCAAATATTAACTACTCTTTTGAAACTGAAGCCTGAGAGGCTCTGGAGACTGAGTATCTCCCAAGGAGATTGATGGGGGCAATGACAGCATGTGTACAAGATCCTGTTCTGAGCAGAGAAGGAGGAGGTGAAAGCCACAGGCTCAGTGTGAGGAGGTGCTCACCCACCTTTGACCCGGGAGGTGCAGTCAAGCCCAGGAACGCATACACGGCGTTGTTCTCCCGCGCTTCAAAGAAAGCATCGTAGTCCTTCACCATGGCAGGAGGGAGAGGGAACAAAAGACAGAGGAGTAAATTGTCAGAAGTAATCTCAACTCAGTTTGGGGTGTCGCCCAACCCACACCAAACAAACTGCTTCCTGTGGCCAAATGCAAAACCCAGTGTCAGCTCAGTTACGTGGCAATAGCACTAAGAGCGCACTGGAACTGGTCTGGCTGGAAAGGGACAAGCTGGGAATTCATTCTGTGTCCCAAGGAGATGTTGCTGTGAGGTGGTCTAGCCTCTCCCAAAGGGACAGACTCCATACAAGGCAGGTGTTGTCACTGGTCTGCTGTGGACAGTCCTCCTGAAGAAGCAGCTGAGCCTGGACCTCGTCTTCAGAAACCCTGATGTTCCCAGATCTCATTGCTGATTGCTGAATCAGCAGTGCAACTGCTGATTGCAATGTGCAACTGTGAAATCTGTCAAAAGTTCAACTGGAACTCTTACACTGAGAGTGCACCTTTCCCATCACATTTCCCATTAAGGATTAGTCTGTGCAAGTGAAGGCAAAGGGGTGGCACTGTTCATTCACACTGCACTACAAATGCCCTAAACACACACAGCCACTTCCCAGGAAAATTAACGTAATAAAAATAAGAAGAAATATCAGTTGCCAACTAAACCTCAGCTAAAGGAACCCAGAAGTTTCGTGCAAGCTAACTGTTGTCCAAGTTACCACACAATTCCCTCACTCTGACTTCTGAAGTCAGCAGGGATCAGTCCAATGAATTTCCTGCTCTCCATTTTTAATGATGCACATTACCAGCCTCCTCCACCTTTCCTGGGCAATGTTTGCCTGCAGTCTCCTGGCTGGGAAGACCAAGGCAGGCAGCAGCTCAGTCTCAGGCTGGAGTCAGGGAGAGCTGTTTAGGGCATGCTGCTCTGAATTCCTGAGTATCTGGGAGGCAAAAGCCTAAGGAACAGCAACTGATGGGGGGCAGCTTTAAGGAGAGGCTGCTGCAGCTAGAACAGAACAAGGTACACAGACCAGAAGATTCCAGCTGCCTGGACTTCAGGGATATCAAATTATTGCTCCATTTGCACATGCAGCATTCGCGTGCTGGTTTGATAAAAATGTGTGCAATTATGGTAAATCCTCCCTGAAGCCCTTCTGTTGACAGGAATGGGGCTGCTTGATAACAAAGGGATTGTTTATCTTGCTGGTGCACAGTCCATGAGCCTGCTCCGCAGCATCTCCCAGGGCAGGAATTCCTGGGCCTGAGGAGCAGGGCTCATGCCAGCCCACACAGCATCTCCAGTCCCAGCCTCTCTGCTGTGCACGGGCCAGGAAGGCCAATTTGCTCTTTGCTCTGCCAGTTGTGCTGCATCAGATGGAACAAACAGGGAACTTCATGCTTGAGAGGCATCAGATAAACACAGAAAGAGGTTCAAATTCTGGACACAGAATTAACTTTTACCTTCCTGAAAGCTGAACTGTAGCAACTCAAATCCAGCAACACAAACTGACCGAATTTCAAAAGTTCAACGTGACATCAACCAAAATTTTGGGGATGAAATAAATGCATACCAAGAACCTTGTAACCAGCCCCTTCTCAGGTAAGTACTGATCCTTATGTTTGTCACTCCAAAACAACCCTTTTCCATGTCACAACCTGTCAGTAAAATTTTGAGAGCCAAGTGGCACAACAGCTCACTGTGGATATTATTTCAAGTTCTGTTTATATTACAAGGAAGAAAAATTCTTGGCACATTGAGAATAGTTTCTTTCAGTAGACACAAATCTGTCTCACAAAGGTCCAGAACTGATGGTCTTGACTTACAGACTGTGCAGGTCACAACCAGACTTCAAAAGGACCAGAGGAATGCACACTGTGAACTCTGTTCAGAAGATACTAAGTTTTAAAAACAAAACTAACAGTTAATTCTAATAATCATTCAAGCATGGTCTGCTGGGTACAAGTACTGCAGGGCAACTTACTTTTGATCAAGCATTAAAATAATTACAGTAGGATTTGTGTTTGCAACACAAGTTTTAATCTGTCCAAGGCCCTGGAATAAGTGAAGCATGGCAACCTTCCTTATGCAAGAAGCACACAGAGCTGATCCAAGAAGGATCAGAAAACTGATTTATGATCATGGCAGACATCAATTCATATGATCTGGGATTCACACCTGCTGGCAAACCCCAAAGGGGCAGAACTAACTTCCTACAGAACATGAGGTTGGTGTAGAGAGGGACAGATTTCTGTGAAGTGTTAGTTCACAGTCATGGGGAAAATGAGAATTAAAAAACCTGGGAATTTTCAGAGCCGTAAGATGGGGAAAAAAACCACAGGAAAAGAAAATTATATATGTACTGCAAGGTAGGATCCAAATCAAGAGGTCTACATTTTAATCTCTCCTCTGGTGTGACTAGAATATTCAAGAATAATTGTTACTAAAAGCTCAAAATGGGGGGAAATGTCTAACATCTCCCACAGCCTTCCCAGTTTGGGCAACTGCAGCTGGGCAGGCCCTGCCTTGCTGCTCACCACAGTGAAGCACAGGCGGAGGCAGTGAGGAAGAGGAGTGGGATGAACACAGGAGAGCTGGAGATTAGGGATATGAGCACAGAGAGAGCTGGAGGTGATGAGGATGAGCACAGGGAGAGCTGGAGGTGATGAGGATGAGCACAGGAGAGCTGGAGGTGATGAGGATGAGCACAGGAGAGCTGGAGGTGGGTGGAATGAGCACAGGAGAGCTGGAGGTGATGAAGATGAGCACAGGAGGGCTGCAGCAGCCCTTACCCCGAGGTAGCGGCTGTCGTTGAAGAGCCGGGGGGGCAGGGGGTTCCCGCTCGCTGGCCGACTGTCCTCAGGGACGTTCTCCCGCATCCATTTCCGGTTCTCCTCATTAGCTGCGATGTCCTTCTCCTCAAATTCAATTTTGTTGGCTTCCAAGAAGCCTAACACATCTTGCTGCTGCTTTTTAATCTGTCACAAAGGAAGGAGGAAGAAAGGGAGATAAGGCAAATGAAATCGGTGAAATAATTTTTGATGCCGCTCTGGGATTCGATGCAGAAACCAGGGGGTGCAAACCAGGCTGAAAGTGGGAGTGGTAAGAAAATTCTTAGAATCAAAAAGTATCTTCTGAAGAGTCAGAGCTGAGCTTTGACTCGGGTGCTACAAAACTCAACAGGTGCTGTCCCTACAGAAATGTGAGTGTTGTGTAGCTTAAAGGTGCCCACCCAAAAGCAGAGGTGTGTGCAGGGCCCTTGTGCTGCCCAGATTTTGCAGTTAACTCAGGGAAATGTTGTTTTTTCAGATGCAGTGGAGTTTGCTGGAGGCACATTTGAGGCACAAACTGCTTCCTTGTGCCCTTGGAACCATGGGCTGAACCCCCACTCCTTCTTAAAGTCCAGACTTTTGTCCACCTTGGTGACAAGAGACCTACCTCACCAAGCATTTTTGGTTCATGCTTCTTTGCACACAAATCCCTCTCCTGTTGTGTCCTGGCTGTCAGCAGGGCATGTACAGTCAATGGAGAGCTGTGACCCCACATCCCCATCCTAACTCGTGTCAGGGAAGCTGGGTGAGGCCTCACACTGGATGCTACCTGTCCTTGTGCACTCACACAGCATCCATGGGAAAAGACAGATCTGTGAGACAAGCATGGTGCTGGCTCTGCACAGGGAAGGAGGTTTTTATTGCTGTCATTATGAATTACTTCGTGACACAGAGATGTTCTGCTTATGCTCTGCTCTCCCTCTGCGTGACTTTACCACCACAAAGAAGATTGTAACCATGCACATCCTAGCAAACAATAAAAAAATGGAGTTTAATGGGAAATTTGTTTTCTTCAAATTACCCTCTTCGCTGCAAAGCCAGTCCAAGGCCTGGCTTTACCATAATGGGCTGGGTTCCGCAGGAGCAGCATTTCACACAGATGTTGCTGGTGCTAACTCAGGTCAGCCGCAGCTGCCGGAGCAGCTGCTCCATATACGGCCACAGGCAAACCCGGAGCTGCCGGGGTCAGAGACAGCCAGCCCAGAGCCAAATATGGAGCGCGTGTCCCGGCTCACACAGCCCGCACCCACGGGCACCAGCCGGGCCCCAGTCACACAGCCCGCACCCACGGGCACCAGCCGGGCCCCAGTCACACAGCCCGCACCCACGGGCACCCAGCCAGCCCACAGTCACACAGCCCGCACCCACGGGCACCCAGCCGGGCCCCAGTCACACAGCCCGCACCCACGGGCACCAGCCGGGCCCCAGTCACACAGCCCGCACCCACGGGCACCAGCCGGGCCCCAGTCACACAGCCCGCACCCACGGGCACCCAGCCAGCCCACAGTCACACAGCCCGCACCCACGGGCACCCAGCCGGGCCCCAGTCACACAGCCCGCACCCACGGGCACCAGCCGGGCCCCAGTCACACAGCCCGCACCCACGGGCACCAGCCGGGCCCCGCTAACACAGCCCGCACCCACGGGCACCCAGCCAGCCCACAGTCACACAGCCCGCACCCACGGGCACCAGCCGGGCCCCGCTAACACAGCCCGCACCCACGGGCACCAGCCGGGCCCCGCTAACACAGCCCACACCCACAGGCACCAGCCGGGCCCCGCTAACACAGCCCGCACCCACGGGCACCAGCCGGGCCCCAGTCACACAGCCCGCACCCACGGGCACCAGCCGGGCCCCAGTCACACAGCCCGCACCCACGGGCACCAGCCGGGCCCCGCTAACACAGCCCGCACCCACGGGCACCAGCCGGGCCCCGCTAACACAGCCCACACCCACAGGCACCAGCCGGGCCCCGCTAACACAGCCCGCACCCACGGGCACCAGCCGGGCCCCGCTAACACAGCCCACACCCACAGGCACCAGCCGGGCCCCGCTAACACAGCCCGCACCCACGGGCACCAGCCGGGCCCCGCTAACACAGCCCACACCCACAGGCACCAGCCGGGCCCCGCTAACACAGCCCGCACCCACGGGCACCAGCCGGGCCCCAGTCACACAGCCCGCACCCACGGGCACCAGCCGGGCCCCAGTCACACAGCCCGCACCCACGGGCACCAGCCGGGCCCCGCTAACACAGCCCGCACCCACGGGCACCAGCCGGGCCCCAGTCACACAGCCCGCACCCACGGGCACCCAGCTGGACCAGGAGCGCCAGGAGCAGCAGGGAGTATGAGAGCGCAGCCCTGAGGGATGTGGGCTGGGGAACAGAGCCTGGCAAATCTGAAAGGGAACCTTCAAGCACTCTCCGACTCGGTCTGAAGCTGCTCTGTCCATGGCAGGTTCAAGGAGAGCTCGAGAGGGGCACAACCAGCCCAGAGCAGCACACAGGGACCGATCCTGCCCTCTGGACAGAGGGAAATGTGCTCTCAGCTCCAGCAGGGAAGCTGCCTGCTGAGATGCTAATGTAATTCCTCCGGCCACGTATGCACAGGACCCGCTGGACTCGCTGTGTGAGCACCCTGAAACACAAGGATATTGCTAATTTTCATCATGGCTAAAAATAAATCAAACTGGAGGAGTTAATAGCGCCCCGAGGAAGTAATTTGTGTAGAGGCTCTATAAAGGCTTTCTCAGCAGACTCAAAGCTCTGGGGAAGAGGTTTCCTTGCCTGCCTCTAACAGCAGCAGGAGAAGCAGGGAAAGCTTTTCTCTGTTGTGTTCTACAGCTCAGAGGGGAAAAAAAGGGAGCACTTCCTTCATTAACTGTTCTGTAGGGCTAAAATAAGGGAAAGGTCTTTGGAAGTGTAAACTCTTCTGTCTGTATGACCTGGTAGTAAACTTTTTCCCCTGGACCAGTTACAGTTTTAATTAACCATTTCCTGTAATTTCTAAATTTCAGACCCAAACAGTTTTTTATTACTCTCAGGTCCTTAGCTTGTCCAGAATCCATTGCTTAGTGAGAACACACTTTGAGATGCCCCAAAATTATTAAGCTTTTACCCACTTTACCATTAACCTGTACACTCTTCCACGTAAAACAAGAGCTCTGAGTTGGCCAGGAATCAGCATTTTGATCCCCTGAGAAGTCACTTTATTTTTTTTTTTTAAAATCATTCTCATAAATAGATTGTCTTGGCCACACACATATCCTCACATCCTCCCAGCATCTCACAGTGTGACAGTCTCTGGGCTGTTTTTTCAGTTCCAAGACGTACAACCACATCCCAAACTGATGACTGTGGCTCCAAAGGGTGATCACAACCCTCTCTGCTTGTTTTGGAAGAGCTGGTAAAGCTGGAAATGGTTGGTTTTTTTCTTCTATAAAAGGCACCATTGTAAGGGAAGCATGAAGTGTGGTCTCTGTTGCTTTCAGGTCATCTGTAGTCAAGGGAGGTAATTCTGTAGAGAACTCTACAGAAAAGCAAAGATGACGTTGATGCATGAGGAATATTAGTCTGGAACCCTAGTTTTCTGGCCAGACAAGAAAAAGTTGGAAGATTAAGCAGCACTGTTTTCTCCCAGCTACTCAGACAAGTCCCCTGGCCACAGTGATGAGCATTTACATAAGAGCAGTAAATGCTTCAGAGAAACAAGGCACCAACCACTGGGCAACAGGAACACCGAGCTGCCAGATCCTGTTATTTTATGGGATTTTATTTAGAAAACTTCCATTAATTTTAGGCAGTGGAATAGCACTGGGAGGGAAGGGCTGAAAATAGAGCAAGAGACGTCTGCTGCTGCTTCAGGGTGTTTTGTCTTACTTGAAAGGGCACACGTTCTCCTCGGGACAGAGCTTGGAAGATGGTTCCTGCTGTCCATGTTTGGGAAGGAGTCTTTCTTCAGGATGCGCCTGTCAACACACAGCACTCGCTTCCCAGAAAACCTCTCCCAGCTGCCTGGGCAGGCATGGACAGCGGCCAGCGCCTTCCCAGACCCCGCACCTCGGCCTACATAAACAACTGTCATGTCTGAAGCCATTCTGGCCCGTGAAGAGCAGCTCGCTGCAGCTGGCAAACACGAAAATCCTTGTTTATTCCGAGTGCTCCTGACACGTTGTGCAGGGCCAAGAGCAGCAGTGGAGAGCCAGGAATGTGCCCGGAGTCAGCACAGGAGCTGGGGAGCCGAGCAGGGCCCTGAGGCTTGAGATCAGCACTGGCGGGGCAGCAGGATTTGTGGAGACACAAAAGCACAAGAACAGAGAAATGGAAGATAAGGATGGACAGACAGCAGCAAGAAAGGGAAGAGGCTGGGGGCAGGAGTGGAGGGAATGAGCAAAATGGCTGGATAGAGATCAGGGGAAAATCCCAGTGGGATGGAGAAGGGGTGGGAGCAGGTGAAGTCAGTGCTGCTGGGAGGAAGGGCTGCATCCTCTGGAGCTCCCCACTGCCCTGCCTGGGAACAAGGATGCCCTCGGAACAGCCCATCTGGCTCACAGGTGTCTTCACCCCAACCCCAGAAACAGAAACACATCCTGGTTTCTCGGCCTCGACACACACTTGGGAGAAAAACTAAGGTGAGTGGAGGTATTTTACTTCTTGCTGATGTTCCCAAGATAATACTGAAAGGAACATTTAATGAAATAAATCTATTCTGTGTTTGTTTTGGCTTTCAGGGTCTGGTCCCAAGACAGAAACAGCTTTATGGCAAGTCATCGGTGATTACGCAAAGCCTCACCACACACTGTGATCTTGTGCTGCAAAATCCACTGGGTATCAAGAGTCCCTTCTTTTCCAGTTACAAGCCAATCATGAAACATTAAGCTTTCAACAAAACAAACAAAAAACAAAATTATAAAAATGACTGTAGAACTGTGAACAAGTATTGCCCCTCACTTGAATACACGCCAGAAATTCAATTTATTATTCTTATATCTAACTCCCATCAGTGATGTAACACAAGAGAAACCACATCAAAGTTGCTAAAAGTACAAACAGGTGAAGTTTGCCAGCAAATCAATCCATCAAAAATAAAATTTTAACCTGAAAGTACGAATAAACTTTGCAGAAAATGCTGCAACATTTCCAAATCTTTACTCATTGAAAAAAACAAAACAAAACAAAACACTCAACCTAAATAAAATGAACTCAGGTAGAAGATAATAAGCAGAAAGGAGGGAGGAATGATGCTGCAGCACCTTGGTCCAGCAAGCAGGCATTATTCCAGCCTCAGCTCCAGCCAGGACTGTGCTGGCTGTTCAAGAGGAAACTTCTCCCAGCACGATCCCACTGCAGGGAAACACTAGTTTTAAAAACTTTTTTGAACTGAACTTCACAGAAGAGTCTATCTCATTTGGTGTACACAGGCACACACACAGAGCACAGTCCAGTCCACACTGCTGGCCAAGAAGGGGTTTGGGTTGGTTTTTTTCAGTCTTGTTATTTTTTCAGTATATAAATAAATCCCTTATTGGACAATAGACGTGTTTTGGAAATCTATTTATGGACCACTGGAACTCAAATTAAGTTTACAGTCTGAGTGCTGCTGTTTTGATTGAACAACGAACTTGCTGACTGCAGCTCTGCCATCCTGGCCCTTGGCATGGGGCTTCTCCACCACTTCTGTGGCTCCTATGTCCCAACCTCCACACAAGGGAAAAACACAGACTTTATTGATTTCTTTCCCAATGATGGGATTAAATGGCTCATGCTTTATTGTGAGGATTTAAAAGAATTACAAAGAGATTTCTTATGATGTTCCCAGCCATCACTGTATCATCGGTTATTGAGCATCAGGACCAAAGGAGTGGCCTCAAGTTGCACCAGGGAAGGTTTACATTAGGAATTAGGAAAACATTTTTCATGGACATGGTTATGAAGCATTAGAACAGCCTGCCCAGAGAAGTGGTGGAGGCACCATCCGCTGGAAGCATTCAAAACACGTGTGGATGTGGCACTTGAGGACATGTTTGATGAACATGGGGCAGGGGCTGGGTTGATGGTTGGACTGATCTCGAAGGTCTTTTCAACCATAACAATTCCATGATTCTATGAGTCTCTCCAGCACTTGCTGCAGTGTGTCCTGAGCTGCCTCTCCCAACCTCACAGGTGGGATCCAGCACCAGGACAACAGAGAAGCAACACCTTAGAGCAGATCTTAGCCATTTAATCTTAAACATTTCTCAACCCAGTTTCAAGACAACACCACATTTAAAAGGGGATTTTTTTTTTTCCATTTCCAGCCTTTGGGTTCCAGATAAGCAAAAGCAACTACAGCTTTAAAGCAGCTGTACTGTATGCCAATGATGGTTTTAAAGACGCTGCTTCATCCTTAGTGGGCGCAAATCTTTAAATCCCAGAAGCAGCTGCTTTGTGCAGGAAGGTCAAGTCTGAACTCCAGGTGATGCTTCTGGCTGCGGCCAGACTTGTAGCCATCAGTTCTCCAGAAGCTTCAGAATGTCCTGGAGATGGATAAGCTGAAATGTAAGCAGTGAATGGGAAAAGTGCAGTGGAAGAAATGTTCAGCAAACTCCAGCGCCAGCCTGCAGTGGAAGGACAACCTCTGTTGTGATTTTTCTGTGAGCAATGGGCAGCATGAGGAATGCCAAGTGCTGCCAAGACAAATTGACTTGTCACAGGATGTCCTGTGGACTGGGCTGTGGCCACACTGCTGCAATCCACTGCCACGTTTTGGAATTAAGAGTAAAAATATTGGGGGTTTTATCTGTCTCATCTAATTTCTCAAATGACCTTGCCTTCTTCATCCAGTCCCTAATGCAAAAGCTCATCCTTGCAAATGAGCTGCAAAATGCTTGGAATTTCCCATCCCACTACAACCTAATTTGTAGGAGTTAAACAGTCCAGCAGCTCAGCCATGGATTTAAATGTCACAGATTCCTGACAGCCCCCTAAGCTCATTCTCCACCCCAGCACATGGCAGCGGGGCTCCCTTCTGAGCAGCCTCAGTCATGGCCTCATCAGTTTTCCCTGCTTTTACTCACATTCCAGAAGCTATTTTTTTGTCTAGAGTGGGTTTTGTTGGATTCATTTGTATGAATAAGCTGATTTTGTCCCTCTATATTAGCTTAAAAATTCGATGTGAGGTTCTGGTGGTGTCATTGTAAATGTCGTCAGAAGGTGGGAAACCTGCAGGCAACTCCAGCCGTGACCTGGCTTGATCAGAGCTTTGCCAGGTGTCTCCCAGCAATTCCTGTCTCACTCTTATTTCTCCCTGCCTGGTAGAACGTCTGCTTATTTTTAGGTCTGGGTAATTATCATCACAGAACTCAAAGCACTTCTTTGTTCTGGTTATTTTAAGCAGAGCATTATACAAGTGGGGCCATCGTCGTCTCTCCTGATGGATTCTGGTCTGGAGGGAATGAGATCGAAGACAAACACAGCAAAACCACCATGAACTTACAGGACCTAAATCAAACACAGGAGGCTGAAAAGTTCACGCTGGACTTGTGCTGCTCTTTTTTTTCATTTTCCAGAAATTCAAAAGTGTCCAGATGGACTCCATGTGTACTCCATATGACTCTCTCCCTGCAGGGTCCTTTGGGAAAGCCCATGGCAATATCCACATGAATGCTGCACAGCAGCACTGGTTTGATGTGGTCAGACCCCAACAGCTTAAAAGTGGTTTATTTGGAAATGGTTTTTACCACCAGGCACCCACCGACCCTGGGCTGGGTCAGCACCACCAGCCCAAGACCTGGGGCAGGAGGGAACAGGCTCCAGCTCCCACTGAGAGCAACAACCACATTCCTGCTGCTCACGTGTGGGTTTGGAAGACATCTTTTAACAGCA